>NC_138300.1:70660000-71860000 GCF_965601325.2 Salmo salar
AACAAGGTCATTTCTAAGTGACCCTAAACTTTTGAACGGTAGTGTAGTTATCACTGAAACCTACTGCTTCATATAGTTAAAGACAACCAGTTATAAATAGCCTAGCCAGTTAGCCAGCTAGCTAGACACTGGTAGCTACAAACAGTAACATTTTCCACCATTCTAGCCAGTCAACAAGAGATTCTATGCAGCTACAAAAATACACAACATAGAGTGATTTCATGTTTTGAAACGTGTTTTAGTTGGCTAGACAGACCGTATGAGGTTCTTTAATATGCATTTTTCATGATAGCTAGCTAGCTTCATTAGTTTGGAAAGCATGCTATGACACAGAAAAACTGTTGGCTAGCCTAGCAAACGGAGACACAGACCCAATCCACTTTCAAAATAGGCTTCTCACTCTAGACAATATCAACATTGTCTCTTACCTTTCGACAGAAGATTACTTTTATGGATGTCCAACACTGGATGAGGCAACACTGTTTTGATATCTCAATCTAGTTTTCTCTGACATCATAACTATTATTAGCATCCTAGTTACATTTATGGCACTATTATGGCTAGAGTAACCTTCCTCAATGGCTGGCTAGCTTGAGTGAGTGAGTGAGTGAGTGATTGAGTGAGTGAGTGAGAGCGAGCTACAATCATGTGATCATTAATGTCAACTTGTTTTTACATTACATTGTTGTTTTTAGCTGTTTAGATTAGCCAATGTATTTTGGATGATATCAGTGTATTTGTAACGAGTTCAGACAATGCGATAAAATAAAAAAAGAGCACTACAATTACAAAAGGTTTGCTGATTTACTCTGACAGTCCTACTTTGGAGTGAAGGGATATGAACATGATGCAAATTCAATAGATGGATTCCTGATGCTCATACCACTAGATAATGCATTGCATTTATGATAGAGTTACTGTATATGCCTCCTATATAATATGCATCAGAAGTAGAGTCATTACTGACCACCATTCAAATGCATTTTTGTTGAAGTGGTTATCCCTCCTTATCATGTACCCTGTATCAAGGAACAATCAGCAGCGAATGTTATTTTATTTATTTATCCTTTATTTAACAAGCTGAGTCCCATTGAGATATTAAAGGTGCTATTCATAGAACTTCTTGGAATTGTTCCCCTATGTGGAAGCTAGGTTGCATTCAACGTTAGGTTGCATTCAAAACAAATCTCCCCTCCCCCTCCCCCACATCCCATTTCCCCGTAACATGGTGGTGACTGGTGCTTGAGCCTTTTACTTTCGGTTGTGGTTAAAACAGCTTTGGAACCGCTTTAAAAATATGATTTTTTGTTATTGAAAAGATATTTCACAGCAATTTAGATGGTATGATGATTCCCTACACGATTCGGTGCTTGTTTTCTTACATAAACTGAAATTGAGCAACAGTGTAGAATTTTAGCAACCAGGAAATGACAGAGTGATTTCTACATTGGCCTTTTGCCCCAGTTTCCACTACATAACACAGCCACATAGTCAAAACAGCTTTCCCATTTTGACAACAGAAGCCAGCCCGGCAGGAGAAATCAATAGGAAAATATTACAGAAAATCACAACAAGTAATGCTATAAAACAATATAATTCCTCTATTACCGCAATATATTATGGACATTTTCTGAAATTACATTGCAAAAATTATATGTGTAGCACCTTTAATCTCTTTTTCAAGGGAGCCCTAATCATGACAGCAGTAGCAGTAGCAGTAGACCATACAAACGTATTACTTGTTCCATTAATAAATATTGTCACAGGGAATAATAATATTGTCAGGTGATGACAGTGGGGGATGTTACGGTAATGAATGCTTATTCGTCTAGTAGGAATTCATTAGCTGGTTTCCTGAAAATAATAATAATAAAAATGGAAAGAGACTTTTCAAATATTCCATGTAATTGTGAAGTGAAATTAAATGTAGTTCTATGCATGGGGACCTGCTGTACTAGTGACTTGGTAATGATTCTATCTAAAATCATCATCACTCATTCACACTGCCAATGAGTCCATGAGACACATTTCAGTGGTTTATTTGTGTATTACTGTGTGAGAGACAACTGAGGCATCTCAAGTGCCTTCTCTCTGCAGATAGTAATTTGAATAGAACTAGGATTTTCTCACCCCAGTCTCTCTTTTCAACTCCTTTTTAAATAATTGAAAGCCTTGCAAAGCTGGGCAATTCCGCTCTATTAAATAAGAGGGAATTCTTCGCACTGAGTTCCTACAGAGCAATTGTTGGAAAAGCCAAAACAGCTTAGAGTTGTAATAACTGTATAAGGGTGGTGTCGTACTATTGTATTGTTCATTTCTGGGGGTTTGCAGAAAGAGTCTTCTTAGAGGCATTGAACTAGTTTGATTTGCACACTGCACACTATTTAACAGCAAGGGATTTGGGCTCAAAGTATAAGGCCTCTGATCACAGTCCCTTTTGCGATGTTAAGACTTGCCTTGCTGCTTCCATTTCATCATCCACATTTTAAAGCATGATTAGATTTTTAGAAGTGCTATGAAATTATTTATTCTTCAGAAAATGACTGACAGCTTCTGGTCCTTTTTTCATGTTTCCTTAGGTGAGCGAAGAAAACACATATGATGATTGTGGCGTGTCTGGTCATAAGGGGTTTACATGTTCATGAATATTTTAGGTAGCAAGCTAGTAATTAACTCAATATTTTCAGTCGATCTATTGCTTTTTCTTCTTCGACAAAAGGGCCAAATACAGATTAACCGAGGTGCTTGGGGGAGCAGGATTTAACAAGTTTTAAATGAAATGGTGGAACATACTGAACATGTGTTCAATGCTGCTGATTCATAAGAATGTGTGAAGAAAGCTGATTCACAAAACATGCTGTTGATGTAGCTGGGCTGTGTGTAGCATCCATTGAGGAGATAACAGTTAAGGGTGCATGGTAATTCATTTAAATTACTGTGATTCATCTGTTCCACTCAGCAGTTGGCTTCTTGGCCTTGTGGTTTTAGTCAGGGCTTGTAAAGCTTACAGGAACTCTAAAAAGCCTGGACTGGGGGTGAGCTACACTGCACAGAGTTTTGTACAACTTCTCCTTTGAAAACAGCCTATGTGGCATCAAACATTGCATACAAAGTGTAAAGATGCTCATTTTGTTCATAAAGCCTTGTCCAAAACTGAGATTTGCAAGATGATATGAAAAAGGATATGTCACGAATGAAAGGTATGTCAGAGGCTTGGATTACGGATTACTTACATGCCCACTTTTGCCAAATGATGCCCAATTACCCAGAAACAACACGTTGTGGTCCGCCCCCACCTGCCATGTGGACAATGTTGTCATGTCTGCATAAGGGTGCAACGCCCTGGCCATAGAGAGGGTTTTTTGTTCTCTATTTTTGGTTAGACCAGGGTGTGACATGGGTGGGCGTAATAGGTTTCTTTTTCTATGTTGGTAGTTTTCTTTGTTTCAGCTGTGTATGGCTCTCAATCAGGAACAGGTGTAGATCGTTGTTGCTGATTGAGAGTCATACATAGGCAGCCTGTTTTTCCTTTGGGGTTTGTGGGTGAATGTTTTCTGTCTAGGTTTATTAATCCTGACAGGACTGTTTGGCTGTCATTCCTTGTCGTGGTTTCTTTTTGTATAGTGTTCATTCTTTTATTAAAATCCTTAATATGAACACATCCTCCGCTGCACCTTGGTCTCAATCTGACGACGGCCATTACAGCATGCACATTTTACTTTGGAAATAGGAGTGAAAATGTGTTTCCAAAAAGTTGGTGCAAACTTCCAATCTTTTCAACAATATTGCCAGATGTCCAGGAATGGATTACATCTGTCACGTTCACTTCTATGACTGGTGTTGGTGAGTACGTTAGCTAAGTAGATAGGTTAACCTGTTAGGGCTAGGGGGCAGTATTGACACGGCTGGATAAAAAACATACCCGATTTAATCTGGTTACCACTCCTACCCAGTAACTAGAATATGCATATACTTATTACATATGGATAGAAAACACCCTAAAGTTTCTAAAACTGTTTGAATGGTGTCTGTGAGTATAACAGAACTCAAATGGCAGGTCAAAACCTGAGAGATTCCTTTACAGGAAGTGGCCTGTCTGACCATTTCTTGAACTTCTTTTCCATCTCTATCTTTTACTAAGGATCTCTGCTCTAACGTGACACTTCCCACGTCTTCCATAGGCTCTCAGAGCCCGGGAAAAAACAGAATGTCGTCATTCCAGCCCCAGGCTGAAACACATTATCGCCTTTCTCAAGTGGCCGATCAAGGGACTGTGGGCTTATGCGCGTGACCCGACCGCCCCCGCCTTTGTGATTTTTTTCCTCTGTTTGCCGAAAAGGAGATTCCCTGTCGGAATATTATCGCTTTTCTACAAGAAAAATGGTGTAAAAATTGATTTTAAACAGCGGTTGACATGCTTCGAAGTACGGTAATGGAATATTTAGAATTTTATTGTCACGAATTGCGCCATGCGCGCGACACTTCTTTACCATTTCGGATAGTGTCTGGAACGCACGAACAAAACGCCGCTATTCGGATATAACGATGGATTATTTTGGACCAAACCAACATTTGTTATTGAAGTAGCAGTCCTGGGAGTGCATTCTGACGAAGACAACAAAAGGTAATCAAACTTTTATAATAGTAAATGTGATATTGGTGAGTGCTAAACTTGCCGGGTGTCTAAATAGCGAGCCCGTGATGCCTGGGCTATGTACTTAGAATATTGCAAAATGTGCTTTCACCAAAAAGCTATTTTAAAATCGGACATATCGAGTGCATAGAGGAGGTCTGTATCTATAATTCTTAAAATAATTGTTCTGCTTTTTGTGAACGTTTATCGTGAGTAATTTAGTAAAATGTTAGCGAATTCCCCGGAAGTTTGCTAGTTCTAGTATGCTAGTTCTGAACGTCACATGCTAATGTAAAAAGCTGGTTTTTTATATAAATATGAACTTGATTGAACAAAACATGCATGTATTGTATAACATAATGTCCTAGGGTTGTCATCTGATGAAGATCATCAAAGGTGAGTGCTGCATTTAGCTGTCTTCTGGGTTTTGGTGACATTATATGCTGGCTTGAAAAATGGGTGTCTGATTATTTCTGGCTTGGTACTCTGCTGACATAATCTAATGTTTTGCTTTCGTTGTAAAGCCTTTTTGAAATTCGGACAGTGTGGTTAGATTAACGAGAGTCTTGTCTTTAAATAGCTGTAAAATAGTCATATGTTTGAGAAATTGAAGTAATAGGATTTTTAAGGTTTTGAAAATCGCGCCACAGGCTTCAAGTGGCTGTTACGTAGGTGGGACGAATTCATCCCGCCTAGCCCATAGAGGTTAAAGCATTTCATGGCTATAGATTTGAGTGCTATGGGGTGATAGTCATTTAGGCAGATTACCTTGGCACGGGGGACTATGGATTACAGGCCACATCTGCACTGAGCTAAACACCCACATTCAACCTCTCCCCTAAAACAACTCTCGTTTGGCTACAGTCATGGCCGCCAGAATTTCATAATGAGCAATATGAAGAACGAGGCCAAATCAGAAAGTTCAGCCCTACTTTAACTACACTGAGTAAGATATAATCATAAAATATGTATTTAGTTATGCACTGTCATCTTGATCATCAAACCATACTGACAATAAGATACCTTGAACTTTACCAACAAAAGACAGTCCTCTGGAAAGTTGCCCAGACAGGCAAACAGAAAATATTGGGTAGAAGCCGGACAAAACAATGAAAAATGAAACGCACACTCACATGCAGAAAGAAATGTTGGAACAATGCTGACAAATGAAGTGGCCTTGCAGTGCTGTTTTCATCCAATCACATAATATCTCTCCCATCGTCTCTGCCTCAGCTGCACCATCTAATTTCCCCAGCCTGGTGTCCTTGAGGCAAGTAGACTGAAGCCAAATAATTTTAAGGGTGGTTCTACTTCAAGGTGAAACAATCGAGCACTCAATTATTTTGGCATGACATATCCAGGCCTTAGATAAAGCAACGAGAAATAGAACAGAATGGTGGGAGGGGTGAGCCTCTATGTGCCCAATAGACAGCCTCGTATTTACCTTGATAATAACTGTCCCAATCACAACAGTAATGCATCTTGTGAGGTTAAAACAAACATAGGGGCTAGTAATATGCCCATGAGCAAGGCCTCCATTTTAGCGAGTCGCAAATAAGGAGGTTTTAATGACAGACAGATGCATACTTTTGGCTGTCACATTTTTCGAATTTCTTTTCATTGGGAGTTTTAAATAAATGAACAGGCTAGATTGCATTGCCCAGAGAGAGACAGAGGCTATGGCATGTCCCAGCCAAAATGGGCCTTGGCAGATAGACTTTTTGGACCGAAACCCAGAGCTAGCCTTGATCATCTTTGACTCGGCCAAAAGAAAGAACAAAAGCAGACAAAAGCAGGCAGACAAAAGCAGGCAGTCAAAAGTGAAAAGCGAGAGGAGAGGATGCTCTGTTATGAGTTTTCTGTTTTTGTTTATGGACTATACAGAGCTTAACCTCTTGGGGCTAGGTGGGACGCTAGCGTGCCACCCGTGGTGCACTCCATCAACAGCAGGTGCATTTCAAGAGCGGCAAATTTGAATCCAAATAAATGTCAAAATTCAAATTTTTCAAAAATACAACTATTTTACACCATTTGAAAGATAAACATCTCCTTAATCTAACCACGTTTTACGATTTCAAAAAGGTTTTACGGCGAAAGCATAAATTTAGAGTATGTTAGGACAGTACATTTACAAGAGTTGTGTGTAATGTTTTGTCAAGTCAAAGACAGGGTCACCAAAACCATAAAACCAGCTAAAATGATGCACTAACCTTTTACAATCTCCATCAGATGACACTCCTAGGACATTATGTTAGACAATGCATGCATTTTTAGTTCTATCAAGTTCATATTTATATCCAAAAACAGCGTTTTACTATGGCATTGATGTTGAGGAAATCGTTTCCCTCCAATAACCGGCAGTCAAGTCAGCGTAACAAATTAAATAATTAAAATTAGAAAACATTGGTAAAATATTATATTGTCATTTAAAGAATTATAGATTTACATCTCTTGAACGCAATCAACTTGCCAGATTTAAAAATAACCTTACTGGGAAATCACACTTTGCAATAATCTGAGCACTGCGCCCAGAAAAATACGCGTTGCGATACAGACTAGACGTCATGTTGGGGAGATCTAAAATCGAAAATACTATGTAAATAATCCATTACCTTTGATTCTCTTCATCAGATGTCACTTCCAGGTATCACAGGTCCATAACGAATGTAGTTTTGTTCAAAAAAGCTCATCATTTATGTCCAAAAATCTCCGTCTCGTTAGCACATGATGTAAGCCAGCCGGACTTCTCGTCATGAACGAGGGGAAAAAATATATTTCCGTTCGTTCAAACATGTCAAACGTTGTATAGCATAAATCATTAGGGCCTTTTTTAACCAGAACATGAATAATATTCAAGGTGGACGAATGCATACTCTTTTATAACGTATTGGAACGAGGGTACCCAACATGAACTAGCGCGCCAGGTGTCTAATGGGACATCATCGTTCCATGGCTCTTGTTCGGTCAGATCTCCCTCCAGAAGACTCAAAACACTTTGTAAAGGCTGGTGCCATCTAGTGGAAGCAATAGGAAGTGCCAAAATATTCCTAAACCCCTGTGTTTTTCAATGGGATAGGTTTAAAGTCAATACAACACATCAGGTATCCACTTCCTGTCAGAAAATGTCTCAGGGTTTTGCCTGCCAAATGAGTTCTGTTATACTCACAGACACCATTCAAACAGTTTTGGAAACTTTAGAGTGTTTTCTATCCATATATAATAAGTATATGCATATTCTAGTTACTGGGTAGGATTAGTAACCAGATTAACCTGTTGGGTCTAGGGGGCAGCATTTGCACGTCTGGATAAAAAAAATGTACCCGATTTAATCTGGTTACTAATCCTACCCAGTAACTAGAATATGCATATACTTATTATATATGGATAGAAAACACTCTAAAGTTTCCAAAACTGTTTGAATGGTGTCTGTGAGTATAACAGAACTCATTTGGCAGGCAAAACCCTGAGACATTTTCTGACAGGAAGTGGATACCTGATGTGTTGTATTGACTTTAAACCTATGCCATTGAAAAACACAGGGGTTTAGGAATATTTTGGCACTTCCTATTGCTTCCACTAGATGTCACCAGCCTTTACAAAGTGTTTTGAGTCTTCTGGAGGGAGATCTGACCGAACAAGAGCCATGGAACGGTGATGTCCCATTAGACACCTGGTGCGCTAGTTCATGTTGGGTACCCTCGTTCCAATACGTTATAAAAGAGTATGCATTCGTCCACCTTGAATATTATTCATGTTCTGGTTAAAAAAGGCCCTAATGATTTATGCTATACAACGTTTGACATGTTTGAACGAACGGAAATATATTTTTTCCCCTCGTTCATGACGAGAAGTCCGGCTGGCTTACATCATGTGCTAACGAGACGGAGATTTTTGGACATAAATGATGAGCTTTTTTGAACAAAACTACATTCGTTATGGACCTGTGATACCTGGAAGTGACATCTGATGAAGAGAATCAAAGGTAATGGATTATTTACATAGTATTTTCGATTTTAGATCTCCCCAACATGACGTCTAGTCTGTATCGCAACGCGTATTTTTCTGGGCGCAGTGCTCAGATTATTGCAAAGTGTGATTTCCCAGTAAGGTTATTTTTAAATCTGGCAAGTTGATTGCGTTCAAGAGATGTAAATCTATAATTCTTTAAATGACAATATAATATTTTACCAATGTTTTCTAATTTTAATTATTTAATTTGTGACGCTGACTTGACTGCCGGTTATTGGAGGGAAACGATTTCCTCAACATCAATGCCATAGTAAAACGCTGTTTTTGGATGTAAATATGAACTTGATAGAACTAAAAATGCATGCATTGTCTAACATAATGTCCTAGGAGTGTCATCTGATGGAGATTGTAAAAGGTTAGTGCATCATTTTAGCTGGTTTTATGGTTTTGGTGACCCTGTCTTTGACTTGACAAAACATTACACACAACTCTTGTAAATGTACTGTCCTAACATACTCTAAATTTATGCTTTCGCCGTAAAACCTTTTTGAAATCGTAAAACGTGGTTAGATTAAGGAGATGTTTATCTTTCAAATGGTGTAACATAGTTGTATTTTTGAAAAATTTGAATTTTGACATTTATTTGGATTCAAATTTGCCGCTCTTGAAATGCACCTGCTGTTGATGGAGTGCACCACGGGTGGCACGCTAGCGTCCCACCTAGCCCCAAGAGGTTAAATCGGGTACATTTTTTTTATCCAGACGTGCAAATGCTGCCCCCTAGACCCAACAGGTTAAGGTCATTTCAAATCCGGAGTGTGAGTCTCCCTAGGGAGCTGCACCAGACATAAACCCCTGGACCCAGAAAGATGAAAAGTTTCGTAAAGACAGGAGTGCGAACGTTCACCTCTCTGCTAAACTGATTCAAAATACATTAGAATATTTAGTTGTAGATATAAATAGGGCACCCACCATGGAGTGACTCCCTCCACTGATCACATGATGATTAGATTTGGAGAGGGGATATTTAAAGGCAATGCATAGGGGAATGATGCTATTTGGAGTCTCTCTGGGAGCCTAATTTAGCCATATTTACTTAATAGAAAAATGGCTGCTTAGCTTTCTATTTACAGTGCCTTAATTAAAATAAGTTGATAATTAATTTGAGCATATACTATAGTATCCAGTGTCGAACCATGGCTATTGGACCTAGGCCTAGGCCAAGAAAATCCATCCACCTGACAGGCGTGGCATATCAAGAAGCTGATTAACCTCTTACATCTAGACGTTCCGCTAGCGGAACACCTGCTCCAATATCCAATGATAGGCGTGGCGCGAATGACAAATTCCTCAAAAATACAAAAACTTCAATTTTTCAAACATATGACTATTTCACAGCATTTTAAAGACAAGACTCTCCTTTATCTAACCACACTGTCCGATTTCAAAAAGGCTTTACAGCGAAAGCAAAACATTAGATTATGTCAGCAGAGTACCAAGCCAGCAATAATCAGACACCCATTTTTCAAGCTAGCATATAACGTCACAAAAACCCAGAAGACAGCTAAATGCAGCACTAACCTTTGATCTTCATCAGATGACACACCTAGGACATTATGTTATACAATACATGCATGTTTTGTTCAATCAAGTTCATATTTATATCAAAAAACAGCTTTTTACATTAGCATGTGACGTTCAGAACTAGCATACCCCCCGCAAACTTCCGGAGGAATTTGCTAACAATTTACTAAATTACTCACGATAAACGTTCACAAAAAGCATAACAATTATTTTAAGAATTATAGATACAGAACTCCTCTATGCACTCGATATGTCCGATTTTAAAATAGCTTTTTGGTGAAAGCACATTTTGCAATATTCTAAGTACATAGCCCAGGCATCACGGGCTAGCTATTTAGACACCCGGCAAGTTTAGCACTCACCAATATCAGATTTACTATTATAAAAGTTTGATTACCTTTTGTTGTCTTCGTCAGAATGCACTCCCAGGACTGCCACTTCAATAACAAATGTTGGGTTGGTCCAAAATAATCCATCGTTATATCCGAATAGCGACGTTTTGTTCGTGCGTCCCAGACACTATCCGAATGGTAAAGAAGGGTCGCGCGCATGGCGCAATTCGTGGCAAAAAAATCTAAATATTCCATTACCGTACTTCGAAGCATGTCAACCGCTGTTTAAAATCCATTTTTATGCCATTTTTCTCGTAGAAAAGCGATAATATTCCGACCGGGAATCTCCTTTTCGGCAAACAGAGGAAAAAATCACAAAGACGGGGGCGGCCAGGTCACGCGCCTAAGCCCACAGTCCCTTGATCGGCCACTTGAGAAAGGCGATAATGTGTTTCAGCCTGGGGCTGGGATGACGACATTCTGTTTTTTCCCGGGCTCTGAGCGCCCATGGAAGACGTAGGAAGTGTCACGTTAGAGCAGAGATCCTTTGTAAAAGATAGAGATGGCAAAGAAGTTCCAGAAATGGTCAGACAGGCTACTTCCTGTAAAGGAATCTCTCAGGTTTTGACCTGCCATTTGAGTTCTGTTATACTCACAGACACCATTCAAACAGTTTTAGAAACTTTAGGGTGTTTTCTATCCATATATAATAAGTA
This sequence comes from Salmo salar, assembly GCF_965601325.2. Taxonomy (NCBI): domain Eukaryota; kingdom Metazoa; phylum Chordata; class Actinopteri; order Salmoniformes; family Salmonidae; genus Salmo; species Salmo salar. The sequence continues at coordinate 70,671,235 of NC_138300.1, forward strand.
TATGCATATTCTAGTTACTGGGTAGGATTAGTAACCAGATTAAATCGGGTACGTTTTTTATCCAGCCGTGAAAATACTGCCCCCTAGCCATAAGAGGTTAAACAGCATGATCATTACACAGGCCACTCTCTAAAATGTGCAGTTTTGTCACACAACACAATGCCACAGATGTCTCAAGTTTTGAGGGAGTGTGCAACCTGCATGCAGACTGCGGGAATGTCCAACAGAGCTGTTGCCATAGATTTGAAGGTTCATTTCTCTAACATAAGTTGCCTACAATGTCGTTTTAGAGAATTTGGCAGTATATCCAACTGGCCTCACAACCGCAGGCCACGTTTCACCACGCCAGCCCAGGACCTCCACATCTGGCTTCTTCACCTGCAGGATCGTCTGAGGCGGAGAGGCGGGTGCTGAGGAGTATATATATCTGTAATAAAGCACTTTGTTTGGAAAAACTCATTCTGATTGGCTGGATCTGTCTCCCTAGTGGATGAGCCTGGCTCCCAAGTGGGTGGGCCTATGCCCTCTGACACCCACTCATGGCTGCGTCCCCACTCAGTCATGTGAAATCCATAGATTGGGGCCTAATGAATTTACTTACATTTACATTTAAGTCATTTAGCAGACGCACTTATCCAGAACGACTTACAAATTGGATCGACTGATTTACTTCTATGAGCTGTATTTTTTAAATTGTTGCATGTTGCATTTATTTTTGTTCAGAATAGATAGCACCTTCTAAGAGTGTAGGCTAAGTGTTTCCAAATTGAAATGTACAACTATTACTTCCCATTGCAAACATCGTTATCACGTTCTGCACACAAAGTAACCAGTGATCTAAAGATTAAATGCAACAATGTTTCACATGCATAACGCATTATTTTATTATAGATAGTGTGGCAAAGAAGGGGGTCGAGTGATAAATGACAGATATGTGAGGGCAGAACTAATAAACGGGCTCTGCCCGATCACTAAAATGGCCACCCCGATCAGAACTACAGATCACAAAATTCCCAGAAGCAAGGGGAACCCTCAGAAGGTGGAGCCGACCCACAGATAAAAGGTCAAGAAAAACCAGGAAGAGAGAGAGGGCGGGAAGGATCTATGAACCATAGAGAAAGAGACAATCTACATTGGCTGGATTTACCGTGTACGAGCTGGACTGTTTTGGACTTACCTGTTGGCGTTTAGACCTGGACCTACCGAGAACCAGATTTGTGTACCGAACCCTGCTATCCTTGACCTTACCTGCGGCCTGGGTGGACCAGGACAGCGAAACAAACACACAGGTACTGTCATGTTCGAAATAACTTTCATTCTGGGCTGACTGGTGACAGTTTCCCACTTAATTTGTGACAAACGCTCCTAACTTTGAAGAGGTTTGCCACACGTGGTGGAGAGTGTGTGCACTGGATTAACCATACCGCAGGTTAGGTAGAAAAAATAAGATTTTTTTTTAAAAAAAGTTTAGTTAGCACTCCAAAGGGGAGTCAGGTTTTTTTTTTTTTTTTTGGCTTTGTTTGGTTAGGACAGTTTTTTTCAGGAAAATTAGTATGGAGGGAGCCATACAGGCCCTGTTACAAGCGGCGGCCGCCCAACAAGAGGCAACTAGAGCTCAACAAATAGCTCATCAGGATGCAATGCGAATGTATCAGGACACGTTACAGGTCCAGCACCGCACCAACCAGCTGCTCAGAGAAGAGCAAGAGAGAAACACCCGGGAGTTAACCTGTTAGGGCTAGGGGGCAGCATTTGCACGTCTGGATAAAAAAATGTACCCGATTTAATCTGGTTACTAATCCTACCCAGTAACTAGAATATGCATATACTTATTATATATGGATAGAAAACACTCTAAAGTTTCTAAAACTGTTTGAATGGTGTCTGTGAGTATAACAGAACTCATTTGGCAGGCAAAACCCTGAGACATTTTCTGACAGGAAGTGGATACCTGATGTGTTGTATTGACTTTAAACCTATCCCATTGAAAAACACAGGGGCTGAGGAATATTTTGGCACTTCCTATTGCTTCCACTAGATGTCACCAGCCTTTACAAAGTGTTTTGAGTCTTCTGGAGGGAGATCTGACCGAACAAGAGCCATGGAACGATGATGTCCCATTAGACACCTGGCGCGCGAGTTCATGTTGGGTACCCTCGTTCCAATACGTTATAAAAGAGTATGCATTCGTCCACCTTGAATATTATTCATGTTCTGGTTAAAAAAGGCCCTAATGATTTATGCTATACAACGTTTGACATGTTTGAACGAACGGAAATATATTTTTTCCCCTCGTTCATGACGAGAAGTCCGGCTGGCTTAGATCATGTGCTAACAAGACGGAGATTTTTGGACATAAATGATGAGCTTTTTTGAACAAAACTACATTCGTTATGGACCTGTGATACCTGGAAGTGACATCTGATGAAGAGAATCAAAGGTAATGGATTATTTACATAGTATTTTCGATTTTAGATCTCCCCAATATGACGTCTAGTCTGTATCGCAACGCGTATTTTTCTGGGCGCAGTGCTCAGATTATTGCAAAGTGTGATTTCCCAGTAAGGTTATTTTTAAATCTGGCAAGTTGATTGCGTTCAAGAGATGTAAATCTATAATTCTTTAAATGACAATATAATATTTTACCAATGTTTTCTAATTTTTATTATTTAATTTGTGACGCTGACTTGACTGCCGGTTATTGGAGGGAAACGATTTCCTCAACATCAATGCCATAGTAAAACGCTGTTTTTGGATATAAATATGAACTTGATAGAACTAAAAATGCATGCATTGTCTAACATAATGTCCTAGGAGTGTCATCTGATGGAGATTGTAAAAGGTTAGTGCATCATTTTAGCTGGTTTTATGGTTTTGGTGACCCTGTCTTTGACTTGACAAAACATTACACACAACTCTTGTAAATGTACTGTCCTAACATACTCTAAATTTATGCTTTCGCCGTAAAACCTTTTTGAAATCGTAAAACGTGGTTAGATTAAGGAGATGTTTATCTTTCAAATGGTGTAAAATAGTTGTATTTTTGAAAAATTTGAATTTTGACATTTATTTGGATTCAAATTTGCCGCTCTTGAAATGCACCTGCTGTTGATGGAGTGCACCACGGGTGGCACGCTAGCGTCCCACCTAGCCCATAGAGGTTAAGAGAAGGCCTAAAGGGGCTAGCGGACCAAATTGGGGCTCAGTTACCAGCTGCAAATACCCAAAGGTGGGCCAATCATTTTCTTCAAAAAATGACAGCGCAGGATGATGTGGAAGCATATCTTACCACCTTCGAAAGGATGGCAGAGAGGGAGAAGTGGCCGAAAGAAGAATGGGCAGGGCTTCTGGCACCATACCTGGCAGGGGACGCTCAAAAAGCTTATTTTGACCTGGAGTTGAAGGATGCACAGGATTACGATAAACTCAAGGGAGAGATGCTGACTAGACTGGGAGTGACCGATACCGTGAGGGCACACCGCTTCCACCAGTGGTCCTACAGACCGGGACAACCCCCCCGAACACAGATGTTCGACTTGATTCACCTGGCACGGAAATGGTTGCGACCGGAGACCCGTTCGTCCGCCGAGGTCGTCGAGACCATCGTACTCAACCAGTTTCAGCGAGGTCTACCCCAAGAAGTGCGACGATGGGTTGGCCAGAACGAGGTACTTTCCGCCGACCATCTCGTGGGCCTGGTTGAACGGTATTGTACGGCAGGAACAGCTGAGCAGGCGCAGGAGGAAAGATTCCCATTCCCCAGGCCTGGGCGAACCAGCGGACAGGGTAAGACTGTCCCAACAGGTGGAGGGGGAGGAGAGCAGCGTGGGGCCATGAGGAAAGAATCAGAATCGGGCCGAGACACTAAGGGAAAAAACGGAAACAGGGACTGGGGGTCGAGGAGGTCTCCCCCCCGGAACCCTATTATCTGTTACAATTGTAATCGCCCGGGACATATTGCAGCCTACTGCCCTATTAAAGAAGAGCCAATGCAATGTTACCTCGGTGAAAAAGAAGATGAGATATGGTATGCATGTCCCGTGGTAACCACTGTACTTGAAAGATCAAGAAACAAACATATGTGCAGGGTGAAGGTTGAAGGGAAGGAGGTTGAAGCACTATTGGATTCTGGCAGTATGCTAACCCTGGTCGTTGCAAACCTAGTGCCGACGCATAAACTGGATACAAGTCAGGATATCAGTATTACGTGCATTCATGGGGATACCCGTCTGTACCCCACAGCATTAGTGAGCATACAAACAGAGGACGGTCTGCTGGATTATGAGGTCGGCGTGGTCCCAAAGATGCCATATGATGTAATATTGGGTAGATACTTTGCAAAGTTAGGTCAAAAGAACGGCATATTTGAGAAGCCAACAACCCTGACCAAGCAGGAAGAAGCATGGGGCCTTCAACCAAGGCCAAGAAAAGAGGTCTCCCAGGGGCCAACCTCACAGGTACTAGTAGATGAGGATGAAGTGGCAAACCTCGTTGATAATGAACAGCCCAGTACTAGTGGGGCTGGGGTCGATCTGAATCCAGAGGACGACTATCTAGAACCAGCAGACCTGGCAGGGTCCATGACTAATTTTGGGATGGCCCAACACCAGGATCCAACCCTGCAGCAAGCCAGAGCAGACGTGCAGGTCATAGATGGTACTCCCATAAATGATAGGATGATGCCTAATAGTTTTCCCCACTTCATCATGAAAAATGGTTTGGTGTACAGAGTCTCAAAAATAGGGGTTGATGTGGTGGAACAGTTGTTGGTCCCCACCCGGTACAGGAAGACAGTACTGGATCTAACTCATGGGCACATTCTGGGTGGACACCTTGGTATCGATAAAACCCGAGACCGGATTGTAAGGAGGTTTTACTGGCCAGGAATTCAGGCTGAAGTGGCTCGGCATTGTGGAGAGTGCCCGGAGTGCCAGGTAGCAGCTCCCCGACCAGCGTTTAGAAGCCTGTTAGTGCCACTCCCCATAATCGAAACGCCATTTGAGAGGATAGCGATGGACATAGTGGGCCCACTACCCAAATCTGCCAGAGGGCACCAATACATTCTGGTCATTCTAGATTATGCCACTCGCTACCCAGAAGCCATTCTTTGGCTTCCAAAAATATCGCCAAGGAACTAGTGCTATTGTTCACCAGGGTTGGGGTCCCAAAGGAGATCCTTACTGACCAGGGGACCCCCTTTATGTCCCGCCTTATGGCGGACCTTTGTAAATTGTGGCAGGTGAAACAGTTGAGGACATCGGTTTACCATCCACAGACAGACGGGCTGGTTGAGAGATTCAACCGGACCCTGAAGTCAATGCTCAGGAAGGTAATCGACAAGGATGGGAAAAACTGGGATTGCATGTTGCCATATCTGATGTTTGCCATTAGAGAGGTTCCTCAAGCCTCGCTGGAGTTTTCTCCCTTCGAGCTGGTATATGGGAGGCACCCCCGGGGAATCTTAGACATCGCCCGGGAAACCTGGGAACACCAATCCACCCCGTATACTAGTGTCATAGAGCACGTCACGGCAATGCAAAACAGGATAGCCACAGTCATGCCCATCGTCAGAGAGCACATGCGACAAGCACAAGAGCACCAGCGGCACACTTATAACCGGCAGGCTACCCTGAGGGAATTTCAACCGGGAGATAAGGTGTTAGTGCTGATCCCCACGGTAGAGTGCAAACTACTAGCCACATGGAAAGGACCATATGAAGTACTGGAGAGAATAGGATAAGTTAATTATCGGATCCGACAGCCAGGTCGACGGCCCCAGGAACAGATCTATCACATAAACCTGTTAAAAGCATGGAGAGAGAGAGAAACACTAATGGTCACGTACCCCACACACACTCAGGAGACAGCTGAAGTAAATATTTCACCTACTTTGTCCCCAGCACAAGTACAGGAAGTAAAGACCCTGATCCAGAAAAACGGAGATGTGTTTTCAGAAGTACCCGTCCGAACTGAGGTTACAGGTCATGATATCGTTTCCCTACCAAGGAGAAAAGTGAGCATGAGGCCATATCGGGTACCCTAGGCTCGACAGGCAGCGATTAGAGCAGAGACGGAGAAAATGTTGACAGCTGGAGTGATCGAAGAGTCACATAATGAGTGGTCTAGCCCAATTGTGATGGTCTCCAAGCCCGATGGGTCTTTGCGGTTCTGTAACGACTTTCGGAAGGTAAATGAAATCTCCAAGTTTGATGCCTACACCATGCCCAGAGTAGACGAACTACTGGAGAAAATTGGTAAAGCTCGGTACATTACGACCCTGGACCTGACAAAAGGGTACTGGCAAATTCCTCTGACCCCCAGGGCCAAAGAAAAGACAGCCTTTGCAACCCCTGACGGTTTGTTTCAATACACCGTCATGCCATTCGGCCTACACGGGGCCCCAGCCACCTTTCAACGGCTCATGGACAAGGTCCTAAAACCGCACCAAACATACGCCGCAGCTTATTTGGATGACGTGGGGATCTACAGCCCAGATTGGGAATCCCACTTACCCTGGGTACAGGCGGTGTTAGACACCCTTAGAAAGGCAGGGCTCACGGCGAACCCTGCCAAGTGTTATGTGGGGTTAGAGGAAACGGAGTATCTGGGATACACAGTGGGAAGAGGATTAATCAAACCCCAACGTAAGAAGGTGGAAGCAATTAGAGAATGGCCGAAACCAGTAAATAAGAAGCAGGTTCGAGCCTTCCTAGGGCTGACCGGGTACTACCGGAAGTTCATCCCAAGTTATGCCACAGTGGCCGCCCCACTCACCGACATGACTAGAGCCAGAGGGCCAAACATGGTCAAGTGGGATGAAAGGGCCACCAAAGCATTTAGGACATTACAGGAGGCCCTCTGCTGTAATCCAGTGCTGGTGGTACCAGACTTTGAGAGAGAGTTTGTGGTTCAGACGGATGCTTCAGACGTCAGCTTGGGAGAAGTGCTGTCCCAAGAGGTAGAAGGGGTGGAACACCCCATCCTGTTTTTAAGCAGGAAGCTGGAACCACGGGAAACCAACTACTCAGTTGTTGAGAAAGAGGCGCTGGCAGTAAAGTGGGCTCTGGAAAGCCTGAAATACTATCTGCTGGGGCGCCACTTCACCCTCATCAGTGACCATGCACCACTCACCTGGATGCATAGGGCTAAAGAGAAGAACGCTCGGGTGATGTGGTGGTTTTTGAGTCTCCAACCGTTTCACTTTGACTTGAAACACAGAGCAGGAAAGGAAATGGGAAATGTGGATGGGTTATCCCGCATGCACGCATATTTTGCTGCGGTAGCCCGACCTAGGGGGTCGGATCTAGGGGGGGAGATGTGTGGCAAAGAAGGGGGTCGAGTGATAAATGGCAGATGTGAGGGCAGAACTAATAAACGGGCTCTGCCCGATCACTAAAATGGCCACCCCGATCAGAACTACAGATCACAAAATGGCCAACTGCCAAAACTACAATTCCCAGAAGCAAGGGGAACCCTCAGAAGGTGGAGCCGACCCACAGATAAAAGGTCAAGAAAAACCAGGAAGAGAGAGAGAGGGCGGGAAGGATCTATGAACCATAGAGAAAGAGACAATCTACATTGGCTGGATTTACCGTGTACGAGCTGGACTGTTTTGGACTTACCTGTTGGCGTTTAGACCTGGACCTACCGAGAACCAGATTTGTGTACCGAACCCTGCTATCCTTGACCTTACCTGCGGCCTGGGTGGACCAGGACAGCGAAACAAACACACAGGTACTGTCATGTTCGAAATAACTTTCATTCTGGGCTGACTTTGGTGACAGTTTCCCACTTAATTTGTGACAAAAGCTCCTAACTTTGAAGAGGTTTGCCACAATAGCTAACAACAGCAAGCGAGCTGCCATAAAAAAACTGTTCCACTCACCAGATGATCGTTTGAAACTTAACTTGAAAGTTAATCTTGAATAGTGCGAAGCTAAGAAATTACCATCAACATCCTCTTCAATAACACCTGCTACTGCAGCCACTGCCGCAACCTAGCCTACAACAAAAATGAGCTAGTATAAACTGTTGGAAAACTACTGCTCGCTATTGCCCAGTGACCTGTCGTCTTTTGAGAAGGTGGAAGTTTCCATACATTTTTGTAAAAATGTGATTGGTTGACTCCACCGTCACTCCAAAATTCTGCTCTAATACAGTTGAATGTAAGATGCCTTCTACCAGAGAGGAAGAAGCGAAGCGACATGGATAACTGTTTTTTTTTTCCACTCACCAGGCGAGGAGGTTTTGTATGGAGGTCAATGAGAGTGTGAATTTGTCTAACAATGAATTTAATGGCTTATTTGCTTGTGTTCTTTTTTAATCAAATATAAGATTCATAATGATTAGGTTGTTATACGAGTGTACATTCCAACACAAACTGAAGAGACTGAATCAGAATGACATTGAAAAGAAGAATATAATCCAAAATATAATTTAAATATTATTGAAAAGATAAATTATATATTTTTAAACTGAACAATGATTTTATAAATCATTGGGCCTTCTCTGAAGGGATAGAAAGCCTTGACGGTTCTCCACTGATAGTATCCACACTTTAACAACCAAAATAATAATGGTCACTTTTGTAAAGACTATAAAAAAAGAGAATGCTTTACATTTTTAACATTACTTTTCTTGGCATGCACATAGTAATTGGGGGTGAAAAAAACAGAAGAAGCAATTTCCATCTGGAAAGTGTCCAAAGAACATACCATTGGGGTTGGGTCAGGGAGTTAATTGGGGTCCAGGATATACATTGAGCTCCACAAGTATTGGGACAGTGACACATTTATCAGTGACACATTTATCATACCCCAAAGACATGCTAACCTCTCACCACTACAATAACACAGGAGGTTAGCATTTTGTGAGGGTATGATATTTATGCCTCTGTATCTTTCTCACTCATCATTATTCACGATTCATTCAGGATTATCCGTAATCATGGCAGCATCCACATTAATGTAATAGTGTGTTCATTATATTCTTATTTACATTAAAATAGACTCCAAAATGACATAAAACATTATTTATCATAAACTATTGGGCACAAAATAATCTATGAATATGGGACCAAATACTTAATTTGACTACTTTAATACACATAAGTTAATTTGGTCCCCTATAATAGGGGGCTATGTACAAAATTGCTGTAATTTCAAATTAAAGCTGACAGTCTGCACTTTAACTTCATAGTCATTGTATAATTTCAAATCCAGTGCTGGAGTACAGAACCAAAACAACAAAAAATGTGTCCCTGTCCAAATACTTTTGGACCTCACTTTATATCAGTAAAACAATGCCCCTGCAACATTATTTAACAGGTACTTACCACACAGCTCTTGCCATGCCTGTATGGCAGATAGCCAGCTCTAACCTCTCCACAGTAAGGGTCATAGATTTCAGTGGGTACAGCCAATCGTCTATAGTTTTCCAGTTTCCATGATCTTGTCATTAATGTATTTCAGCTACTACAACAGTAAAGTACTTCAGGCCTATTATGTGTACTCACTGTGTTAGTCATAGTTTATTTGATTAATGGGAGTCCTCTGCTCTATGTTTTTAAATGTAAAAGCAATTACATTCGCTGCAAGTCTAAAATAAGTGATATCAAACCCTAAACTGTTTGAGCCCATAAGATTCCTATAATCATCTTATTCCCTCTTGCTCTCATTTTGTCGAGTGCTGCTCATGTGTAGTGAATGTGATATCTCAGGGCATTGAGATGCAATTATCATATTTTCACATGATATAATTGACTATTGGAATCTGTGGTAAATATGTAGTGATAATGTAGAACTTGGATTATATTGTGGTATGCTAAATGGCACTGAAATGCTAAAAAGCAACTATTACTTAGAATTACATAAATGACTATGACTTACATGCATCTCAAATCTCATAATGTCCTTGAGATGGAGGTGATTATTTATATAGATCTAAAGTAAACATTTCAGATCTACAGTAAACATACTCAATGCATTCTCAAGCTGGAGTATCCCATACTCATTTTGGATGAAGAGGAACTGCACCTCCCAACCTTCAGGCTATTCTCAAACCCTACAACCCAAGTACTCTGTTCTGCCACCTCTGGTCTCTTGGCCCTGCTCAGCCCAGTCCAAGCTCTTCTCTGTCCTGGCACCCCAATCTTCCAAAAACATCTTAAAACCTACCTCTTCAAAGAGTATCTTAAATAATCTGAAAGCTACTTTATTGAGGAAAAATGAACTTACTATGGCTGTGATACAGTTTGTAGTTTACCCACCTAGCTATCTTAAGATGAATGCAATAACTGTAAGCCACTCTGGATAAGAGCTGCTAAATTACTAAAATGAAATGTAAATGTAAGAGCCCGACAGTACCGTCTATTTGACATGTTAGTTATTTTTTTTTAAATCTGGGTCAAAACAATGGGACTCAATAGGTAGGATCAATAGCTAGTTTAGTTGAATAAACTGATTTAATGTAAAGTAACAGTATTTTGAAGCACTGTTTTCAAAACTGGCTGTAAATACAGTAAATTACAGAATGTTATGATGACAGTAGCCTCTACCATGCCTTTACCTCACATTTTGTATGAAAGCCTGTGGAAGTTCTTGTCAGAAAAAGACTAAAAGAAGGTGGAGGGTATCCAAGCTGTCCTCCCCTTCCAACAATTGGAAAAGGCACATTCAAATAGAGGTAGAAATTTGAAACCAAAAGCCAATAATTTTCAATGGTCCCCACATGGGATAGTGTCATTACAACCAAATTATATAAAACATTTAATAAAAACAGTTTCTGAAATATCAATTAAAAAAATTATAGAATGTTAGAAATGCAAGCACCATAAATGAGGTTACTCTGAATAATTTGCGCTTTTGAAGATGGATGGAAGGGGTGGTTGTTTCTTAACTGTCTACTTACAGCCAATCATCCAGCAGCCTCTGGAAATCAGCACTCCACTCATACCTACTTTTCCAATATAAACTTCCAAAGGCTCTTGAGAACAACTTGAGGGAGGCCTGGAAGCCGAGGCTATGATGACAGCAATGTGAGGTAACATGTAAGTGGTTCAAAGGTGAGTGATATACACTGCTCAAAAAAATAAAGGGAACACTAAAATAACACATCCTAGATCTGAATGAATGAAATAATCTTATTAACCTGTTAGGGCTAGGGGGCAGTATTTGCACGGCTGGATAAAAAAATGTACCCGATTTAATCTGGTTACTAATCCTACCCAGTAACTAGAATATGCATATACTTATTATATATGGATAGAAAACACTCTAAAGTTTCTAAAACTGTTTGAATGGTGTCTGTGAGTATAACAGAACTCATTTGGCAGGCAAAACCCTGAGACATTTTCTGACAGGAAGTGGATACCTGATGTGTTGTATTACCTTTAAACCTATGCCATTGAAAAACACAGGGGCTGAGGAATATTTTGGCACTTCCTATTGCTTCCACTAGATGTCACCAGCCTTTACAAAGTGTTTTGAGTCTTCTGGAGGGAGATCTGACCGAACAAGAGCCATGGAACGATGATGGCCCATTAGACACCTGGCGCGCGAGTTCATGTTGGGTACCCTCGTTCCAATACGTTATAAAAGAGAATGCATTCGTCCACCTTGAATATTATTCATGTTCTGGTTAAAAAAGGCCCTAATGATTTATGCTATACAACGTTTGACATGTTTGAACGAACGTAAATATATTTTTTCCCCTCGTTCATGACGAGAAGTCCGGCTGGCTTAGATCATGTGCTAACAAGACAGAGATTTTTGGACATAAATGATGAGCTTTTTTGAACAAAACTACATTCGTTATGGACCTGTGATACCTGGAAGTGACATCTGATGAAGAGAATCAAAGGTAATGGATTATTTACATAGTATTTTCGATTTTAGATCTCCCCAACATGACGTCTAGTCTGTATCGCAACGCGTATTTTTCTGGGCGCAGTGCTCAGATTATTGCAAAGTGTGATTTTCCCAGGAAGGTTATTTTTAAATCTGGCAAGTTGATTGCGTTCAAGAGATGTAAATCTATAATTCTTTAAATGACAATATAATATTTTACCAATGTTTTCTAATTTTAATTATTTAATTTGTGGTGCTGACTTGACTGCCGGTTATTGGAGGGAAACGATTTCCTCAACATCAATGCCATAGTAAAACGCTGTTTTTGGATATAAATATGAACTTGATAGAACTAAAAATGCATGCATTGTCTAACATAATGTCCTAGGAGTGTCATCTGATGGAGATTGTAAAAGGTTAGTGCATCATTTTAGCTGGTTTTATGGTTTTGGTGACCCTGTCTTTGAATTGACAAAACATTACACACAACTCTTGTAAATGTACTGTCCTAACATACTCTAAATTTATGCTTTCGCCGTAAAACCTTTTTGAAATCGTAAAACGTGGTTGGATTAAGGAGATGTTTATCTTTCAAAGGGTGTAAAATAGTTGTATGTTTGAAAAATTTGAATTTTGACATTTATTTGGATTCAAATTTGCAGCTCTTGAAATGCACCTGCTGTTGATGGAGTGCCGCTTGCGTCCCACCTAGCCCATAGAGGTTAAATACTTTTTTCTTTACATAGTTGAATGTGCTGACAACAAAATCACACAAAAATAATCAATGGAAATCCAATTTATCAACCCATGGAGGTCTGGATTTGGAGTCACACTCAAAATTAAAGTGGAAAGCCACACTACAGGCTGATCCAACTTTGATGTAATGTCCTTAAAACAAGTCAAAATGAGGCTCCACGTGCCTGTATGACCTCCCTACAACGCCTGGGCATGCTCCTGATGAGGTGGTGGATGGTCTCCTGAGGGATCTCCTCCCAGACCTGGACTAAAGCATCCGCCAACTCCTGGACAGTCTGTGGTGCAACATGGCGTTGGTGGATGGAGCGAGACATGATGTCCCAGATGTGCTCAATTGGATTCAGGTCTGGGGAACGGGCGGGCCAGTCCATAGCATCAATGCCTTCCTCTTGCAGGAACTGCTGACACACTCCAGCCACATGAGGTCTAGCATTGTCTTGCATTAGGAGGAACCCAGGGCCAACCGCACAAGCATATGGTCTCACAAGGGGTCTGAGGATCTCATCTCGGTACCTAATGGCAGTCAGGCTACCTCTGGCGAGCACATGGAGGGCTGTGCGGCCCCCCAAAGAAATGCCACCCCACACCATGACTGACCCACCGCCAAACCGGTCATGCTGGAGGATGTTGCAGGCAGCAGAATGTTCTCCACGGCGTCTCCAGACTGTCACATCTGTCACATGTGCTCAGTGTGAACCTGCTTCCATCTGTGAAGAGCACAGGGCGCCAGTGGCGAATTTGCCAATCTTGGTGTTCTCTGGCAAATGCCAAACGTCCTGCACGGTGTTGGGCTGTAAGCCCAACCCCCACCTGTAGACGTCGGGCCCTCATACCACCCTCATGGAGTCTGTTTCTGACCGTTTGAGCAGACACATGCACATTTGTGGCCTGCTGGAGGTCATTTTGCAGGGCTCTGGCAGTGCTCCTCCTGCTCCTCCTTGCACAAAGGCGGAGGTAGCGGACCTGCTGCTAGGTTGTTGCCCTCTTACGGCCTCCTCCACGTCTCCTGATGTACTGGCCTGTCTCCTGGTAGCGCCTCCATGCTCTGGACACTACGCTGACAGACACAGCAAACCTTCTTGCCACAGCTCGCATTGATGTGCCATCCTGGATGAGCTGCACTACCTGAGCCACTTGTGTGGGTTGTAGACTCCGTCTCATGCTACCACTAGAGTGAAAGCACCGCCAGCATTCAAAAGTGACCAAAACATCAGCCAGGAAGCATAGGAACTGAGAAGTGGTCTGTGGTTACCACCTGCAGAACCACTCCTTTATTGGGGGTGTCTTGCTAATTGCCTATAATTTCCACCTGTTGTCTATTCCATTTGCACAACAGCATGTGAAATTTATTGTCAATCAGTGTTGCTTCCTAAGTGGACAGTTTGATTTCACAGAAGTGTGATTGACTTGGAGTTACATTGTGTTGTTTAAGTGTTCCCTTTATTTTTTGGAGCAGTATATAATGGAGAAACTTCATGGCTGTGGATGCAGATTTGTATGTGTGGCACCGTGAGAGGCATGGGCATAGGTGTTGTGGAAAGACTCCCAGTGCAGCACCATGGACAGAGCCAACACCTCAACACAGTAGACAGGTGCGCTCATTTCAGCATCATGGACAGCGGAACTCAGTTCAGCCCTGTGGAAGGCTGCGCAACCTTCAGACCCAGGACAGCCGAAGACAGTGCCACAGCTCTGCTCACCCAACACACATGTGCAGGATTACTAATCAGCACACCTGCAAGGCATTCCCTGATCAATTGACTGGCACAAAAGGGCAGGCTGGAGCTCACTCAAGTGCAGCAGTTAGGACGGCACAATGTGCTTACCCTCCCGCTTACACTGTTTCGTGCGCCTTCCACAGAATCCTCAAAAGGAGTTACAGACTCTTTAACCACCCTCGTGCGTGAATGACTTGTGGACTAGAACGCCAGAGACACTAGACGCTAAAGTAAAAGCATCTGAAACTACAACGTTTACTCATTGCCACTTGTGTAGTAGGGCACAACCCACTGTTCCTGACAGTATGAAAAATAAAGCTATAAATGTCAGCCATGTGAAATTGAATCTTCACAGATACATATGGCCACATGGGATTGTTGATATGGTAATGCTATGTGGAGCCACGGCAAACCTGCCGTGAGTTGAAGATTCTACATATACAGTTGAAGTCGGAAGTTTACATACACATTAGTCAAATACATTTCAACTCAGTTTATCACAAATCCTGATATTTAATCCTAGTAAAAATTCTGTCTTAAGTCATTTAGGATCACCACTTTATTTTAAGAATGTGAAATGTCAGAATAATAGTTGAGAGTGATTTATTTCAGCTTTTATTTATTTCATCACATTCCCAGTGGGTCAGAAGTTTACATACACTCAATTAGTATTTGGTAGCATTACCTTTACATTGTTTAACTTGGGTCAAACGTTTCGGGTAGCCTTCCACAAGCTTCCCACAATAAGTTGGGTGAATTTTGGCCCATTCCTCCTGACAGAGCTGGTGTAACTGAGTCAGGTTTATAGGCCTCCTTGCTCGCACAAGCTTTTTCAGTTCTGCCCACAAATTTCTATAGGATTGAGGTCAGGGCTTTGTGATGGCCACTCCAATACCTTGACTTTGTTGTCCTTAAGCCATTTTGCCACAACTTTGGAAGTATGCTTGGGGTCATTGTCCATTTGGAAGACCCATTTGCTTACCAAGCTTTAACTTCCTGACTGATGTCTTGAGATGTTGCTTCAATATATCCACATCATTTTCCTTCCTCACGATGCACTTCTATTTTTTGATGTGCACCAGTCCCTCCTGCAGCAAAGCACCCCCGCAACATGATGCTGCCACCCCCGTGCTTCATGGTTGGGATGGTGTTCTTCGGCTTGCAAGCGTCCCCCTTTTTCCTCCAAACATAACGATGGTCATTATGGCCAAACAGTTCTATTTTTGTTTCATCAAACCAGAGGACATTTCTACAAAAAGTATGATTTTTGTCCCCATGTGCAGTTGCAAACCATAGTCTGGCTTTTTTATGGTGGTTTTGGAGCAGTGGCTTCTTCCTTGTTGAGCGACCTTTCAGGTTATTTCAATATAGGACTCGTTTTACTGTGGATATAGATACTTTTGTACCATCTTCACAAGGTCAGTTGCTGTTGTTCTGGGATTGATTTGCACTTTTCGCACCAAAGTACGTTCATCTCTAGGAGACAGAATGCGTCTCCTTCCTGAGCAGTATGACAGCTGCGTGGTCCCATGGTGTTTATACTTGCGTACTCTTGTTTGTACAGATGAATGTGGTACCTTCAGGCGTTTGGAAATTGCTGGACCAGACTTGTGGAGGTCTAACATTATTTTTCTGAGATCTTGGCTGATTTCTTTTGTTTTTCCCATGATGTCAAGCAAAGAGGCGCTGAGTTTGAAGGTAGGCCTTGAAATACATCCACAGGTACACCTCCAATTGACTCATTATGTCAATTAGCCTATCAGAAGCTTCTAAAGCCATGACATCATTATCTGGAATTTTCCAAGCTGTTTAAAGGCATAGTCTACTTACTGTATGTTAACTTCTGAGCCACTGGAATTGTGATACAATGAATTATAAGTGAAATAATCTGTCTGTAAACAATTGTTGGAAAAATTACTTGTGTCATGCACGAAGTAGATGTCCTAACCGACTTGCCAAAACTATTGTTTGTTAACAAGAAATTTGTGGAGTGGTTGAAAAACAAGTTTTAATGACTCCAACCTAAGTGTATGTAAACTTCCGACTTCAACTGTACATATGAATCTGATGACATGCTTTTATCTATCTAAACATTGTGTTACTCTGGGATACTGTAACCAGAGGTAAATTCCTATTTTCTGCTCTGTTTTTACTGTATATCACTAGTTGGTCTAGTTCATTGAGACAATTGTAGGAAAATCACAAATATATTTTATCGCTTACAAGTTTGTGTTTCAGAGTTATCCTTTGGTTCAAAAGGGTAATCCGGATTGTGTGCTTTCATCAAGAAAAACAAGTGTAGAAGGGTAGCAATATAATAGCCATTTCTAACATTAAAACGGTACAATCTGCAATATTTACTGCCATTCAATAGTAATTTAAATTAATGCATTGATTCTTGAACATTACCCTGAAAATATGCCTCACACACTTAGTATAACTCTTCATTTTGAAAATTTCTCCAGCCTTATCCTGCATAGACCTCATAGCAAACAAGGTCCAGGGCTGCCATTTGATGTAAAACAAATGCAGGATTGTGGCTTTAATGTCTAATTTTCTTAATATTCCATGGTCCTTGATCTATTAGTGATGGAGGATGATTAACATTGAAGGGGGCAGGAAGCATAGCAAGGATTATGCTTCCCTCTAAACAGGAAATTAGCTAGCTTTAAAGCATCTGAATATCCCTGCTACAGTATAGCTAATTGGCTATAATGAGGAGTAGAAAGCAAACCAATGATAACCCCCTTGGTAATCTACATCTGCCAGATCTGAATGTCCTTTTCTTACATTTTTAGTGGTAGTTGGCGTTATGCCGTGTTTAGTTAGAAATAAATAAATTCTTTAAATTTTAAATCATGATAGGACTATTATCTGTTTAAAAACTCCATAGATTGTTTAATACAACATACCATATTTTCAACAATTTAACATCAAGAAAAAAACTTACATAAAAAAAAAATCTGCATATTACCTTTATTGCACAGAACAATTTTAATAGATTTTTTTTTCATTGATTTTTAAATATATTTTCATAAAAAGTTGGCTGGGACTACATGTTCAACATAGTCCTGGGTCAAAATAAAAAAAGGAACAAGAAAAAGAAATGAGGTTTCCATGAATCTCTGACTCGACCGGGACCAAAAGGCTAAGTACAGTTGCCACACTTTGAACAAAGCGAGCATTCATAATCAGCCAGGGAGGGAACCATGGTTTTCAGCAAAACGGATTACTCCAAAGCTGCTTGCTTTCAGACCACTCCATGGGTGAAACCATCTGTGTCGATGCACCATCTGCATATTCAGTCCATACTTCCAACCCATTACTGTGTGTCGTTGTCTGGAATGTCATCCATCATCAATACCATAGCCTTTACCCTGAACATATCCGCAAAGCCCAGCTGTCCACAGTGCGTAGTTGAAAAGATAGGGGCATTCATTACACATATTGTATATCCAGGAGGATCAGCAGGAACTTACTTTTTTTTCTTTCTTTACATCCTTTTTTGGGATATCATATAGTAAAATAAACCTGCAAAGGAATTTTTGTATGGGGGTGTGGTTGCGGAGGGTAGAGAAATTCAAACAATGATATTTCTGACAACCAAAGCTCCCAAACATGGGATTAAGTGTTATACAGGTTGCTGAGCACATTAGTCACAAAGTAGAGCATCCCAATTTTTATTCTCCATAAAAATGTTAAGCACAACATAAGCCCATTATGTAAGACTCTTTAGAGTGCACTGTAACATAATTCAAAAGACAACAGATAAACAGATACCAAGGTATTCATGCAATAATATGCAATGGAATATACCATCAGTTGCTGTCATATAGAGTGTAATCAACAGTAGCATCCAAACATTTTTACCTGGATTATCTTCTGAACAGAGAGAAGTGTGTGTGTGTATAATGTGTCATTTCTGTTATTTATGTCATTGTTCATTGTTTGCGTAAAGACTGTTTATATAACACTACATTTTCGATTAGGTTGATTTTAGCTAATGTCATCTTGGTGAGCAACTCATATAGATTTGGTCTTGTGTTTTAGGTTTATTGTCCTGCTGAAAGGTGAACTAGTTTCTAAGTGTCTGTTAGAAAGCAGACGGAACCAGGTTTGTGCCTGTGCTTAGCTACATTCCTTTTCTTTTTATCCTGGAAAAACTTTGCAGTCTTTTCTGATGACAAGCATACCCATATTATGATGCAGCCACCCCCATGCTTGGAAATATTGTGAATGGTACGCAGTGATTCAGGACAAAAATTGAATTCCTGTGCCACATTTGTTGCAGTATTTTGCAGTAGTGCCTTGTTGCAAACAGGATGGATGTTTTGGAATATTGTTTTATTCTGTACAGACGTTGTTCTTTTCACTCTGTCATTTAGGTTAGTATTTTGAAGTAACCACAATGTTGTTGATCCATCCTCAGGTTTGTCATATCACAGCCATTAAACTCTGTTACTGTTTTAAAATCACCATTGGCCTCGGTGAAATCCCTGAGCGGTTTTCTTTCTCTCTGGCAACTCAGTTCGGAAGGAATTCTGTATCTTTGTAGTGCCTAGGTGTATTCATACACCATCCAAAACCTAATTAACAGCTTCACCATGCTCAAACGGATATTCAGTGTCTGCTTCTTTATTTTTACCAATCGGTTCCGTTCCTTTGTCAGGCATTGGAAAACTTCCCTGGTCTTTGTGGTTAAATCTATGCTTGAAATTCACTGCTCGACTAAGGGACCTTACAGATAATTGTATGTGTGGGGTACAGAGATGGGATAGTTATTAACAAATCATGTTAACCACTATTATTGCACACAGAGTGAGTGCATGCAATTTATTATGTGATTTGTTAAGCAAATGTTTACTCCTGAACTTATTTAGACTCGCCATAAAAGGGGTTGAATACCTTTTTCAATTTTAAATAATTTGTATTTGACATTGTGGTATGTGTAGATCAGTGACCATTTTATATTCAGGCTGTCACAACAAAATGTGGAAAAAGTCAAGGGGTGTGAATGCACTGTATATTATCATTATATTTGACAAAATATGATAAAATAATTCAATGTTTATGACCAATAAACATTGTGCCACAGTGTCTAGCACAAGAAATGGATTAATTAATTAATACATTCAGAGGGGTTTTGAGAAGAATCATGTTCGAACCAAAAGCCGCTACAGAGCAATGACTCAGCTAACCTTATATACAATAAAACGACCTATTTGAAACTCCCTTGTTAAATTAAGTTGCTATTTTACATGTGTAGTAATGCTTTAATTACTCTACTAACAACATCAGTAACATGTTAAAGTAATTGTAAGAAGTTGTCTTTGCTTTGTAAATGCATAGTAATGGAATTGTGCATTGTTTGTTATGACACAAATAGTAGACTAAGAAACAGTAACTCAAATACTATACCATTACAATGCAATTACTAAATAATTATGTAACATTGTTACTCCACTAAAAACAATGTTTACTAGAGGAATTACATTGCGCTCAACAGGTATAAAAACAACTTAATGTAAAGAATACAGTCGTAGTCAAAAGTTGAGAATGACACAAATATTAATTTTCACAAAGTCTGCTGCCTCAGTTTGTATGATGGAAATTTGCATATACTCAAGAATGTTATGAAGAGTGATCAGATGAATTGCAATTATTTGCAAAGTCCCTCTTTGCCATGCAAATGAACTGAATCCCCAAACATTTCCACTGTATTTCAGCGCTGCCACAAAAGGACCAGCTGACATCATGTCAGTGATTCTCTCATTAACACAGGTGTGAGTGTTGACGAGGACAAGGCTGGAGATCACTCTGTCATGCTGATTGAGTTTGAATAACAGACTGGAAGCTTCAAAAGGAGGGTGGTGCTTGGAATCATTGGTCTTCCTCTGTCAACCATGGTTACCTGCAAGGAAACACGTTCCGTCATCATTGCTTTGCACAAAAAGGGCTTCACAGGCAAGAATATTGCTGCCAGTAAGATTGCGCCTAAATCAACCATTTATCGGATCATCAAGAACTTCAAGGAGAGCGGTTCAATTGTTGCGAAGGAGGCTTCATTCAGGGTGCCCAAGAAAGTCCAGCAAGCGCCAGGACTGTCTCCTAAAGTTGATTCAGCTGCGGGATAGGGGCACCACCAGTACAGAGCTTGCTCAGGAATGGCAGCAGGCAGGTGTGAGTGCATCTGCACGCACAGTGAGGCAAAGACTTTTGGAGGATGGC
Source organism: Salmo salar (assembly GCF_965601325.2). NCBI lineage: Eukaryota > Metazoa > Chordata > Actinopteri > Salmoniformes > Salmonidae > Salmo > Salmo salar. The sequence goes on from NC_138300.1 coordinate 70,691,783, forward strand.
CTGGTGTCCAGAAGGGCAGCAAAGAAGCCACTTCTCTCCAGGAAAAACATCAGGGACAGACTGATATTCTGCAAAAGGAACAGGACTGCTGAGGACTGGGGAAAAGTCATTTTCTCTGATGAATCCCCTTTCCGATTGTTTGGGGCATCCGGAAAAAAGCTTGTCCGAAGAAGACAAGGTGAGCGCTACCCTCAGTCCTGTGTCCTGCCAACAGTAAAGCATTCTGAGACCATTCCTGTGTGGGGTTGCTTCTCGCCATAATGCAAAAGTGATAGCTAAGTGGCTTGGGGAACAAAACATCGATATTTTGTGTCCATGGCCAGGAAACTCCCCAGACCTTAATCCCATTGAGAACTTGTGGTCAATCCTCAATAGGTGGGTGGACAAACAAAAACCCAAACATTCTGACAAACTCCAAGCATTGATTATGCAAGAATGGGCTGCCATCAGTCAGGATGGGGCCCAGAAGTTGATTGACAGCATCCCAGGGCAGATTGCAGAGGTCTTGAAAAAGAAGGGTCAACACTGCAAATACTGACTCTGCATCAACTTCATGTATTTGTCAATAAAAGCCTTTGACACTTATGAAATGCTTGTAACTATACTTCAGTATTCCATAGTAACATCTGACAAAAATATCTGAAGACACTGAAGAAGCAAACTTTGTGGAAATTAATATTTGTGTCATTCTCAACTTTTGGCCACGACTGTAGTGAATGATATGGATGAGATACAGAACACACACATACATGTATGTATGTATGTATGTATGTATGTATGTATGTATACATACATACACATAATTATATATGTATGTATGTATATGTATGCATGTATGTATATATGTATATGTTCTGTGTGTTTGTAATATATATATATATATATATATATATATATATATATATATATATATATATATATATATATATATATATATATATATATATATATATATATATATATATATATATATATATATATATACACACACACACACACACACACACACACACACACACACACACACACACACATCAAAGGTTTGGACACACCTACTCATTCAAGGGTTTTCTTGATTTTACTATTTTCTACATTGTAGAATATTAGTGAAGACAAACTATGAAATAACACATATGGAATCACGTAGTAACCAGAAAAAGTGTTAAACAAATTAAAATGTATTTTATATTTGAGATTCTTCAAAGTAGCCACCCTTTGCCTTGAAGACACCTTTGCACACTCTTGGCATTCTCTCAACCAGCTTCATGAGGTAGTCACCTGGAATGCATTTCAATTAACAGGTGTGCCTTGTTAACCTGTTATGGCTTGGGGGCAGTATTTTCACGGCCGGATAAAAAACGTACCCGATATAATCTGATTTATTACTCCTGCCCAGAAACTAGAATATGCATATAATTATTAGCTTTGGATAGAAAACACTCCAAAGTTTCTAAAACTGTTTGAATGGTGTCTGTGAGTATAACAGAACTCATTTGGCAGGCCAAAACCTGAGAAGATTCTGTACAGGAAGTACCCTGTCTGACAATTTCTTGGCCTTCTTGATTATCTCTATCCATTACAGGGGATCTCTGCTGTTACGTGACATTTCCTACGGCTCCCATGGGCTCTCAGAAGGCGGCAAAAAGCTGAATCGTGGCTTTGCAGGCTCTGGGTGAAAAAAAGTAGCGCGTTTGGATAGTGGCTGGTCACAGTACTGTGAGACTCAGGCTCGTGCACGAGTGGACTCCATGTTTTATCTTTGAACGAAAACCACCGCTCCCGGTCGGAATTTTATCGCTTTTTTTACGAGAAAAATGGCATAAAAATTGATTTTAAACAGCGGTTGACATGCTTCGAAGTACGGTAATGGAATATTTCTTGATGGAATATTTCTTAATGGATAGTGTCTTGAACGCACGAATAAAACGCCGCTATTTGGATATAACAATGGATTATTTTGAACCAAACCAACATTTGTTATTGAAGTAGCAGTCCTGGGAGTGCATTCTGACGAAGAACACCAAAGGTAATCAAACTTTTATAATAGTAAATCTGACTTTGGTGAAGGCTAAACTTGCTGGGTGTCTAAATAGCTAGCCCGTGATGCCGGGCTATGTACTCAGAATATTGCAAAATGTGCTTTCACCGAAAAGCTATTTTAAAATCGGACACCTCGATTGCACAATGGAGTTATGTATCTATAATTCTTAAAATAATTATGTTTTTTGTGAACGTTTATCGTGAGTAATTTAGTAAATTCACCGGAAGTGTTCGGTGGGAATGCTAGTATAACATGCTAATGTAAAAAGCTGGTTTTTGATATAAATATGAACTTGATTGAACATAACATGCATGTATTGTATAACATAATGTCCTAGGGTTGTCATCTGATGAAGATCATCAAAGGTTAGTGCTGCATTTAGCTGTGGTTTTGTTTTTTGTGACATTATATGCTAGCTTGAAAAATGGGTGTCTGATTATTTCTGGCTGGGTACTCTGCTGACATAATCTAATGTTTTGCTTTCGCTGTAAAGCCTTTTTGAAATCGGACAGTGTGGTTAGATAAAGAGAGTCTTGTCTTTAAAATGCTGTGAAATAGTTATATGTTTGAAAAATGGAAGTTTTTGTATTTTTGAGGAATTTGTCATTCGCGCCACGTCTATCATTGGATATTGGAGCAGGTGTTCCGCTAGCGGAACGTCTAGATGTAAGAGGTTAATTTGTGGAATTTCTTTCCTTCTTAATGCGTTTGAGCCAAACTGTTTTGTTGTGAAAAGGTAGGGGTGGTATACAGAATATAGCCCTATTAGGTAAAAGACCAAGTCTATATTATGATAAGAACAGCTCAAATAAGAAAAGAGACACAACAGTCCATCATTACTTTAAAACATGAAGGTCAGTCAACCTGGAAAAGGTCAAGAACTTTGGCTCTCATGAGGACCGCCACAGGAAAGGAAGACCCAGAGTTACCTCTGCTGCAGAGGATAACTTCATTAGAGTTACCAGCCTCAGAAATTGCAGCCCAAATAAATGCTTCAGAGTTCAAGTAACAGACACATCTCAACATCAACTGTTCAGAAGAGATGGCGAGAATCAGGCCTTCATGGTCGAATTGCTGCAAAGAAACCACTACTAAAGGACACCAATAATAAGAAGAGACACGCTTGAGCCAAGAAACACGAGCAATGGACATTAGACCTGTGGAAATCTGTCCTTTGATCCGATGAGTCCAAATTGGACATTTTTGGTTCCAACCGCCGCGTCTTTGTGAGACGCAGAGTAGGTGAACGGATGATCTCTGCATGTGTGGTTACCAACGTGAAGCATGGAGGAGGTGTGATGGTATGGGGGTGCTTTGCTGGTGACACTGTCAGTGATTTATTTAGAATTCAAGGCACACTTACCCAGCATGGCTACCACAGCATTCTGCAGTGATGTGCCATCCCGTCCGGTTTGTGCTTTGTGGGACTATCATTTGTTTTTTAACAGGACAATGACCCAAAACACTTCCAGGCTGTGTAAGGACTATTTGACCAAGAAGGAGAGTGATGGAATGCTGCATCAAGATGACCTGGTCTCCACAATCACCCAACCTTAACCCAATTGAGATGGTTTGGGATGAGTTGTACAGCAGAGTGAAGGAAAAGCAGCCAACAAGTGCTCAGCATATGTGGGAACTCTTCAAGACTGTTGGAAAAGTATTCCAGGTGACGCTGGTTGAGAGAATGCCAAGAGTGTGGTATGCTGTCAATAAGGCAAAGGGTGGCTACTTTGAAGAATCTAAAATATATTTTGATTTGTTTAACACTTTTTTGGTTACTACATGATTCCATATATGTTATTTAATAGTTTATGTCTTCACTGTTATTCTACAATGTAGAAAATAGTAAGAATAAAGAAAGACCCTTGAATGAGTAGGCGTGTCCAAACTTTTGACTGGTACTGTATATTCTGACTGACAAAGTACCAGAAGAGATTGTTTAAATGTGCTCATCAACCCATACAATCTACTCTTATCATTTTGGTAAACAAATATTTCAATTTCTGTAAAAAATCTATAAACTAAGAACACAGGCAAAGGGACAGTGAAGGCAGGTTATTACGAACATAGAGAAGGGTTCATCTCTTTTTTTCTATAATTTCTTTCCAATATAAATCCACAAGAATATGAATCGCACACAACAAAATTTGCTTTCGAACAAACGTACCTAAAGGCCTTGCAGAAATTGCCAATGCTGTGGAGCGTCTGCTTTGCTATCATCCCCCTCATATACTCAACATATTACGAAAGCAAGGATCTTCTCTCTCCATCTCCAACAGTTAAGTCAGGGAAAACAGATTACTTTATGATTACATCCCAGGATCCACAGATTTGTAAGGGAGGATTTGACGTTTTTTCTTTTTTTTACAATTTCAAGTTAAGAGTCTGTTTGCTCCCTGGGTCCCGTTAAATCATTTTCATGTTAAACTTGCGAGGGGCGTCTGCATTGCTGCTGCTCATCCCAGCGTCTGACTTGCGTGGCACATACTCAATCTCTATGTTGTGCTTTGTGGCCCCTTTACCTCTACTCCACAGAAAGAGTAGCACCAGACAAAACAGGACGACACCAAGGAAAGATATGAAACCCATGGTGGTGGCGATGATTAAGGTCTTTATGTCAAAGGGGAAAGGGACGTTGGTTCGCGTCCCATTGGCACCATTCTCATTGGGCTGGTTGGAGATGAAGGCAAAGGTCTTGTTGGGTTGGTGAGGCCAGTCTGGTGAGTAGCTATGGACATGCAGGTGGGCGAGAGATGTGTCGTTGCCACCGGCGTTGCTGGCTATACACACATACGTGCCATTATCCTGAATCTGTGCGTAGCGCACCTCAAGGGTGCCATCGGGGAATACTGTGAGCCGCCCGATGGTTTTGGTCGTGATGAACTGCTTCTGGGGTGAGAGCCACATGATGACTGGGGCGGGATCACCGTCCGCCTGGCATACAAAATGAACAGTAGTTCCCTCGTCCACAAATTTCTGCTGCGCCTTGCGGTCCCGGATCCTGGACTTGCGACACGTGAAGTAGTTGGGCTGCAGGACGTCCGGGAAATCTTTAAACTCTTTTCCCTGTACGAACTCGGGTGAAGCGCAGGTGGGTTGCTGCCGGTTGAAGTTGAGCCTCCAGCGTCTCCGGAACACCCACAGCAGCCGGCAGTCACATGCCAAGGGGTTATCGTAAAGCGCCAGAGTCTCCAGGTTGCCTACCGAGTGGAACGCAGACTCCTCCAAGGTGCTCAAGGCATTGCCAGACACATTGAATATCTTCAGATAGTTTAGGCCTCGGAACGAGTAGGGTTCGATCATAGCCAGCCTGCCCCCAACCAGGTGAAACTCCTGGAGCCTCAGAAGGTCATGGAGCTTATTCCCCTCAATGGTGTGGATGGGGTTATAGGACAGATTCAGAAACCGTAGGTAGACCAAGTGCCGGAGAGCCACGTATGGGATAGAGGTCAGGTTGCCATTGGTGATGGTCAGCGAGGTGAGGTTCAGTCCATAGAGGCAATTGGAGGTCATGGTGTCCAGGTAGGGCCAGTTGGCTATCTCCAGCACTTTCAGCCGGTACAGTCTTTTGAAGGAGTAATCCTTAATAACGTAGATGTTGAGGTGGCGCAGCCTGAGAAAGATCAAACTGTGGAGGTGGGTGAAGGCCTCGGTGGGCACCGAGGTCAGGTTGCACTTCTCCAAAGTCAGCTGCTCCAGGCTGCTGAGACCATGGAAGGCCCGGTGGGAGATGAACACCAAGTCATTGTCGCCCACCTCCATGGAGCGCAGGTTGTACAGGTCTTGGAACATATAGTCCAGCAGGATGACTATCTTGTTCTCACTGATGTCCAACTGGGTGAGGTTGCTGAGGCCCGTGAACACACCCAGCTGGATGAGTTTGAGCTTGTTGCTGCGCAGCCCCAATGTCCGGAGGCCGTACAGGTTGTTGAAGGCGCCGGGCTCGATGGCCGAGATAGTGTTTTCGTTGAGCTCCAGCTCCTCCAGGTTGGGGTAGGCTGCGAACTCGTCCATGTTGATGGTCTTGATGCGGTTCTTGCTGAGGTCCAGTAGCCGCGTTTCTGTGGGGATGCCCTCAGGGACGGACATAAGCTTCTTGCGGTGGCATATGACCGAGCGCTCCTGGGCATTGCACTCGCAGCGGGACGGGCAGCCTGTGGTGGAACCGGACAGTACGGTGCCCAGCATCAGAATCAGAATGGGCTGCCAGCAAGCCACCAGGTAGCTGTGCCCACTCGCTTCCCTGGCCCCCATCCTATCGGTTACCTATGGAGACACAAGAGAGACAGAGAGGACATGTCAGAAAAACTATCGCTGATTAGATACACTAAATAAAACAGGGCTATTTCCTTATCATTAAAATCGTTGAAAAGTGAGATCACTTTTGTATTGTATTTTGAAGCCACATTCTGCAGTTTTGCTGCATATAAAATGGTTTGAAGTGTGGGAAAAGGAGTGTCCTATGAAAACAACATATTATACTGTTTGTTCTCTTTTGAAAAATAGTAACTACTATTCTCTGCCAGGCATTTTGACGCCAACAATAAAAAGCAATAAAACGTAAAGCGATGCCATCCTCATGTGACACAATTTGAAATTGAGTGTAAAAGATTTGCTGCAATATTAATGGCACAAAGGAAATAGGAATGGGGGTGAGGGGTTACTAGGAATAAGTTATGTATTTGCATAATGGAGAAAACTGACATATTTGAATTCTGCAATGCTCACTACTCTACACAGAGCTTCAAAGGCATTTCAGATGCAGGAGGCTCCTGTGAACTGATGGAACAGTGTTCGCTGAAGGATTCACATGCAATGGTTACATCAGCACCATATTAGACTCATGTATGATCCATAAGAGGAAATGTTGAGCTCGGACAGATAGATGTATCACAAAGAATTTGAATCAATTCCTGGCATTCGGGTGTGACGCTGCCTGGTTATGTATTGTGTGTACGCCGTATACCCACTTATTTTTCAGTGGGCATTGCGTATACTCACTACTTAAATCTCCACTGCCGTTTCAATTAATAAGACTGATGGAACAGATCAGAATGTTTAGCTTAAAATGTTGATAAACTATTCATTCTTCACATTTTAGGTGGGGCAATGTACCTTTGCGTGAATGTTCTAAAATGAAATTTGCAGGAAAAAGCGTTCTAAAATGTGCATGGACAGAGATGGAAATATCCATTGGAAATGTATTAAGGGCGGGTTTAAATATGCAACAATTATCATGGGTTGCTAATATGACCAAGATAATGCCTTTGCCTAATAGACAATGAAAGAAAATCAATAGAACAGGATAAAGCATATGCGTAAGTCTTCATAAAAAATAATTGCCTTCACATTTCTGTTGTGGGATTTTGGCTATAGGCTACTTTCAAGTAAGTTGAGACATGCCTCATAATATGAAGTAAAATGTCCTGGTTTCAAACAATTATTTTATTTATTTTTATTTGAACCTTTATTTAACTAGGGCAAGTCAGTTAAGAACAAATTCTTTCTTACAATGACGGCCTAGGAACAGTGGGTTAACTGCCTTGTTCAGGGGCAGAATGACAGATTTTTACCTTGTCTGCTCGGGGATTCGTTTTAGCATCCTTTCGGTTACTGGCCCAACGCTTTAACTACTAGGCTACCTGCTGCCCCCTGCCACCCTAATTAAGGAATAGATAAAATATTTCAACGCTAATGAAAGGCCTAACCATCTTCTGGTGGATGGAAAGGCTTTCCCAAAAACATTCTCTATTAAATGTTAACTAGAGTAGCCACAAAGTAGGCTATGCCTACCTGTCAGAATGATATCATGATAATTTGCATCAATCCAGTAGCCATTTCCTTTGCAAAATCCAACTTATGTGCTACAGAAACACTGCTAAGCAAACAGTGCTAGGTGCCTGCACACTTGAATTAAAGGGTAACTACACTCAAATCAACATTTCTTAGATGTCCCAGACATCAAAACAAATGTTTTTTCTGTATGACTTTGAGAGTGAAAACCTGAAACAATTGGGAAAAATATGAAACCTGTGAATTTTGTACATTTATCTGTTTCAATGGTAGGTCTACTATTAGCCTACTTTCACAGTACAGCTTGGGTTGACCTGACTGTGAAAGACCAATACGGGATTTATAATTTTAGGTCGTTCAGAGTGTATGTCACTGTTTCTCATATAATTTTTCACACAGGGCGTCTTTCCTTCGTCGGGCGGGGCGTTTGGATTTTTTTGGGGGGGGAAATTCTTCAGGCACCATTACACCACTGTGTGTGTGTGTGTGTGTCGATGTTGGTGTGTGTGGCTTGCATGCATGCATAGCACCTTGCTCAAGATCAATCAGTCATTGCGAGCTCCCTAATATTAAGTTATGGCATTTCAAAAGGGGCCAGGTGCAGCTTGAATTAACCAATTTTGAGAAGGTAATCTAATACATGCTGTTTCAGAGACACGTATGCTGAGCACATCTTTAGAGTGTAACATTAGCATAAAATATAAAAAAAATTCTTCTTCACCCTGTATTTCCAGCGTGAATGTGCTGTGTGAGTTAAAACAGAGTGGGGAGTGGGTCAGCAGTAGCAGGTAGCAATCAAAGACAAATGGTGTCAAGTCTGATGTAGGTGCTATGGCTAACATTCAGCTGGAGCAAACTTTTACAATACAATATAGACCATGCAGAGCCAGGGCGGTGGCTTCAGAAAGATGGATACTGGTCTTAACCTGTTAGGGCTAGGGGGCAGTATTGACACAGCCGGATAAAAAACGTACCCGATTTAATCTGGTTACTACTCCTGCCCAGTAACTAGAATATGCATATAATTATTGGCTTTGGATAGAAAACACCCTAAAGTTTCTAAAACTGTTTGAATGGTGTCTGTGAGTATAACAGAACTCAAATGGCAGGCCAAAACCTGAGAAGATTCCATGCAGGAAGTGGCCTGTCTGACAAGGTGTGTTTTATCTTGGCTCTTTTTATTGAAGACTGAGGATCTTTGCAATAACGTGACACTTCCTACGGCTCCCATAGGCTCTCAGAGCCCGGGAAAAAGCTGAAGGATATCGAGGCAGGCTCTGGCTGAAACGCTTTATCGCTTTTGGCAAGTGGCCGCTCAGAGTACTATGGGCTTAGGCGTGTGCCCGAGTCGACCGAATGCTTTCTTTTCTTTTGTCTGTTTACCTAAACGCAGATTCCCGGTCGGAATATTATTGCTTTTTTATGAAAAAAATGGCATAAAAATTGATTTTAAACAGCGGTTGACATGCTTCGAAGTACGGTAATGGAATATTTAGAAATCTTTTGTCACGAATTGCGCCATGCTCGTAACCCTTATTTACCCTTTCGGATAGTGTCTTGAACGCACGAACAAAACGCCGCTGTTTGGATATAACGATGAATTATTTTGGACCAAACCAACATTTGTTATTGAAGTAGAAGTCCTGGGAGTGCATTCTGACGAAGACAGCAAAGGTAATAAAAATGTTCTTATAGTAAATCTGACTTTGATGAGTGCTAAACTTGCTGGGTGTCTAAATAGCTAGCCCTGTGATGCCGGGCTATCTACTGAGAATATTGCAAAATGTGCTTTCACCGAAAAGCTATTTTAAAATCGGACATATCGAGTGCATAGAGGAGTTCTGTATCTATAATTCTTAAAATTATTGTTATGCTTTTTGTGAACGTTTATCGTGAGTAATTTAGTAAATTCACCTGCAGTGTTCGGTCGGAATGCTAGTCACATGCTAATGTAAAAAGCTGTTTTTTGATATAAATATGAACTTGATTGAACAAAACATGCATGTATTGTATAACATAATGTCCTAGGGTTGTCATCTGATGAAGATCATCAAAGTTTAGTGCTACATTTAGCTGTGGTTTGGGTTTATGTGACATTATATGTTAGCTTGAAAAATGGGTGTCTGATTATTTCTGGCTGGGTACTCTGCTGACATAATCTAATGTTTTGCTTTCGTTGTAAAGCCTTTTTGAAATCGGACAGTGTGGTTAGATTAACGAGAGTCTTATCTTTAAAATGGTGTAAAATAGTCATATGTTTGAAAAATTGAAGGTTTTGCATTTCTAAGATATTTGAATAACGCGCCACGGGATTACACTGGCTGTTGAGTAGGTGGGACGCAAGCGTCCCACCTAGCCCATAGAGGTTAAAATCGTAAAAACAAACAATATTTAATTTCCATCTAAACCGTCAGTGTTTTCCCCCTCCACTAACCCCGATCCCACCCCTAAATTGGGTTCATATCCAAATCCCAACCCTAACCTCTCCATACACTGATACGTTATACTCTTTCCCTTCCTTGAGCCCCCTCTCTCTTTACTCATGGTTTTGTTTAGTGTGATTTTTTTATTTATTTGGGTCCTTGAAAAGCACAATATAAGTCCCTTTTATTTATATTATTATTACTAACAATGTAATTAATAATTGATTCTATAATTATATTTTCGATTTTTATATAAAGAGCCATAGTGGCATTGCAATTACTTGTGTATTTATTGAAAAAGTTGGATTAAAGGCCCAGTGCAGTCATAAAATGGGATTTTTCTGTGTTTTGTATGTATTTCCACACTATGAGGTTGGATTAATACTGTGAAATTGTGAAAATGACAATAATACCCTTTTAGCGTAAGAGCTGTTTGAAAAGACCGCCTGAAATTTTTCCTGTTGTTTTGGTGAGATGGAGTTTTGGCCTGCCTGGTGACATCACCAGATGGTACATTAGTTAATAAACCAATAAGAAAGAGTTCCAAACCTATCTGCCAATAACAGCTAGTTTTCAGTTTCCCCCTCCCAATTTAGACCACTCTCAGCTTGCTTGAGAAATTGGCCTTTGGTAAGAATCTATTTGACCATTTTAATTGAAAACAATCACAGTAAGGTACTTAATTGTTGCCCAGAAATGATTTGATATTGATACAAATAGCTGCTTTAGATCTTTAAACAAAAGGGGACATAATTCATGATAGTCTCTCAGAAATTCTTCCCAAAACCATAAGTTTCAGCCTTATAGTCTAACAATATACAGTATAATTCTGTATAACAAATATTTTTCAATTGTAAGTATGCAGAGACCTGTAACACTATTTGGCGTATTGTTTGGTTTGTACACCCTATTTTTCAGGATGTGGAGCAGAACCCTCAAATGTCCTTAATAATCTTGTAATCTGGCCTTGCACACAAGTCAAGCAATACACAACAATCGATCTTAAATAAAATGTCACAAATTAAGACCCTAAAAATCTACTTTCACCTCCATTCTCTGTGTTTTGTGTCTCAATAGCAGCCATTAGCAACTATCAGTTAACCTTATAATTGGTTCTGGGTGGCACATATCAAACTTGCATGAACACTGATGACAAAAACATTTCTCATGTCTAACCTGTTAGGGCCTACGGGGCAGTATTTGCACGGCTGGATAAAAAAATGTACCCGATTTTAATCTGGTTACTAATCCTACCCAGTAACTAGAATATGCATATACTTATTATATATGGATAGAAAACCCCCTAAAGTTTCTAAAACTGTTTGAATGGTGTCTGTGAGTATAACAGAACTCATTTGGCAGGCAAAACCCTGAGACATTTTCTGACAGGAAGTGGATACCTGATGTGTTGTATTACCTTTAAACCTATGCCATTGAAAAACACAGGGGCTGAGGAATATTTTGGCACTTCCTATTGCTTCCACTAGATGTCACCAGCCTTTACAAAGTGTTTTGAGTCTTCTGGAGGGAGATCTGACCGAACAAGAGCCATGGAACAATGATGGCCCATTAGACACCTGGCGTGCGAGTTCATGTTGGGTACCCTCGTTCCAATACGTTATAAAAGAGAATGCATTCGTCCACCTTGAATATTATTCATGTTCTGGTTAAAAAAGGCCCTAATGATTTATGCTATACAACGTTTGACATGTTTGAACGAACGTAAATATATTTTTTCCCCTCGTTCATGAAGTGAAGTCCGGCGGGCTTAGATCATGTGCTAACAAGACGGAGATTTTTGGACATAAATGATGAGCTTTTTTGAACAAAACTACATTCGTTATGGACCTGTGATACCTGGAAGTGACATCTGATGAAGAGAATCAAAGGTAATGGATTATTTACATAGTATTTTCGATTTTAGATCTCCCCAACATGACGGCTAGTCTGTATCGCACCGCGTATTTTTCTGGGCGCAGTGCTCAGATTAATGCAAAGTGTGATTTCCCAGTAAGGTTATTTTTAAATCTGGCAAGTTGATTGCGTTCAAGAGATGTAAATCTATAATTCTTTAAATGACAATATATTTTACCAATGTTTTCTAATTTTAATTATTTAATTTGTGGTGCTGACTTGACTGCCGGTTATTGGAGGGAAACGATTTCCTCAACATCAATGCCATAGTAAAACGCTGTTTTTGGATATAAATATGAACTTGATAGAACTAAAAATGCATGCATTGTCTAACATAATGTCCTAGGAGTGTCATCTGATGGAGATTGTAAAAGGTTAGTGCATCATTTTAGCTGGTTTTATGGTTTTGGTGACCCTGTCTTTGAATTGACAAAACATTACACACAACTCTTGTAAATGTACTGTCCTAACATACTCTAAATTTATGCTTTCGCCGTAAAACCTTTTTGAAATCGTAAAACGTGGTTAGATTAAGGAGATGTTTATCTTTCAAAGGGTGTAAAATAGTTGTATGTTTGAAAAATTTGAATTTTGACATTTATTTGGATTCAAATTTGCCACTCTTGAAATGCACCTGCTGTTGATGGAGTGCACCACGGGTGGCACGCTTGCGTCCCACCTAGCCCATAGAGGCTAAGTCATTGTTAGAAAAAAATGTGGTCCAATTTGGATGTTAAGGGTACTATATTTATTGTATTTTATGAGTCCTATAAATTAAAATGGCAAATTTGGGTGCAATCAATTAGCTTAATTTCTCAGATCAAGTTATATTTCAACAAAATAATGTTGCAGGAATGGTTCTGTTTCTAACAGAAATTATTTCAAAACAATCAGATGATGGGTGTCAATCCTCTTTCTTGTGCTTTTTTAGTACAGGAAAAGATAACAATTCAGAGAGGAATGGGGGAAGATTGTAAGAGTTCATGTCTGTGACAGAGATGCCTATGTAGTTGATTGTGCATAGCCCTATCAAATTTGTGACTGTCTGAAGAGCCACAATGACAGCTGAAAGAGGCACACGTTCTTCTATAGGCTATACTGTAGGGGTTTCCTGTAGAGTTTATTAACTGAAATTGGGTCGCGTGTTCAGTGTCAATATTGCGTGTGCTTTGAATTATGGAGACTTTGTGTGAAGTAAATACACTAAGCTAAAGGCTTTCATGCGACAACCTGATGGATAATGTCTTATTTCAATTTTTTTATATTGTTATGGTAGACAATTAAATTGTGACATAACTACCATTGTCAATAATTATTTCTTGCAAAGCCCCAAACTGACATTAGAGGGGTTTATGTTGTTTTTCCTCACTCTCAATTTAATTTGATTCTTCTCGGGGGTCAAGGGTCAGACGGATATTTTTTAAATATTTGAACCTTTATTTAACTCCACAAGTCAGTTAAGAACAATTCTTATTTATCATGATGGCCTAGGAACAGTGGGTTAACTGCCTTGTTCAAAAAAAGTTTATAGGGACCATCTCTGCGGGATAGTGAATTGGGGTCAACGAGTCTGAGTTGAAGAACTGCCCATATGTCCCAGAGCAGACATTACGGCCTCCGAAGTAACTGCATCATTTTCCTGTTTGTATTACTTAAAAGGTGCACTATGCAGAAATCGCTCCGACATTGCCTGGTTGCTAAAATTCTAATAGTTTGCCTAATTTCAGTTTGTAACATAACAAGCAAGTATAGTATAGAGAATCATTGTACCATCTAAACCGCTGTGGTATATATTTTCCATAACCAAAAATATGGTATTTTCATCTCTTTGAAAATGGTGTACAAAACCCGAAAGTATAAGACTCAAAACCAAAACTTAACAGGAAGCATAGATATAGCGCGCATAGAAAATGTCTACCACTTCTTAGACTTGCTTTCAATGAGAATGACATGTCTATATCTCACATTTCTTGAATTTGGTCAGGTCGCCCAAAAATATATATATTGCAGCTTTAACCTAAATTGATCCAAGTTAAAGCTGTTTGATGAGGGAGCCATACAGGATGGATGTACATGAGGCTTAAGCAGCTGGTGGAACACCTGACAGGGGAGAGGAAGTGCAGCTGCCAATCCTTATTTTCCACTCCACCTTTTTGCCTTTGCTGTGTGTGCCTATTACACATTGGATATCGCTCTCTGAGATGCTATTATGTCCCACTCCTTCCTCATTGACACCAAAACCTAATCAAGGAAGTGCTCAACTGTAATCCCTTGCTGGTAAAGCTACATGACTGCAACATTCGGAGTCTAGGACCACAGTAGGGTATTAGGATGGTAATGACTAATGGTAATGAGTACAGGCAGTCCTTCAACACAAAACTGGGGTCAAAATCCTGATGAAATAATACCAGTCTGATTATTTCATTCTAGCACCTGATTTTCCGAGGCTCATATGAAACAGACAAAAAGCTCCATTGTATCGATGCAGCAAAAAACATTCCCTATTTCATTTCGTTCAAATGAAATGAAAGCAGTTTCACATCTTTTTCAAGACTGTTTTAACCTCTATGGGCTAGGTGGGACGCTAGCGTGCCACCCGTGGTGCACTCCATCAACAGCAGGTGCATTTCAAGAGCGGCAAATTTGAATCCAAATAAATGTCAAAATTCAAATTTTTCAAACATACAACTATTTTACACCCTTTGAAAGATAAACATCTCCTTAATCTAACCACGTTTTACGATTTCAAAAAGGTTTTACGGCGAAAGCATAAATTTAGAGTATGTTAGGACAGTACATTTACAAGAGTTGTGTGTAATGTTTTGTGAAGTCAAAGACAGGGTCACCAAAACCATAAAACCAGCTAAAATGATGCACTAACCTTTTACAATCTCCATCAGATGACACTCCTAGGACATTATGTTAGACAATGCATGCATTTTTAGTTCTATCAAGTTCATATTTATATCCAAAAACAGCGTTTTACTATGGCATTGATGTTGAGGAAATCGTTTCCCTCCAATAACCGGCAGTCAAGTCAGCGTCACAAATTAAATAATTAAAATTAGAAAACATTGGTAAAATATTATATTGTCATTTAAAGAATTATAGATTTACATCTCTTGAACGCAATCAACTTGCCAGATTTAAAAATAACCTTACTGGGAAATCACACTTTGCAATAATCTGAGCACTGCGCCCAGAAAAATACGCGTTGCGATACAGACTAGACGTCATGTTGGGGAGATCTAAAATCGAAAATACTATGTAAATAATCCATTACCTTTGATTCTCTTCATCAGATGTCACTTCCAGGTATCACAGGTCCATAACGAATGTAGTTTTGTTCAAAAAAGCTCATCATTTATGTCCAAAAATCTCCGTCTTGTTAGCACATGATCTAAGCCAGCCGGACTTCTCGTCATGAACGAGGGGAAAAAATATATTTACGTTCGTTCAAACATGTCAAACGTTGTATAGCATAAATCATTAGGGCCTTTTTTAACCAGAACATGAATAATATTCAAGGTGGACGAATGCATACTCTTTTATAACGTATTGGAACGAGGGTACCCAACATGAACTTGCGCGCCAGGTGTCTAATGGGACATCATCGTTCCATGGCTCTTGTTCGGTCAGATCTCCCTCCAGAAGACTCAAAACACTTTGTAAAGGCTGGTGACATCTAGTGGAAGCAATAGGAAGTGCCAAAATATTCCTCAGCCCCTGTGTTTTTCAATGGGATAGGTGTAAAGGTAATACAACACATCAGGTATCCACTTCCTGTCAGAAAATGTCTCAGGGTTTTGCCTGCCAAATGAGTTCTGTTATACTCACAGACACCATTCAAACAGTTTTAGAAACTTTAGAGTGTTTTCTATCCATATATAATAAGTATATGCATATTCTAGTTACTGGGTAGGATTAGTAACCAGATTAAATCGGGTACATTTTTTTTATCCAGACGTGCAAATGCTGCCCCCTAGCCCTAACAGGTTAAATAAGGACATGTAGGCAGCTGATGCTCCATTGCAATTATATAAGAAGACAGATAAAGGGAAAGATGCAGAGGACATGGCTATATGAAATGCTAGCCATGTTTGAACATTTATGGCTCCATTTTGTTAACAATCCTGTGTTATCTGTCCCTTGCAGGCATGGCAATCCGAATGCAATTCCTCACTCCAATCAACTCGCCATTGAAGAAATACATTAATTTCAGCAGTAGTGAGAAGAGACCTTATTGGACCAAGACCAATGATAATATCAATGAACGGCTAGATGAACGTGTCAGTGACAGCAAACTGGAGAGCTGTGGAAATGCTGCATGAGATCATGCACAGAGGGTGTGGCTCATGCTATGTGCAAATGACAAGTTCTAGACAAGTGTCACTTGTCGTGATTATATTCCCTGTTTGCAAGATAATTATAGAGGACTGAGATTCTTATTCCAAAACACCAGGAATGGGTGATTGGCAGCTTCATAATTATGATCACAATACATTATTGGCATAAGCAAAAAAAAGACTAATGATGCTGTGCTGTCGCACAGACATATCACAGGTAAACAATGAATGTACATTCCATACAATTACAGAACTTATTCACCTTTAGTGACCATAGCCTGAAATTATGTCAATATCATGTAAAAGCTAACAGAAAATAAAGGTTCTCATTAAATGTTCTCATTTTTGGGGAAATGAAAGTCTCGGATTTACCATCTACAAATTGACCCAAAGAATTCTCTGCTTGTTGATTCTTAGAACAATCAGAAAAATATATAGAAATGCTCATATTTGAAGACAGTGTGGTAATATACTCTATACACACAGAGTTGAAGTCAGAAGTTTACATACACTTAGGTTGGAGTCATTAAAACTAGTTTTTCAACCACTCCACACATTTCTTGTTAACAAACTATAGTTTTGGCAAGTCGGTTAGGACATCTACTTTGTGCATGACACAAGTAATTTTTCCAACAATTGTTTACAGACAGATTATTTCACTTATTCACTGTATCACAATTCAGTGGGTCAGAAGTTTACATACAAAGTTGACTGTGCCTTAAACAGCTTGAAAAATTCCCGAAAATTATGTCAGGGCTTTAGAAGCTTCTGATAGGCTAATTGACATAATTTGAGTCAATTGGAGGTGTACTTGTGGATGTATTTCAAGGCCTACCTTCAAACTCAGTGCCTCTTTGCTTGATATCATGGGAAAATCAAAAGAAATCAGCCGAGACCTCAGAAAAAAAAGTGTAGACCTCCACAAGTCTGGTTCATCCTTGGGAGCAATTTCCAAACACCTGAAGGTACCACGTTCATCTGTACAAACAAGAGTACGCAAATATGACCACTGAGCCGTCATACCGCTCAGGAATAAGATGCATTCTGTCTCCTAGAGATGAACGTACTTTGGTGCAAAAGTGCAAATCAATCCCAGAACAACAGCAAAGGACCTTGTGAAGTTGCTGGAGGAAACAGGTAAAAATGTATTTATTTATTTAACCAGGAAGGGCTCATTGAGATTTAAAATCTATTTTTCAAGAGCGTCCTGGCCAAGATAGGCAGCACCAAGTCATTACAAAAATTACAGACAAACAACATGAAAAACTACAAGTAATCTAGTAAAAACCATAGAATTCACAAGAGTATAACAAAATCAAAAACAGCAAATTAAAAACATTGACAGGTCAGGGAATCAGTCTCAAGATCATTCATCAGTGATTTAAAAATACCAATCGGGACAAGTTCTTCCAGTTTAAAAGTATTTTGTAAAGCGTTCCAAGACGATGGCGCAGAGTACATAAAAGCCCTTTTACCAAATTTAGTTCGGACATTTGGAACAGTTAGCAGGATAAAGTCCAGCGAACGAAGAGAGTACCCACCACATTTCTGAACAATAAAAATGCCCAAATAAAAAAGGTAGTAAACCCAAAATGGCTTTGTAAATAAAAGTATACCAGAGACTGAGCCTACGATTGACTAGAGAAGGCCAGCCAACCCTGGTATACAAAGTGCAGTGGTGCGTAAGGGTTTTGCAGTTTAAAATAAATCTCAAAGTATCTATATCCACAGTAAAACGAGTCCTATATCAACATAACCTGAAAGGCCGCTCAGCAAGGAAGAAGCCACTGCTCCAAAACCACCATAAAAAAGCCAGACTACGGTTTGCTACTGCGCATTTGGACAAAGATCGTACTTTTTGGAGAAATGTCCTCTGGTCTGATGAAACAAAAATAGAACTGTTTGGCCATAATGACCATCGTTATGTTTGGAGGAAAAAGGGGGAGGCTTGCAAGCCGAAGAACACCATCCCAACCGTGAAGCACAGGGGTGGCAGCATCATGTTGTGGGGGTGCTTTGCTGCAGGAGGGACAAGTGCACTTCACAAAATAGATGGCATCATGAAGCAGGAAAATTATGTGGATATATTGAAGTAACATCTCAAGATATCAGTCAGGAAGGTAAAGCTTGGTAAGCAAATGGGTCTTCCAAATGGACAATGACCCCAAGCAGACTTTCAAAGTTGTGGCAAAATGGTGTAAGTCAAGGTATTGGAGTGGCCATCACAAAGCCCTTATCTCAATCCTATAGAAAATGTGTGGGCAGAACTGAAAAAGCGTGTGCGAGCAAGGAGGCCTACAAACCTGACTCAGTTACACCAGCTCTGTCAGGAGGAATGGGCCAAAATTCACCCAACTTATTGTGGGAAGCTTGTGGAAGGCTACCCGAAACGTTTGACCCAAGTTAAACAATTTAAAGGTAATGCTACCAAATACTAATTGAGTGTATGTAAACTTCTGACCCACTGGGAATGTGATGAAAGAAATAAAAGCTGAAATAAATCATTCTCTCTACTATTATTCTGACATTTCACATTCTTAAAATAAAGTGGTGATCCTAACTGACCTAAGACAGGGAATTTTTACTAGGATTAAATGTCAGGAATTGTGAAAAACTGAGTTGAAATGTATTTGGCTAAGGTGTATGTAAACTTCCAACTTCAACTGTATATATGATAAGTGTCAAAACAAGATGGACAATTATTATCACAGTAGCACCATTGTACAGTACAAATGATCCACCACAACCAGCACATCCACAAAGACGAGCAGAGGGGCTGCTGGGTGTTTAGCTGGTATTCTACCTGTCACATTATATCAGTGCCAAACCAATCCCTCTTAACTACTCTGGTTAAATACCCGTGAGCCTGAGGAAAATCCTTCTGATGCTGCTGACAGTGTCTGTCCCACAAAGTGTTAAAAGAAAGCTCTAAGCCAACGCCAAGACAAACTTCTCACTCAGCTCCCAGTCTAATCCTGAGAGCCCCCCTCCACTCCTCTCCTGTTTATTAGTATTCTATTTTCATGACTTTGCTAGTCTACAACCATCTGCAATATGTAGAGTGGGATCCGAAATTGACACCCTTTGGATAGTCTGTAGCGCATCTACAGATGGACTATCAGTACAATTTCAATTATCTATCTACTAACCTTAGCCCTAGCAAAAACCTTAACCCTTAACCATAAAATTAACCCTTTTTTTTAAACCTAACCCTAGCAAGCAGTTGCTTATCAACAGATGGTCATAATATCAACAAATCTGTAGAGCATCTAGAATTTAAGTCCGGAGACAGATGGCCATTGCAAAATTTTTTATTTTTGTGGCCATTTAACCATTTCTTTGTGGATTTTGATGTGTGCTTGGGTTATTGCCTTGCTGGAAGATACACTTGCAGCCAAGTTTCAGCCTCCTGGCAGACGCAACAAGGTTTTTGGCTAAAATGTCCTGGTAGTGGGTAAAGTTCATGATGCCGTTGACCTTAACAAGGGCCCCTGGACCAGTGGAAGTAAAATAGCTCCATAACATCAAA
Organism: Salmo salar; assembly: GCF_965601325.2. NCBI lineage: Eukaryota > Metazoa > Chordata > Actinopteri > Salmoniformes > Salmonidae > Salmo > Salmo salar. The sequence continues at coordinate 70,711,829 of NC_138300.1, forward strand.
GATCCACCACCGTATTTTATAGTAGGTATGTGGTTATTTTCTGCTCATGCATTCTCATGTCATCTGTCCAAAGCACTGGTTCCAATCATATCTGTTTAGCAAATGAATGTTTTGTATTTGCTCCCTAAATAGGATTGATACAGTTACATATCGGGATATTATTTTTGGTGATATATCATATATCATTGACAATATTATCGCAATTTTGTTGCGCTAGTTGGCTGAACCTGCACCAAAGCTCCAGTATTTTTCCTTCATAGCTTGTTCTCCATTAAATAGGGAGTCAATTTGTTTTAAGCACTTATATTTCCATGACTGATCAAAACTTGTTCTCATGGCTTTCTCTTGTCCCTCTGCAGCAGACATATGGTGAGCAATATGTTTGGAAAATCAGATTCAGTACTGAATCGCAATACATATCGAATCGTGAGAATTGCACAACATATTGTATCGCCACCTAAGTATCGTGATAATATCGTATCGTGAGGTCCCTGGCAATTACCAGCCCTAGCATGTTTCTCTCTTTCTGTCTTTCTCTCGGAGGACCTGAGCCCTAGGACCATGCCTCAGGACTACCTGGTATGATGACTCCTTGCTGTCCCCAGTCCACCTGGCCGTGCTGCTGCTCCAGTTTCAACTGTTCTGCCTGCGGCTATGGAACCCTGACCTGTTCACCGGACGTGCTTGTTGCACCCTCGACAACTACTATGATTATTATTATTTGACCATGCTGGTCATTTATGAACATTTTAACATCTTGACCATGTTCTGTTATAATATCCACCCTGCACAGCCAGAAGAGGCCTGGCCACCCCTCATAGCCTGGTTCCTCTCTAGGTTTCTTCCTAGGTTTTTGGCCTTTCTAGGGAGTTTTTCCTAGGGAGTTTTTCCTAGCCACCGTGCTTCTTTCACATGCATTGCTTGCTGTTTGGGGTTTTAGGCTGGGTTTCTGTACAGCACTTTGAGATATCAGCTGATGTACGAAGGGCTATATAAATACATTTGATTTGATTTTGATTTGATTTGATCATGTAAAAACAATTGGGCAATGTTTATATGATGCCTTTTCAAAACAGTCCCATCTTTACCTCATTTCGGCCTTCTATATTGCCATTGATTTGGCGGCAACTGAGCAAGAGACATTCAACTTTGACCCTGTTGTTGCGGCCGTTGTCATGGTTACCTGCAGCAAGCCGCGTTGATCAAGTTCTAAGTTACTCCGAAAGGACAGAATGCAATGCACTGCTTTAATTTCTTCACATTCCTACCAGTAAGTTAGCAGTTTGCCATACTTAACTACCTTGTAATGTGTCTACAGTTAATCTCAAAACACTGTCAGATGTTTTGGTAATTTATATGAGATGGCTATAGCCAAGTTAGCTAACAAGCTAGCACTAAATTGTCTTGGGTGGTAAACCGTATTCTGGGCTTGGAAATAGCCATGGGATGGTTTTTTAATACTGTCAAAACTATTTCTTCAAAGTTTTTTGATAAAAAGTAGAAACAAATATTCAAAAATGTTAAGTAAATACCTGCACTGAAATTGTGCAATATGTTAGGAGATAAATAAGATTGCGTTCTTTATTAAACCTGTCACATAATTGTTTGTTTACAAGCACACGATGATGAGCCTTGTAAGTCACTCACTGTTGTGCAGCACGCGGCAGGTGACCTAGCTAGAGTACGGAATTCACAACTAAAATGTTCGCCAACTAGATATCTTATCACTATTAAGTTAACGGTCTAAATGCTCTGCAGTTGTGCATTTGGTTAGCTATCTAGCTATGGTTAGCTTCTTCCAAAATTAAGTTTTGCTTGCCGGTAAAAGCAGAGAATCCCCTACTGGATCAATAACCTTGCTTTGTAGTATTTGTTTTGTGCGTGCAGCAAACTGAGTAGCATTTTTTAGTTACCTGTATAACTTCATGAGCTGGGATGTCTGTCCTGAAAATAGTTTAGGTCACAGACTGTATAAAATGTGCTCATTAGCTCATTCTCTATGGGATTTTCATGTACATGTACTTGTTAGCATTGCTAACCTTTGGGCAACAAAGTCTCAGTGGGGTTTGAAAATAGCGCCCCTTGTGTTCAGTGCCAGTATTAAGGTATGACTATCTGGATAACGCCCAAGCCTAGCACTAAACCAAAACGTTCTCTAGAAAGTTGCTTTTAATTGCCTGGTTTGCTAGGCTTGGGCGTTATCCTAAATACGTTTTTTTAAACAGATGTTTTATTTGTTGCAAAAAATAGAGCAGATAACGTTATTATTTGGACCAGGTTTCGGCATGCAGACAGATGTTTTAAAAAAATACTTTTTCATATAGACAACGTTTGATGTCGGAGAACAATAGAATGTTCATGATGTAATGTGTGACAAAAGATGAAAGGGGACAATTGTACTGAGGGGTTGGCAGGACATTTAAACATAATACCGCATGACCGTGTCGGCTGGTGGGAAAAAAAAGTTAAAGCTTTGTTGCCGGCAATACCTTTCAGACAAAGAAAAGTCTGCAAAAAGTTGCCGGCATGTAAAAGCTGACGGCAAAACCTTTTGGTTTGAAAGGTGTATAAGTCCCACATTTCCTCACCTATCCTCACTTCTCTGACAGAATCTGAAGGCAAAGGTGACCCCCTCTGTCATTGTGATGCTCAGCCAAGTGGTAGGACACCTCTGGCTGCCCTTGATATGGCAAGGTTTAGATTTGAGTTGACGCCAGACAGATGGGTCGCAAAGCTTTAATCCTGCAGAAAGAAGCCATCCCATGCAACAAGGTGCAGAATTCCAACAGCGGCCAGCTGTTCTCCACCGACTCAGACTGTCGACACACACGTACTGAACCCAAACTCCAGCAGGGTCGGAGACTCACCACCTCCACCTTACTGAGGCCCAACAATGCTGAAAACTTTCTGTTTTTATGCATAGACATGCAAGTATTTTGAATTGAGTGAACAGATGTTTCGCAGAAGACCGGCAAAATGTTTCACTTCTTTGCTAGAAGCTTTTGGAGCTTTGAGAATAACAAGTGTATCCCAATTGCTTAGTAGGATAAAAATGTATAAAAACACACTGTGGCTCTGTGTTTTTGCCATGATGCATCTCACTAAGCACAGAGTTCGGATGCTGACCTGAAATGCCTTAGTATACAGTGCAATCGGAAAGTATTCAGACCCCTTGACTTTTTCCACATTTTGTTACGTTACAGCCTTATTCTAAAATTGATTAAATTGTTTTTTCCCCTCAATCTACACACAATATCCTATAATGACAAAGAAAAACTAATTTCATATTTAAAAAAAAAATGAAATATCACATTTACATAAGTATTCAGACTCTTTACAAAGTACTTTGTTGAAGCACCTGTGGCAGCGATTACAGCCGCAAGTCTTCTTGGCTTTGACACTACAAGCTTAACACACCTGTATTTGGGGAGTTTCTCCCATTCTTCTCTGCAGATCCTCTCAGGCTCTGTCAGGTTGGATGGACAGCTATTTTGAGGTCCCTCCAGAGATGTTTGATCAGATTCCGGGCCACTAAAGGACATTCAGAAACTTGTCCCGAAGCCACACCTATTTTGTCTTGGCTGTGTGCTTAGGGTCATTGTCCTGTTGGAAGGTGAACATTCGCCGCAGTCTGAGGTCCTGAGCGCTCTAGAGGAGGTTTTCATCAAGGATCTCGTTCTACTTTGCTCTGTTCATCTGTCATGTGCCTTTTACTGAGGAGTGGCTTCCATCTGGCCACCTCTACCATAAAGATTCAGAATTTTCCCGGAAATTTTCCATGGGAAGTTAAGCCCGGGAATCTGGGTAATTATGCTTAAATTCATAAAAAAAAGTTAGCTTATAACAGTGAACATATTTTGTGGGATACAATTAAGGCAATTCTAGGTCTTGTGGCATATTTTGGTTAAACTAGCTGAGTCTCAAGATCTTGCACACTAATGAGATGCTATTGAGCCCACACTACTACACTGTCTGTCTGAGCCAAGGACTACATGCTTTCTGGTAAGTTTTGATTACAATACTGGGTGGGGTGAATATATTTTATATGACATACATGTTTTTTTGGTTAACTAGTAAATAGTAGCCTACAGCAAAATGTGTTTAAATAATTTCTAACTTGTTCACAATTTCTGTTAGTTAGTTTTTGCTACCATGTGGGTTTTAGCTCGCTTGAGCCTGCTAACTGAGGAGTGTTACAGTAAGGGAAAAAAGTATTTGATCCCCTGCTGATTTTGTATGTTTGCCTACTGACAAAGAAATGGTCAGTCTATAATTTTAATGGTAGGTTTATTTGAACAGTGAGAGACAGAATAACAACAAAAAATCCAGAAAAACGCATGTCAAAAATGTTAGAAAATGATTTGCATTTTAATGAGGGAAATAAGTATTTGACCCCTCTGCAAAACATGACTTAGTACTTGGTGGCAAAACCCTTGTTGGCAATCACAGAGGTCAGACGTTTCTTGTAGTTGGCCACCAGGTTTGCACACATATCCGGAGGGATTTTGTCCCACTCCTCTTTGCAGATCTTTTCCAAGTCATGAAGGTTTCGAGGCTGACGTTTGGCAACTCGAACCTTCAGCTCCCTCCACAGATTTTCTATGGGATTAAGGTCTGGAGACTGGCTAGGCCACTCCAGGACCTTAATGTGCTTCTTCTTGAGCCACTCCTTTGGGTCATTGTCATGCTGGAATACCCATCCACGACCCATTTTCAATGCCCTGGCTGAGGGAAGGAGGTTCTCACCCAAGATTTGACGGTACATGGCCCCGTCCATCGTCCCTTTGATGCGGTGAAGTTGTCCTGTCCCCTTAGCAGAAAAACACCCCCAGAGCATAATGTTTCCACCTCCATGTTTGACGGTGGGGATGGTGTTCTTGGGGTCATAGGCAGCGTTCCTCCTCCTCCAAACACGGCGAGTTGAGTTGATGCCAAAGAGCTCCATTTTGGTCTCATCTGACCACAACACTTTCACCCAGTTGTCCTCTGAATCATTTAGATGTTTATTGGCAAACTTCAGACGGGCATGTATATGTGCATTCTTGAGCAGGGGGACCTTGCGGGCGCTGCCAGATTTCAGTCCTTCACGGCGTAGTGTGTTACCAATTGTTTTCTTGGTGACTATGGTCCCAGCTGCCTTGAGATCATTGACAAGATCCTCCCATGTAGTTCTGGGCTGATTCCTCACCTTTCTCATGATCATTGCAACTCCACGAGGTGAGATCTTGCATGGAGCCCCAGGCCGCTGGAGATTGACAGTTCTTTTGTGTTTCTTCCATTTGCGAATAATCGCACCAACTGTTGTCACCTTTTCACCAAGCTGCTTGGCGATGGTCTTGTAGCCCATTCCAGCCTTGTGTAGGTCTACAATCTTGTCCCTGACATCCTTGGAGAGCTCTTTGGTCTTGGCCATGGTGGAGAGTTTGGAAGCTGATTGATTGATTGATTGCTTCTGTGGACAGGTGTCTTTTATACAGGTAACAAGCTGAGATTAGGAGCACTCCCTTTAAGAGTGTGCTCCTAATCTCAGCTCGTTACCTGAATAAAAGACACCTGGGAGCCAGAAATCTTTCTGAATGAGAGGGGGTCAAATACTTATTCCTTCATTAAAATGCAAATCAATTTATAACATTTTTGACATGCGTTTTTCTGGATTTTTTTCTTGTTATTCTGTCTCTCACAGTTCAAATAAACCTACCATTAAAAATATAGACTGATCATTTCTTTGTCAGTGGGCAAACGTACAAAATCAGCAGGGGATCAAATACTTTTTTCCCCTCACTGTAATTTACCTGATTCCATACATGTTTCATTTAAAACATTTATCTTACAAAGGAGTTGTTTAATCTAACTGCTTAACTATTTATCTGTACATGGAATTGTATTTCAAAATGTAGTTTTTTACTCATTTGTTTCTAATCTTTACAGGAAAATGCACACATCAGATAGTGCCCGTTATCTCAGCTCACTGGTCACCATAGCAGCACCCACTTGTAGCATGCGCTCCAGCTGGTATATTTCACTGGTCATCCCCAAATCCTCCTTTGGCTGCCTTTCCTTTCATTTCTCTGCTACCAATGACTGGAACGAATTGCAAAAATCACTGAAGCTGGAGTCTTATATCTCCCTCTCTAACTTTAAGCATCAGCTGTCAGAGCAGCTTACCGATCATTGCAGCTGTACACAACCCATCTGTAAATAGCCCACCCAACTACCTCATCCCCATATTGTTATTTATTTTTTGCTCCTTTGCACCCCAATCTCTCTACTTGCACATTCATCTTCTGCACATCTATCACTACAGTGATTAATTGCTAAATTGTAATTATTTTGCCACTATGGCCTATTTATTGCCTTACCTCCCTAATCTTGCTACATTTGCACACACTGTATATAGACTTCTCTATTGTGTTATTGACTGTACATTTGTTTATCCCATGTGTAACTGTGTTGTTGTACTGATTTGCTTTATCTTGGCCAGGTTGCAGTTGTAAATGAGAACTTGTTCTCAACTGGTCTACCTGGTTAAATAAAGGTGAAATAAAAATATAAAAATCCTGTCTGATGTTCAGACTCTGCTTGCAGATGTAAGAGAAGAAATATGTACTGCCCTGCCCACTTCACTGTTGCTCCGAGCAGAGGAAACCGCAGTTCTGAAATACATCAAAAAGCGTGAAGTCTTCTGCCTGAAGCCCATAGACGCCACAGCGTACATGTTGGACCCCAAGTATGCTGGCAAGAGCATCCTGTCTGGTGCAGAGATCAACAAGGCCTATGGTGTTATCACTACTGTGTCTCGCCACCTAGGCCTGGATGAGCGCAAGGTTCTTGACAGTCTGGCGAAGTACACTTCCAAGCAAGGGCTTTGGGATGGAGATGCAATATGGCAGTCGTGCCAACATATCTCATCATCCACCTGGTAGAAGGGACATTGTGGATCTGAGGCTCTTTCCCGTTGCCTCCATCATCCTCCAAATCCCACCAACATCAGCCGCCTCAGAGCACAACTGGTCCTTGTTTGGGAACACACACACCAAAGCACGCAACATGCTGACCAATAAAAGGGTTGAAAGATTTGAGGCTTTTTGAGCCTGACAACGAACCATCCTCAACAAGGTTGGAAAGTGACATTGAAGATAAGACCTCAGAGACTGATGTTCAAGAGATGGACATTGAGGAGGTCCAGGGAGAAGACATGGAAGCCTGACAAGAAGACAACCAAAGCTTTAGTTTCTAGACTATCATTTTACAGATGCATGTTAAAAACAATTTTTGGGGGGGAGATATGATGGATCACTGGGGATCATTCAATATTCCCTTTATTTTGTTGTTCAGTGAAATCATCCCATGTGAAGAGTCAAATAATTATATTAAAGTTCAATTCATAACTAAATTGTTTTTTAAATTTATTTTGGAAGGATTTAATCATTTGCAAGTATGTCTACTTATGTTTCTGACTAAATTTGATATGGTAAATAAACTCAGCAAAAAAAGAAAAGTCCTCTCACTGTCAACTGCGTTTATTTTCAGCAAACTTAACATGTGTTAATATTTGTATGAACATAACAAGATTAAACAACTGAGACACAAACTGAACAAGTTCCACAGATGTGATGAACAGAAATAGAATAATGTGTCCCTGAACAAAGGGGGGGGGGGTCAAAATCTAAAGTAACAGTCAGTATCTGGTGTGGCCACCAGCTGCATTAACCTCTTTGGGCTGGGGGGCAGTATTTTCACTTTCGGATGAAAATCGTGCCCAGAGTAAACTGCCTGCTACTCAGGCCCAGAAGCTAGAATATGCATATAATTAGATTCGGATTCGGATAGAAAACACTATAAAGTTTCCAAAACTGTTAAAATAATGTCTATGAGTATAACAGAACTCATATGGCAGGCAAAAACCTGAGAAAAATACAACCAGGAAGTGGGAAATCTGAGGTGTGTAGTTTTTCAAGTGATTGCCTATCCAATATACAGTGTCTGTGGGGTCAGATTGCACTTCCTAAGGCTTCCACTAGATGTCAACAGTCTTTAGAACGTTGTTTCAGGCTTCTATTGTGGGGAGCGAATAAGAGCTGTTTGAACCAGTGGTCTGGCTGAAAGCCTTTAGTTTAGTCACACGCGCCGCTGTGAGCACGAGCTCCGTTCCCTTTCATTTCTAAAGACAAAGGAATTGTCCGGTTGGAATATTATTGAAGATTTATGCAAAAAACATCCGAAAGATTGATTCTATACATTGTTTGACAAGTTTCTACAAACTGTAACGGAACTTTTTTTTACTTTTCGTCCCGTGCCTTGTGCATTTGGAATAGTGAACTAAACGTGTGAACAAAAAGGAGGTATTTGGACATAAAGATTAACTTTATCGAACAAAACAAACATTTATTGTGGAACTGGGATTCCTGGGAGTGCATTCCGATGAAGATCATCAAATGTAAGTGAATATTTATAATGCTATTTCTGACTTTTACTGACTCCGCATCATGATGGGGATCTGTATGGCTTGTTTTGGTGGCTGAGCGCTGTACTCAGATTATTGCATGGTGTGCTTTCACCGTAAAGCTTTTTGAAATCTGACACAGCGGTTGCATTAAGGAGAAGTTTATTTTTAATTCTATGCATAACACTTGTATCTTTCATCAACGTTTATGATGACTATTTCTGTAAATTGACATGGCTCTCTGCAAAAATCACCGGATGTTTTGGAAGCAAAACATTACTGAACATAACGCGCCAATGTAAACTGAGATATTTGGATATAAATATGAACTTTATCGAACAAAACATACATGTATTGTGTAACAGGAAGTCCTATGAGTGCCATCTGATGAAGATCATCAAAGGTTAGTGATTCATTTTATCTCTATTTCTGCTTTTTGTGACTCCTCTCTTTGGCTGGAAAATGGCTGTATGTTTTTTTGGTGACTAGGCGCTGACCTAACATAATCGCATGGTATGCTTTCACCTAAAAGCCTTTTTGAAATCGGACACTGTGGTTGGATTAAAAAGAAGTTTCTTTAAAATGGTGTATAATACTTGTATGTTTGAGGAATTTTAATTACGAGATTTCTGTTGTTTGAATTTGGCAAACGGGATTTGATCCCTAAAAATTAAGTACTGCAGTGCATCTCCTCCTCATGGACTGCACCAGATTTGCCAGTTCTTGCTGTGAGATGTTACCCCACTCTTCCATCAAGGCACCTGCAAGTTCCCGGACATTTCTGGGGGGAATGGCCCTAGGCCTAGCCCTCACCCATCCAACAGGTCCCAGACGTGCTCAATGGGTTTGAGATCCGGGCTCTTCGCTGGCCATGGCAGAATACTGACATTCCTCTCTTGCAGGAAATCACGCACAGAACGAGCAGTATGGCTGGTGGCATTGTCATGCTGGACTGTCATGTCAGGGTGAGCCTGCAGGAAGGGTACCACATGAGGGAGGAGGATGTCTTCCCTGTAACACACAGAGTAGAGATTGCCTGCAATGACAACAAACTCAGTCCGATGATGCTGTGACACACCGCCCAAGACCATGACAGACCCTCCACCTCCAAATCGATCCCGCTCCAGAATACAGGCCACGGTGTAAAGCTCATTCCTTCGACGATAAACGTGAATCGTACCATCACCCCTGGTGACACAAAACCATGACTCGTCAGTGAAGAGCACATTTTGCCTGTCCTGTCTGGTCCAGCGATGGTGGGTTTGTGCCCATAGGCGACTTTGTTGCCAGTGATGTCTGATGAGGACCTGCCTTACAACAGGTCTACAAGCCCTCAGTCCAGCCTCTCTCAGCCTATTGCGGACAGTCTGAGCACTGATGGAGGGATTGTGTGTTCCTGGTGTAACTCGGGCAGATGTTGTTGCCATCCTGTACCTGTCCCACAGGTGTGATGTTTGGATGTACCGATCCTGTGCAGGTGATGTTACACGTGGTCTGCCACTTCGAGGACGATCAGCTGTCCATCCTGTCTCCCTGTAGTGCTGTCAATAGGCGTCTCACATTGCAATTTATTGCCCTGGCCACATCTGCAGTCCTCATGCCGCCTTGCAGCATGCCTAAGCCATGTTATGCAGATGAGTAGGGACCCTGGGCATCTTTCCTTTGGTGTTTTTCAGAGTCAGTAGAAAGGCCTCTTTAGTGTCCTATGTTTTCATAACTGTGACCTTAATTGCCTACCGTCTGTAAGCTGTTAGTGTCTTAACAACCGTTCCACAGGTGCATGTTCATTCATTGTTTATGGTTCATTGAACAAGCATGGGAAACAGTGTTTAAACCCTTTACAATGAACCCTTTGGATTTTTACGAATTATCTTTGAAAGACAGGGTCCTGAAAAAGTGACGCTTCTTTTTTTGCTGAGTTTATATCCAATGCAAAAAACATCTACATTTAAATGGTATTAATATTAATTTGCATATATTTCCATTAATTCCCATATATTCCCATTAATTCCCACGGAAAGTACCCACCTCTGAATATTCCCCAAAAATTGCAACCCTAGTGGTTCCAAACTTATTCCATTTAAGAATGATGGAGGACACTTGGGGAACTTCAAAGCTGCAGAAATGTTTTGGTTTCCATTAGGCTTGGTTTTTCCAATACCGTCAAAACCTTTGAAACTATTTCTTTGAAGTTTTTAATAAAATGTTAATATTGGTAGCTACCTTATAAGTAAACATCTGCAGTCAACTTGTGCAATTCGTTAGGAGATAAAGCAGATCACAGCCACGTGTTTGTTTGTAAATAGCACAACGGTGTATTGACAGGGGTTGCGTTTTATATTGAAAGTCAAGAGTGTTTTTTGCTTCAATGAAGTTATCTGGGGTGTGCAACAACAGATTTCCTTCACAAAAAATATATTAGTTCAACACATGTGGCAGGAAAATACAGTAGCTTCATTTTCATAAGATGACTACAGAAGTACAATGCTATTTGTTTGGGAACCACACAAGTTAATGAGCTTACAATGAAAAAGCAAGGTATTTTTTGCAAAAACGATGCATGGTCATTATATTTCTAATGTTTTTCATAGAAAGAATGTAGCCAGCTACATTTGCTAATGTTTTGCTTAAAGTTAATCTTGCATTTTACCAGAGAAAAGTAAGCTACACCAGAAAGTACCAGAGAAAAGTAACAACATATCAGGCAAGAGCAATGTCTGCTGATAGAATGACCGTGTGAATTCACATCCAGGTGGAGAAGTGTAACTGAAGCAGAAAATTAGTCTGATGCCGAGCAGATACTACAAAATAAGCATTTGAGATCTGCGTTTTAAACGCAGCAAGATATATCTTACGTGCTGTATTATTTTTTTCTCCTTGAAAAATGCAGAATTCTGCGTTAACGCGACCCATAAGTTTAACTTGCTAGTTATTTACTAAATAACCGGCTGAATTAATAAGGAGATGAGGCATCATATAGTGTTATCTTTCTGCCGTGTTTGAGAAATCTGTACAGCACCCCCTGCTATCTTGATTTCCTTGTTTTTTCTCTCCTCTCCGTTCTCGGCCCATCTGATCCTCTCTCCATCTTCAATGAGCAGACAAGGCAGGCCTGTTGCCCTAGCGACTCCAGACTCAAAACAGACACAAGTGTACACATGCTGCTCCAGAGCCAACACTGTTCTTCCTTCAGACAAGCATGCCTCAAAACTTTGTTCATTTGCACAATGTCTCTCGTTCACATTCGCTTGCAAAGGTCCAAAATAACAAAAAATTACATTCAGTAGCTCCTTCAATACATACAGTGACTTCGGAAAGTATTCAAACCCATTGACTTTATCCACATTTTGTTACGTTACATTGTTATTCTAAAAATGATTTTTTTTAAATGATCCTCAGCAATCTACACACAATTCCTCATAATGACAAAGGAAAAACAGGTTTGTAGAAATGTTTACAAAGCTATAAAAAGAACTGCAATACATTATTTACATAAGTATTCAGACCCTTTGCTATAAGACTCAAAATTGAGCTCAGGTACATTCTGTTTCCATTTATGATCCTTGAGATGTTTCTACAACTTGGAGTCCACCTGTGGTAAATTAAATTGATAGGACATAATTTGGAAAGGCACACACCTGTCTATATAAAGGTCCCAATGTTGACAGCGCATGTCAGAGCAAAAACAAAGCCATGAGGTTGAAGGAATTGTCCATAGAGCTCTGAGACAGGATTGTGTCGAGGTACAGATGTGGGGAAGGGTACTAAAACATTTCTGCAGTATTGAATGTCCCCAAGAACACAGTGGCCTTGATCATTCTTAAAATGGAAGAAGTTTGGAACCACCTAGACTCTTCGTAGACCTGGCTGCCCGGCCAAACGGAGCAATCGGGGGAGAAGGGCCTTGGTCAGGGAGGTGACCAAGAACACAATGGTCACTCTGACAAAGCTCTAGAGTTCCTCTGTGGAGATGGGAGAATCTTCCAGAAGAACAACCATTTCTGCAGCACTCCACCAATCAGGCCTTTATGGTAGAGTGGCTAGATGGAAGCCACTCCTCAGTAAAAGGCACATGACAGCCCACTTGGAGTTTGCCAAAAGGGACTCACACCATGAGAAACAAGATGATCTGGTCTGATGAAACCAAGATTGAACTATTTGGCCTGAATGCCAAGCGTCATTTCTACAATGAAGCATGGTGTTGGCTGCATCATGCTGTGGGGATGTTTTTCAGCGGCAGGGACTAGGAGACTAGTCAGGATCGAGGCAAAGATAAACAGAGCAAAGTACAGAGAGATCCTTGATGAAAACCTGCTCAAGAGCGCTCAAGACCTCAGACTGGGCCGAAGGTTCACATTCCAACAGAACAACGACCCTAAGCACACAGCCAAGACAACACAGGAGTGGCTTCGGGACAAGGCGCTGAATGTCGAGTGGCCCAGCCAGAGCCCGGACTTGAACCCGATCAAACATCTGTGAAAAGACTTGAAAATAGCTGTGCAGCGACGATCCCCATTCAACCAGACAGAGCTTGAGAGGATCTGCAGAGAAGAATGGGAGAAACTCCCCAAACACACGTATGCCAAGCTTGTAGCGTTATACCAAAGAAGACTTGAGGCTGTAATCGCTGCCAAAAGGTGCTTCAACTAAGTACTGTGAAGGGTCTGAATACTTTCGTAAATATAATATTTCCTTTTTTTTATGGGATATTGTGTGTAGATTGAGGGGAAAAAAACAATTTAATCAACTTTAGAATAAGGCTGTAACATAACACAATATGGAAAAGTCAAGGGGTCTCAACACTTTCCGAAGGCACTGTATGTATAACTTCATGAACTGGATTACCTGTCTTTGCAATTTGTTTATATTCGTTTGCGCTTGTTAGCATATTCAGCTTGCAGTTTACATTGAAATTCGCTATTATTTGTGCAATTCTTTTTTTGCATTCTGATAGTAGACGGCCAATGGGCTTTTTACAATTTTGGGGTGCCTCCTTGTGTACTAAACTGTTAATACTGTAAATCCCGGGATGAGAGAAAGACGATATGGAAGTCTGGATACCGCCCAACCCTAATTTACATCACAGAGTAGTCCACAAAGTAGTCTAACTAGACCCGTCACCTCAAAGGACTTTGTCTGCTGTCTCCCCAGTAGAGCAACATTAGCACTCCAAATGGGTGATGAAGCCAGTGCACAGTTAGGATCTGTTTACGTTTTATGATCATACCTTTTCTAGATTATAGCAGAAAGTTATATTATATTACTCCCAAGCCCTCAAGTCCTAATTAACACATCATTTCTCAGATAGTGGAGGGTTTGTTCCTACTGAAGAGGTAGGGTCTCTATGCTCACGATTCCCTCATTAGGTCTGAAGTAGCTCATTATCCTCCTTCCCAAACTCTTTGAATGAATCAGAATTAGCCACGAATTGTTATGGTGCATCGTTTTCAAAGGCGAAGCAGCAGAGTATGTCGAGGCATTAAGGGCTATCACCCCAAAAAACGTGTGCTCCTCTTTTGATATCACACTCCAGTGTTCCAATCAAAACATTAATTGACCAAAAAACGGGGGTGAACGCAAATCAATTAAATGTGGCATCTGCCCTACATTGAAGTTTCAATGTTGATAGGGAATGAGGAAACGCGATGACCAGAATAACTTGATTACAGATGAAAGATTGAAGTCCTGCTGAGCCACTGAGCTGTGGGGACTGACTATTCCAGTTACTTTAGTCTCATAAAATGTTTTCCAGGCGGGAGGTCTGGTTTTCACACAAAAACACACAACCTTGGAAATACAACTCAGCTCAGTTCAGTGTTTGTACAATAAGGACAGGCCACATTCCCCACCGAGAACCAACTTATTTTAGGGTGGAACAATCTCCCTAGACTTATAGTCGCAAACCTCCCCACACTCTGTCAGTTCTCCTGCCTCCCCAGGAGCAGGTGACCTTCATAGCTCCTTAGTGCCACTTGCTTCTAAACTGGCGAAAATGAAAACTGCGCAGCCATGGATAAAGAAAATAGGTAATTGATTCAAAGGTCACCTTGTCTCATATTTCACACACCAACGCCACTGCTTATTTAACAGGGAGGATTCAGAGTGGTAACAAGGCCCCCAAGGTGCTCAACAGAATTCTGTTTTAAAACGTGGGGGCCACAAAGTCTTGGCCATGTGGTTAGTCATTCCATTCACACTTGCAGTAAGCAGGCATAGTATGACCTTTTTCTCAGTGACTACCCACACAACAAAGTCCAGGCATTGGGCGCATTACAGAACCAACCAAGCAAAATGACAGTTAGTTATGGCACTCCTGTTACAACAGGGCTTGAACAACAACAGTTTTTTGTCTTACAGGAATGACATACACTACATGACCAAAAGTATCTGGACACCTGCTCGTCGAACATATCATGTCAAAATCATGGACATTAATATGGAGTTGGTCCCCCCTTTTCTGCTATAACAGCCTCCACTCTTCAGGGAAGGCTTTCCAATAGAGGTTGGAACATTGCTGCGGGGACATGCTTCCATTCAGCCACAAGAGCATTAGTGAGGTCGGGTACTGATTTTGGGCAATTAGGCCTGACTCTCAGCGTTCCAATTCATCCCAAAGGTGTTCAATGGGATTGAGGTCAGGGCTCTGTGCAGGCCAGACAATTTCTTCCACACTGATCTCAACAAACTATTTCTGTATGGACCACGCTTTGTGCACGGGGGCATTGTCATGCTGAAAAGGGCATTCCCCAAACTGTCAAAATGTCATTGTATGCTGTAACTTTAAGATTTCCCTTCACTGGAACTAAGGGGCCTAGCCCGTACCATGAAAAACAGCCCCAGACCATTATTCCTCCTCCGCCAAACTTTATAGTTATACACCACTCCAGCACTGACCGGGGCAATGCTAGAACGGCAGAAATAAATACAGTTGAAGTCGGAAGTTTACATACACTTAGGTTGGAGTCATTAAAACTTGTTTTTCAACCACTCCACAAATTTCTTGTTAACAAACTATAGTTTTGGCAAGTCGGTTAGGACATCTACTTTGTGCATGACACAAGTAATTTTTCCAAACATTTTTTACAGACAGATTATTTCACTTATAATTCACTGTATCACAATTCTAGTTGGTCAGAAGTTTACATGCACTAAGTTGACTGTGCCTTTAAACAGCTTGGAAAATTCCAGAAAACTATGTCATGGCTTTAGAAGCTTCCGAAAGGCTAATTGACATTATTTGAGTCAATTGGAGGTGTACCTGTGGATGTATTTCAAGGCCTACCTTCAAACTCAGTGCCTCTTTGCTTGATATCATGGAAAAATCTAAAGAAATCAGCCGAGACCTCAGAAAAATAATTGTAGACCTCCACAAGTCTGGTTCATCCTTGGGAGCAATTTCCAAACACCTGAAGGTACCACGTTCATCTATACAAACAATAGTACGCAAGTAAAAACACCATGGGACCACGCAGCCATCACACCGCTCAGGAAGGAGACACGTTCTGTCTCCTAGAGATGAATGTACTTTGTGGCTAAAAGTGCAAATCAATCCCAGAACAGCAGCAAATGACCTTGTGAAGATGTTGGAGGAAATAGGTACAAAAGTATCTATATCCACAGTAAAATGAGTCCTATATCGACATAACCTGAAAGGCCGCTCAGCAAGGAAGAAGCCACTGCTCCAAAACTGACATAAAAAAGCCAGACTACGGTTTGCAACTGCACATGGGGACAAAGATTGTACTTTTTGGAGAAATGTCCTCTGGTCTGATGAAACAAAAATAGAACTGTTTGGCAATAATGACCATTGTTATGTTTGGAGGAAAAAGGGGGAAGATTGCAAGCCAAAGAACACCATCCCAACCGTGAAGCACGGGTCTTCCAAATGGACAATGACCCCAAGCAGACTTCCAAAGTTGTGGCAAAATGGCTTAAGGACAACAAAGTCAAGGTATTGGAGTGGCCATCACAAAGCCCTGACCTCAACCCTATAGAAAATGTGTGGGCAGAACTGAAAAAGTGTGTGCGAGCAAGGAGACCTTCAAACCTGACTCAGTTACACCAGCTCTGTCAGTAGGAATGGGCCAAAATTCACCCAACTTATTGTGGGAAGCTACCCAAAACGTTTGACCCAAGTGAAACAATTTAAAGGCAATGCTACCAAATACTAATTGAGTGTATGTCAACTTCTGACCCACTGGGAATGCGATGAAAGAAATAAAAGCTGAAATAAATCATTCTCTCTACTATTATTCTGACATTTCACATTCTTAAAATAAAGTGGTGATCCTAACTGACCTAAGACAGATCATTTTTACTAGGATTAAATCTGCAGGAGCCATGAAGTTACGCTGCCATTACGGCGCAATGCTGACCAAAGCATACAGTGAGGTCCTAAATTATTCACACCCTTGATAAAGATGAGCAAAAATGACTGTATAAAATAAATAATTCAAATACTGAGCTTTATTGTATGCTAAAAAATTTGCTAAGAGACAAATATTTTGTTTTACAAGTAATAGATTGTTTTCTCAAAAAGGTAAATTGTCAAAATGATTGACATCCCTTTTTTCAATAACTCACGATAAAAGAACTGAGCCTTTTTCCTAAAAATGTTTTATGAGTGGGGAGGGATCTTATACCATTCCTCCATGCAGAATCCTTCCATATCCTTAATATCCTTCGTCTGTGCTTATGGACTACCCTTTTCAATTCAACCACAGGTTTTGGGCAATATTGACTTTAATCACGGCTGGAATTTAAAGTCTTCCTCCCACTGCAGCAGAAAAATGTCCCAATCGCTTTGCTGGCCTGCAGCTCACAAAGACACATTTAGGAAATTAGCTGTAATTCGTGGGGGGGAGGAGTGACCCTGTGCTAGAATATGGCACTGTACCTCCAGGCTCCTAGTAGAGGCTATATCCCCACTGGATATAGCCTAATGAATTTATTTCAATTGAGTGATTTCCTTATATGAACTGTAACTCAGTAAAATCTTTGAAATTGTTGCATGTTGCGTTTATATTTTTGTTCAGTATAGTTGATTTGATTAAAACACATATGATGTGTCTATATATGGAAAAAAACACATAAAACAATTTGACCAATCAATTGGTCGATAGAACAGATTACTGTTTTTAGTCTGGGAAAGCCCTAGTGACTAATAAACTGGATATACACATTTTATGGTCTAGAGTCCTAAAATTCAAATCTGGACATTGAAGCCAGTTTTTTTCATTATTTCCCTCTAATCAGGGACTGACTTAGACCTGGGACACCAGGTGGGTACAATTATATATCAGGTAGAACCAGCAGTAGTCTAGATCTCGTAGGGTAAGATTAGAATACCCCTGGGCTAAAGAATTCAGATTACAGGCCAGTCTTTGTGGAACAGTTAACGGCCTTGCAATAATTTGATCAGCATTTAAGGCCTTCCTCCCACGGCCATAATACTACTTTATCAAACTCTGCCATTGGCTATCAATAGTTCTGGGGTACAACTCACAGGAAATGCACTCAAAAGAGAGCTAGGCTTTATATTTGAAGAGGCAAGTTATTTACCAACAGTAATACTTTTTAAAAGGAAATACTTTCAGAAGGTTTACCCCAACTTTGTGAGATATTAATCTTAAATGAAGAGTTTCCAAGGGACTCCAACTTCGTCCTCACCTTCAAACAAGTCTACAAACAGTGAAAGATTCAAGAGATGCAATTTCATCTCAGCGCGATCCATAAAGGAGGAAGGAGGAAAAATGCAGTTCTTTTTCAAAAACAGTTCTTGATTTAGGGCCCTTAAATGCCCACACTCTTGAATGATATATAAATAAATAAAACTGCCTCAGCAGTCACTTCTGTTTACTCATTAATAATTTATCTTCGCAAATGCCAATGCAGTGACTTGAGAAAATAATTTATCATAAGTGCTTTACCAAAAAACGGCAGCAAATTTTTTTTTAAACGCACATGAACCAACACATTAACACACGGTGGGGGAAAAAAAGCGTTGTTGAGCCACAACCCAGAATTAGCTTACCTCCCCGCAGTACTAGCAAAGTCAAAGGGCTTCATAAACCACCCACATAATCATAAACAGGTTGCCAGAATATAATATCGAGCTAGGGAAAGGTCTGCCTCTTAAGTCTCCATTTAAAAGGCTTTGCTATGCTAGGTTTTAACGGGTGTCGAGCCCATCCTGTTGACTTTGGCCCACTACAAAGAGAGAGAACTCAGGACAACAGGCTGTTTAAAATTCAGGGACTGATGTCTCTGCCTAGCCGGTGAGTCAGTGTCCACACAGCAACTACATTCTTAGAAAAACAGTGCTACGTATCTAGAACCTAAAAGGGTTCTTCGGCCATCCCCATAGGAGAACCCTTTGAAGAACCCTTTTGGGTTACATGTAGAACCCCTTTCACAGAGGGTTCCTAATGAAACCAAAAAGGGTTCTACCTGAAACCAAAAAGGGTTCTACCTGAAACCAAAAAGGGTTATGCTATGAGGACAGCCGAAGAACCCTTTTGAGTGTAGAATGAATCACCTGATTAAAAATGCTTCAAAACATGGCCATTTGGCAAGGCATCTGAAAAACAGGCTACGGTCTAGTGGGTTATGGATTATATGGGTTAAAAGGTGAATTCAGACCTACCGGGGGTGTGATGTGAATGGTGAGATATTATGGAGTGAAATTCTTGACATTATCAGTTCACTGGTTGAAAATAACATTGGAAATTCTTAACTTAAAAACAGTTTGCCTATAAAACAAATACCAGTACTTTCAAATGCATGCCTAAAACATCTCAAACCCACATTTTGGGTTGTTGACTACCTAGACTGCTTTGAAGGGTTCAAAACACACATCATCAATAGTATCACCTTCCTAGTACACACACAGGGTTTGACTATCTACAAAACACACTAAACTTCAACTTCCATATAAGCCATGCATTGACATTCATGGAATATATGCACAAATACCAAGGTACACAAGCCTATATCTCAAGGATTTGGCCGGACTGCAGGAGGTCCATATTTCTCAATTTCCCGATCAGGTCTTTTCTCATTGCAAAAAAGAACAAACAAGGCCAGCAGGCCAGAGAGACTCCATCTTGGAGATAGCAGAGCCTAATCCCAGTCCTTGGAGAGAACGCATAGAAAGATGAAGCCTTAATTAGTCAGATAAAAACCACCTCAATGGCGATATTGATACTGACTTGGAAATGGAAACTAAGCAGAATGAAGACTGGGCTGAGGCTTGGCTGAGGGGTGGATGGTGGATAAAAAAGTAGTGATTGCAAAAGAAGCTGTCTACCCTTGACTCTGGTGTAGGCCCCCCCTCGAGCAATCCCCACCTTCTCCAGTTCTACCTAAGAGGCTTATGGGAACGAATTCAGACCTTCACATAATCAAAGATTATATGGGAAGAAACCAACAAACAATTTCAAAGCGTTTAAAAGTGGGGAGCTCATGGGAATTATGTGTAATTAAAATACTAAATTACTTGTCTAAGCTGTCCTCCCATCCTTGTTTTCACTGCCTTTGTTTTCCTGCTATTGTGTGGGCTTAGGTCGTGAAGAAGATGCCGAATGGAAGAAACCAAATCTTGGCAGCTTCTGCTAATCCTAGGAGTTCATGAGGAGACAGAATACTCCTGGCAGGGAAATCTATTTCAAACGTTATGGCTAGATCAATGACAAGGTGACCCTGTGTGAATACACAATGACAACGCCTTGTCTTTTAACGCCGCAAACCCTTTGTCAACACTTGTGAGCCTCAACAAGGAAATAAAAAATAAAAAAAACAATCACATGAGGCCTCTTCTCAGCTCTCACTCACCCCAAAAAAAACATCTCCATGGCAATTTCAAAGCAATGAAAGATCTGACACTGTATTTCAGGTGGCTCATACACATGTGTATTTACAGATCTCTTTGTGTTGGGAAATCTAATTAGGTCCCAAAAATATTTCATATCAAAACAAATTAAAAACCTATCTGCGTGTTGAGATCTGTGATGCATTCTGCCACTCAGCCACTAATTTATGAGAATGACTTGTCTCTTGCTTTTGTTTCCTGTGAAATGAAAGTGTCTTCTATGAGAGGATTCCTTTATAAGCCAAGCACACACTCGCTGTTTGAGATGTGCTATCAAATACACCCTTTGGAAGGGCATCTTGTCTCCTTGTCAGAATCGTATCAATATGAAGCACTGTATTTGAACTGTGAGCTATAGCCAAGCTAGGCCCTGAGTGTGGTCTTTCTCCTATACCATTACATAGGTGGAGCACCTTTTCTCCATTCCTAGATATTGAACCGTAATATACCATGGAAATACATCATCTGTTGATATCAAACCATTTTGGAGACACCTTTAGAGATGCTTATCTCCATTGTGTAGTGTTAGTTTCCACATTGGTAGCGAATATGACATGGGACTTTTATACAGTAGTTCCTTACTTAAATTAGTTTCAATTGACTATCCAACATGTAAAAATATTAAACTCGGGAAAATACTAAAATAGCAGGTTTCTTGACAAGGCAGATTCCTGAACGCATGCCTAGGATTGCCCCAAGGCATGAGACTTCAATTTGTCCACAGAGCCAATACTCGAGGCTGGCCGAGCAGCCAAGGTGAATGGCACTGACTGCCGGCACTCCTTATTAAAAACATATCAGGAGACAGCTCCATGAACTGCAAAGAATCTGAATTATTTATTTTACATTTGCATATCTACCAAATGCTCAGGCTGGGGGAAACTGCATAGTGGAGGGAAATTAATTCCAAGGCTCCTTTTTAGGCATAGCCTAACACCGGCATCACCAATTTACCAAGCCCATTACTTGTCATCTTAAGTAAAAATTGAATGCATATAGGGAGTCCTATTACAGTTCAGTACAAGGCACACCGGAGAAAAGTAATTTCTGCACTTTAGACTATTAATGTCTTCCTGAATTTATTTCCCTTTCTTTCATTCCAGCTTCCCTTCCGTGATCAGTCACACCTGCCGGTCATCCCTAATGAGATAGAGTTGAGTTCACTTTGGCCCCCCTTCTTGCACCTTGGGGCCGCCAAAACCTGTTCTTTCCCCCTCCCAGTCCCACAGGTACCCAACTACTTTGCACTTCTGTTGGGGCATGCTGAGCTTTACAGACCGACAAGGTCAAATGGCATTTCATTTTCTCGTCTTTGATCATCCCTTTTACTCTTTCATCAATCTTGCCACTCTCCTCTATCTCTCCCGTTAAACTCGGTGTGCTCATCCTATTAACATTACATAATGCGATGGGCAGCAGGCGAGGGAAAATCCATCACTAAAGCCAATGCATAGAACATCTGCATGGACGGGTACAGTTGAAGTCAGAAGTTTACATACACTTAGGTTGGAGTCATTAAAACTCGGTTTTCAACCACTACACACATTTCTTGTTAACTTCACTGGGGTAGGGGTCAGCATTCAGAATTTTGGATGAAAAGCGTGCCCAAATTAAACTGCCTGCTACTCAGACCCAGATGCTAGTATATGCATATAAATTGGTAGATTTGGATAGAAAACACTCTAAAGCTTCCAAAACTGTTAAACTAATGTCTGTGAGTATAACAGAACTGATAGTGCAGGCGAAAACCTGAGGAAAATCCATCCAGGAAGTACTATTATTTTGAAAGGCTGTTTTTCCATTGAAAGCCTATCCACCATACAAAGACTTAGGACCCAGTTCACGATCTCTATGGCTTCTTCTACATGTGGCCAGTCTTTAGGCATTGTTTCAGGCTTTTACTATGAAAAATTAGGGCGATACAGCACTTTCAATGAGTGGACAGTGGACATTTCCAGACACGAGTCCAGAGCGTGATCGGGAACGCGCCTTTCTTGTTTCTCCATTTCTATTGACGACGCTTTTGTCCGGTTGAAATATTATTGATTATTTATGACAAAAACAACCTGAGGATTGATTTTAAACATCGTTTGACATGTTTCTACGAACTTTTACTGTACTTTTTGACTTTTCGTCTGGATGTTGAGAGTGCGCTTTGTGCCTTTGGATTACTGAACTAAACGCACCAACAAAACTGAGGTTTTTGGACATAAAGAGGGACATTATCGAACAAAACAAACATTTATTGTGTAACATGGAGTCCTGGGAGTGCCACCAAATGAAGATCATCAAAGGTAAGTGATTAATTTTAACGCTATTTCTGACTTTTGTGACACCTCTCCTTGGTTGGAAAATGGCGGTATGGTTTTCTGTGGCTAGGCACTGACCTAACATAATAGCATGGGGTGCTTTCGCCGTAAAGCTTTTTTGAAATCTGACACAGCGGCTGGATTAACAAGACGTTTATCTTTAATCCTGTGTATAAAACTTGTATCTTTCATCAATGTTTATGATGAGTATTTCTGTAATTTGATGTGGCTCTCTGAAATTTCACCAGATGTTTGTTTGAGACAATGATTACTGAACATAACGTGCTAATTTCAACTGAGGTTTTTGGACATAAAGAGGGACTTTATCGAACAAAACAAACATTTATTGTGTAACATGAAGTCCTGTGAGTGCCATCTGATGAAGATCAAAGGTTAGTGATTAATTTAATCGCTATTTCTGACTTTTGTGAGCCCTCTCCTTGGCTTGAAAATGGCTGTATGGTTTTCTGTGACTAGGCCGCCATTGAAAATAAGAATTTGTTCTTATAAAAAACAGCTTGGAAAATTCCAGAAAAATATGTCATGGCTTTAGAAGCTTTTTTGATAGGCCAATTGATATCATCTGAGTCAATTTGAGGTATTTAAAGGCCTACCTTCAAACTCAGTACCTCTGCTTAACATCATGGAAAATCAAAAGAAATCAGCCAAGACCACAGAAAAGTTTTAGACCTCCACAAGTCTGGTTCATCCTTGGGAGCAATTTCCAAATGTCTGAAGGTATCACGTTCATCTATACAAACAATAGCACGCAAGTATAAACACCATGGGACCACGCAGCTGTCATACAGCTCAGGAATGTGCAAATCAAGTGCAAATCAATCCCAGAACAACAGCAAAGGACTTTGTGAAGATGCTGGAGGAAACAGGTACAAAAGTATCTATATCCACAGTAAAAACAAGTCCTATATCGACCTAACCTGAAAGGCCGCTCAGTAAAGAAGCCACTGCTCCAAAACCGCCATCAAAAAGCCAGACTACGATTTCCAACTGCACATGGGGACAAAGATCGTACTTTTCATGAGGGATTGGTGCACTTCACAAAATAAATGGCATCACGAGGAAGGAAAATAATGTGGATATATTGAAACAACATCTCAAGACATCCGTCAGGAAGTTATAGCTTGGTCGCAAATGGGTCTTCCAAGCATACTTCCAAAGTTGTGGCAAAATGCGTTAAGGACAACAAAGTCAAGGTATTGGAGTGGCCATCACAAAGCCCTGACCTCAATCCCATAGAAAATTTGCGGGAAGAACTGAAAAAGGTTTTTTTTTTTATTAGGATAAAATGTCAGGATTTCTGAAAAACTGATTTTAAATGTATTTGGCTAAGGTGTATTTACACTTCCAACTTCAACTGTATATGGGCAGCTACAAAGTCAGTGTCTCTATGTTTTTAACCTCGAGGTTTAACAGTTCTCAATGTATATACACTACCATTCAAAAGTTTGGGGTCACAAAGAAAATTACTTTTTTTGCCCATTAAAATAACATAAAATTTATCAGAAATACAGTGTAGACATTGTTAATCTTGTAAATGACTATTGTAACTGGAAACAGCTGATTTGTAAATGAAATATCTACATAGGCGTACAGAGGCCCATTATCAGCAACCATCACTCCTGTGTTCCAATGGCACGTTGTGCTAGCTACTCCAAGTTTATCATTTTAAAAGGCTAATTGATCATTAGAAAACCCTTTTGCAATTATCTTAGCACAGCTGAAAACTAGTGCTGATTAAAGAAGCAATAAAGCTGGCCTTTAGACTAGTTGAGAATCTGGAGCATCAGCATTTGTGGGTTCGATTACAGGCTCAAAATGGCCAGAAACAAAGGAACTTTCTTCTGAAACTCGTCAGTCCATTCTTGTTCTGAGAAATGAAGGCTATTCCATACGAGAAATTGCCAAGAAACTGAAGATCTCGTACAACGCTGTGTACTACTCCCTTCATAGAACAGCGCAAACAGGCTCTAACCAGAATAGAAAGAGGAGTGGGAGGCCCCGGTGCACAACTGAGCAAGAGGACAAGTACATTAGAGTGTCTAGTTTGAGAAACAAACGCCTCACAATTCCTCAACTGGCAGCTTCATTAAATAATACCTGCAAAACACCAGTCTCAACGTCAACAGTGAAGAGGCGACTCCGGGATGCTGGCCTTCTAGGCAGAGTTGAAAAGAAAAAGCCATATCTCAGACTGGTCAATAAAAATAAAAGATTAAGATGGGCAAACACTGGACAGAGGAAGATTGTAAAAAAGTGTTATGGACAGATTAATCTTAGATTGAGGTGTTGATCACAAAGAACAACAGAGAAGCAGAAAAAATGAAAAGATGCAAGAGGAGTGCTTGACGCCATCTGTCAAGCATGGTGGAGGCAATGTGATGGTCTGGGGGTGCTTTGGTGGTGGTAAAGTGGGAGATTTGTACAGGGTAAAAGGGATCTTGAAGAAGGAAGGCTATCACTCAATTTTACAACGCAATGCCATATCCTGTGAATGGCGCTTAATTGGAGCCAATTTCCTGCTACAACAGGACAATGATCCAAAGCACAGCTCCAAACTATGCAAGAACTATTTAGGGAAGAAGCAGTCAGCTGTCTACAATGGAGTGGCCAGCACAGTCACCGGATCTCAACCCTATTGAGCTGTTGTGGGAGCAGCTTGACCGTATGGTTCGTAAGAAGTGCCCATCAAGCCAATCCAACTTGTAGGAGGTGCTTCAGGAAGCATGGGGTGAAATCTCTTCAGATTACCTCAACAAATTGACAACTATTTTGGAACATGGCAAAAGCCCTATTCAGACGGGATTCGTTTTTACTGAGGTCAGGTAATGTAATTAAATGTATGAGCACAAAACAGCACATCTGTAATTTGTATCCCGTCAAATCTGCTAGGTCAGTAATTTTCACATTGTGGTAGTGTAATAATTCCAGCCCGAATAACCTACTTTTTTTGTCAACCTCCCAGGTCTTGTGATAATTCTTATGCCGTGTGAATCGACATCCCTGTGTTTTGAGGGATATTACTGTTTAAAAGGTGCTAAACGCAGTTTTTGTTAGAACATGGGAACAAATGGATGCTTAAAACATAACCGACGCTCTATAGTAATACAAGTCCCATACGAATAGGTCTTTAGACGACACATTATGGGCTATTACTCATTTGCTGGAAAACAGAGATTAGCAGTCAGTTTCAATTACCTAAAAGAAGATGGAAACAATTATGATATCCCTCATGCTCTTTAGGAATATTGGATGTTGGCGTATCAAATGTATCATTACTCAATGAATTAAATTATTTCCTCAAATGTTATTACATTCATACAATTAGCTATTAAGAGAATTTGGGTGGAGAGTGGCAGAGAATTTTTCTTCTATGGTGCATTCAAGAGTTGAATTGCAGGAGGTCTTATAGTTTAGAAACTCAGAGAGCAATAACACTTGACTGCAGTAAGTCAAATTAAAACAAGCATGAACCAACCATCTGCCCATCTCCTCTCTGCCGACTGGCATTACACCAACCTCTCCAAAAATCAAATATTGAACGCTCTTTTCTTTTTTGACATAAAAATTGTTCTGCAAGGGCTCTTAATTTCGAAGGAAGAACTGTTGTTTTCATGATTTCCTTCATCGAAAATGGTAGATACCCCTATAGACTTCAGGCTCTGGACACTCTTGCATCCTACCTGGCTAGGCCGTTCCTACCAGGTGACGTGGAGAAGATCTGTGGACTGCACCATGTACTCTCACTACTGGTGTCCCCCAGGGCTCGGTTCTATGCCCTCTCCTCTTCTCTCTACACACCAAGTCACTTGGCTCTGTCATATCCTCACATGGTCTCTCCTATCACTGCTATGCATCTGACACGCAACTACTTTTCTCCTTCCCCCTTTATGACACACAGGTGGTGACACGCATCTCTGTATGCCTGGCAGATATCTCAACTTGGATGTCAGCCCACCACCTCAAGCTCAACAAGACGGAGCTGCTCTTCCTCCCAGGGAAGGCCTGCTCGCTCAAAGACCTCTCCATCACAGTTGACAACTCCGCAGTCGCCCTCCCAGAGTGCAAAGAACCTTGGACAACACCTTGTTGTTCTTTGCAAACATCACAGCAGTGAGTCGCTCCTGCAGGTTCATGCTCTACAACATCCGTAGAGTATGACCCTACCTCACACAGGAAGCGGCGCAGGTTCTAATCCAGTCACTTGTCCACTCCCGTCTGAAAAAAAACAGCACTCTGACGCTACTTTGAGGAAAAATGTACTATCATGCCTGTGATATGTGATTGTCCCACCTAGCTATCTTAAGATGAATGCACTAAGTCGCTCTGGATAAGAGCGTCTGCAAAATGACTAAAATATATGTAAAACTTATTTCCACTTTACTGACTGTCTCCCCTCTTGGCTTCTCACCATTAAATAACATGAAACCCAACAATCTCAACACCATGATGCACTGGCATTTAGTCCCATAGGGGCATGCCTCTCTGTTCTGTGAGTTGTCACAGATTATACAGTGCATTCGGAAAGTATTCAGACCCCTTGACTTTTTCAACATGTTGTTACGTTACAGCCTTATTCTAAACTGGTTTAAATTGATTCTTTAAACACACAATACCCTATAATGACGAAGTAAAAACAGGTTTGTTGAAATTTTAGCAAATTAATACTGAAATATCACATTTACGCAAGTATTCAAACCATTTACTCAGTACTTTGTTGAAGCACCTTTGGTAGCGATTACAGCCTCGAGTCTTCTTGGGTATGGCACACCTGCACTTGGGGAGTTTCTCCCATTCCTTTCTGCAGATCCTCTCAAGCTCTGTCAGGTTGGATGGACAACTATTTTCAGGTCTCTCCAGAGATGTTCAAGCGGGCTCAAGTCTGGGTCACTCAAGGACATTCAGAGACTTGTCCCGAAGCAACTCCTGCATTGTCTTGTCTGTGTGCTTAGTGTCGTTGTCATGTTGGAAGGTGAACCTTCACCCCAGTCTGAGGTCTTGAGTGCTCTGGAGCAGGTTTTCATCAAGGATCTCTCTGTACTTTTCTCTGTTCATCTTGGCCTCAACCCTGACTAGTCTCCCAGTCCCTGCTGCTGAAAAACATGCCCACAGCATGATGCTGCTACCACCATGCTTCACCATAGGAATGGTGCCAGGTTTCCTCCAGACGTGACGCTTGGCATTCAGGCCAAATAGTTCAATCTTGGTTTCATCAGACCAGAGAATGTTGTTTCTTATGGTCTTTAGGTGCCTTTTGACAAACTCCAAGCGGGCTGTCATGTGTCTTTTACTGAGGAGCGGCTTCCGTCTGGCAACTCTACCAAGGCCCTTCTCCCCTGATTGCTCCGTTTGGCTGAGCAGCCAGCTCTAGGAAGAGTCTTGGTGGTTTCAAACTTCTTCCATTTAAGAATATGGAGGCCACTGTGTTCTTAGGGACCTTCAATGCTGCAGACACTTTTTGGTACCCTTCCCCAGATTTGTTTCTCAACACAATCCTGTCTCGGAGCTCTACGTACAATTCCTTCAACATCATAGCTTGGTTTTTGCTCTGACATGCACTGTCAACTGTGGGACCTTATATAGACAGGTGTGTGCCTTTCCAAATCATGTCCAATCAATTTAATGTATCACAGGTGGACTCCAATCAAGTTTTAGAAACATATCAAGGTTGCACAATGGAAACAGGATGCACCTGAGCTCAATTTCAAGTCTCATTGCAAAGAGTCTGAATATTTCAAAACCTGTTTTCGCTTTGTCATTATGGGGTATTGTGAGCAGATAAAATAACATGCACCTTTATTTAACTAGACAAGTCAGTTAAGAACACATTCTTATTTAAAATGACGGACTACCCCGGCCAAACCCGGACGACGCTGGGCCAATTGTACCCCGCCCTATGGGACTCGCCATCACAGCTGGATGTGACACAGCCTGGATTCGAACCAGGGACTGTAGTGACGCCTCTTGCACTGAGAAGCAGTGCCTTAAACCGCTGTGCCGCACGGGAGCTCAGATTAAATTAAACAATCTATTTCCTCATCAATTTTAGAATAAGTCTGTAACGTAACAAAATGTGGAAAAAGGGAAGGGGTCTGAATACTTTCCGAATGCACTGTACATGCCCACTAGATATCTCCTCATGGGAGCATGCCTCCCGACTGGTCGATAAACTGAAATCTGACCTCTTGTTTCCTCCTGCACTTTCCCCTCCATCGATAGCTTTATCACTCTGTTTTGAAACCCTCTCCATCTCTTCCACCATCTACCTTCCTCTCAATCCCTTCCTCTCTCCTTCCTTCTCTTTCTGACTGACCCTTATTAGAAGCCTGGTAAGAAAGCACAGGTTGTTTCTCTTGTTTAAGACATTTGCAAAAACAGATGTTTCTTAGAGAACACACACAACTGCTTTTCTTGACTTGCTCATTCCACAAAGCCACAGACTCATGAAAGGCTATGAACACTATTCTAATTCAGCTCTTTTAGAGTACTAAAATCAAGATATTCCTTTGTTCCACTGGAAAAGGCCACATTATTGCAGACCATGAATACACTGGCTGTGCCTGTTGACAGACCGATTAAAAGCAACCACATTGATCCAGTGAATTGAAGAGACAATGGGCTTGAAACACATTAAAATATTAGAATTATCTGAGAAGCTGTAATTCGAGCATCAGGGAGGGCCCATTTCCATGCAGCGGCGGTGGTTGAATGCAGAGAGCACGTCTTTAATGAATTCTAATGTGATTAACTGACATTAATGTCTCTCTGAGTCGGGGCAACAAAAAAAGGGGCCTCTGTTAGACGTCTGGATCTTATTGAAAATGTGTTCACTTTAAAAAGATAGGCACACATTAAAACGTTAGATCTGGTTAAAAATGTATTGGCTTTGAGAGTATGCATTAAGAGCCTGTGGATCTTTTTTTATATCCAGCAAAAGCTTTTCCATCAATCCAAAGCTGGTAACCAAAAGGCCTGCATCAATGTCGCTTTTGTAGGATAAAAAAAAATCTTTGCTTTGACAATACTGTGAAATGTTCTTAGTGACTGAATAAAAAATAAAAAATATTTTCACAGCCATTATTTCTGGGATTCAGTACACAACTCTAGCCCTTATCCCCTACTTATTATCATTGAAAAATGCATGTCACACTGGAGTGTTGTTCTAGTAGTAACCATTGAAAACTCACTTATGCCTATGATCCAGGTGTAAAACAGATGCAAAGTACAGTTTATCTCAAACAGAAATGGGCCACTAAAACCCTAAACTGTCGAAACTTAATGAATAATGAACCCTGTCACAGCTCCATAATATATACTGCTGAGTATACAAAACATTAAGAACACCTGTTCTTTCCATGACAAACTGACCAGGTGAATCACATTTTATTTGTCAAATGCGCCGAATACAACAGGTGTAGACCTTACTGTGAAATGCTTACTTACAAGCCCTTACCAAACATTGCAGTTCAAGAAATAGAGTTAAGAAAATATTAACTAAATAAACTAAGATAAAAAATGTAAAGTAACACAATTACGAGGTTAATATACAGGGGGTACCGGTACTGAGTCAACGTGTGGGGGTACAGGTTAGTCGATATAATTTGCACATGTAGGTAGGGGTAAAGTGAAAATGCATAGATAATAAACTGTGAGTAACAGCAGTGTAAAAACAAAGGGGTGGAGGAGTGGGGGTCAATGTAAATAGTCCGGGTGACCATTTGATAAATTGCTCAGCAGTCTTATGGTTTGGGAATCCAAGTGATAGCTCCTTACTGATGTCACTTGTTAAATCCACTTCAAATCATTGTATATGAAAGGGAGGATACAGGTTAAATAATACATTTTAAGCCTTGAAACAATTGAGACAAGGATTGCGTATGTGTGCCATTCAGAGAGTGAATGGTCAAGACAAGTGCCTTTGAAAGGGGTATGGTAGTAGGTGCCAGGCACACTGGTTTGTAATGCAATGCTGCTGGGTCTTTCACGCACATTTCAAGAATGGTCCACCACAGAAAGGTCATCCAGCCAACTTGACCCAACTGTGGGAAGCATTGGAGTCAACATGGACCATCATCCCTGTGGAACACTTTCAACACCTTCCATGACCCCTAATGAATTGAGGCTGTTCTGAGGGAAAAAGGGGAGGGTACTACTACATATTAGAACGGTGTTCCTAATGTTTGGTAAACTCAGTGTATATCAACATGGCCGCCATAGAAAATAAACAAACCCAAATTACAGAACTGCATTTGGGTGCTGCTTACCTCAGCTACTTCTATTCTTTTACCCAGGTGGTGCTAGCTGATGCTGGTTGTCTCTGCTCTCACAGCGAGGCAGGAAACCCTACGGCGACCCCACGCTGGGCTGTTAACCGCCCATCTTAATGTAATTTACAGCTCCCCCCATTTGGCGAGTGACACGCATGTCCATCATCACATCCTTCCAATGATGGGTGTCGCAGTTTAATTTGTTCCCGGCAACGCCGGCGCCGGCCGAGGCACTGATTGCCCCCTGTGCACTGAATACTGATTTCCCCCCACGGAGGGCCACAGTAAGCGCAATCACACCTCCAAAACCCTTGACCCAAGACCTCGCCCAACACCACCACAACAGCCTTTTACAATAATGCATCCTCCTGTGTGCTACAAGTGCTGTATGACAGGCTGTTATTCCTACCACCGACCGAGATGACAGAGTGAACGTCAATGATGCATTTTACATGGCACAGGACGTGGAGGATGTTGGGTGTGCACAGGCAGCTGCTTCCCACAGTTGTGTCAAGTTGGCTGGATGTCCTTTGTGTGGTGGACCATTCTTGAAATGTGTGTGAAAGACCCAGCAGCAATGCAGTTCTTGACACACACAAACCGATGCGCCTGGCATCCATACCCCGCTCAAAGGCACTTAAATATTTTGTCTAGCCCATTCACCCTCTGAACGGCACACATACACAAAAAAAGCATGAAAATGTATGCACTCACTACTGTAAATCGCTCTGGATAAGAGTGTCTGCTAAATGACTAAAATGTCAAATGTAAATGTCATGGAAAGAGCGTAATGTTTTGTACACTCAGTGTATATCAAGTATTTTCTAATCCAATGTGAGTGAACGCTCTCTACAGCTCCCTATTTACGCAACAGGGAGAAAAAAGTTGAGCTTGGAAAGAAGTTGCTTGCTTTAATCCTAATGGCAGAATAAATGAGGCAAGGAACAGCTTCTGGAAATATCACTGTTGAAGTGAACGTCAGGCATCCAATTCTGGTGCCATTTTAAGACACGCAGCTATTGTTTTCTGTTACCTCAGGGTTCACAATGTGTATGGGCAGTAACTCTGAACTTCACAAATGCCCACTGGCATTTCTCAAGGATCCAATCAGTCAGTGCATGGTCCATTTCAATTATCATTTGGTTCTTACAGACCTGCTTCTCTCCTTTGGTCCTTATGGACAACTCTCAGGGTTTAACACAGATGATTAAACTGGGTATGTCATTTCCAATTCATCACATAATACATGGGGATTGTACCACATGGGGATTGAGCGGTGAACTGCAGTTGTGATCGATTACAACACTGACATATAAACTGCATTACTATGTTGTTAAAGTAGAAGTCCAAGGTTTGGTTTATTTTTTCAATTCACCAACATAATGTGCCTCCGGTTTAATAAAATGGAGAGTAATGGTAAATATCATAAGTGTAAGACATTTGGAGTGTACAAATGGTATGTCCATGAATAGATAACAGTTAGTGGCCAACAAAGCCTCAGATTGCAACCTACCACCATTGTCTTGTAATACCCTCATGATCACCCATAAAGTATGTCCTGTCCTTTATGCAAGATGTAACCCTTTTCTCCGGTCTTAAAACTGTCCTTTCATTTTAAGGCACCTAGGCAAATCAAATAGAGATAATAGTGATTCAACATGGCTCTTACCACTGAAGTGGAACATTTTATTTAAAGATTAGTACTTGTTCTATTTAGCGGCTGTTCTATTTTTGCCAGTCTCAATGACAATATAACTGATTTGTTCTGAAAGTGGTTATGTACGAGCCATACGGGAGTAACCTTCTGAAAAGCTGCAACACACACAGTCATTATGCCAGAGCTTTTAGATCCACAATATGGTCTCCAAATGTGAATATGGCAACATGTACTCCATATGACCAACTGTGACAGCAGAGATATGTAGTGTAGGCCTTTGTTTAGTGGATCTGGGTCTTGTTTCCTCGATCTCGGACGAACCCCCAAAATCTGTTACGGGTCTCAGGCTAAGGTTCCATATACAGATTTAGAAACTATTATCCCATATGCAGATATAGAAACTATTATCCCATCCCATTTACAGATTTTAAAACAATTATCTGTAAATGGGGCCTCAGCCCAAGGCCCGTAAAACCTCCATAGCGTTAAGTAAAAACCTGATTTACAAAAAAGTGCAATAAATCCCATTTCAACTGCATTGTTTGCATCCGAGTTGTTTCCCAAAAAAACACTGTTGCAACTAGTGCTGAGCGATTAACTGAAATGTCAGCTATTTTCGGTTGTTAAATAACTAATTGACCAATGTCGGTTCAAGTATTTGAATTCCATTTTGTTCTGTTTTTTTTCTGTTAGCACGATGTGCAGTTTCTGTAGAGATAAATCAGATCAAGCCTAAACTGTGCAATTTAGTTGGGACTTGTAGTTTCCAACAAGCCAATATTCTACATAGTTTAGCGCAGAACCTTTGGGGTAATTTGGTAATTAACTACAATGACCGTAATCTAATGCGCAACATGGAGACTGAGAGAACACTCAATCGAGAGGGATAAAAAGCAGTTGCATCCAGGAGCGAAAATCTGATATCAACTTTGGGGGGGAAAATTACATTACATTTTCTCAAGAGCAATTCCTGAGGGGGACACCAAAAGTAGTGCTGTAACACATAGCCTACATTGTAATATGGTAAATGTATATTGAGGAACCAAAGAAATAAGGTGTTTGCCGTACTCCTAACTACCGGTACCCAAAACTACACAACTACTCACAACAGCAATACCATTGCCTTTAACAAATCTTAGTTCAGTCACCAGTTTAAGTTGAGAGTGGGGGTATCCATGGCATTTTCCAATTATGTTCCTATTTTACAAGTAAAAAAAATTGAGAACCTTTCATAATGTTGCCAAACAAAGACTCAACAAACTTACCTGAGACTCCGTCTCTGCCAGTCTGTCCCTGCATATCTGTCCCTGCATATCTGTCCCCAACTCTGCTGTCTGTGTGCCATCTGTTGCCTGCTCTGCCTAATGACATCATTGTGAAACATTACCATTAGAATTTCATTTATTTCTTATGAACATTTTATCAACTAGTCTTTGAGATATTAGGCTACTAGGGTTCTTACTTTGCGTTTTGGTGTACTGAAAAATACTCTGATGTCCGTCTTTTATTTTTCTGCCATTTTTCTACCTGGCTGGCTGGCTACACACACACACAGTGTGTAGGTTATTTACAGTAGGAGATGGGCTTCTATCATCTTATCTTTTATCATTCTATTTGGGCTTCGATCTAAAAGGTAGCTAGCAAATGTGAAACGGATTAAAATGACAAGAGTTGACAGCTGTATGAGTTCACCATTTACACAACATATGCTGCAACCTTTTGTAATTTTAATAGTTTGTTTCATATTGGCTGGCTTCCAACAATAGCTGAATTTGCAAAGCAAGCGAGCACCAATTCCGTTTCAGTGGTGTTTGCTATAATCTTTGCTACCCGGGTTAAATAAAATAAATAAATAAAAGTTCCCTTGCGACAATTTAGCTTTTGCAACGAGACCATTAAATATATTTAAGACAATGGTAGAAGAGAGTGTAGTTCTGTTCAGTTTGGACTTCAGTTTATCGCTAACCTTATCACAGGGACTTTGAAGCACTAACTTCCATCATCTGCATGCTGATCTCGGAATAAATTGATGATAGCAAAGATTCCATCTTTGACGAGGCCACATAAATGGAATAGGTGCTAGCTAGCTTAATAGTTAATATTTGCGCGCTAGCTCTGCATATTCAGCTAGTGTGTGTGCGCGATTGACTGGATTAACCTCACGTCAGTTACGTTCATTGAGTGCCTTTCAGACAGTAGACACGACCCCTCTGTTACCTTGCCAGTGGATCAAACCATTGTGAGGAAAAGGGTGGGGGGGGGGTCGCAATCTTTTGAAACTTAAAAACGCGCTATTAAGTGTCTATAATCAGCACAATTGCTTTCATTGCGTATTATTAATATTATTTAAATTACATAGTTATGTTTCAGTGATATATTGGGGGGGACAAATCATATTTTTCCCAGGATGGGGGGGTCGTGTCCCCCCCGTCCCCCCCGGGATTTCCGCCCCTGGTTGCATCGCAAGTCTAAAAATATATTCTCTAAGTGACTGATAGTTTGAAATAAAGTCATCAAATAAAACTAATATTTTATTTAAGTAAAGCCATGTGAATAAATGGTTAATAACAGATAAAGAACTTTACCTGGGTATGGGGTAAATTGAGCATACACTCTGATGAATTCTGGCTAAACTTGGAATATTGTTAATTATCAGGTATCCTATTGAAATATTGAGCGCTATAGTCTATGGTATACACCAGAGGTTAATGGTTATCTGTAGGAGGAATATATATGGTGGAGGCAATTAAGCTGGGAATGTATTGAGTAAAGGAAGGGCAAGTAAAGGAAGGGCAAGGATGTTTGACCCTAGTTAAACAATTTAAAGGCAATGCTACCAAATACTAATTGAGTGTATGTAAACTTATACATTTCACATTCTTAAAATAAAGTGGTGATACTAACTGACCTAAGACAGGGCATTTTGACTAGGATTAAATGTCAGGTATTGTCCCTCCTGCAGCAAAGCACCCCCACAACATGATGCTGCTACCTTCGTAATTCCCGGTTGGGCTGGTGTTCTTCGGCTTGAAAGCCTCCCCCTTTTTCCTCCAAACATAACGATGGTCATGATGGCCAAACAGTTCAGTTTTTGTTTCATCAGACCAGAGCACATTTCTCCAAAAAGTATGATCTTTGTCCCCTCCATTTGACTCAAATGATGTCAATTAGCCTATCAGAAGCTTCTAAAGCCATGACATCATTTTATGGAATTTTCCATGCTGTTTAAAGGCACAGTCAACTTAGTGTATATAAACTTCTGGCCCACTGGAATTGTGATACAGTGAATTATAAGTGAAATAATCTGTCTGTAAACAACTTGCCAAAACTTTAGTTTGTTAACAAGAAATTTGTGGAGTGGTTGAAAAACGAGTTTTAATGACTCCAACCTAAGTGTATGTAAACTTCCGACTTCAACTGTACATGTCTAAACAAAAGACTCCACTATGCAACTAACCATTTCACTGTACCGTTTACACCTTCTGTATCCTGTGCATGTGACAAATAAATGTTGCTTTGATATAGTATGTGTTTACCAGAGATGGTAATGTGAAAAACAACATGACCTGCATGCACCAAAGTCAAATTAGGATATAACGTTATGCCAACGAGACAGTGTCCAAGTTCTAACATTCTCCGGTAGAATGCCCTGCTTTTATTTCATCACACTCACAACCGTAAGCTATTTTCTGTAATCTTGCAAATAAGGATCTTGTTGTGAGTTTATTTTCCTGGAATAATGAATACAAACTAAGACCTTGTCAGCTATATGATATGGTCATTACTTTGTCAGAACGACAGCGACTAGTTGTCACAGTGAAATCATGAACATTCTATCTACAGACATGTCGATAGTCATAGTATAAACTAGCTTTAAGTCTTAATCTTTGGTTGTTTAGTACACTACCATACTCACTCTGTTTAGCACATGCCTCATATGTGAATCCTAAAATAGATGGGTGGGGCTAAGGCTTAAGATGGTGTGAACAATGCTGAGCTCTCCAGTAGGTGAAGCAAAACATTAAAGGGACATTTTCTCAAAAGTGGGTTTACAAGATGATGAAAGCAGAATTACTTTCCCATTGTTCCTCAACTGTAGTATATTATATACCATTTTCTACCACTGAGTCTCTACTTTTATCCTATGTAACAAAGACCATTTCAAATCTTGCTACATAAGATCGAATCGAGCCGGTCGGTCACAAATTGCAATACTACTATGCATATTGGGCCCAATTCCGACTTAGGAAAAGTGTGATTTCCTACGCACTTCTGAGTAGGTGGTATTCAGACTTACCTTAAGAAGGTGCGTAACGGGCTTTGCAGGTGTGGTTCCCTTGAACATGCTGAATAGATTAAATTAAACCGCTGAAAACCATACCACTTGCTGGCCAACAGATTTTCTTGTGGAGTTTTCATTAAATAGGCTTTTCAGTACATTTATCTTAAGCCATCCCTTTAAATATAGTGGACCTTTAATTAGAATGTTGGCGACAGACTAGATTACATCGAGAGAACGGATTCATGTATTAGGCATCAATGAAAGAAAGCCTTCTAAATATATGCATATTCGTCTCCGTTTAAACACCAAGTGGTAGCTTTAAAAATACTCAGATCTTGTAGATTATTCAGGCAGATTTTAGTGTTAGGAAAGTATGTATGAATAAAAAATAACAGGTTTGGAGAGCCTTTATGCACTAAATATATTGATGAATAAAAATGGTGGTTTGATTCATTCTGAAAATTGCCACATTCAGTTCTTTAACCCATGGTAGTGTTGGAAGATTAGTGTACACAGAATTATGATAGGGATAATAGTGTACAATAGTAGGCTATACCCTGATCTATTGCCTGCACTAACCATGGAACTGTGTGATGACGAAGGGTTCAAACTCTTAATGTTTGGTCTGCGTTCCATAATGTTTTAATTAGCCTACATGTCTTTTTTATATTATCACTTGTTACTAATAATCCTTAGCAACAACCACATGGCTGTGATGCCGTTTACAGAGGAAGTGAATGAAGGTAAACAAAACAACGGAATGATAATGTAGGCTATACCAACTGAAGGGAACTAACAGTAAATTGGCAGTTGAATATGTTATTATGCTTACTGACGGTCGACACTGATAGTGGCTAATATTTAACATGATAGAAATAGGAAACAGACAAAGGTAGCCCATACTGAAGACATTAGAGAGTGCCCATCCCTGCAAGTTAAAAGGCAGTACAAATTAAATTCTGCATAATGGAATAGCATTTCATAAACTTTTCTGTGGGAAGGTTGATATACTTCAGTTTGCTGCCGTATGACTGTTTTACATTTGTCGGCAGCGATTATAAGGTAAAATGTATCTAAAACAAGTGTAATTTATATTTACAATTCCCTTATCCAAACAGATGACTAATTTACCTAGCTCTTATCAATAGCTCTTATCACGTTGACTAGTAAATTACAGTGCAAGGAGACTGGTGTGACTTCTATCTAAAAAAAATTAAGTAGATGCTTTTCCCAGTAGGTTCGCTAGACCTTATTCATGGTTTCCTTGCGCGTAAAGGTGGTGGAATTAAGTCAAGGTCAGAATAGTATCTGTAGACACACCTCCACCACACTTTAATTTATTAGATCTCCACCCAAAACGGAATCAGGGCCATTATGCATAAAACTGACCAAATGTAATCATTATTGTTATGGGGTATGGTGGCAACTTACCCCATTGCCATTGGCTCAACTTACCACAAGGCAAACATTTTCACTATATTAGCCCACACTGCTATAAGGACGCAATTTCATGCTAGGTTTACGACCGTATATTGTAGCTTACACCAACTGATGTCCAAAGCAATCTCCTTTTTGTTTAGATACAAGAATCATGAAACCTATAACACAAATTCACTTGACTTTGTGAAAATCTGTTTTTTGGACCTAAATATTTAGTCAAGATACATTTTGTGTATGGTTTCCTATACACACTGGGTGGCTCAACAAAGCAATTTGGCTCAACTTACCCCATTCTCCCCTACATGAAGCACACAGTATTAACATTGTACGTTAGTTACGACGCCTCATAAACACCATCAAATGTGAAGGGGGAGAACTAGGCTTTGGCTGTTTTACATGTCACTGAGTTTTATCTCAGGGCCATGGAAGGAAACAATAAATGTCATCATACAGAGGTTCAACCCTGACTGAGCAGAGAGAAGAGGAGAGAGGGATAAGGCAAAGTAAAACAACTGTTCCCCAAGTGACACATTTGAAGACAAACCATCCACATCAAGCTGCTCGGGAGGATTTCACACCAGAAGGAGAAATGCAGCTCACTGCTGGAGTCCACAACTGAGGCAACATGAAACACTGCAACACAGCATCTTAACAAACACTGCCACCACCACTCCAGCAGACCTTGAAAAATTGCATATGGCTGTCCTGAAATGAATCACACGGAGGAGACTGCTGCTGCTAAGATTCAAAGGAGGACTACCAAGGACAAACACGGAGGAACAGAGGAGTTTGGAAACCAAATAAAAAAGACACCTCCCACTAACAAACTCAGTGCCAGCCTCGAACTGTCCTTTTAACAATGCATTTGCCTTGAGGCATTACACTGACAACATTGAGGTAGCATCGGGTGAAAAGGGCCAAGTAAACAACTTAATTGGTCTCCCCTATGTCAACTGAAAATAATGTGCTATGTCATCACAGAAATTACCAAATGACAGCCTCACAACAGGGACTAATAAACACCTTGTCAACACAGCAGGTGTCAGCGTTACACCAAGGATGAGTGTCTCTCAGCGACACTGGAACACATCATAAGCCAATATTAGACTCACTGGCACTGCTGGTCATTAGGTGGAACTAAGTACTGCACTGTAGGTTGTCAAGCCTTCAGTCATGTTGTCTTATTTACACGCTACACTTATTTCCCAACCTTGAGGTTATGTGGCGTAGGTAAGTACTTCAGGTTGTACTGTCTGGTTTTTCGTTTTTTCCAAACCTCAAAACGTGGCTCTGTACTAGACACAGGTTACATATTGAATTGCAACCAGTCAAAATGCGAAATCTGATGAAGGTGATTATAATGCAGCAATAATCCCCTCTTGATGTTGGGATTATGTATGGTTTACTGCATGTATGACATGGGAATATCGGACTGTATTTGATCAAATAAAGACATTAATGTAACCATCAAATATGTCAAAACCTAATGGTATTAAGTGTAAGCTTTGCATTTGTCACAACAAATATACTATAAGGAAAATTCCTTTATTGCCGGTTGCTAAGTGCCTACCCATGTATATCTCAATATACTGTACAGTATATATGGGTAGGCATTAAGCAACCAGTAATATATTATAACATCTGCTTTGGGGTTGGGTTGCCCCAGTATCTGTACATTAGAGATGTCGACAATGAGTATGACGTGTCTCCTCTCTAACGCCCAGGAAGCTCTGATTCAAACTCCCATTAGACAGCTCTGCAAGCATTATGTTGTCAAAATAAGTTTGTTACTCACCAAAGATGGAGTTTCACTGAGCAACTACCTTCATTTACTCCCATTACGTCCGGTGTGTACTTCCTTATGATATAAAAATATTTCTACCTTTTTTGGAAGTACATACCGGCCATAACGGGAGTAAAAGAAGATAGTTGGGTGCTCAGCGAAACTACGCATGGTGAGTAACAAACATATTTTGACATTATAATGCTTGCAGAGCTGTTTAATGGGAGTTTGAATCGGAGCTTCCTGGGCATTAAGGCTTGCACACTTCGCACCTAATGTGAATCTAGAGTTGGTCTGCCAATCGTTCAGCGGCCTGTGTTTTACGTACCAC
This sequence comes from Salmo salar, assembly GCF_965601325.2. Lineage (NCBI taxonomy): Eukaryota > Metazoa > Chordata > Actinopteri > Salmoniformes > Salmonidae > Salmo > Salmo salar. Next base: position 70,752,228 of record NC_138300.1, read on the forward strand.
CCGCTGTTGATCGTTGCGCACTCGGTTCTCAAATTACGTTCAAACGTGCTAAGTACTCTCCGACAGCAAATGCTATCGGTGTGTCTGAGCCCTTATTGAGGAGAAATGTCATACTCATCGTCGACATCTAACGCACAGACACTGGGGCATTTAATCTGCATCTGTCTATCCTTCATCAGGGGTGAAAAGGTGAACGCCATTGACAGGCAGTGCAACAGCGAGGTTGCCAAGCTTTAATTTGTTTAATGAAGGCGGGGTGATTGGATAAAGCGGATAACACTTAGCCTACTATCAGCTGCGGTTAGCAGCAGCCCCCTTGATTTAATGCCCAGATAGGCATACAACCAAAAGCTCTTACGGAACAAACAACAACAATATTGGTGAAAACAATGAGAATATACACTGCCACACCCTTGCAGATGTTAAACTGTCTCCAACATCTCCAGAGTTCAAGCATCCATCATCTACATGGCTTGTGTTTCACAGATAGCAGGGATGCTGCTTTATTATCCGAGATGACATCTACAGTGAAGCTGCTATCCCCGTTTCTCTCCTCCCTTAGGCTATTTATAACCCAAAATACATCAGTTTATGAATGTCAGAAGGGCACCAGCATCGCACAGTCTTATGATATAATATTTATATGATGTATAGTTATGACAATAGGAAACTGGTATTTGTTTAAAAAAAAGGGGACCAGACATTGGAATCCAGGTAGGCTACAACAAAGGAACAATGTAGCATTATGCTCAAGTTAAATATGCAAGATATGGTCTTGGATAAAAACACATTTTAGTTGCATACTTGATCAACTAACATTATGGCAACCAGCATTGAGACAAATTTTGGATGCACATGTCATTATTCCAACCAAATCAACAACATAAGAACAATGAGTGGTTGTTATGCTGCTCATGTAGTGAGAGCCATCTGCCTCTTTTCAAATACTCTTTTCCCTATAAATAAAATATGACTGATCACAAAGCTCACTCCTGCGTCACAGTGTGACTAAGTTGTATCCATACATTTTCACGGGCATAGGCGAGAAACCTTTTATGATACTGAATATACTCATCCTTCACCATCCTCACTGATAACACATACGCCACACAGAAAGATCACACACACACATACACTATCATGGCACACACAAGAACACACACACAGAGAGAGAAGAGAAAGAGAGATGGAGGGAGGGAGAGAGAAATACATGTCCTGAATCACCAACTGGTACCCCTTTTTCAGTAGTCTATCTAGAGAGTATAGTCTTAATGATCTCAATCATACCTACAAGTACACCAGATTAATTAGAAAAGGTTACTACACTCGAATTAGCACATTAATGGTTTGGTAATTCACCTGAAGAGGATGTGAATATCTCTATTATTTATAGCCTACTGCCTACTCAAATTCCTTATTATTGTCAGGGAAACTTACAACATTCAGCTTTCAGTCTCTATAAATCAGGTACATAATAAATATTGTATTGGAACATTATTAAAGGCAATTTAATTAATCATAGTCAGGTGTACGTTTTCACAATGACCACACATTTTAATGCATTGTGGTAATAAGAAAACGGAGGCATTTACGCATCTAAATTGTTTGAAATACATTCTGTATTTGGATACCGATTTGGATAGGCTACAATACATATTTCGAAACCCACGCACCAGTCTAGCAAACGGGAGCCCGCCCTGCTCTGTCTCCCCTTGCACCGTCTGAAACACGACTTTTGGCCGCCACTGAGTAATGGTTACATGCACGCAATAATAGGATAATTGTGAATAGTAATTTAACAGTTCGATTTAAACATGTACATGCTTTGCAAGAATAACGATTTCTCGAAAAAAACAGTTTACATGCACACATCTGAAATCAGACTACCTGATGGGACTTTGATACATGCAGAAAATCGCCAATCAAAATAAACGTTCTACCACAGCGACCATGTTATTTTTGTGAAAAATAATTGTTCGGACGTATAAAGTTTGTATGTGAAAACTATTTCTAAGATGCATACTTTCCATTTTTTCCGAACTCACTTCACTGGGGCAAAAGAAAGAGGCTCGCGCTGCTCTTGCTAGCACATGCGCAAATCAAATACAGCACTGAAACGTAACGTTACAGGTCTTAATAATTCGAAAGATTGCTCAGAAACCAAGGTGTTTTAATTGGTATATGCTTGCTTCAAATATGACTTTACGCTGATTAAGATAAACAGAGTAGGTGTTTACATGACTAATGCCATACTCGGCCTACTGCAATAATCTCTTTAATATCGAGTTATTTAATATGCATGTAAACGTACTCATTATTGACATCAATTGAACATTAATACAAATGTTATCCATTTCGAGTGTCCTTTCCAAATTGATCAGGTTGGTACCACCGCAATAGCAGCGGGCGAGTCTAAAGGGATACTCACCTACTACTGCTGTTTCCAAACATCCTTACGCATATCTCCCAACGGCAACTCCCTGTCAAGAAAAAGGCAAATTGAGACCCACTATCTCGAGTCCATTGCTTTGAAAGACACGATTTTTAAAAAACACGGTTCCCCAAGATTCCGATACCGCCTGTGACTTAATAGAAATGGATAGTCCGGAGGAACTGCCCTGTTCTTCTGTCTACGGACGACGCACTGGTTCCTCTCTCCGCCAGCTCGCTATCCCTCGGTCGGAAAGGGGCTCCCAATGCGCCTTCTATCGTCCACTAGGAAAAGGAGGCGAGTGAAGTGAGCAACTCCCACGCATTCGTTCCTAAGAACACCGTTCTCTCTCCCTGAGGCAGTCTGCACGGCCAGACTCGAGATGGATATTGTGTGACTGTCGTCTGTAGCTGCAGTTCGCTTTCTTGTCCTCAGAGTTGAGGGAGGGACAATGCTGATGCATGCACCTTGTTCGGACCACAGTATATGTAGATCTAGGGTTCTCACGCATGTTTGACGCATATTAATTTGCACGTGATTTAGCCTATTCATCCCACACACACACTTATTTTAGAGCGACCAGAGTGATGCATCGATTTGATGATTAAACACAAAACTCCCCACTTAGTAATGCAGTTTTCATTAAATGGGATTATAAAGACATAGCCTATAGGGCCATTCATTCATCTCAGTGGGTATGCACTCCAAGTAAACCCAATGGTCTTTAATAAACCTTCATCACTTGAAGACTGAGGGATGATACTAGTCCATGAACCTGAATGTAGTGTATCTGATTTAAATAATGTTAAGATAATTAAGTCTTTAACATATAGGTTTCAAAAAAATAGCACCATAGCCTGTGCCTTTTCTGTGAAGAAAGCAGTACTTATTTTGAAGACCTGGTGGCACTGTCTGCCTCAAATAATCCACACACTGACTCCTCAACATTTACAGGGATTTTGGAAATGCCATGACACATGCTCTCAGATAATGTTGAGGACGACGATATAATGGCTCATTGGTCTCTGCAATTGAAATAAATGTTATGTATCTATATATTGATCAACGTATACCTTACCATTCCACTTAATGCAATTAAGTACCTTTGCTTTTTCAGATAATACTGAAAAAGCCTAACAACATTGCCTCACCCACACTTTGTGACTTATATTCATGTTGAGAGTGCGCTACCATTTTGGATGTATCTAATGTACTTGTCTCATGGTGTTAAAATACTTTTCCTCCCCTCCGTGTGTCCCCCAGCCTCTTGCGTGCAGCTTTTGCCACCAAGGCATCCCAGCTACATGTGATTGTCATCAGCATCAGTTCACGCATGGGCAAGAGGCCCTGGCTTTGAGGACAAGGTGTTTTTTGAGGCATTGGCCTGAGTGTTTAACCACTCTGTGGGGAAACATGCCTCAGCTTTCCAGAGCAATACATTGACTGGACTTAATTGCAACTTCAAATCGCCAGCTCTCCCAGCTATATGGGAATTGAAAATCAGTGAGGGGGACAGAAACAGTCAACTTTAGCATGAGGGAAGAGAGTTTGTGAATGGTTCAAGTGAAATGTAAAGCCAGTTCTATGATTTCTTTCCTGTCTTCCTCAATATAATGTATTTTCTTTCTTTCTTTCTTCGCAGACACATAGGGCAGAACCAAAGCAGGCTAAATGTTTTTTAGTTTTTTCTAAACTTTGACCCCTTTTTTTTCTCCCTAATTTCAAATCAAATATTATTAGTCACATGCGCCGAATACCATAGGTGTAGACCTTACAGTGAAATGCTTACTTACGAGCCCCTAACCAACAATGCAGTTTAAAAAAATACAGATAAAAGTAACAAGTAATTAAAGAGCAGTAGCAAAACAACAATAGCGAGACTATATACAGGGGTGTACCAGTACAGAGTCAATGTGTGGGGGCACCGGTTAGTTGAGGTAATATGTACGTGTAGGTAGAGTTATTAAAGTGACTATGCATAGATGACAACAACATACAGTAGCAGCAGAATAAAAGAGGGGGAGGGGGGCAATGCAAGCAGTCTGGGTAGCCATTTGACTAGTGTCACGACTTCCGCCGAAGTTGGTACCTCTCCTTGTTCGGGCAGCGTTCGGCGGTCGACGTCACTGACCTTCTAGCCATCGCCGATCCAATTTTCATTGGTTTTGTCTTGTCTTCCATCATACCTGGTTCCAATTCCATCAATTACATGTTGTGTATTTAACCCTCTGTTCCCCCCCATGTCCTTGTCCATAATTGTTTGTTGTAGTGCTTGTGCACGGTATGCTGGTATATACCGGGTTTTGTTTGACCCATTTATTTTATTGTTCTGTTGACGGTGGTTTATGGTTATTAAACACAACCGTTGTAAATCAGTTTCCGCTCTCCTGCGCCTGACTTCTCTGCCGCCAGTAGCATCGCATTATATCTAGATGTTCAGGAGTCTTATGGCTTGGGGGTAGAAGCTATTTAGAAGACTCTTGGACCTAGACTTGGTGCTCCGGTATCACTTGCCGTGTGGTAGCAGAGAGAACAGTCTATGACTAGGGTGGCTGGAGTCTTTGACAATTTTTAGAGCCTTCCTAACTCCACCTGATATAGAGGTCCTGGATGGCAGTACGCTTGGCCCCAGTGATGTACTGGGCCGTTCGCACTACCCTCTGTAGTGTCTTGCAGTCAGAGGCCGAGCAGTTGCTATACCAGGCAATGATGCAACCAGTCAGGATGCTCTCGATGGTGCAGCTGTAGAACCTTGTGAGGACCCATGCCAAATCTTTTCAGTCTCCTGAGGGTTAATAGGTTTTGAAGTGCCCTCTTCACAACTGTCTTGGTGTGCTTGGACCATGCTAGTTTGTTGGTGATGTGGACACCAAGGAACGTGAAGCTCTCAAACTGCTCCACTGCAGCCCCGTCGATGAGAATGTGGGCTTGCTCAGGTGGGAAAGGGCAGTGTGGAGTGCAATAGAGATTGCATCATCTGTGGATCTTTTAGGGCGGTATGCAAATTGGAGTGGGTCTAGGGTTTCTGTGATAATGGTGTTGATGTGAGCCATGACCAGCCTTTCAAAGCACTTCATGGCTTCAGTCGTGAGTGCTACGGTTCGGTAGTCATTTAGGCAGCTTACCTTAGTGTTCTTGGGCACAGGCACTATGGTGGTCTGCTTAAAACATGTTGGTATTACAGACTCGGACAGGGAGAGGTTGAAAATGTCAGTGAAGACACTTGCCAGTTGGTCAGCGCATGCTCACAGTACACGTCCTAGTAATCCATCTGGCCCTGCTGCCTTGTGAATGTTGACCTGTTTAAAGGTCTTACGTCGGCTGCGGAGAACGTGATCACAAAGTCTTCCGGAACAGCTGATGCTCTCATGCATGTTTCAGTGTTATTTGCCTCAAAGCGAGCATAGAAGTAGTTTAGCTCGTCTGGCGTAGGCTCGTGTCACATGGCAGCTCTTGGCTGTGCTTCCCTTTGTAGTCTGTAATGGTTTACAAGCCCTGCCACATCCGACGAACGTCAGAGCCGGTGTAGTACGATTCGATCTTAGTCCTGAATTGATGCTTTGCCTGTTTGATGGTTTGTCGGAGGGCATGGTGTAATTTCTTATAAGCTTCTGGGTTAGAGTCCCGCTCCTTGAAAGCGGCAGCTCTAGCCTTTAGCTCAGTGCAGCTGTTGCCTGTAATCCATGGCTTCTGGTTGGGGTATGGACGTACAGTCAATGTGGGGATGACATTAATGCAGTTATTGATGAAGCCAATGATTGATGTGGCGTACTCATCAATGCCATCGGAGGAATCCCAGAACATATTCCAGTCTGTGCTAGCAAAACAGTCCTGTAGCTTAGCATCTGCTTCATCTGACCACTTTTTTATTGATCTAGTCACTGGTGCTTCCTGCTTTAATTTTAGCTTGTAAGCAGGAATCAGGAGGATAGAATTATGGTCAGATTTGCCAAATGGAGGGCAAGGGAGAGCTTTGTATACGTCTTTGTGTGTGGAGTAAAGGTGGTCCAGAGTTTTTATGCTGATAGAAATTTGGTAAAACGGATTTAAGTTTCCCTGCATTAAAGTCCCCGGCAACTAGGAGCGCCGCCTCTGGGTGAGCGTTTTCTTGTTTGCTTATGGCAGAATACTCATTAGCTCATTCATTGCTGTCTTAGTGCCAGCCTCTGACTGTGGTGGTATGTAAACAGCTACGAAAAATACAGATGAAAACTCTCTAGGTAGATAGTGTGGTCTACAGCTTATCATGATATGCTCTACCCCAGGCGAGCAATAGCTCGAGACTTCCTTAGATATCGTGCACCAGTTGTTATTTACAAAAATACATAGTCCGCCGCCCCTTGTCTTACCAGACGCTGCTGTTCTATCCTGCCGGTGCAGCGTATAACCAGTAAGCTGTTACGTCCTGACCAATATATGTTGTTATTTTCTATGGTAGAGTGGTCAGGGCGTGACAGGGGGTGTTTTTTGTGTTTGTTCTACATTTACATTTACATTTAAGTCATTTAGCAGACGCTCTTATCCAGAGCGACTTACAAATTGGTGCATTCACCTTATGATATCCAGTGGAAAAACCACTTTACAATCGTGCATCTAAATCTTTTAAAGGGGGGGGGGGGTTAGAAGGATTACTTTATCCTATCCTAGGTATTCCTTAAAGAAGTGGGGTTTCAGGTGTCTCCGGAAGGTGGTGATTGACTCCGCTGTCCTGGCGTCGTGAGGGAGCTTGTTCCACCATTGGGTGCCAGAGCAGCGAACAGTTTTGACTGGGCTGAGCGGGAACTGTGCTTCCTCAGAGGTAGGGGGGCCAGCAGGCCAGAGGTGGATGAACGCAGTGCCCTTGTTTGGGTGTAGGGCCTGATCAGAGCCTGAAGGTATGGAGGTGCCGTTCCCTTCACAGCTCCGTAGGCAATCACCATGGTCTTGTAGCGGATGCGAGCTTCAACTGGAAGCCAGTGGAGAGAGCGGAGGAGCGGGGTGACGTGAGAGAACTTGGGAAGGTTGAACACCAGACGGGCTGCGGCGTTCTGGATGAGTTGTAGGGGTTTAATGGCACAGGCAGGGAGCCCAGCCAACAGCGAGTTGCAGTAATCCAGACGGGAGATGACAAGTGCCTGGATTAGGACCTGCGCCGCTTCCTGTGTGAGGCAGGGTCGTACTCTGCGAATGTTGTAGAGCATGAACCTACAGGATCGGGTCACCGCCTTGATGTTAGTGGAGAACGACAGGGTGTTGTCCAGGATCACGCCAAGGTTCTTAGCACTCTGGGAGGAGGACACAAGGGAGTTGTCAACCGTGATGGTGAGATCATGGAACGGGCAGTCCTTCCCCGGGAGGAAGAGCAGCTCCGTCTTGCCGAGGTTCAGGTTCTATGTTCTCTATTTCTATGTTAGATTTGTAGTTTGGGGTTTATTTGGTTGAACTTCAATTGGAGGCAGCTGTTCCTCATTGCCTCTATTTGGAGGTCATATTTAGTAGGGGTGTTTCTCATGTTGTTTTGTGGGTAGTTGTTTCCTGTTTAGTGTATGTTCACCTGGCGGAACTGTTATCGGTCATTTTGTTGTTTTTGGTTCTAAGTGTCTTCATAATAATAAAAGGGAATATGAGCACTTTACACGCCGCGCCTTGGTCCCCTTTAGACGACCCACGTTACACAAGCTGTATATTGATAGTGTCGTCGTTCAGCCACGACTCCGTGAAGCATAGGATATTACAGTTTTGAATGTGAGATTTTTACTCGAGGTCATTGCAACTTGTTTGACATTTTGAAAAGCACTGCATGTGCCACAGTATGTCACCAATCAACACAATAGCACACTCAATTCATGCAAATATGTACAAAAAAATATTTCAGCAGATTGTGTGCGTTTTTGTGAGTTTTTTTGTGTGGCTTAATTTGTGTAAAAAGACACATATTTTTGTGCGTCTTAATTCATAGGAAAAGAGACTGTCATAGGCGTCGTAAGGATTGGACCAAGACGCAGCAGGTAAAGTGCTCATCTTCTTAATTTATTAGAAATAACACTTAAACAAAAGAAACAAACGACGAAACAGTCCCATAAGGTGCACAGACTATACAGGAAATAACCACCCACAAAACACAAGTGAAACAAACCTCAACTAAATATGGCCTCCAATTAGAGGAAACGACAACCAGCTGCCTCTAATTGGAGGTCCTACCAAAAACCCAACATAGAAATAGAAAACTAGATTTAAACATAGAAATAGAAAACATAGAACCTAAACCAAAAACACCGAAACACACAAAACAAACACCCCCTGCCATGCCCTGACCAAACTACAATGACAAATTACCCCTTTTACTGGTCAGGACGTGACAGAGACATTTTTGTGAGACTTTATTCATAGGAAAATACATTTTTGGGGGGCAAACTTCGGAACAATCTTTTGAAATGTATTAGAGCAATATATGATGGGCCTTTCTTTTGTGTCCCACGTTTATTTATATATATAAAAAAAACGTGTTAACCAACACAATGTTGTTAATCAACCTTGTTGTCAGCGAAATAATTATAATATAATAGCCTTATGTTTATTTATTTTTTTATTAATGCCAATACTATTTTCTATGCTTGTTTTCACTTAAACAACTTCTTATGGGCAGGTGGGACGGTAGCGTCCCACCTGGCCAACATCCGGTGAAATTGCAGAGCGCGAAATTCAGAAATACCAAATTCAAATATTTAACATTCTTGAAAATATATGTGTTATACATCAAAATAAAGCTTAACTTCTTGTTAATGACCTCAAATGTATTTTCCGCTGTGTCAGATTTCAAAAAGGCTTTACGGCGAAAGCAAACCATGCGATTATCTGAGGACAGCGCCCCGCATACAAACACATGAAAATCATATTTCAACCAGGCAGGTGCGCCACAAAAGTCAGAAATAGCGATATAATTAATGCCTTACCTTTGAAGATCTTCTTCTGTTGGCACTCCAAAATGTCCCAGAAACATCACAAATGGTCCTTTTGTTCGATAATGTCCTTCTTTATGTCCCAAAAATGTCAATTTATTTGGCGCGTTTGATTCAGAAATACACCGATTTCAACTCGCCCAACATGCCTACAAAGTATCTAATATCACCCAGCCGGCCCGCGGTCCGGAGCCTTCGGCGATGATCCGCGGTCCGGTGACACAATAGTGGAGGGATCAGCTGGCGAAGCAGGGGCTACGCCCCGAACCGAAGCCGCCTCCTATGCTGGCGGATAAGCAGGATGTGAGGGTTCTTCGTCCCGCACCAGAACCGCCTCAGATGCAGGAGGATCCGCGGGATGTGAAGGTTCTTCGTCCTGCACCAGAGCCGCCACCGACATTAGACACCCACCTTAACCCTCCCTGATTTTTTTGTTTGTTTAAGGTTGTGCGTTCGGAGTCCGCACCTTTGGGGGAGGCTACTGTCACGTCCTGACAATAGAAAGCTTTTATTTTCTATGGTAGACTAGGTCAGGGCATGACATTGGGTTTTGTCTAGTTTATTTATTTCTATGTTGGTTCTAGTTTCTTTTTTCTATGTTGGGGGTTTTGTCTAGTTTCTGTATTTCTACGTGGGGTTCTAGTTTCTGTATTTCTTTGTTGGGTTTTTTGGGTGGGGGATGATCTCCAATTAGAGTCATCGTTGTCTCTAATTCGGGATCATATTTCAGTTGTTGTTTTTCCCACTAGGTGTTGTGGGAGATTATTTTGAGTTCTTAAATGTTGCACCTCTTCGTCACGGTTTGTTGTTTTGTTTATTAGTTTATTTGTATGTCTTGCATAGTTTCACAGTTTAAATAAAATGTGGAACGATACACACGCTGCGCTTTGGTCCCATTCTTCAGACAGTCGTGACACACACACAAACACACACACAAACAGCCAAATCTTGACTTTTGTGTTAATTATTTTTTATAAATATTTGTATCTAGTTGTCATGTGTTCATTATCTTTAACTTGTTAAATGTTTGTAGTATGCATTTTTCAGTAATGATTGACATGGTTAAATAGTCATAAATCTCTGCTTGATTTAGGTATTGGTATATTTGGCATTTTTACACATATTCTGTTTTTCCACTGAAGAAAGCAATAATTAATCAGGACATTACCTGTTATAAAACAAAAATTGTTCTCCGTAAATAAATGGTGAGAAATGCTCAGTCTGAAGCCAAGAATAGTGGTATTGCAGAGTTTGAAATGAATTTAATATCTTAATTAACCCTAAGTTATGTTCAATGTCAGCAGCAATTTCCAGTGAGAAATGCTCAGTCTGAAGCCAATAGACTATGGGTTTCACATCCCTATAATAATGATACAAGTTATATCAGCATAAAAATTGTTTATTTACAACCTATGGGGTATAATATGTAGGGAATAGTGGTATAGGAGACTCTGAAATTAATTAAATACCCTAAACCTAAGCTATGTTCAATGTCAGCAGCAGTAGGAGAGTGACATATACGGTGCCTTCGGAAAGTATTCAGACCCCTTGACTTTTTCCACATTTTGTTAGGTTACAGCCTTATTCTAAAATGCATTAATATTAGTTTTTTTCCCACATCAATCTACACACCGTACCCCATAATGACCAAGCAAAAACATGTTTGTAGAAAATGTTGCTAATTTATTTAAAGAAATAATACATATATATATATATATATATATATATAACATATACATCACATTTACATAAGTATTTAGACCCTTTACTCATTCTTCTCTGCAGATCCTCTCAACTCTGTCAGGTTGGATGGAGAGCGTTGCTGCACAGCTATTTTCAGGTCTCTCCAAAGATGTTCAATCGGGTTCAAGTCCGGGCTCTGGCTGGGCCACTCATGGTCATTCAGAGACTTGTCCCGAAGTCATGAGGAAACATAATGCACATCACTTGCCAAACTCCAAGCGGGCTGTCATGTGCCTTTTACTGAGGAGTAGCTGAGTTTGGCAGGGCAGCCAGCTCTAGGAAGAGTCTTGGTGGTTCCAAACTTGTTCCATTTAAGAATGATGGAAGCCACTGTGTTCTTAGGGACCTTCAATGCTGCAGAAATGTTTTCGTACCCTTCCCCAGATCTGTGCCTCGACACAATCCTGTCTCAGAGCTCTACCGACAATTCCTTTGACCTCATGGCTTGGTTTTGTCTCTGACATGCACTGCCAACTGTGGGACCTTATTTAGACAGGTGTGTGCCTTTCCAAATCATGTCCAAACAATTTAATTTACCACAGGTGGACTCCAATCAAGTTGTAGAAACATCTCACGGATGATCAATGGAAAAATGATGACCCTGAGCTAAATGTGTAGTCTCATAGCAAGGCGTCTGAATACTTATTTAAATAAGGTATTTCTGTTTTTTATGTTTAATACATTTGAAAAAATTGTTTTGTCATTATGGGGTATTATGTGTAGATTGCTGAGGAAATTGTTTTATTTAATACATTTTAGAATAAGGCTGTAACATAACAAAAAAAAGGAAAAAGTCAACGGGTCTGAATACTTTGCAAAGGCACTGTAACCCCTAACTTCAGTTCAGTCTTCGGCAATAAGAACCAAGAGGGGCCTAGCTTCGTCCTTCATGACTGGGAAAGGCCTCGATTCTTGGCCGTAGAAAATCCTACATCCATCTCATTAGATCATAACAGGATGGATCAACAGTGATTCATATTACTAGTGTGCCTCCTAAAAAAGGCTAGTTGTGTTTTGCTGCATAACACACTTACATTATTTGTCTACCCATATGATTTGGATCATTGTCAGGTTATTTGATATATACGCTTCAGGAACAGAAGAACACCATGGTTGTCTAACACTTTAAATGTGTAGAATGTGTTTGCTTTGGGTCCACAATGGTAAGTTAACTAATGTAAATTAGACAGTCATAGAGGATTTTCTTCTGAATAACTGGTCAGAGCATAGCACTTTCCATTGGGCTTCAGGTAACTTGATCACACCAGTTGAGACTACTTCTTTCCTTCACGCCCATTGTTGCTTATATCACTAGATATATCAATGTAATTACACCCAACACATTGTTGAAAAACAGAATGCTTCCCACCACTAGATCACATAACTAAACGTGAGCTGGATGTGATCCCAACGCTGCCACCAGTGTAGCGGAAGAAAGTGAAAGCTGCAACAGGGACTCTAACCAGGGCTCATACGTGGCAAAGTGAGCTCTAATGGCCATTACCATGAAAGCCTAATAGTCCTCTGGGCAGTGGCAGTAGGTCCTACAATGCTGGCATATGTCTTGTTACAATAGCCTAAGTATATAACATGATATACCCGACCATAATAATCATCATGAAACGGCCTTGGAAGTGCCATAATTGTAAGCCAACATAATTCATTATTTTATATTAACCTGTTTAACTGCATTGATATGGCTTAATTTATCAAATCAAATCAAATTGTATTGGTGACACCCATATTTAGCAGATGTTATTGCGGGTGTAGGGAAATGCTTGTGTTCCTAGCTCCAACAGTGCAGTAGTATCTAACAACGTACAACAATACACACAAATATAGAAGTAAAAGAATGGAATTAAGAAATATATAAATATTAGGATGAGCAATGTCAGAATGGCATTGACTAAAATACAGTAGAATACAGTACATACATATCAAATTAGTAAAGCAGTATGTAAACATTATTAAAGTGACCCGTGATTCCATTTTTATGTACATAGGTCAGCAGCCTCTAAAGTGCAGGGTTGAGTAACCGGGTGGTAGCCAGCTAGTGATGGCTATTTAACAGTCTGATGGCTTTGAGATAGAAGCTGAGATAGAAGCTCAGTCTCTCGGTCCCACCTTCGATGCACCTGTACTGACCTCACCTTCTGGATGACAGCGTGATAAACAGGCCGTGTTTCAGGTGGTTGATGTCCTTGATGATCATAATCCAGACTCGTTAAAGCTACAAATACCATGCAGTTGCACCTGGGATTTTTTTTGCAGGTATTCTGTTTTCCCACATTTATTGATTAATTAATTTCCCATCATGAAAATGTATCCCCATTCCCCAATTAAATACCTTCATCAATACCACAAAAAAACAGACAAATACACCTTTTTACTGCAATCTGGCAACCCTCATGAAATCCGACCAGTATCCCAAAGTATTAAGCGAAAACAAGCATAGAAAACAACATTGGCATTAATCAAAAATGTTAAATAAACATAACCTGGTTGATTAACGATATTGGGCTGTTAACATGTTTTTTTTTTATATAAATAAATGTTGGACAAAAAAAAAGGCACTGCAGAACACAACGTAAAATAAAATGCACAAGTTTGCCCCACAATCATATTTTCCTATGAATGAAGTTGCACACAAATGTGTGCCATTTCCTATGAATTAAGTTGCACAAATGTGTGTATTTTCACATGAATTAAGCTACCCAAAAACGCACTAAATCTGCTGAAAAACTTTTGTACATATTTGCACGAATTGAGTGTGAGATTGTGTTGCACCCATTGTCAGTGCAAAAGAGATCATACTTTTCAGTGTATCCCATAACCACTTGAGCCTCAGTAAAGTGTTTGAGGCCACCATATCAAACTGTAATTTCTGATATATACTGTATGTCTATGGCATGAACCCTGCTGTAGCACGAAGAGTGCCAAGAGCACAGATCGTGTCCGAATTTACAGTATGTGAAATTTCAAAAATGGAGTTTGCTTTAATAATACTGTATTAATAATAATAATAAAAACAATCCAACACATAGAACAGAGACAATAAACAAATCTATATCCAGAGGAAATTAGAACAGAATTAACAGAGGTCCTTGAAAGCTTTTCTGAACAGCACGGTCTTGAGCTGTTCCTTAAACATGGAAAGAAACTCTTTAGCCCTAATAGTGTCTGAAAGTGTGTTCCACAGCCACGGATGTTATACTCATTTCGGCTTTTCATGTAGTAGAATTCGCAGCACACTTTCGGGGAAGATAATCGTCTTTCCAGGCTCATGTGTGTTTGACAGCAGCTGAAAGAGAAACTCAGCTGATAATGAGATATGTCCTGTACCCAAATAACAAATGGCGGGAATCAACACAATTGCAAATTAGATTAGCAATTCTCAGGATGGGTGAGCCTAGTACGATGATATTTGTTGCTTAATGAATTTGTTTTTACTAAAGAGTACATTCTAAGTAGTACACAGTATGTCGTTTTATTAAGTAGTAGGCAAGACAGATTTTATGCAGGTCAGAACTTCAGGTTTGACCTAATAGTATACAAGAGAGGGCACCCTATCTTACAAGCCTTTTTTTGCTGTCCCAAAAATAGCTTCCTGGTCCCCACTCGAGTAGGTGATTGTGACCCACACAATTTAGCCTTGTCTGAGACTGTTGGTGACTCTGGGTGAAAATTCAAGGTATCTGGGGAGATCATGGTATCGCTAGATGTAGAGTGTGGATCTCCCTATGACAGCTCCCTATCCACCAACAATGTTTTAATTGTAGGTGCTGCTTGATCACCTCTGTAACAAATAAAGGCATCCCACTAAGCTTGTGGCATAGCAGAAAGTCCCACAAGCCTAAAAACATTGCATCTACCATATTGAATGTCTTGGAGATAATGTTGTATTTACAAGCTGTATCTAATATACACTGCTCAAAAAAATAAAGGGAACACTTAAACAACACAATGTAATTCCAAGTCAATCACACTTCTGTGAAATCAAACTGTCCACTTAGGAAGCAACACTCATTGACAATAAATGTCATATGCTGTTGTGCAAATGGAATAGACAACAGGTGGAAATTATAGGCAATTAGCAAGACACCCCCAATAAAGGAGTGGTTCTGCAGGTGGTGACCACAGACCACTTCTCAGTTCCTATGCTTCCTGGCTGATATTTTGGTCATTTTTGAATGTTGGCGGTGCTTTCACTCTAGTGGTAGCATGAGACGGAGTCTACAACCTACACAAGTGGCTCAGGTAGTGCAGCTCATCCAGGATGGCACATCAATGCGAGCTGTGGCAAGAAGGTTTGCTGTGTCTGTCAGCGTAGTGTCCAGAGCATGGAGGCGCTACCAGGAGACAGGCCAGCACATCAGGAGATGTGGAGGAGGCCGTAGAAGGGCAACAACCCAGCAGCAGGACCGCTACCTCCGCCTTTGTGCAAGGAGGAGCAGGAGGAGCACTGCCAGAGCCCTGCAAAATGACCTCCAGCAGGCCACAAATGTGCATGTGTCTGCTCAAACGGTCAGAAACAGACTCCATGAGGGTGGTATAAGGGCCCGACATCCACAGGTTGGGGTTGTGCTTACAGCCCAACACCGTGCAGGACGTTTGGCATTTGCCAGAGAACACCAAGATTGGCAAATTCGCCACTGGCGCACTGTGCTCTTCACAGATGAAAGCAGGTTCACACCTGCAACATCCTCCAGCATGACCGGTTTGGCGGTGGGTCAGTCATGGTGTGGGGTGGCATTTCTTTGGGGGGCCGCACAGCCCTCCATGTGCTCGCCAGGGGTAGCCTGACTGCCATTAGGTACCGAGATGAGATCCTCAGACCCCTTGTGAGACCATATGCTGGTGCGGTTGGCCCTGGGTTCCTCCTAATACAAGACAATGCTAGACCTCAGGTGGCTGGAGTGTGTCAGCAGTTCCTGCAAGAGGAAGGCATTGATGCAATGGACTGGCCTGCCCGTTTCCCAGACCTGAATCCAATTGAGCACATCTGGGATATCATGTCTCGCTCCATCCACCAACGCCACGTTGCACCACAGACTGTCCAGGAGTTGGCAGATGCTTTAGTCCAGGTCTGGGAGGAGATCCCTCAGGAGACCATCCGCCACCTCATCAGGAGCATGCCCAGGCATTGTAAGGAGGTCATACAGGCACGTGGAGGCCACACACACTACTGAGCCTCATTTTGACTTGTTTTAAGGACATTCCATCAAAGTTGGATCAGCCTGTAGTGTGGATTTCCACTTTAATTTTGAGTGTGACTCCAAATCCAGACCTCCATGGGTTGATAAATTGGATTTCCATTGATTATTTTTGTGTGATTTTGTTGTCAGCACATTCAACTATGTAAAGAAAAAAGTATTTAATAAGATTATTTCATTCATTCAGATCTAGGATGTGTTATTTTAGTGTTCCCTTTATTTTTTGAGCTTTGTATATATATATATATATATATATATATATATATATATATACTGTATATGCAGTATCAGTGAAAAGTTTGGACACACCTACTCATTCAAGAGTTTTTCTTTACTTTGTAACGTCTGCTTCCAACTCACTCTCAAATTCGTAGATCCCCTGAACGCAGCTCACTTTCCAGTCCACTTTCCCGCTCACACTCTCAAACACATAGATACCCTGAACGCAGCTCACGCTCCAGATCCCAATCACCCAAATTCTGATCACCTGTTCACACACACCTGTATGTCATTATCAAACACTATTTAGTTCAGTTCTTTGCACCCCATCATTGTGAGGTATTGTTTGTTTTGTGACACACTTTTAGTCAGAATGCTGGGTTTCCCGTAATTTTAATCCTCCTGTGTATAATAGTTTTTGCTTGCCTCACTAACGATGCTTTTTGCCTATTCCCTGCCTGTACTTTAGCCTATCGGATTTCCTGTTATCAACTTATTGCCTGATCTCCCGGACAACGTTAATAGCCTTTTCCCTGCCTGTACTGTTGCCTTTTTGGACCCCCTGTAAATGACCTTCTGCCTGCCCCTGGACCATTCTACCTAGTTCCTCCTTTGGTCCTTTACAATTAAACATCTCTTGTGTCCTGAACTTGAAACCAGCTCTCTGTCTCCCATCGTGTTCATTACATTTATGTACTGTTTTCGACATTGTAGAATAATAGTGAAGACATCAAAACTATGAAATAACACATATGGAATCATTTAGTAACCAAAAAAGTGTTAACCTCTCTAGGGAAGGTGGGACGATTTCGTCCCACCTACGTAACAGCCAGTGGAATCCTGTGGCGCATTATTCAAATACCTTAGAAATGCTATTACTTCAATTTCTCAAACATATAACTATTTTACACCATTTTAAAGACAAGACTCTCGTTAATCTAACCACACTGTCCGATTTCAAAAAGGCTTTACAACGAAAGCAAAACATTAGATTATGTCAGCAGAGTACCCAGCCAGAAATAATCAGACACCCATTTTTCAGGCTAGCATATAATGTCACATAAACCCAAACCACAGCTAAATGCAGCACTAACCTTTGATGATCTTCATCAGATGACACACCTAGGACATTATGTTACACAATACATGCATGTTTTGTTCAATCAAGTTCATATTTATATCAAAAACCAGCTTTTTACATTAGCATGTGACGTTCAGAACTAGCATACCCCCCGCAAACTTCCGGGGAATTTACTAACAATTTACTAAATTACTCACGATAAACGTTCACAATAAGCATAACAATTATTTTAAGAATTATAGATACAGAACTCCTCTATGCACTCGATATGTCCGATTTTAAAATAGTTTTTTGGTGAAAGCACATTTTGCAATATTCTAAGTACATAGCCCAGCCATCACAGGCTAGCTATTTAGACACCCGGCAAGTTTAGCCTTCACCAAAATCAGATTTACTATTATAAAAGTTAGATTACCTTTTGTTGTCTTCGTCAGAATGCACTCCCAGGACTGCTACTTCAATAACAAATGTTGGTTTGGTCCCAAATAATCCATCGTTATATCCGAATAGCGGCGTTTTGTTTGTGCGTTCCAGAAACTATCCGAAATGGTAAATCAGGGTCGTGCGCATGGCGCAATTCGTGACAAAAATGTCAAAATATTCCATTACCGTACTTCGAAGCATGTCAACCGCTGTTTAAAATAATTTTTTATGCAATTTATCTCGTAAAAAAGCGATAATATTACGACCGGGAATCTCCTTTTCGGCAAACAGAGGAAAAATCACAAAGACGGGGGCGGCCAGGGCACGCGCCTAAGCCCACAGTCCCTTGATCGGCCACTTGAGAAAGGCGATAATGTGTTTCAGCCTGGGGCTGGGATGACAACATTCAGGTTTTTCCCGGGCTCTGAGCGCCCATGGAAGACGTAGGAAGTGTCACGTTAGAGCAGAGATCCTTTGTAAAAGATAGAGATGGCAAAGAAGTTCAAGAAATGGTCAGACAGGCCACTTCCTGTAAAGGAATCTCTCAGGTTTTGACCTGCCATTTGAGTTCTGTTATACTCACAGTCACCATTCAAATAGTTTTAGAAACTTTAGAGTGTTTTCTATCCAAAGCCAATAATTATATGCATATTCTAGTTACTGGGCAGGAGTAGTAACCAGATTAAATCGGGTACGTTTTTTATCCAGCCGTGAAAATACTGCCCCCTAGCCATAACAGGATTAGATCATACACATAATGTTAGCTAGCTAACAGTACACTTGAAATGAAACCACTTTCTGTCAAAATTAGAAATGTGTAATAGAGAAAATGTAGATAGCTAGAATATCTTACCAGTATACATCATGGTTATATGCATCTCCTGTCTGGTTGCCCTTAGTTTGACCATGTAATCCAGACTGGAGTTTTCTCCATCGCCTTAGCTATTATACTCAAACTCCACTGATATCAAAACTCAGTCCTCCAGAAAGTGGAGAGCAAACACATAACGTTAGCTAGCGAGCCAGCCAGCTAACGTTAGCTCGCTAACAATACACTTTAACTTGACATTAGGTTTATGCAGTTTTACTACACGATAAATAAAATAAAAAGCTGCATTTGACACGATTACCTAGACATATTGACAGGCTCCAATAGACAGACACGTGCTATATGGCAGACCAATCCAAACTCATCTTTCGGCATGTCCAGCCCACTCATTATCTCAGCCAATCATGGCTAGTGAGAAGGTTGCTCACGTTTTCTGTGGCTAAACCAACTAGGCTTGTAATTTAACAATTGTATCGTATTTACAGATGGCATACATGTTTGATATTAAGGAACATTAATGTTCGAGAAGGCATTTCTTCCAAAATACACATTTTGATAAACTATTTATTTATGTTCAAACAGCTCTCCTGTGAAGTTGTGACTTGCGACATACGCCTAGTTTCCTGAATCGGGTCACATATTAACAAGTCACACCTGTTAATTGAAATGCATTATATGAGACTATCTCATGAAGCTGGTTTAGAGAATGCCAAGAGTGTCAAGGTGCATTATGATCATGCAACGTTTACAGATGCAGGCCAGTAGCATTATTTTCTTTATTAGAGAGGGTCAGATGCAGCATTTCCTGTTCATTGGAGAGCTAGTCATTTGTTCTTCCTTTCCATCCACCACCAATCTTGACAGATGTGTTACTGGAAAAAGGGTCTATTATGATACGAGGCCAGACCCCCAGACCCCTAAAGGAATCTAGCTCATGGCCTCTGAAACAATGTCCTCTTTTATTTATTTTTTCCACCGGTGAGGCACAATTCATTGCTGGGCGGCCAAAGGCTGTCATCTCATCGCACAGACAATAGCCCTGTGACATGAGGGCTCCTCGTAAAATATGTTGTAGGCTCCTGCGCTCTGCAGCACACATCTAATCTGGCCCAAAATCAAATCTCATCCCTTTATTTTTTCAGGTGGTAGTGATCATGAGGGCTGGGCTAGGCTGCAGTAGGGTGCAGCAACGCCCGAAGTATAATCACTATTTCAGAAGGCTTTGGAGGTTGGGAAAAACAAACCTGTATAAAAAGCCCTGAAGGGCATAGGGATTTCAATCACTTTAAAGCCTCCTGCGGCACCGTTGCTTTAGTAAATTGTGGACGGTCAAATCCCAGCTATATCCTTTGAGTGATTGCACACAATGAGTGGTCGATGCTGTTTTGCACTGGTTTCCTATTCATTACAAATACAGTGAGCTCCAAAAGTATGGGGACAGTGACACTTTTTTGTTGTTGTTTTGGCTCTGTACTCCTACACTTTGGATTTGAAATTATACAATGATTATGTTAAAGTGCAGACTGTCATCTTTAATTTGAAGGTATTTTCATCCATATCGGGTTAACCGTTTAGAAATTACAGCACTTTTTTGTACATAATCCCCCCATTTTAGGGGAACAAAAGTATTGCAACAAATTCACTTATATGTGTATTAAAGTAGTCAAAAGTTAAGTATTTGGTCCCAAGCTAGTGACTCTACAAATTTGTTGGAAGCATTCACTGTTTGTTTTGGTTCTGTTTCAGATTATTTCTTGAATAATGAATTAGGAGAAAATTACAGAATAAATATCATACCACCCCCCAAAAAATCATAACCTCCCCTGTTATTGTAATAGTGAGAGGTTAGCATGTCTTGGGGGTATGATACTTGTGGGTTTGTTACTTTCTCACTCATCATTATTCATGATTCATTCAGGACTATCTGTAATCATGTTAACATCCACATTAATGTAGAAGTGGTTAAAACATATTCAAAACAGTTGCTTAACAAGTCATATAATACGTTACATGGACTCACTGTGTGCAATATTAGTGTTTAACATGATTTTTGAATGACTACCTCATCTCTGTACCCCACACCAGTGGCGGCTGGTCGGAGGAGCTATAGGAGGATGGCCTTATTTTAATGGCTCGAATGGAATACATGGAAAATTATCAAACATATGGACACCGCTTTTGACTCTGTTTCAATATTAAATTCCAGCCATTACAATGAGCCCGTCCCCCTATAGCTCCTCCCACCAGCATCCACTGCCCCACACATACAGTTATCTGTAAGGTCCTTCGGTCGAGCAGTGAATTTCAAACACAGATTCAACCACAAAGACCTGGGAGGTTTTCCAAAGCCTCGCAAAGAAGCGTACCTATTGGTACATGGGTAAAAAACTAAAAACAGTCTTTGAATATCCCTTTGAACATGAAGTTATTAATTACACTTTGGATAATGTATCAATACACCCAGACATAGGTGTACGTCCTAACTCAGTTGCCGGAGAGGAAGGAAAACGCTCAGGGATTTCACCATGAGGCCAATGGTGATTTTAAAACAGTTACAGAGTTTAATGGCTGTGATAGGATAAAACTGAGGATGGTTGATCAACATTGCAGTTACTCCACAATACTAACCTAAATGACAGAGTGAAAAGAAGGAAGCCTATACAGAATACAAATATTTAAAATCCTGCATTCTGTCTGCAACAAGGCACTAAAGTAAAACTGCAAAAAATGTGGCAAAGAAATTAACTTTATGTCCTGAATACAAAGCATTAGGTTTGGGACAAATCCAACACAACACAACACATCACTGAGTCTGACTCTTCATATTTTCAAGCATGGTGGTGGCTGCATCATATTATGGGTATTATTGTCATCGGCAAGGACTAGGGAGTTTTATTGGATAAAAATAAACAGAATAGAGCTAAGCACAGGCAAAATCCTAGAGGAAAACCTGATTCAGTCTGCTTTCCAACAGACATTGGGAGACAAATTTACCTTTCAGCAGGACAATAACCTAAAACACAAGGCCGAATATAGACTGGAGTTGCTTACCAAGACGGCATTGACTGTTCTTGAGTGGCCTAGTTACAGTTTTGACTTAAATCGGCTTGAGAATCTATGGAAAGGCTTGAAAATGGCTGTCTAGAAATGATCAACAACCAATAATGCTGAGTGATAAGTACTTTTATTGGTCGATACGGTTTCGGTTTGATTATAAAACAAATTATCACTGTTTTCGATTTTGGTTTCAGTAATTTTTTAAAACATTAAAAGCATTATGAAATAATGACATGAAAAATATTTTTGCTTTTTAATAGTCAAAACATTGAAAATATTCCATTGTCTCTGTCAGGTCCACATTGCGTAGACATCAATAGAAAAATAGGAGATTACATTTTTTGCATTTGTCTATATTACTTTGTTTTTATTTGATGACTTTATTATTTTAAAGTCATCATCTCATCTCTGCTCAGGCATTAGCAGCCAAAAAGCCAGACAACATTATCTCTGTAGTCCCCATACTGTTCTGTCATTAGTCATCCTATTTAGCTAAGCTAGCTGCAGAGCTGTCTGACAAAATTATTTTACTAGTTCATCAAAGAAGATAAGGCATACTTTCACAAACTCTATTCCTCTCTCTTGTTGTTGTGTTGTGTACATTCCTCTCTCATGCAGTCTATGCGGTCTGTGTGTATCTAACCTAATGTAGCAGGCTTGAAAGTCAATCCATCTCTGCCTGAGATGGAAAAAACAGGCGCAATGGATTATGGTCATTGTAGTAATTGTTTGTTTCTGCGCTGAACTAGGTTGAATATTTGTTGAATGAAAACTTCATTCAGACCAGCATCCCACATAGTTACTGAGTTAATTTTACTCGTGACTAATTTGATTTCTCACTAGAGAAACGGGACATTGGGAACACAAAAAAACAAACTAAATGGAATTCAAGTAATTTAACCGACGAAAGTGTTTCATCTTGGCTCTTTTTATTGAAGACTCAGGATCTGTGCAATAACGTGACACTTCCTACGTCTTCCATAGTGTCTCAGAGCCCGGGAAAACGTTGAACGATATCGAGGGCAGGCTCTGGCTGAAACACTTTATCGCTTTTGGCAAGTGGCCACTCAGAGTACTATGGGCTTAGGCGCGTTCCCGCTTCGACCGAATGCTTTGTTTTCTTTTGTCTGTTTACCTAAACGCAGATTCCCGGTCGGAATATTATCGCTTTTTTACGAGAAAAATGGCATAAAAATGGATTTTAAACAGCGGTTGACATGCTTCGAAGTACGGTAATGGAATATTTAGACATTTTTTGTCACGAATTGCGCCATGCTCGTGACCCTTATTTACACTTCGGATAGTGTCTTGAACGCACGAACAAAACGCCGCTATTTGGATATAACGATGGATTATTTTGGACCAAACCAACATTTGTTATTGAAGTAGCAGTCCTGGGAGTGCATTCTGATGAAGAACATCAAAGGTAATCAAACTTTCGTAATAGTAAATCGGAGTTTGGTCAGGGCTAAACTTGGTAGGTGTCTAAATAGCTAGCCGTGATGGCTGGGCTATGTACTCAGAATATTGCAAAATGTGCTTTCACCGAAAGGCTATTTTAAAATCGGACACCTCGATTGCACAAAGGAGTTCTGTATCTATAATTCTTAAAATAATTGTTATGTTTTTTGTGAACGTTTATCGTGAGTAATTTAGTAAATTCACCGGAGGTTTGCGGGGGGTATGCTAGTTCTGAACGTCACATGCTAATGTAAAAAGCTGGTTTTTGATATAAATATGAACTTGATTGAACAAAACATGCATGTATTGTATAACATAATGTCCTAGGTGTGTCATCTGATGAAGATCATCAAAGGTTAGTGCTGCATTTAGCTGTCTTCTGGGTTTTTGTGACA
Source organism: Salmo salar (assembly GCF_965601325.2). NCBI lineage: Eukaryota > Metazoa > Chordata > Actinopteri > Salmoniformes > Salmonidae > Salmo > Salmo salar. The sequence continues at coordinate 70,776,018 of NC_138300.1, forward strand.
TTATATGCTAGCTTGAAAAATGGGTGTCTGATTATTTCTGGCTGGGTACTCTGCTGACATAATCTAATGTTTTGCTTTCGTTGTAAAGCCTTTTTGAAATCGGACAGTGTGGTTAGATTAACGAGAGTCTTGTCTTTAAATAGCTGTAAAATAGTCATATGTTTGAGAAATTGAAGTAATAGCATTTCAAAGGTTTTGAAAATCGCGCCACAGGATTCAACTGGCTGTTACGTAGGTGGGACGAATTCGTCCCGCCTAGCACAGAGAGGTTAAATCGGGTACGTTTTTTATCCAGCCGTGTCAATACTGCCCCCTAGCCCTAACAGGTTAATATTAACAATTGATATGCTAATCCTTTGCACATGAACGCTCACTCATTTGGGAACAATTGCAATCAATATATATTTACGTTCAGTGTGTCGTCGGGATCCTTGTTGCAGCGTCGTTCTGTTGGAGAGTTTTGTCCGCGTTCTCTCTCTCTCTCGGTTAGAATGGATCTTTCAAAGCAAAATTCATTAATGTCGTTATAGAATGGATGTTTCGTCGGTCTTCGCGTTCAATGATATAATTTCTAGCTGCAGACTATTAATTAATATCAAAGACTTGTTCTTATTCTGTCGGTATCAAAAGTCTAAAAGTTAACCACGTGGTATAGTTCACTTTCAGTAGAGTACTTGGATGGTCAAACCTATTGGCCAACTCGCAATGGAGTGGAGGCCTGGTCTGTTAGACTAGTAAGTCAGGGTGGGTTTTATAGTGAACATAGAACAGGCTTGTCAAATGAAGCCTTGTCCTGTCTGTGTCCCTTGGGGCGTGCCGATGACTGAGTTAAGCTTGGTACAGAAATACAATTCTATCACATTAACATCAGTACATAGCATCTAAATGTATTACAAATAGCTTTATCCTTATTAACCTGTTAGGGGTAGGGGGCAGTATTGACACGGCTGGATAAAAAACATACCCGATTTAATCTGGTTACTACTCCTGCCCAGTAACTAGAATATGCATATAATTATTGGCTTTGGATAGAAAACACCCTAAAGTTTCTAAAACTGTTTGAATGGTGTCTGTGAGTATAACAGAACTCATATGGCAGGCCAAAACCTGAGAAGATTCCATGCAGGAAGTGGCCTGTCTGACAATTTCTTGCCCTTCTTGATTATCTCTATCCATTACAGAGGATCTCTGCTGTTACTTGACACTTCCTACAGCTCCCATGGGCTCTCAGAAGGCGGCGAAAAGCTGAATCGTGGCTTTGCAGGCTCTGGTTGAAAAAAAGTAGCGCGTTTGGGTAGTGGCTGGTTACAGTACTGTGAGACTCAGGCTCGTGCCCGCGTCGACAGAATGCTTTGTTTTCTTTTGTCTGTTTACCTAAACGCAGATTCCCGGTCGGAATATTATCGCTTTTTTACGAGAAAAATGGCATAAAAATGGATTTTAAACAGCGGTTGACATGCTTCGAAGTACGGTAATGGAATATTTAGACATTTTTTGTCACGAATTGCGCCATGCTCGTGACCCTTATTTACACTTCGGATAGTGTCTTGAACGCACGAACAAAACGCCGCTATTTGGATATAACGATGGATTATTTTGGACCAAACCAACATTTGTTATTGAAGTAGCAGTCCTGGGAGTGCATTCTGATGAAGAACATCAAAGGTAATCAAACTTTCGTAATAGTAAATCGGAGTTTGGTCAGGGCTAAACTTGGTAGGTGTCTAAATAGCTAGCCGTGATGGCTGGGCTATGTACTCAGAATATTGCAAAATGTGCTTTCACCGAAAAGCTATTTTAAAATCGGACACCTCGATTGCACAAAGGAGTTCTGTATCTATAATTCTTAAAATAATTGTTATGTTTTTTGTGAACGTTTATCGTGAGTAATTTAGTAAATTCACCGGAGGTTTGCGGGGGGTATGCTAGTTCTGAACGTCACATGCTAATGTAAAAAGCTGGTTTTTGATATAAATATGAACTTGATTGAACAAAACATGCATGTATTGTATAACATAATGTCCTAGGTGTGTCATCTGATGAAGATCATCAAAGGTTAGTGCTGCATTTAGCTGTCTTCTGGGTTTTTGTGACATTATATGCTAGCTTGAAAAATGGGTGTCTGATTATTTCTGGCTGGGTACTCTGCTGACATAATCTCATGTTTTGCTTTCGTTGTAAAGCCTTTTTGAAATCGGACAGTGTGGTTAGTTTAACGAGAGTCTTGTCTTTAAAATGGTGTAAAATAGTCATATGTTTGAGAAATTGAAGTAATAGCACTTCTAAGGTATTTGAAAATCGCGCCACGGGATTACACTGGCTGTTGCGTAGGTGGGACGATTTCGTCCCGCCTAGCCCAGAGAGGTTAATACATTCTATACAACCATGTGGATGCAAGTCCCATCGCTGAGGCTATTATATAAACAGTTTTATTGTAATATGGCTATATTGTCTCTTCTGAGTATCACAAAATTGTACCAAGCGGACCAGTTCGTAGCTGGATTCTTCACCAGTCTTCCATACCTTCTCCAGAACACAAATGTCGCTTGGCTCCCCAATTCTGTGAGTTGGAAGAATTTCCTGTGTCTCTCTATGGGCCATGTGGCAAGAGATTCTCCTCTTAGAGTTTTACAACCCTTTCACACAGGGCCTGGGTGGGGGGAGGTAGGTTGGGGGATGGTGCAAGGGGGGAGGGGGTCAACTGTCCTCCCTGTACTCAAAGAGGCCAACGTCATGACAATGTACTGTACTGAACTCTACTGTGCTGTGCTTTGCTGTGCTCTACTGTGTTGTACTGTGATGTCTAAACTTGTGAAACTTAGATGTCTACGATTGTTTCAGATTTGGTCTGGTCCAGACGAACCAAATGTGGTATTTTTTGGGGGCGGAGCTCATTACAATAATAGCCAGTTTATAGAATAGTACCGAAATATGCAAAAGAAGGATATTGCATATTTTGACCTTTGTGTACCTATTCAGGACATATCACCATGAAGATAATTATATTCATATCCATAATTATGTATTTCTGTATAGTACAGATAAGGGATCCATAATGTAATTCTGTTCACGTAATTCCGTTACCTGATGTAAATCCACTTCACGTACTGTAGTTAGATAACCAAAATAAATGTTTTCAAACTCAAGGTGCTATGTCATAGCTGACACTTCATTGTTTCTGCAGACATCTTTGAATCTTCATTCGGTGCAGATTTAGAAAATCTGAGGGAGATTTTACCGCAATTCTGTTACCAAACTTTGCATCTGCACAGTTCTTTCAGTAAATGTGTTTTGGTGAAATTTTCTGTGTAAATTGTTCAAAGTAGTCCTTGTGCATAGAGAGTTGTATAGTTTGTTAAACTTTTTAATCAATGGTTTTTGTTTGGCATACATTTTAAACAAAAAAATCTGAGTCAAAGCGTAATTCAGCTACCATGGAATTGCCCAGAATGAACATCAAATAGCAGATATTGTACTTACATATTGCACTTGAGGTTACAGGAGATATTGCACTTACATGAGGTTATAGAAAAAGAGTGATAGCTATCAAAATATTGAGGCATACACCTTCAAATTACTACCACTAAGAGACATTCTCCCCCCAGATGGTACCAATCGACCCCCTGGCTCATAGACTGTTAGGACAAATATCCACAATTGAAAGAGATAGGCATCACAAAAGTATTATCTATTATACATACAATTTCCAGCATTAAAGGCAGTTGTACCAAAAAGCTGGCTTGCATGGCATCCCCCAGGGCACTATACTATCCCACCCTGTTTGGGAAACGCTGCCCAAACCTAGAAAGTGAGCCTTGGCCCTTTAACAAAAACCAAACAAAAGCCTGCCCTTGACCGGTGAACTTTCCATGCCCTCTCTAAAACACTAACATGGAAGCAAAAAATATGATATAAAAATATGAGCCAAGGGAGTGGAATAACTGTGTTTATGTAACAGCTATAACAAGGAGCCATATAATGTCATTCGGATGAGGAGATTATACCGGGCTGTATCCCTAACATGGCTGGGGTCAGACGGGGTCAGGGTTAAGATGATGCCATGCAAAAGGCTGAGAAAACAAATAAGAAGAGAAGGGGAGAGAAGTGAATCAAAACTAGCTGGGAGGTGAATAACAATGACATGGACTAGATTGGTGGGACACAGTCACAGGCGCAGTCTCTGCAAGAACAAAAGATAGGACAAATTGCAAGTATGCTTCTAAATACACTAAACAAACATACACAAGACACATAAACCAATAAACAATTGCTAGCGTGGTTATCTCATCTGCCAAATTTAGACACTGGTGAGGTCATTGGTTGTACAGGAGAGCCTTGACTTGTGTATTATATGGTGTATCGGCAAATCCGTGACTGAAAAGACTTAAAAAGAAGAAATACCAATGGAGTGCAGTATCATTTCCAAATCTGAAATAAAAAGAAGATGGGGGGCCATCTCAAATTTATAAAAATAGAGAGAGGATGGTCTTACCCTGCACCAAGTCTCCTTGAGGTTTGAGGCCATTGCACACAAACTTAAAACTTAACTGTGTCTTTCAAACTATTTCACACCTTATAAAGGAACCGTTTTGGCCCATTATGTCAGCACATACACTTAAACATAAACCAAACTATACTGACAAGACCTGCATGTTATAAAGTTGAATGACTCAATCAATATGTTTCACCTCAGAAACCCACAGAAAGCTTAGAGGGTGCATACATTGCACTGGTAACTGATAGTATTTGTTATCGGAGAGAAGATGAATGCGGCATCCATTCCACAGGATTAGGTGTCTGAAGGTAAACAAAGTACAGGCCTAGCGCACAGAATATCATTTAACCTCCACACCCCATTACCCCACCATTCCCCCAACATCACCCCCACCCTCCCTCCCATAGACCGGATAACACCAGGGAGGCTAAGACATAAATAACACTGACTCTGGCTACACAACACTGTCTCCACGGAATCTCGTTATTTCAGTGCAGTTGTCGGGCAGATTATTGGCCAGAGAAATGTTATGTCAGATCTCAATTGCAAAGCTTTATTTGTTCCCGGGTAATGACAATTTCTCAACATGTGGCTTCCAGCGAAACAAGGGACCCTCTTGGGAGGGGGGAGTGCGATCATTACCCACAATTACCCCCTGTAGAACAACATCAAAATCCAATGTGAAATGGTTGTCATGTCTGCTAGCGATTGACAGAAAGGTCAAAGGGGATTTTCTGCTTCTCTAATCCGTTAATTAGCCCATGCCGAAATGAACGGAGATAAGAGGCTGAATGTAGCATATCCTTGAACAATGGCTGAAGGTTTTACTTCCATCTTCTATCCATTTCCAGCTTCCTAATTTCCTCCTTTTCAATAGACCCATCTTAATACGCTTCCGAAAAAGCCTGTGAAAGCTTTACAGGGAGATCCAAATGGATGAGCATGACACAAGGGGAAGGTGCATCAATAAAGCATTAATGCTGGGCTATAACTGTGTGCTACCTAAACCTCCCTGACTAGTCATTACACTCTTAGAAAAAAGGTGCCATCTAGAACGTAAAGGGTTTTTTCGGCTGACCCCATAGGAGAACCCTTTGAAGAATCCTTTCTGGTTCCAGGTAGAACCCTTTCTACAGAAGGTTTTACAAGGAACCCAAAAAGGATTCTACCTGGAACCAAAAATGATTCTACCTGGAACCAAAAAGGGTTCTCCTATGGCAACAGCCGAAGAACCCTTTTGGAACCCTTTTTCCTAAGAGTGTATAGGACCTGCCAATGGGTAGTTAAACACTAAACTGTCACGCCCTGACCTGAGAGAGACATGTTATTTCTCTATTTTGTTAGGTTAGGGTGTGGGGTGGGCATTCTATGTGTTGTATTTTTTTGTTTTGGCTGAGTATGGTTTCCAATCAGAGGCAGCTGTCTATCATTGTCTCTGATTGGGAATCATACTTAGGCAGCCCTTTTTCCCTCCTTCTGTGTGGGATCTTGTTTTTGTACAGCTCAGTTAGCCTGCAGAACATGACATTCGTTTTCCGTTGTTTATTGTTTTGTTTTAGTGTTCTGAGTTAAACAAAGAAATATCATGAGCACTTCCCACGCTGCGCTTTAGTCTACTCCTTTCAACGAAGTTCGCCACAGAAGATCCCACCACAATATGACCAAGCGGCGTGGTATGGACCAGTGGACTTTTGAGGAGATTAGGAGGAGTATATCCTGGACTTTGGAAATAGTGGCAGGAGACAAGAACCTGCCAGGGAAGCAGGCGGAAGCAGCGAAGGAGGGACAGCTACGAAGTCAGGAAGGAAGGCCACAGAAACCCCAATCATTTTTTTGGGGGGGGGGCACATGGAGCAGTCGGCGGAGCCGAGGAGGGAACCAGAGCCAATCCAGGAGAAGAGAGATAAGGGAGAGTTGTTGAGTTGGTGGAGGATGCACGGATTCTTCCCAAAGGAATGTGTTATCAGTTTGGTGCCACCTGAGTCAGCTCCCCGTACTCGCCCTGAGGTGCGTGTTACCAGTCTGGCGCCACCTGTACCTGCTCCACGCACCCGGCCTCCAGTGAGTCTCTCCAGTCCGGTGTGTCCTGTTCCTGCTCTCTGTACTCGCCCTGAGGTGCATGTTACCAGTCTGGCGCCACCTGTGCCAGCCCCACGCATCAGGCCTCCGGCGACAGTTCCCAGTCCAGAGCTTCCGGTGACAGTTCCTAGTCCAGAGCTTCCGGCGACAGTTCCCAGTCCAGAGCTTCTGGCGACAGTCCCCAGTTCGGTGAGACCTGTTCCGGCTCCACGTAAGAAGCCTCCAGTGATGATCCATGGTCCGAAGCCTCCAATGATGATCCATGGCACGAAGCCTCCAGTGATGATCCATGGCCCGGAGCCTGTAGTGATGATCCATGGCACGAAGCCTGTAGGGATGATCCAAGGCCCGGAGCCTGTAAGGATAATCCATGGCACGAAGCCTCCAGTGATAATCCATGGCCCGGAGCCTCCAGTGATGATCCATGGCACAAAGCCTCCAGTGGTGATCCATGGCGCGGAGCCTGCAGTGATGACCCATGGCATGGAGCCTGCAACGACGGCCTACAGTCCGGAATCTCATGAGACGGCCTACAGTCCGGAACCTCCTGAGACGGCCTACAGTCCGGAACCTCCTAAGAGGGCCCACAGTCCGGAGCCTGCGGTCCGGAGTCTCCGGCGGCGGCCTGCAGTCGGGAGCCTCCGGCGGCGGTGGCCTGCGGTCCGGAGCCTCCAGCGGCGGCGGCCTGCTGTCCGGAGCCTCCGGCGATGATCTACGATCCGGTTCCTCCGACGACGATCCACGGTCCGGTGGCACAAAAGCAGAGGGATCAGTGGGCGGAGCTGTCACCATGTGTAGATGCCCACCCGGACCCTCCCTTATAGGTTCAGGTTTGCGGCTGGGAGTCCGCACCTTTGGGGGGGAGGGGGGTACTGTCACGCCCTGACCTGAGAGAGACGTTTTATTTCTCTATTTTTTTGGGGTCAGGGTGTTGGGTGGGCATTCTATGTGTTGTATTTCTTTGTTTCGGCTGAGTATGGTTTCCAATCAGAGGCAGCTGTCTATTGTTCTGCAGCCCTTTTCCCTCCTGTGTGGGATCTTGTTTTGTACAGCTCAGTTAGCCTTCAGAACGTGACGTTCGTTTTCCGTTGTTTATTGTTTTGTTTTAGTGTTCTGAGTTAACCTCTCTGGGCTAGGCGGGACGAATTCGTCGCACCTACGCAACAGCCAGTTGAATCCTGTGGCGCGATTTTCAAATACCTTAGAAATCCTATTACTTCAATTTCTCAAACATATGACTATTTTACAGCTATTTAAAGACAAGACTCTCTTTAATCTAACCACACTGTCCGATTTCAAAAAGGCTTTACAACGAAAGCAAAACATTAGATTATGTCAGCAGAGTACCAAGCCAGAAATAATCAGACACCCATTTTTCAAGCTAGCATATAATGTCACAAAAACCCAGAAGACAGCTAAATGCAGCACTCACCTTTGATGATCTTCATCAGATGACAACCCTAGGACATTATGTTATACAATACATGCATGTTTTGTTCAATCAAGTTCATATTATATCAAAAACCAGCTTTTTACATTAGCATGTGACGTTCAGAACTAGCATACCCCCCGCAAACTTCCGGGGAATTCGCTAATATTTTACTAAATTACTCACGATAAACGTTCACAAAAAGCATAACAATTATTTTAAGAATTATAGATATAGACCTCCTCTATGCACTCGATATGTCCGATTTTAACCTGTTAGGGCTAGGGGGCAGCATTTGCACGTCTGGATAAAAAAATTTTACCCGATTTAATCTGGTCACTAATCCTACCCAGTAACTAGAATATGCATATACTTATTATATATGGATAGAAAACACTCTAAAGTTTCTAAAACTGTTTGAATGGTGTCTGTGAGTATAACAGAACTCATTTGGCAGGCAAAACCCTGAGACATTTTCTGACAGGAAGTGGATACCTGATGTGTTGTATTGACTTTAAACCTATCCCATTGAAAAACACAGGGGCTGAGGAATATTTTGGCACTTCCTATTGCTTCCACTAGATGTCACCAGCCTTTACAAAGTGTTTTGAGTCTTCTGGAGGGAGATCTGACCGAACAAGAGCCATGGAACGATGATGTCCCATTAGACACCTGGCGCGCAAGTTCATGTTGGGTACCCTCGTTCCAATACGTTATAAAAGAGTATGCATTCGTCCACCTTGAATATTATTCATGTTCTGGTTAAAAAAGGCCCTAATGATTTATGCTATACAACGTTTCACATGTTTGAACGAACGGAAATATATTTTTTCCCCTCGTTCATGACGAGAAGTCCGGCTGGCTTAGATCATGTGCTAACAAGACGGAGATTTTTGGACATAAATGATGAGCTTTTTTGAACAAAACTACATTCGTTATGGACCTGTGATACCTGGAAGTGACATCTGATGAAGAGAATCAAAGGTAATGGATTATTTACATAGTATTTTCGATTTTAGATCTCCCCAACATGACGTCTAGTCTGTATCGCAACGCGTATTTTTCTGGGCGCAGTGCTCAGATTATTGCAAAGTGTGATTTCCCAGTAAGGTTATTTTTAAATCTGGCAAGTTGATTGCGTTCAAGAGATGTAAATCTATAATTCTTTAAATGACAATATAATATTTTACCAATGTTTTCTAATTTTAATTATTTAATTTGTGACGCTGACTTGACTGCCGGTTATTGGAGGGAAACGATTTCCTCAACATCAATGCTATAGTAAAACGCTGTTTTTGGATATAAATATGAACTTGATAGAACTAAAAATGCATGCATTGTCTAACATAATGTCCTAGGAGTGTCATCTGATGGAGATTGTAAAAGGTTAGTGCATCATTTTAGCTGGTTTTATGGTTTTGGTGACCCTGTCTTTGACTTGACAAAACATTACACACAACTCTTGTAAATGTACTGTCCTAACATACTCTAAATTTATGCTTTCGCCGTAAAACCTTTTTGAAATCGTAAAACGTGGTTAGATTAAGGAGATGTTTATCTTTCAAAGGGTGTAAAATAGTTGTATGTTTGAAAAATTTGAATTTTGACATTTATTTGGATTCAAATTTGCCGCTCTTGAAATGCACCTGCTGTTGATGGAGTGCACCACGGGTGGCACGCTAGCGTCCCACCTAGCCCATAGAGGTTAAAATAGCTTTTTGGTGAAAGCACATTTTGCAATATTCTAAGTACATAGCCCAGGCATCACGGGCTAGCTATTTAGACACCCGGCAAGTTTAGCACTCACCATCATCATATTTACTATTATAAAAGTTTGATTACCTTTTGTTGTCTTCGTCAGAATGCACTCCCAGGACTGCTACTTCAATAACAAATGTTGGTTTGGTCCAAAATAATCCATCGTTATATCCGAATAGCGGCGTTTTGTTCGTGCGTTCCAGACACTATCCGAAATGGTAAAGAAGGGTCGTGCGCATGGCGCAATTCGTGACAAAAAAAATCTAAATATTCCATTAACGTAGCATGTCACCGCTGTTTAAAATCAATTTTTACGCCATTTTTCTCGTAGAAAAGCGATAATATTCCGACAGGGAATCTCCTTTTCGGCAAACAGAGGAAAAAATCACAAAGGCGGGGGCGGTCGGGTCACGCGCCTAAGCCCAGAGTCCCTTGATCGGCCACTTGAGAAAGGCGATAATGTGTTTCAGCCTGGGGCTGGGATGACGACATTCTGTTTTTTCCCGGGCTCTGAGCGCCTATGGACGACGTAGGAAGTGTCACGTTAGAGCAGAGATCCTTAGTAAAAGATAGAGATGGAAAAGAAGTTCAAGAAATGGTCAGACAGGCCACTTCCTGTAAAGGAATCTCTCAGGTTTTGACCTGCCATTTGAGTTCTGTTATACTCACAGACACCATTCAAACAGTTTTAGAAACTTTAGGGTGTTTTCTATCCATATGTAATAAGTATATGCATATTCTAGTTACTGGGTAGGAGTGGTAACCAGATTTAATCGGGTATGTTTTTTTATCCAGCCGTGTCAATACTGCCCCCTAGCCCTAACAGGTTAAAATAGCTTTTCGGTGAAAGCCCATTTTGCAATATTCTCAGTAGATAACACAGCCATCACGGCTAGCCATTTAGACACCCACCAAGTTTAGCCCTGACCAAAGTCAGATTTACTATTACAAAAGTTTGATTACCTTTGTTGTCTTCGTCAGAATGCACTCCCAGGACTTCTACTTCAATAACAAATGTTGGTTTGGTTCAAAATAATCCATCGTTATATCCAAATAGCGGCGTTTTGTTCGTGCGTTCCAGACACTATCCGAAATGGTAAATCAGGGTTACGAGCATGGCGCAATTCGTGACAAAAAATGTCTAAATATTCCATTACCGTACTTCGAAGCATGTCAACCGTTGTTTAAAATCCATTTTTATGCCATTTTTCTCATAAAAAAGCGATAATATTCCGACCGAGAATCTCCGTTTAGGTAAACAGAGGAAAGAAAACAAAGCATTCGGTCGATGCGGGCACGAGCGTGAGTCTCACAGTACTGTAACCAGCCACTACCCAAACGCGCTACTTTTTTTCAGCCAGAGCCTGCAAAGCCACGATTCAGCTTTTTGCCGCCTTCTGAGAGCCTATGGCAGCCGTAGGAAGTGTCACGTAACAGCAGAGATCCTTTGTAATGGATAGAGATGGCAAGCAGGCCAAGAAATGGTCAGACAGGGTACTTCCTGTACAGAATCTTCTCAGGTTTTGACCTGCCATTTGAGTTCTGTTATACTCACAGACACCATTCAAACAGTTTTAGAAACTTTGGAGTGTTTTCTATCCAAAGCCAATAATTATATGCATATTCTAGTTACTGGGCAGGAGTAGTAACCAGATTAAATCGGGTACGTTTTTTATCCAGCCGTGTCAATACTGCCCCCTAGCCCTAACAGGTTAAATAAAGAAATATCATGAGCACTTACCACGCTGCGCTTTCGTCTACTCCTTTCGACGACGGTCGTCACGTAAACAAACCCACTGGTAATCCTGAAAACCTCCCTGGGAGTAAAGTACCATCATGGAAAACAGCATCTTCTCTAAGTCTGTACACAGTTGTGTGATTCAGAAATAAACCCTAGCCTCTGTACCCAAATGCATTTAATTTCATGTAGATCTGAAATAATTAGATACAAGCATATTATAGTTGCTCCATCTTGCCTTCTGATAAGTATATTCAGCCATATGTCTTATCGTATTTAATCCTTTTAAATCTACATAAGTAACCGCAAACGTGTAGAAAATTATGTAATTAACAGCCAATATTTACTTTTTTATTTGGGGGTATGGGAGTAAATTGAAAAACATTCTAACAGTATTTCTGATTGACTTTTCAACTCACCATCACATACTTTTAATAGGGAGCTATGACAGTCAATTGCAAATGATCTCACATCCACTAATGAGATGGGTGTGCTTGATGCATGTAGTGTCGGAGCTTCTCAAAGTCAGGGGACGTGGTCAACAGTGCGCCCCTCATCTCTGCTGGATCGATATTTAGTTTTAATGCAGACGAAAGCACTGAATTCAGCTTCACACAGATATGAGCTGGCAAAGGGTAGACTACCATGAGTTTTATGGTACTTTCAAGACAACTGGTAACAAATTCTGACTTTTGTAATGAATACTCAGGGAGAAAAACGTGTAGATTCACGCGCAGAGCGCGGCAGGTGTTAATTTCACCTTCGCAGAAGGCAGGAATCATGGTCACAGGTAGGCAATGGTCATAGAGGTAAAATCTATGAAGAAAAATGAAAGACAGGGCTACGTTCAAAAACACAACGAAACGGAACACAAGGTTGACTAAGAAAATAAATACAGAACCTTACAACTTTAGTGATCTTTAGGTCGGAAAGTCGGAGCTCTAGAAAGAGGACTCTGCATTAATGCTCAGAGGGAGATGGCAGGGTATTCCCTTATCCAGGAACCAAAGCTCCTTAGTGACCCGTGAATGCGTTGTCTGCAGCATTCGTTCACATGATAGCTTGACCAGCTATTCGATTTCACTTACTGGCATGTCAACTGATCCAGGATCACAGTCAAATGGATTGGGAAGTAGATCCCAAAGTGCTCTTCCAAGCATTGGAGGTGAGCAGTCATCACTCGTGTGAGATACTTACTGATGCTGTTCTCTGTTATTTTCTTTTCATTACACAGAAAGTCAACCAAGTCTGTTTTGGAGTGAAATAGAACATTGTCATGCAATGATTCTATATCTCCAAATATTTTTGAGAACAGGCGTGTGCACAGTGGATGTGGTTTGATGTAGTTTACAATTGAATTTACCTGCTGCGGTATAAGGTATCGCCGAGTTCTGTGCTCAGCTCTTTTGCCGCCAGTTGTTCTTGTGTATCATACAATGCATACATAAGGCAGAGGGAGACACATTCATAACTAGAGTGCAGAGGCCTGCCCGTCGCCCTGCCATAGATGGAGCCCCATCTGTGAAAAGCCCCCCATTCGATCACATATGGAATCTGTTTTTCGTCAATATAGCCACGCAACACACTGAACATCCCCTATGCCGTTTCATGTGGGGTCGTGACCCTTAGTTTGGGAACCGCTGGCTTAGGGGGTGCCTAGGGGTTGTTTCTGTAGAGGGCCGAAGGTCTTCATAAAAGAGGAAGGGTGTCAACACTAAGCCTACTCTGTTGATTGTTTTATGGCTTCATACGGTATGAAATCATTACTGATCCGTGACATACAGTAAGAATCAAAAGTTTGGACACACCTACTCATTCAAGGGTTTTTATTTATTTTTTACAATTTTCTACATTGTAGAATAATAGTGAAGACATAAACTATGAAATAACACATATGGAATCATGTAGTAACCAAATAATTGTTAAACATATCAAAACATATTCAGATCAAATTGGATTGGTCACATACATGTGTTAGCAGACGTTACTGCAGGTGTAGCGAAATATTTGTACATATTATAGATTCTTCAAAGTAGCCACCCTTTGCCTTGATGACAGCTTTGCACACTCTTGGCATTCTCTCAACAAGCTTCATGAAGAATGCTTTTCCAACAGTCTTGAAGGAATTCCCATATATGCTGAGCACTTTTTGGCTGCTTTTCCTTCACTCTGGACGGTTCTGACTTAGAATATGTGGACAACTACAAATACCTAGGTGTCTGGTTAGACTGTAAACTCTCCTTCCAGACTCACATTAATTACATCTAGACGTTCCGCTAGCGGAACACCGCTCCAATACCCAATGATGGGCGTGGTGCGAAATACAAACTCCTCTAAAATCCGAAAACTTCAATTTTTCAAACATATGACTATTTTACAGCATTTTAAAGACAAGACTCTCGTTAATCTAACCACACTGTCCGATTTCAAAAAGGCTTTACAACGAAAGCAAAACATTAGATTATGTCAGCAGAGTACCCAGCCAGAAATAATCAGACACCCATTTTACAAGCTAGCATATAATGTCACATAAACCCAAACCACAGCTAAATGCAGCACTAACCTTTGATGATCTTCATCAGATGACAACCCTAGGACATTATGTTATACAATACATGCATGTTTTGTTCAATCAAGTTCATATTTATATCAAAAACCAGCTTTTTTACATTAGCATGTGACGTTCAGAACTAGCAAACCTCCGGTGAATTTACTAAATTACTCACGATAAACGTTCACAAAAAACATAACAATTATTTTAAGAATTATAGATACAGAACTCCTCTATGCACTCGATATGTCCGATTTTAAAATAGCTTTTCGGTGAAAGCACATTTTGCAATATTCTCAGTAGATAGCCCAGCCATCACGGCTAGCCGTTTAGACACCGACCAAGTTTAGCCCTGACCAAACTCCGATTTACTATTACAAAAGTTTGATTACCTTTGTTGTCTTCGTCAGAATGCACTCCCAGGACTGCTACTTCAATAACAAATGTTGGTTTGGTCCAAAATAATCCATCGTTATATCCAAATAGCGGCGTTTTGTTCGTGCGTTCAAGACACTATCCGAAGTGTTAATAAGGGTCACGAGCATGGTGCAATTCGTGACAAAAGATTTCTAAATATTCCATTACCGTACTTCGAAGCATGTCAACCGCTGTTTAAAATCCATTTTTATGCCATTTTTCTCGTAAAAAAGCGTTAATATTCCGACCGGGAATCTGCGTTTAGGTAAACAGAGGAAAGAAAACAAAGCATTTGGTCGACGCGGGCACGCGCCTGAGTCTCACAGTACTGTAACCAGCCACTACCCAAACGCGCTACTTTTTTTTCAACCAGAGCCTGCAAAGCCACGATTCAGCTTTTTGCCGCCTTCTGAGAGCCTATGGCAGCCGTAGGAAGTGTCACGTTATAGCAGAGCTCCTCAGTCTTCAATAAACAGAGGCAAGAAGAACGACACCTTGTCAGACAGGCCACTTCCTGCATGAAATCTTCTCAGGTTTTGGCCTGCCAAATGAGTTCTGTTATACTCACAGACACCATTCAAACAGTTTTAGAAACTTTGGAGTGTTTTCTATCCAAAGCTAATAATTATATGCATATTCTAGTTTCTGGGCAGGAGTAATAATCAGATTAAATCGGGTACGTTTTTTATCCGGCTGTGAAAATACTGCCCCCTAGCCATAACAGGTTAAGCATCTCCAATTCAAAATTAAAACTAGAATCAGCTTCCTATTTCACAAAAAAGAATCCTTCACTCATGCTGCCAACATACCCTCGTAAAGCTGACCATCCTACCGATCCTCGATTTCGGCGATGTCATTTACAAAATACCCTCCAACACTCTACTCAACAAATTGGATGAAATCTATCACAGTGCCATCCGTTTTGTCACCAAAGCCCCGTATACTACTACACACAATGGCGACCTGTACGCTCTCGTTGGCTGGCCCTCGCTTCATACTCGTCGCCAAACCCACTGGCTCCAGGTCATCTACAAGTCTTTGCAAGGTAAAGCCCCGCCTTATCTCAGCTCACTGGTCACCATAGCAGCACCCATCCGTAGCACGCGCTCCAGCAGGTATAGTTCACTGGTCACCCCAAAGCCAATTCCTCCTTTGGCTGCCTTTCCTTCCAGTTCTCTGCTGCCAATGACTGGAATGAACTGCAAAAATCACTGAAGCTGGAGACTCATATCTCCCTCACTAACTTTAAGCACCAGCTGCCAGAGCAGCTCACAGATCACTGCACCTGTACATAGCCAATCTGTAAATAGCCCATCCAACTACCCCATCCCCATACTGTATTTATCTTGCTCCTTTGCACCCCAGCATCTCTACTTGCACATTCATCTTCTGCACATCTATCACTCCAGTGTTTAATTGCTATATTGTAATTACTTCACCACCATGGCCTATTTATTGCCTTTACCTCCCTTATCTTACCTCATTTGCACACAATGTATATAGACTTTTTTCTACTGTATTATTGACTGCATGTTTGTTTTTTCAATGTGTAACTCTGTGTTGTTGTATGTGTCGAACTGCTTTGCTTTATCTTGGCCAGGTCGCAGTTGTAAATGAGAACTTGTTCTCAACTAGCCTACCTGGTTAAATAAAGGTGAAATAAAAAAAACTCTGCAGTCCAACTCATCCCAAACCATCTCAATTGGGTTGAGGTTCGGGTGATTGTGGAGGCCAGCTCTTCCGATGCAGCACTCCAACACTCTCCTTGGTCAAAAAGCCCTTACACAGCCTGGAGGTGTGTTTTGGGTCATTGTCCTGTTGAAACAAATGATAGTCCCACTAAGTGCAAACCAGATGGGATGGCGTATCGTTGCAGAATGCTGTGGTAGCCATGCTGGTTAAGTGTGCCTTGAATTCTAAATAAATCACAGACAGTGTCAACAGCAAAGCACCCCTACACCATCACACCTCCTCCATGCTTCAAGGTAGGAACCACACATGCAGAGATCATCCGTTCACCTCCTCTGGATCTCACAAAGACATGGCGTTTGGAACCAAACATCTCAAATTTAGACGAATCAGATCAAAGGACAGATTTCCACTGTTCTAATGTCCATTGCTCATGTTTCTTGGCCCAAGCAAGTCTCTTATTATTATTGGTGTCCTTTAGTAATGGTTTCTTTGCAACAATTCAACCATGAATCCCTGATTCACACAGTATCCTCTGAACAGTTGATGTTGAGATGTGTCTGTTACTTGAACTCTGTGAAGCATTTATTTGGGCTGCAGTCTGAGGTGTAGTTAACTCTAATCAACGTATCCTCTGCAGCAGAGGTAACTCTTCCTTTCCTGTGGCGGTCCTCATGAGAGTTAGTTTCATCATAGCGCTTGATGGTTTTTGCGACTGCACTTGAACAAAACTTTCAAAGATCTTGAAATGTTCCTGATTGACTGACCGTCATGTCTTAAAGTAATGATGAACTGTCGTTTCTCTTTGCTTATTTGAGCAGTTCTTGACATAATTTGGACTTGGTCTTTTACAAAATTGGGCTATCTTTTGTATACCACCCCTACCTGTCACGACAGAACTGATTGGCTCAAATGCATTAAAAAGGAAAGAAATTACACAAATTAACAAGGCACACCTGATCATTGAAATGCATTGCAGGTGACTTGCTCATGAAGCTGGGTGAGAGAATGCCAAGAGTGCGCAAAGCTGTCATCAAGGAAAAGGGTGGCTACTTTGAAGAATCTCAAATATAAAATATATTTGATTTGGTTAACACTTTTTTAGTTAAAACATGTTTCCATAAGTGTTCTTGATGTCTTCACTATTATTCTACAATGTAGAAAATATTAAAACATAAAGAAAAACCATGGAATGAGTAGGTGTGTCCAACCTTTCGACTGCTACTGTATATCATTCTCAAAGTGTGATTTTTCAAAGAATGTAAGCTACATTATGGGTATAGCTTTGTGGGATGTGGTGAAGGATTCCTTGCTATTAAGGAAAGGTTTGACAGCACAGATTGTCAAATATTAAAGCATGTCACCAGGAATTAAAAGTACTTGAGGTATTTTAAGAGAAGTTCTCGCTTCCAAAGGCCAATATTAAAATGCATATGACTTTTTTCCTTTGTTGCACAGACTGGTGTACTGAAATTCTTGTTGAGAATTGGACTTGACGCACAAGGGGGAAATTGTGATTGGCTTATGCTCATAGACGTACATTCAGAGAGGAAGTTGAGGAAATAGAAAGTGAGAAATTGGTGCCTCTTAAGAATGTCATAGCACCAGTACCATGACTACCGTGTTATGTACAGTGAAGTATTCTCTCTTGAAAAGATACAATAATAAGACATTAGATTAGCTCAGCCCTCCTCAAGGCAAAGCCTTTGGCGTGTTACAATGTCAAAGTAGGTTCAACCAGAACCCAACCAACCAAAACAAATCCTGCTGGATCATTGGAATGATATGAAAACCATGTTATCCATACATTTCTATATTCAACTACATATTACTGCACTGTGTAAAATCATGTCTTCCAGCAAACATAATCCATTAATTACATTATTGATTATGTTTTCACCTTGTCCTTCCACAGCTTTCTCCTCAAAACATCCTTTTTATATCCCTTACTCTTTCATATCTCTGACTCAGGGCCTCCCGGCAAAGATATTCTTTTTTGTTTAATTCTGTTGAAAGGACAGAGGCATTGAGACATTTTTCCATTTCATGACCACACTCTGTATACAGGCCTTTCTTTCTACACCAGTCAACGAGAGAGGGATGAATCCGAGCATGGGCCTTGCATCAGAGAAGAGGGTGTCGACGCCAGTGAGAGGCTCTGTGTGACTGTGGAAGACAGAGTGAGACTTGTACAGTGGGCATCGCTGGATTCGCCCAACACGGAGCTCAGGGCTTTCAAAGGGCAGCCGGTTGGCTGACTCAGCCACTGCCGGTGTCCGCCCGACACCAAAGCCAATAATCTCTTGCTGCTCATAGCTGTACACAAATGCTGGGAGAGCAAAGGAAAGGGAGGGGTGTCTCTAGTTGATTTTTAATATGTGCCAGGTGGGAACTGACGACAGACTGCCGATAAATGCGATAACACCCATAGGATAAGGAGTATCTCCACACGAAACAGGTTGGAATTGTATATTTTTTACCACCCCAATTATAATCGATTTCATCCCAATCACACGTAATTGCATATAAACCTCACTAAACGTAATCAATCAGCCTTTTACAGTTGGTTTTCCAGCATAAAAACACAATTTACTGTAGCCACGCTGTCCCCCTAGAATGTCCTTCTGTTTCCAAGCACACACATCCTGTAATGGCAGTTTGGTAACACTTTACATTCCTCTTAAGGCTAGGGGGCTGTGCTTGGAAGTTCGGATGAATGACGTGCCCAAAGCAAACTTCCTGTTACTCAGACCCAGAAACTAGGATATGCATATAATTAGCATTGGATAGAAAACACTCTGAAGTTTCTAAAACTGTTAAAATAATGTCTGTGAGTATAACAGAACTGATATGGCAGGCAAAAACCAGAGGTAAATCCATCCGGAAAATTTGTTTTTGAGGTCACAGGCCATTTCAATGCTAGCCTATTAGAAAAACAAATAGATAGGACCCCGATTGCACTTCCTATGGCTTCCACTTGATGGCAACAGTCTTTAGAAAGGGTTTCAGGCTTGTTTTTTGAAAAACGAACAAGTAGTTTATCCAAGGTGTCCCTCATTAGAAAAGTAGTCTTGTTGCGTGTGAATGAGGTGCGCGCTCTTCGTTATTTATCTTCCCTATTGAACATACTATTCTCGTCTTATATTGTATAATTTATTTAGATATTAGAGTACCTAAGGATTAATTAGAAACATCATTTGACTTGTTTGGACAAATTTTACCGGTAACTTTTTGGATTCGTTTGTATGCATGTTGAACGAGTAGATTACTGAAATCAATGGCGCCAACTAAACTGACTTTTTTGGATATAAAGGAGGACTTTATTTGAACAAAACGACCATTCATTGTGTAGCTGGGACCATTGGGATTGCAAACAGAGGAAGATCTTCAAATTTAAGTGATTTATTTTATCACTATTTGGGATTTTGTGACACCTGTGATGTTATGAAAAAATATTTTAATGTGGGGCGCTGTCCTCAGATAATCGCATGGCATGCTTTCGCCGTAAAGCCTTTTTGAAATCTGACAACACGGTTGGATTAACAAGAAGTTAAGCTTTTAAACGATGTATTTTCATGAATGTTTAATAATACGATTTTTGTATTTTGAATTTTGCGCTCTGCAATTTCACCGGATGTTGTCGTAGTGGCACGCTAGCGGGACACCGATCCCAAAGAGGTTTTAAGGGTTAGGGTACCTTAAAGGCCCAACATAGCTGTTTTTAAATCAATATCAAATAATTTCTGAGGAACAATTAAGTACCTTACTGTAATAGATTTCCATTCAAATGGGCAAAAATTGCTTTTTAGCATCAGAAAATGTATCTAGCAAGAATTTAGCTAGGACTGTCTGAGAGTGGTCTGAGTGGGGAGGGGGAAACTGAAAATTAGCTTTCTTATTGGTTTATTAACCGTAACTTACGCCCACGCAAACCTGCTGATTAGAAGGTCCTGTGTAGATTGTATTTTCAACAAGCAACCTTCAGGAAATAACACTGATCAAACCATTATTATTATTATTTTCATCAGCTGTTGTACAATATGATACAAAACGGGCCTTTAATGTAAGGTGATTGACAATTCTGTTTGTGTATCTCGAAGCAAAATCTAAATGGAGGTATAGTGGATCACAGTGTGCTATACTTCATGGCATATTTGACTTCCAGTGAATCCCTCTGGCTGTCACAAGCAGGTACCGACAGTAAATCAAGGACGAGATGGGGTGGTTGTGAGCTGCTGGAAATAATATTATAGCCTGTTAGATTGGGTGTAGGTGGTAACTGTTCTTAAGCACAGATCCAGGAGCTGATTTAAGTGTATAGCTCCTGTTGGGTAAGGTTAAGGGTGAGGGTATGAAGATCCTAGATCTAAAGTCTACCTGGAGCCCTCTGTTGATGTAAATGGGATTTCCCAGCATGTTTTTAGAATGATGCCTGAACCTACAGTTAACTGCCAAAATAATGGAAACACTTGAGTAAATGAGGGATACAAAGTATATTGAAAGCAGATGCTTCCACATAGGTGTGGTTCCTGAGTTAATTAAGTAATTAACATCCCAATGGTACAGGCAGTTATTTGTCCATTATTTTGGCTACCATGGCTATGCCCCCATGGGATGGCAATGCCCCAATCCACAGGGCACGAGTGGTCACTGAATGGTTTGATGAGCATGACAATTATTTAAACCATATGCCATGGCCATCTCAGTCACCAGATCTCAAACCAATTGAACACTTATGGGAGATTCTGGAGAGGTGCCTGACAGTGTTTTGCACCACCATCAACAAAACACCAAATTATGGAATTTATTGTGGAAGAATATTTTGTACAGTGCTGATATGTGACTGTGCTTGAAAGATTCTGGTGTCGCATGCCTCCAATAGTTCCAGACACTTGTAAAATCTTCATTGTGTATGTCTTCACACCCCAGAGCTAGTACTTGGTGGAAGTACCTTTGGCAACCAATACAGCTGTGAATCAATTAGAATAAGAGTATACCAACTTTGCACATATATCCATTGTTGCACATATATCCATTGTTTTGCCAAAATTGCTCAAGCTCAGTAAATTTGACAGGGAGTCATTGATGGACAGCAATATTCAAACCTTGTCTCAGATTTTCAAGCAGAATTAAATCAGGACTGAGACTGGACCTTTCAGGAAAACTCAACACCTATTGGAAAGTAATTCTAGTGTGTCTTTAGCACTAAAATGTGTGTAATTGTCCCACTGAAAAATACAACTCTATCCCAGGTTTAAGTATTCAGAAGACTGAGGCAGGGTTTCCTCTAACATTTTATCTGGGCAATGATCTTTTTCTTATTTTTTTGAAAATGTAGAGTAGGTTGTGTAGATCGGTAGAGAAAAGAATCTGCAAGGGGCGTGTAGACTTTTACTACGCCTGTATAGCCATTGATTCTTGAAGAATATAACTTAGAAATGCCTCATGAGCTTAGTTCAACTGTCTAACCCCATCAGAACCCCAAATATAAGCTTGTTTAACTGCTTTGTTTGTAAATAATGGAATTGTAAACAAACACTGTATAGCTTCAAAACATTGTTAAAACTATCATTTTGATCTCATGGATGGTCAGTCCTTGCATCCATAGCACCGTCTATGAATTTGAGAGTGGTTACATTTCTCCAGCCCCTTCCCTAAGCTGTTTACCCAAAAAGCTGGCGGGGTGACCACTTTGTTGTTGTTTGAACTGCAGATTGCAGGTTGGAATGATAATGTAGGCTATACCAACTGAAGGGATAGAAGTTTAGTTGGTAATTGTTTACTTCCAATTTTGAGTGTTTACTGTATGATTCATATGCCATAATACTAATCATTCCCTTTCTCATTAAAAGCATTTCAGTAAAAGAAAAACATCAGCCCCACTACTTGGAGACAATTAAAATGAGTTGCTAAAGAACACACCTGTCTGGTGTTTCTCAGCCAAGACACAGACAAGCACAGGTACATACTGTACAGGAAAGATGTAGCTTGCAATAGCTAATAAAGTTGGTAAGGTATACAAAGCTATGTTTCTGTCATTATAACTTGCTAGCTAGCTACCCCAGTCAGCCAGTTGAAACTACCTAGCATCAGTATTAGTTTCTCTTTATGTGTCTGTTTAAGTTGTGGATAGAACATCTGTTGTTGCATTTCACAAAATAGCTGCAGCATGTGTCATTATGGTGGATTGCAACTTAAACCAGGTACACTGTCAAATTGTGTTTTCCTTTTACCAACCGCTGGATTATATTTTTCCTCCATTTAGAGCTAAATACATTTGATGAAATGGTGACACAGCCACTTCTTTGCTTTCCAAACCAGACAAGTCTTTGTGGAATATGTCCCAGGGTGTGTCTGTGAAAATACAAACACCAAAGCAAACAGACCATGTCTAACCTGTTATGTAACGCTTGACTGGCATTGAGGCAGTACAGGAACATTGGAAAGAGTAGAAATGGAGGGGTAATAGAATAGTGGAAGTAGAAATAGTGTTGTTTTCTTCGCTTCCATGTCATGTTATTATGCTTTAGCCAGTGGTAGAAAAAGTACTCAATTGTCATACTTGATTATTAAAAGCAAAGATACACTACATGACCAAAAGTATGTGGACATCTGCACGTCGAACATCTCAATCCAAAATCATGGGCATTGATAGGGAGTTGGTCTCCCCTTTGCTGCTATAACAGTCTCCACTCTTGTTGGAGAAAGTCTTCCACGAGATGTTGATGCGGGGACTTACTTCCATTCAGCCACAAGCGTTAGTGAGGTCGGGCACTGATGTTGGGCAATTAGGCCTGGCAGTCGCAGTCGTTGTTCCAATTGATCCCAAAGGTAGTCGATGGGGTTGAGGTCAGGGCTCTGTGCAGACCAGTCAAATTTTTCGACACCGATCTTGACAAACCATTTCTGTATGGACCTCTCTTTGTGCACGGGGACATTGTCATGCTGAAACAGGAAAGGGCCTTACCCAAACTGTTACTGCAAAATTGGAAGCACAGAATTGTCTAGAATGTCATTGTCTGCTGTAGTGTTAAGATCTTCCACTGGAACTAAGGGGCCTAGCTTGAACCATGAAAAACAGCCCTGGGCCCTTAAACCTTACAGTTGGCACTATGCATTGAGGCAGGTAGCCTTCTCCTGGCATCTGCCAAACCCAGATTTGTCCGTCGGACTGCCAGATGGTGAAGTGTGATTCATCACTCCAGAAAATGTGTTTCCACTGCTCCAGAGTCCAATGGTGGCGAGCTTAACACCACTCCAGCCGATGCTTGGCATTGCGCATGGTGATCTTAGGCTTGTGTGCGGCTGCTTAGTCATGAAAACCCATTTTATGAAGCTCCCGAAGAACAGCTATTTTGCTGATGCTGCTTCTAGAGGCAGTTTGGAACTCGGTAGTGAGTGTTGCAACCGAGGATAGACCATTTTTACAAGCGACGCGCTTCATCACTCGGCGGTCCCGTTCTGTGAGCTTGTGTGGCCCTACCACTTAGTGGCTGACCCATTGTTGGTCCTAGACGTTTCCACTTCACAATAACAGCACTTACAGTTGACTGGGGCAGCTTTAGTAGGACAGACATTTGAAAAACTGAATTGTTGGTGGTGCCACATTGAAAGTCACTGAGCTCTTCAGTAAGGCCATTCTACTGCCAATGTTTGTCTATGGAGATTGCATGGCTGTGTGCTCAATTTTATACACCTTTCAGCAACGGGTGTGGCTGAAATAGCCGAACCTACTAATTTGAAGGGGTGTCCATACTTTCCTATATATATTGTACCTTAATAGAAAATGACTCAAGTAAAAATCACCCAGTAAAATACTACTTGAGTAAAAGTACATTGTTTACATTTAGCAGACACTCTTATCCATAGCGTCACAGGAGCAATTAGGGTTAAGTGCTTTGCTCAAGGGCACATCAACAGATTTTTCACATACTCGGCTCGGAAATTTGAATCAGCAACCTTTTAAATTACTGGCCTATCGCTCTTAACCACTATGCTAGCCGCCTTAAGTATCTGATTTAAAATGTACTTAAGTGAAGTGGTGGGAAATGTACCCACTTGTCATACTTGACTAAAAGTAAATTCTATACATCAATTTCCTTATATTAAGCTCAGAGATAATTTACAAATGCAGTATTTGTGTTTAGTAAATTCGCCAGATCAGAGGCTGTATGGATGACAACGTGTTATATTGATAGGTGAGTGTATTGGACCATATTGCTGTCCTGCCTGACTGAACATTCAAAATGTAATGAATACTTTTGGGTGTCAAGGAAAAAGTAAAAAGTACATATTTTCTTTAGGAATTTGTTGGAGTAAAAGTCAAAGTAAAAGTCCAAAATAAAAATAGTAAAGTATAGATACCCCTAAAAATACTTCAGTAGTTCTTCAACTTACTTTACACAACTGGCTTTGTGTTAAAGTTTTTGTCGTTGCAAACAGTGTATATCATCGAAAGTTGAAACTAGAACATTATGTGTGCAAAGTGGTGCTTTGACATAAAGGAGCCAAATAGCTCAATTGAATCCAACATGGAGATAAACACTACATTATTCTAAGTCAATAAATGTTGTGTTTTTTTCAGGCACTTGGAAAAGCAATGTATAATTGATGTCGAAGGTGTCCCAATGTTCACTGCACATATTTTTCAAGAAATGGTGACAGTTTGTATTGTCTAAAGTTTTGGAATGCTCTATAGGGTATGTCAATAGTACTACAATCCAATTGTTATTTGCCTTCTATTACAGGGTTGTATGCTCACAAAGGAAATATTTTTTGGGGGTCGAAAACTTGTGCAGTTGAAAACTTTTTCTTCGTGAGGTAGTTGTCACAGGATCTGACTTTACACCCCAAATGGAGTTCCAATTAACGCTTCAAATTTAAGGTCAAGGATCGTCCCTATAATCTATAGCATTAATATCGTCACCCTAGAACATTTTGTGGCAGGCTCCTTGGTCTCTGTGCTCCGAGAACCTGTATGCAATGTAATCACATTGATGCCTCTCGTTCTGGAAATCATTCATTCCCCCTTGCGCCTCCTCAATGATCCTTTTTACAGATCATTAAAGCGCCCTTGCCGAAACCTCAGTCTGGGACACATCATCTCCAGCCTTCTCCCAACATCAGAAAGCAATCCTTCACATGCCAAGACAAACAACACCCAACAAATCGTGTCTCAATGCGCAGTAAAATGATTCACTCTCAATCAATGCTATTTTCTTTGGATGCTACACATTTGTTTTTGTCACCAGGCATGTTCGCAGGTAATTTGTCAAATACCTTCTTTATGCATACTTTGGGCTGGGTTATTAGATTGGTTTTCTCTCTATGAAAATCGGAATGGAGCAGTATAGGGCTATCGACAAAGGATTGGAGCATGATGGAAAATCACCCATTAGTATTTGGTTGAAAACCTATTGAAGCCTACCCTATTTAGAGTTGTCATGTGAAGAGCACAACCTGCCTACCCCACCTTCTCGACAAGTCAGTCCTAGCTCCATTGTACACCCGTTGCTCGTGAATTATTCCAGAGACCATCGTCTCGTGGCTTGACAGGCAGCAGGCATTGTTCTTGGTGGTGGATGGTCCGCCCACTGAGCCATGTGAAGCCATTACTGGGACCCCCCCTCCCCTTGTCCCATCAGGCCCGGCTCTGCTGCTCTCTCCGCCTCTCCATGCCTCTCTGCGGCTCAGCTCACTGTAACCTATCACGCTCCATCAACACAAAAGCCAGGGTAATTGGCGGGATCCATTAAAGGTCTGCTTACCGTCACACTTGCACACTCCATCTCTGGCCCTTTTTTTACACTGTGTGGTTGCCAACATGATGAAGGGCCTCACCTGCACTCCAGCAATCCAACCACCGCTCTGGCTACTGATAATGGATGGCCTACGTATGAAGTTCCATTTCATAAAGAGGGATTTATTTCAAAGATGAAACTCTAAATTGCTTCAGTTGCCACAATGAGGGGCATGGGGGTTGGAGGGTTTGGGGGGTTTAGGACGTTTGAGTGATGGGTATTAATTTGGGTGTTATGCACGTGGAGCTGCAGGCTATTGTTTGATGTCAATCTAATTCAGTCAAATCG
The DNA here is from genome assembly GCF_965601325.2 of Salmo salar. Classification (NCBI taxonomy): domain Eukaryota; kingdom Metazoa; phylum Chordata; class Actinopteri; order Salmoniformes; family Salmonidae; genus Salmo; species Salmo salar. Next base: position 70,802,262 of record NC_138300.1, read on the forward strand.
TCTGTCAACTTGTCACACAAGCATATTGCGGTTGCTTTCGGCTAAACTTTTAAGTAGCTTTCCACTGCACAGACAATCAAGTATGTGGCAGGTGTATAGAACAGTTTAAAGTACAATGTGGTAAGACTATAATTAAAACGTTATGCACATACTAGTTTGAGGTTCAGGTTAGCTAACCTGATATCTAATAGTTATGTTTAGTGTGGTGACAATTGGGTGTAATCATTGTTTTTTTCATCAGTTACATTTTTGTTTTTCGCATTTATGTGTAAGGGTGGGTTTCCCTCTCTCTGGGGAAAATGTGATCTGCAATCTCTCTCCCCCCCCCCTCTCCCTGGCTATCTTTTTCATGACCTTGCAGTAATATCACAGAGATCAGTGTCCCGTCTCTCTCCTCTTCCTCCTCCTGACCAACCTCTGCCACCCTGCCAACCTGACCTGTCAAGAGCTGCTAAGCAGAGGGAATAACCAATAGTTGGGAGTGGCCTAAGTCTCCCCCTTTATAAATTATTAAATGTCACTGTGAGTGTGTGCTCATGTGTTTGTGTATTCGTTTGTGCGTGTGTAGGTGTCAGTATGGATGACTTGTCTGTGTGTGGGAGGTTCATTTACATTTACTCCAGCCTTACCTTTCCAAAGGCATAGTATTGAAGAATAACTCAAAAGAGCAACACAAAACAACAGAAGATATTACATTTTTCTAAAAATAAACTTTGTAAATGCAAAATCTTTTCCACGCATTACGATTGTCTGAGAAATGAGCAAATGTATTTTCCGTAAAAACTTCGGCGTCCCGACAACAGGACAGTTGTAAGTCATGCAGCACGTTATGTCAGGATCGCAGATTTTAGATAAACAACAAATGTAGGTACATGTAAGTGTCTTATATTGGCTGAAAGCTTAAATTCTTGTTAACCTCTATGGGCTAGGTGGGACGCAAGCCTCCCACCCGTGGTGCACTCAATCCACAGCAGGTGCATTTCAAGAGCCGCAAATTTGAATCCAAATAAATGTCAAAATTCAAATTTTTCAAACATACAACTATTTTACACCCTTTGAAAGATAAACATCTCCTTAATCTAACCACGTTTTACGATTTCAAAAAGGTTTTACGGCGAAAGCATAAATTTAGAGTATGTTAGGACAGTACATTTACAAGAGTTGTGTGTAATGTTGTGCCAATTCAAAGACAGGCGTCACCAAAACCATAAAATCAGTTAAAATTATGCACTAACCTTTTACAATCTCCAACAGATGACACTCCTAGGACATTGTGTTAGACAATGCATGCATTTTTAGTTCTATCAAGTTCATATTTATATCCAAAAACAGCGTTTTACTGTGGCGTTGATGTTCAGGAAATCGTTTCCCTCCAATAACCGGCATTCAAGTCAGCACCACAAATTAAATAATTAAAATTAGAAAACATTGGTAAAATATTATATTGTCATTTAAAGAATTATATATTTACATCTCTTGAACGCAATCAACTTGCCAGATTTAAAAATAACCTTACTGGGAAATCACACTTTGCAATAATCTGAGCACTGCGCCCAGAAAAATACGCGTTGCGATACAGACTAGCCGCCATGTTGGGGAGATCTAAAATCGAAAATACTATGTAAATAATCCATTACCTTTGATTCTCTTCATCAGATGTCACTTCCAGGTATCACAGGTCCATAACGAATGTATTTTTGTTCAAAAAAGCTCATCATTTATGTCCAAAAATCTCCGTCTTGTTAGCACATGATCTAAGCCCGCCGGACTTCACTTCATGAACGAGGGGAAAAAATATATTTACGTTCGTTCAAACATGTCAAACGTTGTATAGCATAAATCATTAGGGCCTTTTTTAACCAGAACATGAATAATATTCAAGGTGGACGAATGCATTCTCTTTTATAACGTATTGGAACGAGGGTACCCAACATGAACTCGCGCGCCAGGTGTCTAATGGGCCATCATCGTTCCATGGCTCTTGTTTGGTCAGATCTCCCTCCAGAAGACTCAAAACACTTTGTAAAGGCTGGTGACATCTAGTGGAAGCAATAGGAAGTGCCAAAATATTCCTCAGCCCCTGTGTTTTTCAATGGCATAGGTTTAAAGGTAATACAACACATCAGGTATCCACTTCCTGTCAGAATCTGTCTCAGGGTTTTGCCTGCCAAATGAGTTCTGTTATACTCAGACACCATTCAAACAGTTTTAGAAACTTTAGGGTGTTTTCTATCCATATATAATAAGTATATGCATATTCTAGTTACTGGGTAGGATTAGTAATCAGATTAAATCGGGTACATTTTTTTATCCAGCCGTGCAAATACTGCCCCCTAGCCCTAACAGGTTAACCTGTTAGGGCTAGGGGGCAGTATTTACACGGCCGGATAAAAAACGTACCCGATTTAATCTGGTTATTACTACTGCCCAGAAACTAGAATATGCATATAATTATTGGCTTTGGATAGAAAACACCCTAAAGTTTCTAAAAGTGTTTGAATGGTGTCTGTGAGTATAACAGAACTCATATGGCAGGCAAAAACCTGAGAAGATTCTGTACAGGAAGTGCCCTCTCTGACCATTCCTTGGGCTTCTTGACTCTTTTTATTGAAAATTTGGGATCTTTGCTGTAACGTGACACTTCCTACGGCTCCCATAGGCTCTCAGAACCCGGGAAAAAGCTGAATGATGACGAGGCAGCCCCTGGCTGAAAAACATTAGTGCCTTTGGTAAGTGGTCTATCAGAGGACAATGAGACTGAGGCGCGTGCACGAGGCGTTTTTATTGTTTTTATTTTCTCTCTCTTTGTACTAAAACACAGATTCCCGGTCGGAATATTATCGCTTTTTTACGAGAAAAATGGCATAAAAATTGATTTTAAACAGCGGTTGACATGCTTCGAAGTACGGGAATGGAATATTTAGATTTTTTTTGTCACGAAACACGTCGGGCGCGTCACCCTTCTTTACACTTCGGATAGTGTCTTGAACGCACGAACAAAACAGAGGATATTTGAACATAACTATGGATTATTTTGAACCAAACCAACATTTGTTATTGAAGTAGAAGTCCTGGGAATGCATTCTGACGAAGAACAACAAAGGTAATAACATTTTTCTTATAGTAAATCTGACTTTGGTGAGGGCTAAACTTGGTGGGTGTCTAAATAGCTAGCCCTGTGATGCCGGGCTATCTGCTTAGAATATTGCAAAATGTGCTTTCGCCGAAAAGCTATTTTAAAATTGGACATAGCGAGTGCATAGAGGAGGTCTGTATCTATAATTCTTAAAATAATTGTTATGTTTTTTGTGAACGTTTATCATGAGTAATTTAGTAAATTCACCGGAAGTTTGCGGGGGGTATGCTAGTTCTGAACGTCACATGCTAATGTAGAAAGCTGTTTTTTGATATAAATATGAACTTGATTGAACAAAACATGCATGTATTGTATAACATAATGTCCTAGGCGTGTCATCTGATGAAGATCATCAAAGGTTAGTGCTGCATTTAGCTGTGGTTTGGGTTTATGTGACATTATATGCTAGCTTGAAAAATGGGTGTCTGATTATTTCTGGCTGAGTACTCTGCTGACATAATCTAATGTTTTGCTTTCGTTGTAAAGCCTTTTTGAAATCGGACAGTGTGGTTAGATTAACGAGAGTCTTGTCTTTAAAATGGTGTAAAATAGTCATATGTTTGAGAAATTGAAGTAATAGCATTTCTAAGGTATTTGAATAACGCGCCACAGGATTCCACTGGCTGTTACGTAGGTGGGACGATTTCGTCCCACCTTCCCTAGAGAGGTTAATATAACTGCACTGTCCAATTTACAGTAGGTATTACTGCAAAAAAATGCCATGCTATTGTTTGAGGAGAGCTCCTAACAACAAAACTGTTTTTTCACCGCGATTGGTTTGATAAATTCACCTCTGAAGGTGAAATGTGTACTTACATTCTGAAATCTTACTCTGATTTATCATCCAAAGGGTCCCAGAGATAACATGAAGTGTTGTTTTGTTAGATAAAATCCTTTTTCATATCCTAAAAGCATGCATGATCGATTTTGTATTTCCACTCGTTCAATTTGCAAAGAAAGGAATCTGTGAAAATCTCACCCTAAATGTTGTTTCAAATGAGTCAAATCACATTTGTATCTATTCCTCAGAGATCCTAGAAGGTAACAAGACTTCACTATTTTGTTAGGGGTGTAGTATATCCTATAGTACACCGTATTTGGTCAGAGAGCAACGCCTTCATGGCACGCCGATGACGCCATCACTTGAACGACTGTATCTTTATCAAATAAGCACCAATCGGGGTCAAACAAAGCTAGCTAGATAGCCTATGAGCTGGGCTTGTATATGTCGTAAAATGTAGCTTCTAACCTTGTACGACAGCATGTCTTTTCATTTTGGACAAATATTATAAGGATATTCAGAGTTATGATGTTATGAAAACTGGTTGTTTTGCAAATGTTGAACTTATAATATGGCTATTAATACTTGGAAAGCTAAATCAAAGTCCAAGTATACAGATTTGACGATATTCTTGCAGAAAAACGGAATATGAATGCGAATGTCTCCTTCACGTTTTGCCCAAATGTACCTGGGGACTTCACACTAAAGTCATACTTGAAGTTATCCATCTGAAACTTTGTACATAGACTGCTGCCATCTTGTGGACACTATTGGAATTACAACCAGAGTGATGCTATAACAGTGACCTTTCTCTGGCAATTCAGAAATGGTTGTAAAAAACACGGGTGGGTTTTTTTTTTTTCTACCAAAATAACTGTGTTATATTCTCCTACATTCAATTCACATTTCCACAAACTTTAAAGTGTTTCCTTTCAAACGGTACCAAGAATATGCATATCCTTGCTTCAGGGCCTTAGCTACAGGCAGTTAGATTTTGGCATGTCATTTAGGCGAATATTGAATATCCCCTAAGAATAAACTTAAATACATATTTTTTTTAAATTGTCACATCAGATGTAAACCATTATCATGAAATATAGAACACACTGAGCATTTTGTGTTCTTTTTAAATCTGAAATGGATTATTAATCTACAGGGAATGGTAACAAAGGTTACTGACTAAAAGTGCTGGATTATGCATGAATTGTCATAATGTGTCCCTGCATTTTTGGAATATTCACAGATTTACAGAATTTATGTGTAAAAAAAAAAAGGACACCAGTGTTGCATTCAATTTACAGAATTAACCTCCACCAAGGTAAATTCCGAATTTCATGTTAGGCTCTGCCATACTTTTCATTACAGAAGCCCCCCAAAGGTGATATAATTAAGCAAAGTGGAGGCCTGTTCAACCATTAATCCCTCTGTAAATCTTATCCAATTCCAAGGGATGATTAAAATGCCTAGGTAATCCTTTCTAAATATATTGACTTGTGGCAAAATATACTATTTAAAGGTCTGATTGTAAATTCATACAATCACCTTATAAGTGAATAAGACTCCCAAGAGAAACAAGTAGCTGGAGTGGAGAGAAGATTTAGAACATAGGAATTCAGCTTCTGAATTTCAGGCTATTTTTTACATTACTGCTTAAATCTTCAGATCTATCATCAAGCCAGTTACCATAGCATCAGACTTCTGTTTGGAATGTAGGGTCTCTATTATTTAAACCATTACATTGATCAGGAAAGATACATGCCTCATTTTCAGCTATAGCATACCGAACTAATGAATTTAAATGAGATCAATATGGCATGAACAAACAGTTTAACAAATGGAGCATTCATCTCATTACTTCTCAGTCGAAGGGCTCGGGCAGTACGAAGGCAGTTTACGAAATGCATTTAGATGTTAAAAGAAAAAGGGGTGTGATAAAAAAGACGACAGAGTAATGTGTTGGAGGGTTCTTTCGACAGGCTAAAGAAAAACAATATCCTATTACTTATTACTGACAGAGAGTGGGGTGGAGAACACTTAAATCAATGTAAATAGATTTAGCTTGTGTAATAAAAGCCTGAATTTACTGCATATTCGGAGCCACCTGTGTCTTCTCAACAGCCACATTAGAACATATGCGGCAGTGGCGTAAAGGTACTCAAGATATTTGTCTTCTAAGCAGCTACATTTCTTATTTCAGGTCAAGTCTAGGGATAGAGCCAGTGGTAAATAGGTTCTCAGTGATGGTATAATTTCAATTCGGTGCACCTGTATCAAAATAAGTGTCAAGGGAAAGCAGCTGTTTTATGGGCTCTGACCAACTTTGCTATTTTGTGTGTTGTTTTGCGCTGATCTAAACTTTTTTGTACACAATGTTTCCACCATGACCCAAAAGAGCTTCTGGACATTGTTAGGATGAAGATTTCTACTTCAACGTGTCAGAGACGCAGGACATGCCGCTCACCCCTGGAACAGGCCGAAAAATAAAAAGGCAGCGTAAGAGAGGGCGAAGTGTGGGCACCCTGACAAAACTAGGTCGGTGAGTACATAAACCACCTCTACCCTCCATCTCAATGGAGAACAAACTGGACGAGCTACGTTTGAGACTATCCAATCAACAGGACCTGAAGAACTGTAATATACTATGTTTCTCGGAGTTGTGGTTGAACAAGGACATGGGTAATAATATACATACATCTAGCAGATTTTTCTATGCACCGGCAGACAGAACGGCAGCGTCAGGTCAGCTCGGCGGGGGTGTGTCTCTTTGTTAACAACAGCTGGTGCTAGAAAATTAAGGAAGTCTTGAGGTTCTGCTCGCCTGAGCTAGAATACCTCATGATAAGCTGTAGACCATACTATTTACCAAGATATTTTTCATTTATATTTTTTGTAGCTGTCTATTTATCACCACAAACTGATGTTGGCATGAAGACCTCATTCAATGAGCTGAACAGGGCCATAAGCAAACAAGAAAATGCTCATCCAGAAACAGCGCTCCTAGTGGCCGGTGATTTCAATGTAAATTTATACACGTTAACATCAGCGCAGGCTCTGAGTACGCGTCCTGGTAATCCGTCTGAACGTTAATATGTATAAATTTAAATTTAAATCACCGGCCACTAGGAGCGCTGTTTCTGGATGAGCATTTTCTTGTTTGCTTATGACCCTGTTCAGCTCGTTGAGTGAGGTCTGCCGATGCATACAAAAATCTGCTAGATGTACATATATTATCCATGTCCTTGTTCAGCCACAACTCCGAGAAACATAGTATTTTACAGTTCTTCAGGTCCTGTTGATTGGATAGTCTCGAAGGTAGCTCGTCCAGCTGGCAAGTGTCTTCACTTACATTTTCAAACTCTCCCTGACCCAGTCTGTCATACCTACATGTTTTAAGCAGACCATCATAGTCCCTGTGCCCAAGAATGGCAAGGTACCCTGTTAAAATGACTATCGCCCCGTGGCACTCACATATGTTGCAATGAAATGCTTCAAAAGGCTGGTCATGGCTCACAGCAACACCATCATCCCAAACACCCTGGACCCACTCCGATTCGCATACCATCCCAACAGATCCACAGATGACACTCTCTATTGCACTCCACACTGACCTTTCCGACTTTGACAAGAGGAACACCTATGTGAGAATACTGTTCAATGACTACAGCTCAGCGTTCAACACCATAGTGTTCTCCAAGCTCATCACTAAGCTAAGGACCCTAGGACTGAAAATGTCCCTCTGCAACTAGATCCTGGACTTCCTGATGGGCCCCCCCAGGTGGTGAGGGTAGGCAACAACACAACCGCCACACTGACCCTCAACACGGGGGCCCCTCAGTGGTAAGTGCTTAGTCCCCTCCTGTACTCTCTCTTCCCCCACGACTGTGTGGCCACGCACAACGGTGGTAGGTCTGTTCACCGATGATGAGACAGCCTATAGGGAGTAGGTCAGAGACCTAGCAGTGTGTTGCCAGGGCAACAACCTCTCCCTCAACATCAGCAATACAAAGGAGCTGATCGTGGACTACAGGAAACAGAGGGCAGAGCACACCCCCCATTCACATCGATGGGGCTGTAGTGAGAGCTTCAAGTTCCTTTGTGTCCACATCACAAAATATCTATTATGGTCCAGACGCACCAACACAGTCATGAAGAGGGCATGACACCCCCAAAAGATTTGGCATGGGCCAAACTCAGATTCAACCACAAAGACCAGGGAGGTTTTCCAAAACCTTGCAAAAAAGGGCACCTATGGTAGATGGGTAAAAAAATAAATAAGCAGACATTGGATATCCCTTTGAGCATGATGAAGTTATTAATTACACTTTGGATGGTGTATCAATACACCCAGTCACCACAAAGAGAGGCGTCCTTCCTAACTCAGTTGACAGAGAGAAAGGAAACTGCTCAGGGATTTAACCACGACCCTAAAACAGTTACAGAGTTTAATGGCTATGATAGGAGAAAACTGAGGATGAATCAACAACAACGTAGTTACTCCACAATACAAACCTAAATTACAGAGTGTAAAGAAGGTAGCTTGTACAGAACACAAATATTCAATACATGCATCCTGTTCACAATAAGGCATTAAAGTAAAACTGCCAAAAATGTGGCAAAGAAATAAACTTTAGGTCCTGAATACATTTGGGGAAAATGTTTGGGGCAAATTCAACACAACACATCACTGACTACCACTTTTCATATTGTCAAGCATGGTGGTGACTGAATCATGTTATGGGTATGCTCATCATCGGCGAGGACTAGGGAGTTTTTTAGGATGAACAAAAACTGAATACAGCTAAGCACAGGCAAAATTCTACAGGAAAATCTGGTTCAGTCTGCTTTCCAACCGACACTGGGAGACAAATTCACCTTTCAGCAAGAAAATAACCTAAAACACAAGGTCAAATATACACAGGAGTTGCTTACTAAGATTACATTGACTTTTCCTGAGTGGCCTAAGTTACAGTTTTGACATAAATCATCCGGAAAATCTATGGCAAGACTTGAAAATGGCTGTCTAGCAATGACCAACACAACAAAGAGCTTAAAGAATTTTAAAAAGAATACTGTGCAAACATTGTACAATCCGGGAGTGCAAAGCTCTTAGAACTATCCGAGAAAGACTCACAGCTGTAATCGCTGTCAAACGTGATTCTAACATGTATTAACCCAGGGGGTTAAATACTTACGTATGTAATGAAGATATATTAGTGATATACACTGCTCAAAAAAATAAAGGGAACACTAAAATAACACATCCTAGATCTGAATGAATTAAATAATCTTATTAAATACTTTTTTCTTTACATAGTTGAATGTGCTGACAACAAAATCACACAAAAAATAATCAATGGAAATCCAATTTATCAACCCATGGAGGTCTGGATTTGGAGTCACACTCAAAATTAAAGTGGAAAACCACACTACAGTCTGATCCAACTTTGATGTAATGTCCTTAAAACAAGTCAAAATGAGGCTCAGTAGTGTGTGTGGCCTCCACGTGCCTGTATGACCTCCCTACAACGCCTGGGCATGCTCCTGATGAGGTGGCGTATGGTCTCCTGAGGGATCTCCTCCCAAACCTGGACTAAAGCATCCGCCAACTCCTGGACAGTCTGTGGTGCAACGTGGCGTTGGTGGATGGAGCGAGACATGATGTCCCAGATGTGCTCAATTGGATTCAGGTCTGGGGAACGGGCGGGCCAATCCATAGCATCAATGCCTTCCTCTTGCAGGAACTGCTGACACACTCCAGCCACATGAGGTCTAGCATTGTCTTGCATTAGGAGGAACCCAGGGCCAACCGCACCAGCATATGGTCTCACAAGGGGTCTGAGGATCTCATCTCGGTACCTAATGGCAGTCAGGCTACCTCTGGCGAGCACATGGAGGGCTGTGCGGCCACCCAAAGAAATGCCACCCCACACCATGACTGACCCACCGCCTAACCGGTCATGCTGGAGGATGTTGCAGGTGTGAACCTGCTTTCATCTGTGAAGAGCAAAGGGCTCCAGTGGCGAATTTGCCAATCCCTCATACCACCCTCATGGAGTCTGTTTCTGACCGTTTGAGCAGACACATGCACATTTGTGGCCTGCTGGAGGTCATTTTGCAGGGCTCTGGCAGTGCTCCTCCTGCTCTTCCTTGCACAAAGGCGGAGGTAGCGGTCCTGCTGCTGGGTTGTTGCCCTCCTACGGCCTCCTCCACGTCTCCTGATGTACTGGCCTGTCTCCTGGTAGCGCCTCCATGCTCTGGACACTACGCTGACAGACACAGCAAACCTTCTTGCCACAGCTCGCATTGATGTGCCATCCTGGGTGAGCTGCACTACCTGAGCCACTTGTGTGGGTTGTAGACTCCGTCTCATGCTACCACTAGAGTGAAAGCACCGCCAGCATTCAAAAGTGACCAAAACATCAGCCAGGAAGCATAGGAACTGAGAAGTGGTCTGTGGTCACCACCTGCAGAACCACTCCTTTATTGGGGGTGTCTTGCTAATTGCCTATAATTTCGACATGTTGTCTATTCCATTTGCACAACAGCATGTGAAATTTATTGTCAATCAGTGTTGCTTCCTAAGTGGACAGTTTGATTTCACAGAAGTGTGATTGACTTGGAGTTACATTGTGTTGTTTAAGTGTTCCCTTTATAATTTTGATTATAAAGGGAACACTTAACCTGTTATGGCTAAGGGGCAGTATTTTCACGGCTGGATAAAAAACGTACCCGATTTAATCTGGTTACTACTCCTGCCCAGTAACTAGAATATGCATATAATTATTGGCTTTGGATAGAAAACACTCCAAAGTTTCTAAAACTGTTTGAATGGTGTCTGTGAGTATAACAGAACTCAAATGGCAGGTCAAAACCTGAGAGATTCCTTTACAGGAAGTGGCCTGTCTGACCATTTATTGTCTTTCTTTGACATCTCATTCTATTACAAAGGATCTCTGCGGTAACGTGACACTTCCCACGGCTCCAATAGGCTCTCAGAGCCCGGGAAAAACCTGAATGTCGTCATTCCAGCCCCAGGCTGAAACACATTATCGCCTTTGTCAAGTGGCCGATCAAGGGACTGTGGGCTTAGGCGCATGCACTGGCCGCCCCCGTCTTTGTGTTTTTTCCTCTGTTTGCCGAAAAGGAGATTCCCGGTCGGAATATTATCGCTTTTTTACGAGAAAAATGGCATAAAAATGGATTTTAAACAGCGGTTGACATGCTTCGAAGTACGGTAATGGAATATTTAGATTTTTTTTGTCATGAATTGCGCCATGCGCACGACCCTGATTTACCATTTCGGATAGTGTCTGGGACGCACGAACAAAACGCCGCTATTCGGATATAACGATGGATTATTTTGGACCAAACCAACATTTGTTATTGAAGTAGCAGTCCTGGGAGTGCATTCTGACGAAGACAACAAAAGGTAATCAAACTTTTATAATAGTAAACCTGATATTGGTGAGTGCTAAACTTGCCGGGTGTCTAAATAGCTAGCCCGTGATGCCTGGGCTATGTACTTAGAATATTGCAAAATGTGCTTTCACCAAAAAGCTATTTTAAAATCGGACATATCGAGTGCATAGAGGAGTTCTGTATCTATAATTCTTAAAATAATTGTTATGCTTTTTGTGAACGTTTATCGTGAGTAATTTAGTAAATTCTTAGTGAATTCGCCAGAAGTTTGCGGGGGGTATGCTAGTTCTGAACGTCACATGCTAATGTAAAAAGCTGTTTTTTGATATAAATATGAACTTGATTGAATAAAAACATGCATGTATTGTATAACATAATGTCCTAGGGTTGTCATCTGATGAAGATCATCAAAGGTTAGTGCTGCATTTAGCTGTCTTCTGGGTTTTTGTGACATTATATGCTAGCTTGAAAAATGGGTGTCTGATTATTTCTGGCTTGGTACTCTGCTGACATAATCTAATGTTTTGCTTTCGTTGTAAAGCCTTTTTGAAATCGGACAGTGTGGTTAGATAAAGGAGAGTCTTATCTTTAAAATGCTGTGAAAGTCATATGTTTGAAAAATAGAAGTTTTTGTATTTTTGAGGAATTTGTAATTCGCGCCACGCCTATCATTGGATATTGGAGCAGGTGTTCCGCTAGCGGAACGTCTAGATCTAAGAGGATATATATATATATATATATATATATATATATATATATATATATATATATTTTTTGCAAATGTTGAAATGTTTTTTCCACTTTCACATTAGAGTATTTTGTGTAGATCGTTGACAAATCAGGGGTGTGTATACTTTCTGAAAACACTGTAAATGTACATGTCTACCTCAATTACCTCGTGCCCCTGCACATTGACTCGGTTCTGGTACCCTGTGTATATAGCCAAGTTATTATTACTCATTGTGTATTCATTATTACTTTTATTATTATGTATTTTATCTTTCTATTTTATTTACAGTATCAGTCAAAAATGTGGACACACCTACTCATTCCAGGGGTTTTCTTTATTTTTACTGTTTTCTACATTGTAGAATAATAGTGAAGACATCAACTATTAAATCTCACATATCAACATATACTGTATATTTGAGATTCTTCAACGTAGCCACCCTTTGCCTTGATGACAGCTCTGCACACTCTTGGCATTCTCTCAACCAGCTTCAACTGGAAAGCTTTTCTAACAGTCTTGAAGGAGTTCCCACATATATGCTTAGCACTTGTTGGCTGCTTTTCCTTCACTCTGCAGTCCAACTCATCCCAAACCATCTCAATTGGAGGCCAGGTCATCTCTGCAGAATGCTGTGGTAGCCATGCTGGTGAAGTGTGCCTTGAATTTTAAATAAATCACAGACAGTGTCACCAGCAAAGCACCCCACACCATCAGACCTCCTCCTCCATGCTTCACGGTGGGAACAACACAGGCTGGAGATCATCCATTCACCTACTCTGCATCTCACAAAGACATTGTAGTTGGAACCAAAAATCTCAAATGTGGACTCATCGGACCAAAGGACATTGCTCATGTTTCTTGGCCCAAACAAGTCTCTTTCTTATTGGTATCCTTTAGTAGTGTTTTTTTTTTGCAGCAATTCGACCATGACGGCCTGATTCACGCTGTCTCCTATGAACAGTTGATGTTGAGATGTGTCTGTATCTTGAACTCTGTGAAGCATTTATTTGGGCTGCAATTTATGAGGTGCAGTTAACCCTAATGAACGTATCCTCTGCAGCAGGAGTAACTCTGGGTCTTCCCTTCCTGTGGCGGTCCTCATGAGAGCAACTTTCAACATAGTGCTTGATGGTTTTTGCGACTGCACTTGAAGAAACGTTCAGTTCTTGAAATTTTCCGTATTGACTGACCTTCATGTCTTCAAGTAATGATAGACTGTCATATCGCAGTGCCTATTTCAGCTTTTCTTGCCATAATGTGGACTTGGTCTTTTACCAAATAGGGTTATCTTCCGTTAATCAACGTTACCTTGTCACAACACAACTGGTTGGCTCAAACGCATTAAGAAGGAAAGACATTCCACAAAGGAACATTTAACAAGGCACACCTGTTAATTGAAATGCATTCCAGGTGACTACCTCATGAAGCTGGTTGAGAGAATGCCAAGAGTGTGCAAAGCTGTCAAGGCAAATGGTGGCTACTTTGAGGAATCTCAAATAAAAAATATATTTTGATTGGTTACTACATGATTCCATATGTGTTATTTCATAGTTTTGATGTCTTCACTATTATTCCGCAATGTAGAAAATAGTAAAAATAAAGAAAAACCTTTGAATGAGTAGGTATGTCCAAACTTTTGACTGCTACTGTATATATATTTTTTCTCTGCATTGTTAGGATTGGCCCATTAGTAAACATTTCACTGCTAGTCTATACCTGTTGTTTACGAAGCATGTGACAAATAACAATTTATTGTATTTGAGATCAGCAGCCAAGTTAAAGCCACTACTTTCCCAATGCAGGGTCCTGACTCCTGTGTTAAAATTGCCTAAATGTCATTTCGAAAGGTTTGGTGCTGTGGTGACCTTCACACTGCCACAACGGCCTGACCACACCATAGAGATAACACTAAAAACCTTACAGGGGGGGATTTATTGGTCTCTAAGTGCAGTGTAGTTTCTCGTGTAATACACAATCTCAAAAAAATATCATCAGACATTGTTTGAATAGAAAAGCTTTGAGAACTCTATTTGACCCATGTAGCGTATTGAGGGCTCCCTGAACCAACAAATTGATCACTTTTTGACCCCCAATTATACCTGCCATCATTCTATTTTCATTTGTTTTCATAGAAATTGCATGTCAGCTGATTTAATCTAATATTTTATGGTACCTAATTATCCCATTATGACATACCTTCCCCACACAATGTAGGCTCATTTGTGTTGTTTCAAACTGAATCACATTAGTTTCATTAGCGGCATTATGGAATATACTTGGTTCTTGGACTGCTCAGTATGCTGGTTCTCATTCCAGCCAATAATAAAGGTGTTCAATTAACTGAACACTGAACTTCGTAGGTGTGACTCTCAGTAAATTAGTGTCAATGGGAGGTCTCTATACTACCTGTGCTAGATTAGGGGGGTCCTTCGAAAATGAAATTAGATATCGGCCCTAGACCTGGACTTCTCTGCTGTATGGTGGTTGGGTTGTGTGGGCTACAGCACTGGGCTCAAACTAGCATACTTCAAACTCCAGAAAAACCCTGGACATCTGCACTAGCTAGCACACCTCCTGCTGAGTGTCACTGTCTGACAGTGGCAGAATAGAGAGCTCACATTCATTTCCTGCTCTGACAGTGCACACTAGAGGGCCCACAAAGAAACAATAGTCTTCCTATAGCTAGCTAGCGCAGCAGCGCCCATGGACCAGACTGCCAAGTTCCAAATGTCACTCAAGGTTAAAGGCATGCCACCTTACACAAGACACACATGCCACCGCTGCCTTCGTCTGCCGTGTCGAGAAGATCCTCAGGTGCCATTTGTGCACGCTTGTTCTCTGTGTGTGCGGAGGCTTATCGCAAAGCCCTGCCCTCCAAATCCCCTCATCTTCAGCATGGAAATATGCCCCCATCCAAGGCAAAGCTGACCTTGGATTCTCGCTTTGCGCCGTGAAGCGAAGATTAGAGGAAATCTTCCTCAGACACACATTTAGCTCCAAGAGATGTGTGCCTATTTAGCCCTAGATTTGTTTTAATATAGCAGAAACAAGTAATTTAGACACGTGAGTGGAGAAGTGGAGGCTGCTCAGAAGAGTAAAACATTAAAAGTGAAACTTTTTCGATAAGTCTATACTAAATATATTCACGTCAGCAAATAACTGATTAAAACATACTGTTTCGCAAAGAAGGTTTACAGTAGCCTCAACAGCACCCTCTAGGGTAGCACCATGGTGTAGCTGGATGACAGCTATTTTCCATCCTCCTCCGGGTACATTGACTTCAACACAAAACCTAGGAGGCTCATGGTTTCACCCCCTTCCATAAACGTACACAGTTATTATGATGACTCCCGGAGGACATCCTCCAACCTATCAGAGCTGTTGCAGTATGAACTGACATGTTGTACATCCAATAAAATGATCAGAGAATGAATCTAGTACTGAAATCATAAGCTAAATCTACCTACAGTAGCAATGCAGTGCATAAAGTGGGGTGAGTAGGTGACAAAGGGAGAGAAAGACAATAGTCATTTTTGAAAAAAATTAAGGAGAAGCGGCAGAGCGAGAAAGAAGGATATTCTGTTTCACTTACTTAGCTAATGCAGCTAATTTAGCCTACTCAACTACTTGACTCAATCCGAGAATAATTATATGTATGTTAGCTAGCTAAGGCTATCCAACACCACAACTCTTCCAAGTCAAGGTAAGCTTTCGGTTGTATTAATTTATTGCCACTGGGGCAATCTGGTGTAATTGCTAAACTGCTTGCTGTACACTGTACTGTGTGATTGTACACATGAATTAGATTGTGTGGTGTAATAACAAATTAGTTCTACTATGTTGACTATAACGTTAACATGGTGACATTGATGTAGGCAGTGTAGCGGTTAGCATTAGCAGTTATGGAGAGGTTTTTGTGCCTGGTAACAGACAGCTGTTGTGTTGTGCACCACAAGCGAAAGGAAAAGATGAGGAGGAGAGTGCGTAGATGCGAGAAGGAATTATACAATGAGCAAAGTGACAATTATGTATGTGGTGCTATGGAATTGAACTGTGTGTGCGGGTGATCAGGGGTGTATTCATTCCGACGATTCTGTTGCAAAGCGTTTCTTAAACAGAAGCAAACGAAACGGGAGGGACCTACCTCAATTTGTCCAATAGAAACTTGTTTGAGTTGCAAAACAAAACCTTTTGCAACTGTTAGGACTAATGATTACACCCTAGATCAGCTAGATGCAGGTAAGAGTGTGCAAGGTGGTATTGAATGTGTCACTGACTGTCACCTTGATTAGTAAAGAATTCTCCACCTGTTGGTTGTAGCAACCTCATGATGGGTATAGGGCAAGTTGGAGTATCATGATGTAGCCTAAACCTTTTCACTGTTACACTGAGCTGGGTGAATGGAATATGAATGACAGTCAACCAATATGCTGTAATAGAAATAAGTCCACGCTCATGAAAAAAAAACATCCTTCCTAATCTTAAACAGCACCGACCGCCACTGGAGTGGAGATACATGTGTCCTCTAACACATGGCCATTGACACCAGCTTCATCATCTTTTACTTGTTGTGCTAAAAACAGGTCAAGAACAAGTTGGTAATGTAAAAGTTGGGGAAAGTTTTTGTTTTGGGAAAAAATACTTTCCAAAGTCAAACTAAACCCCCAGACCCTTTGATCCCAGCCACTGTTCACAATGCTATGATCAATTAAACAGAAACTTTATGCAGTCATTCAGAAATAGGATGGTTAACAGCCTGTGAGGTTAGAAATGAAAATCATACACCATGAACAGTAACATAATGTCACAGAGAATGTTTCCAAAACGAGTGGAGATATCATTGCTAGACCTGTAGGATCATTAACATTAAACGATCCGAGTCATACAAATATGAAAACAAATTTTGGAAAACAAGAGTGCTTCTTTTGATCGACACTTCTTTATTGAAATAGCACTCTTTTTTTATCTTCCTAGCTCTCAAGCTTTTAACACTTTTTCAACATTAAATAATGGGTAACAATAACAGCCCTACAACCTCCAACTGGAGTACAAAACACATACTGTAATTTGGCACTGTAGTATATTACAGTTTACCCATAGAGACGTGTTGAGAGTGCCGTGGATATACCACACGGGAAAGCAAAGGAGGGCTTTTTTCATAGTTACAATAGTGTGAATTGACAATGACATCACCATGGTAAGCAGTAGAGTGTACACAAAGAAAGTTATATTTTATATAACTTGTGTGCTCAATTATCTCAAATGCTATATACTTTGCTAACATTCAAAAGCATCCCACTGGGCACACAGAAAAATTTCAATGTGGATAATTAGGCAATATCAATGAGATTACAACCAATATTCACCCACTCAAAAAGACAGCCAAAAGTTAGTTTAATTTTCAATGTGTTATCACTATGCTTTCAACCATATAAAAGTACAATCAAATTCCAATGGAAAAACAAAGTCTGATTTTGGGTTTTGGTCACCCAAATTTCTCTCACTGCGTTTTTAACCATTTAAAAGTACAAAAAGTCCAAATGGGAGTACAATGTCAGGTATCTTGTATTTATACAACAATTGAATGTGATATCACTGATTAATCTAATAGCACAACCAAATGACCTGGATTGCCGTTGAGATTACACTAAAAGTACATAGTGCAATTGAGCAATGCTGTTCAAGATTCTGAGCAGATTATTACAGAAATGGTGAAGATCTCCAAAGATCCACAAACTTTTCTTGCTATCTTGAACATGCATGCTTTCTATGATTACATAAGAAGACATTTATTGTTACAGTAGGCTAACCTCAAAATGTTGCCATGGATGCGTTACTCATTTAAGCTTGAATAAATGCTGTTACATTAGTTTGTAAGATAGCTTTAACTTTAGGCTATTTACTGTATTAGAAAAATAATATTGAATTGTGTTTGGTTGACAACACAGGATAGTTTCATCTGAGCCACTGGCTTAATCCTATTTAACTTTTATTTTTGGTTTAGTTGGAGACGTGAATCCAACATGTTAATGTCACTCTCCCGCTCTCCCTCTCTGGTCCTTGAGGTTGCCAGGCTGTCCTTCATTACGCACACCTGTCACCATCATTACACGCAGCAGTGCTCATTGGACTCACCTGGACTCCTTCCCTTTGTTGATTGCCCCGTCTAACTGTCTGCTCCCCGTTTGTTCCCTGTGTCTGCATTAATGTCGTTATATGTTCATGTTCAGACGCTGTCTTATACGAACATTCCATTCCTGCTAAACAATGGATATGTAGCATTTTGCAAAAAATATGTACATTTTAACACACATCTAAAATCTATTAATAAAAAAAACCTGAAAACAGTAATATTTTACACACACATGGAGGTACCCATTAGAACTTATTTCTAGTGAAAAACACTAATGTAAAACATTTGTGGATACAGCGTTTTGGAAATAAACTCTTCATGTACAGTGCCGTGAAAAAGTATTTGCCACCTTTCAGATTTTCTCTATTTATGAATATTTTTTACACTGAATCTTATCAGATCTTCAACCAAAACCTAAAATTAGACAAAGGGAACTTGAGTTCACAAATAACCAAAAAATATATATACTTATTTAATTAACAAAGTTATGCAACATTGTTCCCTAACACTCAGTAACTGGTTCTGCCACCTTTAGCTGCAATGACTGCAACCAAATACTTCCTGTAGTTGTTAATCAGTCTCTCACATCGCTGTGGAGGAATTTTGGCCGACTCTTGCATGCAGAACTGCTTTAACTCAGCGACATTTGTGGGTTTTCAAGCATGAACTGCTTATTTCAAGTCCTGTCACTACATCTCAATTGGGATTAGGTACTGACTTTGACTAGGCCAATTGCAAAAATTCTAATTTGTTGCTTTTTGACCATTTTCATGTAGACTTGATTGTGTGTTTTGGATCATTGTCTTACTGCATTAGCCAGCTGCGCTTCAGCTTCAGCTTCAGCTCACAGAGGAATGGCCTGACATTCTCCTGTAGAATTCTCGATGCGCCTGGCACCTACTACCATACCCTGTTCAAAGGCATTTCAATCTTTTGTCTTGCACTTTCTCACTGAAGTGCATTACCCCTCAGTAGGAGTCAATGTTCAGGCAGGAATCATTGGACTGTGGCTTCACATTATATTTCAATTTACACTACTGTTAAAAAGTTTGGGGTCACTTAGAATTGTTCTTGTTTTTGTTTTTGTCCATTAAAATAACATCAAATTGATCAGAAATACAATGTAGACATTGTTAATGTAAATAACTATTGTAGCCGGAAACGGCTGATTTTTAATGGAACATCTACATAGGCGTACAGAGGCCCATTATCAGCAACCATCACACCTGTGTTCCAATGGCAAGTTGTGTTAGGTAATCCAATTTTATCATTTTAAAAGGCTAATTGATCATTAGAACACCCTTTTGCAATTATGTTAGCACAGCTGATACTGGCCTTCTTTAGACTAGTTGAGTATCTGGAGCATCAGCATTTGTGGATTCGATTACAGGTTCAAAATGTCCAGAAACAAAGACCTTTCTTCTGAAACTTGTCAGTCTATTATTGTTCTGAGAAATGAAGGCTATTCCATGCGAGAAATTGCCAAGAAACTGAAGATCTCATACAACGCTGTGTACTACTCCCTTCACAGAACAGCG
The DNA here is from genome assembly GCF_965601325.2 of Salmo salar. Lineage (NCBI taxonomy): Eukaryota > Metazoa > Chordata > Actinopteri > Salmoniformes > Salmonidae > Salmo > Salmo salar. The sequence goes on from NC_138300.1 coordinate 70,821,999, forward strand.
CAAACTGGCTCTAACCAGAATAGAAAGAGGTGTGAGAGGCCCCGGTGCACATCTGAGCAAGAGGACAAGTACATTAGAGTGTCTAGTTTGAGAAACAGACGCACCACAGGTCCTCAACTGGCAGCTTCATTAAATAGTACCCACAAAACACCAGTCTCAACGTCAACAGCGACTCCAGGATGCTGGCCTTCTAGGCAGAGTTCCTCTGTCCAGTGTCTGTGTTCTTTTGCCCATCTTAATCTTTTCTTTTTATTGGCCAGTCCTGGCTTTTTCTTTGCAACTCTGCCTAGAAGGCCAGCATCCCGGAGTCGCCTCTTCACTGTTGACGTTTTCTAGCCATTTTGAGCCTGTAATTGAACCCACAAATGCTGATGCTCCAGATACTCAGCTACTTTAAAAAAGGCCAGTTTTATTTCTTCTTTAATCAGGACAACAGTTTTCAGCTGTGCTAACATAATTGCAAAAGGGTTTTCTAACGATCAATTAGCCTTTTAAAATGATAAACTTGGATTAGCTAACACAACGTGCCATTGGAACACAGGAGTGATGGCTGCTGATAATGGGCCTCTGTACAGCTATGTAGATATTCCATTTAAAAAATCAACCATTTTCAGCTACAATAGTAATTTACAACATTAGCAATGTCTACACTGTATTTCTGATCAATTTGATTATATTTTAATAACACATTTTTCTAAATTTTCTTTCAAAAACAAGGACATTTCTAAGTGACCCCAAACTTTTGCACTGTAGTGTACCTCTTTATTTTGGTTGATGGCTTGACATTGAAGCAATGATGTTGATTGAAAAATACCCTTTTACTATCAACATTGGAATAAAGTCTAATCAAACATAACATTTTACTTAATTTCAACCACAAAACACTAGTAACAACTTCATAATATTGAGTATCCCCCCATCCACAGGGATGATGGCCCATGTTGGCTCCAATGCTTCCCACAGTTGTGTCAAGTTGGCTGGATGTCCTTTGGGTGGTAGACCATTCTTGATACAAACGGGAAACTGTTGAGCATGAACAATCCAGGAGCGTTGCAGTTCTTGACACAAACCGGTGCGCCTGGCACCTACTACCATACCTCATTCAAAGGCACTTAAATAGTTGGTCTTGCCCATTCACCCTCTGAATGGCACACATACACAATCCTTGTCTCAATTGTCTCAAGGCTTTCTTTAACCTGTCTCTTCCCCTTTATCTACACTGATTGAAGTGGATTTAACAAGTTACGTCAATAAAGGATCATAGCTTTGACCTGGATTCACCTAGGCAGTCTAGGTCATGGAAAGAGCAGGTGTTCTTAATGCTTTGTATATTCAGTATAGGAAGAAGGTTGAAAATTACACATGAAAACAACACAATTTCAATGTATACATAGTTCTGATGACTATGTTGAAATTAGATTGATGTAACAGCCTGTTAATCAGGTTAAGTCAGGTATTTAAGTTAAAGTTTTACCCTAATTTGAATGTTTACAACGCTGGTTAAAATTAGATGAAAGTTTGATTCATTTTTTCAAATCCATTGTATTTTCCACGTTGATTCAACATCACAATTACGTTGATTCAACCAGTGTGTGCCAGTGGGTCGTTAGGGTAGATAGGTTTTCTCTTCTCAAACAATCGGGGTATTATGCTGGCTTTTTCATTCAAGGCTTTTTGGTATCTTGGTTCTTTGGCCTAATTACGTCTATAGAAATTAGAGTGGGTTTGAAAAAAACTGCAGTGATAAGGTTATAAAGGAAGAATACTTCAGCAATAAGCCCAATGGACCATTACTATCTTGCAACAGACACCACTTTGAACCGTTAAGCTTGTGTCATTTCTAAAAACCCTCTCCGCGCCGGCTTTCGTGTCAATTGCATCCAAAACGGCCAATTTCCTGTGTAACTTGGTGTTTTCACATTTTCATCATCCCTGCCAGAGCTATCCGGAGGCACTTTGGCCATCACTCATCACTGTTGCGTTGAGAGGCAGCCAATGTGCAGTAAAACTGATGGACGGCATTCCGCATGACTAAAGACAAATGACACTCCCAATCTTCTATGCAGGTTTTTTTACATTACATTTCTTTCTCTTACCACAAGAGGGTAGGGAAATAGAGAAATGTCCATGTTTGTATCACTTCCAATTCAATCGACCACTTTGAACATAACATTTCAGTCAGTGGCAGATGCAGTGAGAAAAAACTCTCTGTCTGCTCCGTTGTTACAATACAGTTCATAGTCTATATTCCGTTTCATATTGGACCTTCTCCTAGAATCAGTTATTGAGTCCATATATTTGCATAATTACAGTATTGCTATATTATAGGCTCTACTGGGAGGAGAAAACACTGTGTTCTGAAGCCTCTGCAGTCTGTCTTATGGCTTGACCTTTGCACTATGGACATTTTGCCTTGTATAAAACTGCACATTCAGTACAGTCTCAAAGAGATGAATGCTAAGTAGCAGGTATGTAATAGAGTGAAATGCCTCAATGTGAACATATAGCTAATGACCATTGTAGATGCTCAGTTATAGCTTCTAAAATCCCCGTTCAGACCACAGAGAGCTAAACATGTAGTTACATTTGATTTGTAAAACCTAGAAGTACTACTTATTTCTCTGAGAGTGAGGCGGATATACTGTACAGTACATTCGGAAAGTATTCAGAGCCCTTGACTTTTTCCACATTTTGTTGCCTTCTTCTAAAACTGATTAAATGTTTTTTTTTCCCTCAATCTACACACAATATCCAAAAATGAAAAAGCTAAATGATGTTTTTAGAAATGTTAGCAAATGTTTGCAAAAAACTGAAATATCACATTAACATGCTGTAAGTATTTAGACCATTTACTACCATTTAGTACTTTGTTGAAGCACTTTTGGCAGCGATTACTGCATCGATTCTTCTTGGGTATGACGCTACATGGTTGGCACCCCTGTACTTGGGGAGTTTCTCCCATTCTTCTCTGCAGATCCTTTCAAGCTCTGTCAGGTTGGATGGGGAGCATCACAGTACAGCTATTTTCAGGTCTCTCCAGAGATGTTAGATCGGGTTCAGGGCTCTGGCTGGGCCACTCAAGGACACTCAGAGACTTGTCCCTAAGCTACTCCTGCGTTTTCTTGGCTGAGTGCTTAGAGTCATTGTCCTGTTGGAAGGTAAACCTTCACCCCAGTCTGAGTTCCCGAGCGCTCTAGAGAAGATTTTCATCTTACTGTTCATCGTCCCTTGTTCCTGACCAGTCTCCCAGTGGCTGCCGCTGACAAACATCCCCACAGCATAATGTTGCCACCACCATGCATCACCGTAGGGATGGTACGAGGTTTCCTCCAGATGTGACACTTGGCATTCAGGCCAAATAGTTCAATCTTTGTCTCATCAGACCAGAAAATCTTGTGTTCTCATGATCTGAGTCCTTTAGGTGCCTTTTGGCAAACTCCAAGCGTGCTGTCATGTGCATTTTACTAAGGAGTAGCTTCTGTCTGGCCATTCTACCATAAAGACCTGATTGGTGGAGTGCTGCAGAGATGGCTGCCTTCTGGAAGGTTCTCACATCTCCACAGTGGAACTCTGGAGCTCTGTCCGAGTGACAATCGGGTTCTTGGTCACCTCCCTGACCAAGGCCCTTCTTTCACATCTGGACCGGCAGCCATCTCTAGGAAGAGTCTAGGTGGTTACAAAATTCTTCAAACTAAGAATGATGGAGGCCATTGTGTTCTTGGGGACTTTCAATGCTGCAGAAATGTTTTGGTACTTTACCCCAGATCTGTTCCTCGACGTAATCCAGAGCACTACGGACAATTCCTTCAACCTCATGGCTTGGTTATTGCACTGACTGTCATGGTCGTCGCTAGAAATGGAGGACCAAAACGCAGCAGGTATGTGTATACTCATCTTCTTTATTTACCAGAAAAGAAGGAAAAACCAAACAAACACGTATACAAAAATAAACAAAACGATGAACGACAAAATGACAGCCTTGAAGGCACCACAGCAATCCAAGAACAATCTCCCACAACAGACAAAACACAAACACACCCTCATATATGGGACTCTCAATCAAAGGCAAATAGACAACACCTGCCTTCAATTGAGAGTCCCAACCCCAATGAACCCAAACATAGAAGCAGACACACTAGACTCAACATAGAATTACATAAACATAGATCATAAACCAAAACCCGGAAATACTAAATCAAACGCCCTCTTACCAACACACCACCCTGAACCACATAAAACAAATACCCTCTGCCACGTCCTGACCAAACTACAATAACAATTAACCCTTATACTGGCCAGGACGTGACAGTACCCCCCCCTTAAAGGTGCTAACCCCGGAAGCACCTTAAAAAACCAAAACCAACAACAACAAAAAACACAACCCCAAACAACAAAACAAAAATTTCCCCTCTACTAAAAGGGAGGGAAGGGAGGGTGGCTGCCGTCAACGACGGCACTGTGCTACACCCCCCCTCCCCAACCCACCTATATCAGGAGGTGGCTCCGGTTCTGGCCGTTCCAGGCTGTCGGGGCGGTTTGGCAGCTCGGGGCAGTCTGGGCAGTCTGGCAGCTCGGGGCAGTCTGGGCAGTCTGGCAGCTCGGGGCAGTCTGGGCAGTCTGGCAGCTCGGGGCAGTCTGGGCAGTCTGGCAGCTCGGGACAGTCTGGGTAGTCTGGCATCTCGGGACAGTCTGGGCAGTCTGGCAGCTCGAGACAGTCTGGGCAGACTGGCCACTCTGGCAGTTCAGGGCAGACTGGCCACTCCGGCAGTTCAGGGCAGTCTGGCCACTCCGGCAGTTCAGGGCAGTCTGGCCACTCCGGCAGTTCCGGGCAGTCTGGCCACTCCGGCAGTTCAGGGCAGTCTGGCCACTCCGGCAGTTCAGGGCAGTCTGGCCACTCCGGCAGTTCAGGGCAGTCTGGCCACTCCGGCAGTTCAGGGCAGTCTGACCACTCCAGCAGTTCAGGGCAGTCTGGCCACTCCGGCAGTTCAGGCGACTGTTGACTGGCGGGCAGCTCTGGTGACTGTTGACTGGCGGGCAGCTCTGGTGACTGTTGACTGGCGGGCAGCTCTGGTGACTGTTGACTGGCGAGGCTGGGTTTACGCACTTGAAGCCTGGTACGTGGTGCTGGTACTGGGAGTACCAGATTGTGAACACGCACCTCCAGGCTAGTGCGGGGAGCGGGAACAGGACGAGTCGGACTGGGTTGACGCACTTCCGGGTCCGCATGAGAGACAGGAGTTGGAAACCCAGGGCTATGGAGGCGCACAGTCGGTCTTGATCTTACCTCCTGCACAACCCGTCTTGGCTGGATGGAACTAGTAGCCCTGTACGAGCGGGGTGCTTGTACAGGGCAGACTGGGCTGTGCAGGGGCCTGATGGTAGCCGTGCGTAGAGTGGGAGTTGGGTAGCCTGGTCCTCGGAGGCGTACCGGCGACCAGATGCGCTGCGCAGGCATCCTCCTACCAGGCTGGATGCCCGCTCTAGCACGGCACCTGCGAGGGGCTGGAATAACGCGCACCGGACTGTGCGTGCGTATGGGTGAGATAGTGCGCTCCTCAGCGAAACATGGTGCTCTCCACCTCATACGCTCCTCCATATAACCACGGGTAGCTGGCTTCCGGCTCTTCCTAGGCCTAGCCAAACTACCCGTGTGCCCCCCCAAAAACATTTATTGGGGGTGCCTCTCGTGCTTCTCCCTCAGCGCGTCCAAGGCCTCGTACCTCCGCCTCTCTGCCTTGGCTGCCTCAATTTCCCACTGCGGGCGGCGATAATCCCCAGCCTGGTGCCAAGGTCCAGCCCCATCTAGAACTTCCTCCCAGGTCCATCTCTCCCGCCAGTCCAACTCGAAGTCCCCTTTCTTCTTCTGCTTGGTCCTTAGTTGGTGGGAGATTCTGTCACGGTCGTCGCTAGAAATGGAGGACCAAAACGCAGCAGGTATGTGTATACTCATCTTCTTTATTTACCGGAAAAGAAGGAAAAACCAAACAAACACGTATACAAAAATAAACAAAACGATGAACGACAAAATGACAGCCTTGAAGGCACCACAGCAATCCAAGAACAATCTCCCACAACAGACAAAACACAAACACACCCTCATATATGGGACTCTCAATCAAAGGCAAATAGACAACACCTGCCTTCAATTGAGAATCCCAACCCCAATGAACCCAAACATAGAAACAGACACACTAGACTCAACATAGAATTACATAAACATAGATCATAAACCAAAACCCGGAAATACTAAATCAAACGCCCTCTTACCAACACACCACCCTGAACCACATAAAACAAATACCCTCTGCCACGTCCTGACCAAACTACAATAACAATTAACCCTTATACTGGCCAGGACGTGACACTGACATGCACTGTCAACTGTGGGACCTTATCCTGTTGGGGCTAGGGGGCAGTATTTTCACGGCCGGATAAAAAAACGCACCCGATTTAAACTGGTTACTACTCTTGCCCAGAAACGAGAATATGCATATAATTAGTAGATGTGGATAGAAAACACTCTAACGTTTCTAAAACTGTTTGAATGGTGTCTGTGAGTATAACAGAACTCATATGGCAGGCCAAAACCTGAGAAGATTCCATACAGGAAGCAACCTCTCTGACAATTTGTTGTCCTTCTGTTGTATCTCTATCAAAAATACAGCATCTGTGCTGTAACATGACACTTTCTAAGGCTTCCATTGGCTCTCTAACGCCGCCAGAAAGTGGAATGGGGTGTCTGCTGTCTCTGGGCAAAGTATAGCAGCTCTGTTTGTGAGTGGTCAGCCTGGGGATAGTGAGACTGAGATTCGCATTCACGAGACTTCTCAATTTTTTTTCCTTCAGCCTTTGAATGAATACAACGTTATCCGGTTGGAATATTATCGCTATTTTACGAGAAAAATAGCATAAAAATGGATTTTAAACAGCGTTTGACATGCTTCTAAGTACGGTAATGGAATATTTTGAATTTTTTTGTCACGAAATGCGCTCACGCGTTACCCTTCGGATAGTGACCTGAACGCACGAACAAAACGGAGGTATTTGGATATAACTATGGATTATTTGGAACCAAAACAACATTTGTTGTTGAAGTAGAAGTCCTGGGAGTGCATTCTGATGAAGAACACCAAAGGTAATCCAATTTTTCTAATAGTAATTCTGATTTTAGTGAGCCCCAAACTTGGTGGGTGTCAAATTAGCTAGCCTGAAATGGCCGAGCTATGTACTCAGAATATTGCAAAATGGGCTTTCGCCGAAAAGCTATTTTAAAATCTGACATAGCGTTTGCATAAAGGAGTTCTGTATCTATAATTCTTAAAATAATTGTTATGTATTTTGTCAACGTTTATCATGAGTAATTTAGTAAATTCACCGGAAGTTTTCGGTGGGTATGCTAGTTCTGAACATCACATGCTAATGTAAAAAACAGTTTTTTGATATAAATATGAACTTGATTGAACAAAACATGCATGTATTGTATAACATAATGTCCTAGGAGTGCCACCTGATGAAGATCATCAAAGGTTAGTGCTGCATTTAGCTGTGGTTTTGGTTTTTGTGACATATATGCTTGCTTTGAAAATGGCTGTGTGATTATTTTTGGCAGGGTACTCTCCTGACATAATCTAATGTTTTGCTTTCGCTGTAAAGCCTTTTTGAAATCGGACAATGTGGTTAGATTAACGAGAGTCTTGTCTTTAAAATGGTGTAAAATAGTCATATGTTTGAGAACGCAAACATCCCACCTAGCCCATAGAAGTTATATAGACAGGTGTGTGCCTTTCCAAATTATATCCAATCAATTTAATTTACCACAGGTGGACTCCAATCAAGTTGTAGATGCTCAATGGAATCAGGATGCACCTGAGCTCAATTGCATGTCTCATTGCAAAGGGTCCGAATATGTAAATAAGGTATATCAGTTTTTAATTTTGAATACATTTGCACAAAATTAAAAAAAACAGTTTTTGTATTGTCGTTATGGGTTATTGTATGTAGATTGTGGAAAAAATATAATGTAATCAATTTTAGAATAACGTAACGAAATGTGGAAAAAGGGAATTGTTCTGAATACTTTCCGAATGTACTGTATAGCATTTCGCAAAAAAACACTGAAATGAGACCGTCAAGTAATAGAATTAAAAAAAATACATGTCTGTCATTGAACAACACCATGCCATGATTAGACACCAATCTTTTTCATAAGTTCTTACATAAATAAAAGCTAATTGACCAACATTTCTGAAAAGGCATATATTGTGTTTTGAAATTACACTCTTCACATTGTTCTGAAGATTATGCTAAAATTAGATTGATGTAACAACCTGTTAATCGGGTTAAGTCAATGTATTTAAGTTGAAGTTTTACCCTAATTTCAATTTTTACAATGCTGGTTGAAATTATATGAAATCAGAACTGGTTGATGACTTTTTTTCAAATCAAATGTATTTTCCATGTTGATTCCACGTCACAATAAGTTGACAAATTCACATTAAAACAGTGTTAATTCAACTAGTGTGTGCCCAGTGGGAAGATAAATAGCAATGACGTCTAAGAAATTGTCAAATATGAGCGTATACAGATGCGGTCCACCACAGCTTGTACAAACAGAGAGAATGTGTTCATTACCTTCTAATAAGGTGTGTGAAAACAATGGATCAGAATGTGTATTAGAAATGTTTTTATCACACAGACAAGATGCAATGGATCACCAGGTAATGATGCTCACATGTTATCAAGTGGGCTCCCAGACAGATGAGTGTGTGTAGTGGAATGATAGAGCTGGCAGTGGTGATGATGAGGCCTCCACCATGGGTGAGTGGGCTTGGACACATTACTGAGGTCAGCAGTAACATCTGTCCCCGCTATTGACAACCATTTAAATTACAACCTCATACAGTTCTCACACACAGAGTGAGAAATGAGTCTGAACGGATGTGTTTTGTACAGATGTTTTAATTGCTATTCTGTATCTTTACCTAGGTGACATCCCAGGAGCACAAATACTTCCTGCAGTTTAACTTCATAAACAAAGGCAGTGTGCGCACAAGCATGTGTAAAATAACTGAATTAATATTAAATTCATGCACTGTTGAAAAGCTTTGTTGGGTCTAATGCTTTTCAAATTGCCAATTTGCCATTATGCTTAAAAGGAGTGAATTGTGGTGCTGGAAATTATTTCCTTATTGACAAGCCATTAATCAAGCTCTGTGCTGGATATCAGCCAGAAAACCCTTAAAGACAGATGTGCCAAGACACAGCATTGTTGTGTATACATGTACACAGGTTTGTAGAGCATCATCACCACACCAACACATATTGACCCATTTTGAAATGAGATATGACGCATCAGAACTTGTCTATGAGAGGAAAAAACTATGTTTTAAGATTAAAAACAGCAACTACCCAGGGGGTTTGCAGTGGAGTGTTGAATTAGTCCATCTGAAGCAGGGCTGGGTCAGGAATTCAGCCAATAATATCTCTGCTCATGGGACAAGTGCCAAATAATCTTTAATGTCCACAGTTAGTCAAGACCTTCTAGCTTGTCCGCCAAGAGACAAAACCCTTAGCGGGACAATGAGTAGCCCCTACTGGCCCTCCAATACCAATGCTACACACCTATAAGCCAACTCCATGCAGCCCTGCTTAGCTTTCATGGGCCAGTTAGCAGATGGGTACAGGGTGGTATTCCTGCATACAGCCATATGGTGACACTATAATCTAGTTATATCTATTTTGATTGAGGAAGGGTAATATATTCACCCCAGACGTATCATCCATTTCATAACGTTTGACAAAAGAGATCTATCAGGTAAGAAGAATAAACTTCTCTGAAACGTAATCCATTTGGCTTTCAAACATATAGGATTGATACACATGCAGGTGAAAACAATCTGCAGTTTTAAATCACAAAACATAGCTTTATCATAACAGATGTATTGGTATAGGTAAACAGGCATATACTTACAGGGTTTACCATAAGATAAAGCTTTATAATCTTAAGCTTTATCATATCAACTGTATATGTATAGGTAAAATTCCATATACTTACAGGCAGTAAATGTTGGCCTGTTGATTCCAACTGGGACCTTATCACTGCGAGGAGGGCAGAAGGCTGCTGGTGTGAGGTTGGCTCTGTCTCCCCTTAAACCACATTCCCTCGCTGCATCCCTGCTCAACAGACCATCCACCTGCAACAGAAAACAACCCATTACAAAAACCTCAGTACAGGCTGGTGTATTGATGGCAAGACAGAAAGTGAAATACGAGTTATCGAAAGAACACATACTCTGATACCCAGGAAAGGTGTATAAGTGGATATTACACATTTTAAGGTTGTCCATCATGAAAGATGTATACATAATTCAACAGATAATTAAATATACAGTATTTGCATCCACTGGTCCATAGTACACAAACTGGTTATTGCCAGTCTAGTTACAACTCATATCTTTGTTGGTTATCATTGTGTTATATTTCATGAATATTTAATCATATTGTTAACACAATGATACATTGGGAGACTGTCAGAATACCTTCACTGAGCCATTACAACAGAGTTGTTCGTGAGACAATTCCTCAACACTTGAAATTCCTGTTCTTTATTGTCAAATTTTACCCTGAAAAAAACAGCAGACAACATTTGCGTAGATAATCAACTATTCCCTATGAAACATCAGGCAATGTTGTTATGCCAACAGAGGTAGCAACACACGAGCGGTAATGGCTCCGTGGTTGCCAATGCTGATCAGTAAAATTTCAATACACAAACATCTTTTCAAATACAAGAAAAAAAGTCTACCATGTCACACAAATCCACCGATTATCATACATTCTCATGATTAAGTCAGTTTTTGTGAAGGCACACATTCATAATTTCAGCTCTGCCCCTATACCTCACAGTTGTACATCATGCCAATAATGACTACCTTCTGTTTTATTTTCCTCTATGTAGGAGGGAGGTGATCAGATTCGGGAAATGTCAGAGATATGTCGAAGTTTTGGAGATCAGAGAAACCACAGTTAATTTGTCCTTTCAGACGGAAAAGGGAAATGAAGAAATGCTCACCAAAACCCCTGATGAACCCTATTGTAATGACTTAGTCATTGATGTTTTATTAAAGTATTTCATACTTCATACTGCGGAGTAAAATTTTTGCACCGGGAGAGTTCAACCAATGATGTCATTGGATGATTGAGCCTGCTGTCTGATAAAACAATGAATGAGGTTGTGTTTTCTAGCAATTGTTGTGGGCTTTGTGTTTTGCCGATTGTACAATCATGCTAGCAGCGAGAAGATATGGTTGTCTCAACGATGTTCCTATCTGCCAGGACATTGCTTTTTATAGTGGAGATCAAGTTCATAAATTGCCTGGCTGGGCTGATGACACAGTGGATTGCGCAGTTAGATGGAACAAAGTAAATACGCATTTTAACATCATAGATTTAGCCGGTGGTAATTTGTGGAATAGAGACCGGCTGAAATGTGATTTTAACCAATAAGCATTCAGGGTTAGACCCAACCGTTGTATAATTAAGCAATAAGGCACGAGGCGGTGTGGTATATGGCCAACATACCACGGCTAAGGGCGGTTCTTAAGCATGACTCAACGTGGCGCACCGGATGCAGACCTTAGCTGTGGTATATTGGCCATATACCACACCGCCTCTTGCCTTATTGCTTAATTATACAATGAATACTCTGGGAGAAAAAGGTGTAGATTCACGCGCAGTGCGTGGCAGATGTTTATTAAGCTTTTGCAGAAGGCAGGAATCGTGGTCACAGGCAGGCAGGCAGGCAGGCAGGCAGGCAATCAAAACCAAAACCTCACAACCATCCGAACAGAAATAACTCAACTAAATAGGGAGCTGATAAGACCAGGTGAGAAATGAACACAGGTGAAATCAATGAACAATAATAAAAGACAGGGCTACGTTCCAGAAAACAAAGAAACAGGGCTACGTTCAAGAACATATGACAATAATCATGGCCTCTAAACCGTCAAGCTGCATACTGGACCCTATTCCAACTAAACTACTGAAAGAGCTGCTTCCTGTGCTTGGCCCTCCTATGTTGAACACAATAAACAGCTCTCTATCAAGCAGATGTGTACCAAACTCACTAAAAGTGGCAGCAATAAAGCCTCTCTTGAAAAAGCCAAATCTTGACCCAGAAAATATAAAAAACTATCGGTCTATATCGAATCTTCCATTCCTCTCAAAAAAAGCTGTTGCGCAGAAACTCACTGCCTTCCTGAAGACAATGTGTACGAAACACTTCAGTCTGGTTTTAGACCCCATCATAGCACTGAGACTGCACTTGTGAAGGTGGTAAATTAACTTTTAATGGTGTCAGACCGAGGCTCTGCATCTGTCCTCGTGCTCCTAGATCTTAGTGCTGCTTTTGATACCATCAATCACCACATTCTTTTGGAGAGATTGGAAACCCAAATTGGTCTACACGGACAAGTTCTGGCCTGGTTTAGATCTTATCTGTTGGAAAGATATCAGTTTGTCTCTGTGAATGGTTTGTCTTCTGACAAATCAACTGTAAATGTCGGTGTTCCTCAAGGTTCCATTTTAGGACCACTATTGTTTTCACTATATATTTTACCTCTTGTGGATGTCATTCGAAAACATAATTTTACATTTCAATGCTATGCGGATGACACACAGCTGTACATTTCAATGAAACATGGTGAAGCCCCAAAATTGCCCTAGCTAGAAGCCTGTGTTTCAGACATAAGGAAGTGGATGGCTGCAAACTTTCTACTTTTAAACTCAGACAAAACAGAGATGCTTGTTCTAGGTCCCAAGAAACAAAGAGATCTTCTGTTGAATCTGACAATTAATCTTGATGGTTGTACAGTCGTCTCAAATAAAACTGTGAAGGACCTCGGCGTTACTCTGGACCCTGATCTCTCTTTTGAAGAACATATCAAGACTGTTTCAAGGACAGCTTTTTTCAATCTACGTAACATTGCAAAAATCAGAAACTTTCTGTCCAAAAATGATGCAGAAAAATTAATCCATACTTTTGTTACTTCTAGGTTGGAGTACTGCAATGCTCTACTTTCCGGCTACCCGGATAAAGTACTAAATAAACTTCAGTTAGTACTAAATACGGCTGCTAGAATCCTGACGAGAACCAAATGATTTGATCATATTACTCCAGTGCTAGCCTCCCTATACTGGCTTCCTGTTAAGGCAAGGGCTGATTTCAAGGTCTTACTGCTAACCTACAAAGCATTACATGGGCTTGCTCCTACCTATCTTTCCGATTTGGTCCTGCCGTCCATACCTACACGTACGCTACGGTCACAAGACGCAGGCCTCCTAATTGTCCCTAGAATTTCTAAGCAAACAGCTGGTGGCAGGGCTTTCTCCTATAGAGCTCCATTTTTATGGAATGGTCTGCCTACCCATGTGAGAGATGCAGACTCGGTCTCAACCTTTAAGTCTTTACTGAAGACTCATCTCTTCAGTAGGTCCTATGATTGAGTGTAGTCTGGCCCAGGAGTGTGAAGGTGAACGGAAAGGCTCTGGAGCAACGAACCGCCCTTGCTGTCTCTGCCTGGCTGGTTCCCCTCTCTCCACTGGGATTCTCTGCCTCAAACCCTATTACAGGGGCTGAGTGTCACGGTTGTCGTATGGATTGGACCAAAACGCAGCGGGAATATGTATATTCATCTTCTTTTTATTTTGAAAAGGAGAAACAACTAAATACGTATACGAAAAAGAACAAAACGAAACAGTCCTGTCAGGTGCAACAAACACTAAAAAAGGAACAACTACCCACAAAATCCCACAGAAAAACACCCTTCTTAAATAGGACCTTCAATTAGAAGCAATTAGGAGCAGCTGCTTCCAATTGAAGGTCAACCCAACAAACACCACGTAGAAATAGACATACTAGAACTAACAGTACTAAACTAACAAGAACATAGCCCAACAAACCCCAAAACACTCTAAACAAACACACCCCTGCAACGTCCTGACCAAACTACAATAACAAATAACCCCGTATACTGGTCAGGATGTGACAGTACCCCCCCCAAAGGTGCACCTTAAACAAAAAATAAACACAAAACAAATATTTAAAAAATGAAATTAAAATAAACCCCAAAACAAAAATAATCATAAATAAAGGGAGGGAACGGAGGGTGGCCACCGTCACCGACGGTTCTTGTGCTACACCCCCCCCCCCCCCAACCTCCTACTACGGAGGAGGCTCAGACTCCGGCCTTACTCCCCAACCTAACCTGTCCACCCCCGCTAACTGTTTATTATATTTTACCCTTCCCGAAGTCTCTGGACTAAGGCACATCGCTGAAGACCTCGGGCTGATGCGTGCCGCTGGAGACCTCGGGCTGATGCGCGTCGCTGGAGACCTCGGGCTGATGCGCGTCGCTGGAGACCTCGGGCTGATGCTCGTCGCTAGAGACCTCGGGCTGGAGGGCGACTCTGGGAGCTCCGGACTGGAGGGCGACTCTGGGAGCTCTGGACTGGAGGGCGACTCTGTCGGTTCTGGACTGGAGGGCGTCTCTGTCGGTTCCGGACTGTGGGCTGTCTCTGTCGGTTCCGGACTGTGGGCCGTCTCTGTCGGTTCCGGACTGTGGGCCGTCTCTGTCGGTTCCGGACTGTGGGCCGTCTCTGTTGGTTCCGGACTGTGGGCCGTCTCTGCTGGCTCCGGACTGTGGGCCATCTCTAGACGGGGTACTGTCGCCGGAAGCTCTGGACGGGGCACTGTTGCCGGACACTATGTACGGGGCACTGTCGCCGGACACTCTGGATGAGGCACTGTTGCCGGACACTCCGGACGAGGCACTGTTGCCGGACACTCTGGATGAGGCACTGTTGCCGGACACTCTGAACAGGGCACTGTTGCCAGAAGCTCTGGATGGGGACTGCGCACTGAAGGCCTGATGCGTGGGGCTGGCTTAGGAAGCGCCAGACTAGGGACACGCACCACAGGGCTAGTGCGAGGAGCAGGAGCAGGACGAGCTGGACTGGGCTGACACACTGGAGGCCTGGTGCGTGGGGCTGGTACTGGAGGTACCAGACTGGAGACACGCACCCCAAGGCTAGTGCGAGGAGTGGGAACAGGACGTACTAGACTGGGCTGATGCACTGGAGGCCTGGTGCGTGGTGCTGGCTTTGGAGGCGCCAGACTAGAGACACGCACCTCAGGGCTAGTGCGAGGAGCAGGAACTGGATACACCGGACCATGAGTAGGCACTGGAGGTCTGGAGCGCACCTTCTGCACAACCCGTCCTGGCTGGATGGTAATAGTAGCCCTGCATGAGTGGAGTGCTGGCACAGGGCGAACTGGGCTGTGCAGAGGCCTGATGGCTGCGTAGAGCAGGCGTAGGGTAGCCTGGGCCTAGGAGGCGCACTGGTGGCCAGATGTGCTGCGCAGGCATCCTCCTCCCAGGCTGGATGCCCACTCTAGCACAGCACTTGCGAGGGGCTGGGATCGCTCGCACTGGACTGAGAGTGCACATGGGCGAGATCGTGCGCACTTCCGCATATACCGGCGCTCTCCACTCCACACGCTCCCCATAATAAGCACGGGGAGTTGGCTTAGGGCTCACCCTTGGCCCAGCCAAACTACCCGTGTGCCCCCCAAAAACAACTCTTGGGGGTGCCTCTCAGACTTCCTCCATGGTCCTTCTCCCGCTAGTATTTGCTCCCAAGTCCAAAACTCCTTATAGCTCTTCTCCTGGTGCTGCTCCTTCCTCCGCTGCTTGGTCCGTTTGTGGTGGGTAGTTCTGTCATGGTTGTCGTATGGATTGGACCAAAACGCAGCGGGAATATGTATACTCATCTTCTTTTTATTTTGAAGGAGAAACAAGTAAATACGTATACAAAAAATAACAATATGAAACAGTCCTGTCAGGTGCAACAAACACTAAAAAAGGAACAACTACCCACAAAATCCCACAGAAAACCCCCCCTTTTAAATAGGACCTTCAATTAGAAGCAACTAGGAGCAGCTGCTTCCAATTGAAGGTCAACCCAACAAACACCACATAGAAACAGACATACTAGAACTAACATAGAACTAAACTAACAAGAACATAGCCAAACAAACCCCAAAACACTCTAAACAACCACACCCCTGCCACGTCCTGACCAAACTACAATAACAAAAAACCCCTTATACTGGTCAGGACGTGACACTGAGTCACTGGCTTATTGGTGTTCTTCCATGCCGTCCCTAGAAGGGGTGTGTCACTTGAGTGGGTTGAGTCACTGACGTGGTCTTGGCACCCCCCCTTGGGTTGTGCCGTGGCGGAGATCTTTGTGGGCTATACTCGGCCTTGTCTCAGGATGGTAAGTTGGTGGTTGAAGGTATCCCTCTAGTGGTGTGGGGGCTGTGCTTTGGCAAAGTGGGTGGGGTTATATCCTTCCTGTTTGGCCCTGTCCGGGGGTATCATCGGATGGGGCCACAGTATCTCCTGATCCCTCCTGTCTCAGCCTACAGTATTTATGCTGCAGTAGTTTATGTGTCAGGGGGCTAGGGTCAGTCTGTTATATCTAGAGTATTTCTCCTGTCTTATCCGGTGTCCTGTGTGAATTTAAGTATGCTCTCTCTAATTCTCTCTTTCTCTCGTTCTCTCTTTCTTTCCTTCTTTCTCTCTCTCTGAGGACCTGAGCCCTAGGACCATGCCTCAGGACTACCTGGCATGATGACTCCTTGCTGTCCCCAGTCCACCTGGCCGTGCTGCTGCTCCAGTTTCAACTGTTCCGCCTGTGGCTATGGAACCCTGACCTGTTCACCGGACGTGCTACCTATCCCAGACCTGCTGTTTTCAACTCTCTAGAGACAGCAGGAGCGGTAGAGATACTCTCAATGATCGGCTATGAAAAGCCAACTTACATTTACTCTTGAGGTGCTGACTTGTTGCACCCTCGACAACTACTGTGATTATTATTATTTGACCATGCTGGTCATTTATGAACATTTGAACATCTTGGTCATGTTCTGTTATAATCTCCACCCGGCACAGCCAGAAGAGGACTGGCCACCCTTCATAGCCTGGTTCCTCTCTAGGTTTCTTCCTAGGTTTTGGCCTTTCTAGGGAGTTTTTCCTAGCCACCGTGCTGTACAGAAACCCAGCCTAAAACCCCAACCAGCACCTGCATTGCTTGCTGTTTGGGGTTTTAGGCTGGGTTTCTGTACAGCACTTTGAGATATCAGCTGATGTAAGAAGGGCTATATAAATACATTTGATTTGATTTGATTTTATATACCACGGCTGTCAGCCAATCAGCATTCAGCGCTCGAATCACCCAATTTGTAACGGCAAATGAACACATTTCTAGCAGCAAATATAGCCTTGGTATTAGTGGGATAATCAACCCTGGGTTCTATGCATTCTTTGAAAATAATGCAACTCCATTGAATGCATTGCCCCCTCGATGATTATCCCTTACTTAATCTGATCCTCTTGAACATGTTTAGATTCTAATGGTAAGTGGGTAATTACACATATGTAGTTTAGTTACATAAATTTGATGTGCCTTAAGAAAGTATTCACAACCCTTTACTGAATTTAAAATTGATAAAATATAGATTTTCTTTAGTCACTGGCTTACACACAATACCCCATAAGGTCAAAGTGGACTTATATTCAGATTTTTTTGTACAAATTCAGAAAAAATGAAAAGCTGAAATGTCTTTAGTCAATTAGTATTCAAGGCCTTTGTTATGGCAAGCCTAAACAGGTTCAGGAGTAAGATTTTGCTTATCAAGTCTCATAATAAGTTGAAATAATAGTGTTTAATATAATTTTTGAATGACTACCTCATCTCCGTACCCCACACATACAATTATCTGTTAATAAGGTCCCATGAGGCCAATGGTGACTTTAAAACAGTTACAGAGTTTAATGGCTCTGATAGGAGAAAACTGAGGATGGAACATGTAGTTACACCATAATGTTAACCTAATTGACAGAGTGAACAGAAGGAAGCATGTACAGAATAAAAATATTCCAAAACATGCATCTTGTTTGCAAGGCACTAAAGTAATGATGCAAAAAATGTGGCAAAGCAATTCACTTTTTGTCCTGAATACAAAGCGTTATTTTAAGGGCAAATCCAATACAACACATTACTGAGTACCACTCTCCATCGCCAACACTCAAACCTCCATCAAGGGTGGGCCTCGTAAGTTGGTAGACGCATCTGAGGTGGGCGTGGGGGCAGTTTGTCACAAAGACAGGGTAACCCATTGACATTGTTTCCTTGTGCTTTTTTTCTCTAAGAAACTGTCCTCCGCAGAGAGGAATTAACGAGAGAGGAATTTCAAGCATACTGGTGGCTCCATCATGGTTCAGTCTGCTTTCCATCAGACACTGGGAGACAAATTTACATTTTAACAGGACAATAACCTAAAACACAAGGTCACATCCACACTGGAGTTTTTTACCAAAAAGACGGTGAATGTTCCTGATTGGCCGAGTTACAGTTTTCACTCAACCCTGCTGAACACAAGTACTCAGACAGCAAAAAAGTGCTGCTGTCGACAGTCTGGGCGGTCAAGGACTTCACCAGTTATGTCGGCGGACAAAAGGTGATCATAGAAACATGTCACCAATTGGTGACTTTCCTGAAAAGCCAACGAATCCGTGAGGGTGCTGTACACAACAGCAAGATAGCGGCTTGGCTAATGACGCTGCAGAACCATGATGTGGTAGTCAACTACGCAAAAGCAGAAAACCTGCCTTTGGGCGGGGCTTTAGTGGTGTGTTGACACTGACTTCGCACCACCCCATGTAACATAGCTCCACTGTTGCCTTTGAACCATCACAACTTTGAAGAGAACGTGTGTCTTGGCATGACGATGGCATTTGTGGATGGCTGTTCTTACTGTCATCTAGACCACTTGCAAGCTGGTGTGGGATTGGTAAGGCACAACGATATTCCGTGCAAACCGCTTCAATTTCAGCTAGGCAACAAGACCAGCCAGTTGCTGATCACACAACAAATGACAGTGAAACACAACTTGTCAGAACTGGCAATCTGCATCGACTCAAACTATGCCAGACTCACCTTCTTATGCCACTTTCCGTTTTTGGAAACAAAAGCACATGACTACTTCGAGTGGCAAAGTGAAAAACAAAGAGCTCATTCAAGCCTGCGATGACCTCATAACCAAACACGACATACAGGTGTATTAGAAGAAAGTCAAGGGACATTCCAAATCACCTGGTCGTGACAAACTTGTCAACGACCATGCCAACAGCATGGTGAAATCTGATGCAATTCACAGCACCGAGGCGCCCATGGTATCTGCGGTAGCCATGTAGCACTGTGGAAAACATCTTCGCAAGAACATAATGTGTGTAACGTTCGTCGCCTGGTGACGAGGAAGCGGACCAAAACGCAGCTGGGAGCGAACACATGTTTATTCAACACACTGGAATTAAACATGTACACAAAAATCAAGAAAAATGCAGATACGTTACGTGCTCAAACAAAGAGACAACACCCCACCAACAGCGTGGGGAAGACAGCAACTTAAATGTGATCCCAATCAGAGACAATTAGCGACAGCTGTCTCTGATTGGGAATCGACAGAACCCAACATAGAAATAACCCACCTAGAGCCTACACAAGGCTAAAACGTAAACCAAACACAAACCAATGAAAAATACCTAACATGACACACCCTGACCCAATATACCCGAGTTCACCTGGTCAGGGCGTGACAGAACCCCCCCCCCAACGGTGCGTACTCCCGGCGCACCAAACTTAAGTCTATTAGGGGGGGGGGGACCCGGGTGGGCGCCTCACCCTCGGTGGAGGCTCTGGCCCCGGGCGTGTTCTCTCCCCCGCCTTCACCTTCACCCTACCCCTCTGGCCCGGACTGGACCACTGTGGAGCGGCATGCTCAGGCTCCGGAGCGGAGCCGTCGACCGGAACAGGATTGGGGACACGCACCACTAACCTGGTGCGGGGAGCAGGGACGGGCCGGACAGGACTGGGGACACGCACCACTGACTTGGTGCGGGGAGCAGGGACGGGCCGGACAGGACTGGGGACACGCACCACTGACTTGGTGCGGGGAGCAGGGACGGGCCGGACAGGACTGGGGACACGCACCACTGACTTGGTGCGGGGAGCAGGAACGGGCCGGGCCGGACTGGGGACACGCACCACCAACCTGGTGCGGGGAACAGGGACGGGCCGGACAGGACTGGGGACACGCACCACTAACCAGGTGCGGGGAGCAGGGACGGGCCGGACAGGACTGGGGACACGCACCACTAACCTGGTGCGGGGAGCAGGAACGGGCCGGACAGGACTGGGGACACGCACCACTAACCTGGTGCGGGGAGCAGGAACGGGCCGGACAGGACTGGGGACACGCACCACTGACTTGGTGCGGGGAGCAGGGACGGGCCGGACAGGACTGGGGACACGCACCACTGACTTGGTGCGGGGAGCAGGGACGGGCCGGACAGGACTGGGGACACGCACCACTGACTTGGTGCGGGGAGCAGGAACGGGCCGGGCCAGACTGGGGACACTTACCACCAACCTGGTGCGGGGAACAGGGACGGGCCGGACAGGACTGGGGACACGCACCACTAACCTGGTGCGGGGAGCAGGGACGGGCCGGACAGGACTGGGGACACGCACCACTAACCTGGTGCGGGGAGCAGGAACGGGCCGGACAGGACTGGGGACACGCACCACTAACCTGGTGCGGGGAGCAGGAACGGGCCGGACAGGACTGGGGACACGCACCACTGACTTGGTGCGGGGAGCAGGGACGGGCCGGACAGGACTGGGGACACGCACCACTAACCTGGTGCGGGGAGCAGGGACGGGCCGGACAGGACTGGGGACACGCACCACTAACCTGGTGCGGGGAGCAGGAACGGGCCGGACAGGACTGGGGACACGCACCACTGACTTGGTGCGGGGAGCAGGGACGGGCCGGACAGGACTGGGGACACGCACCACCAACCTGGTGCGGGGAGCAGGGACGGGCCAGACAGGACTGTGAACACGTACTGGTGACCTGAAGCGTGGAGCCGGTTTAGCCACTCGTCCTGGCTGGATGCCCATCCTAGCACGGCATGTGCTGGGCATGTCCACCGGACGCACCGGGCTGTGCGGGCGCACTGGCGACACAGCGCGCAACTCCGCATACCATGGCTTGGTGTGGGAAGCAGGGACGGGCCGGGCAGGACTGTGGACACGCACCACTAGCCTGGTGCGGGGAGCAGGGACGGGCCAGACAGGACTGTGAACACGTACTGGTGACCTGAAGCGTGGAGCCGGTTTAGCCACTCGTCCTGGCTGGATGCCCATCCTAGCACGGCATGTGCTGGGCATGTCCACCGGACGCACCGGGCTGTGCGGGCGCACTGGCGACACAGCGCGCAACTCCGCATACCATGGTTCCTCCTCCAGATCTTCCCTCTGCAGGTCCTCAATCAACTGCCTCATCATCTTCGTCTCTTCCTCCGCCGTCATCCCCCACGAGAGCAGTGGTCTGGGCTCTTCCTCTGCCCTTCCGGACCACCCCATTAGCCCCCCCAAAACATTTTCTTGGGGGTGTTTTCCGGGCCTCCTCGACCGCCGCCTGCGACTCCGTCTACCGGCTGGCTTTACCTCCTCGACCTGGGAATCCTTCCGCCAGGGTCCTTTCCCCGACATTATCTCCTCCCAGGTCCAGAACTCCTTCCCCTCGCGAGCCCATCTCTCGCGCTCCTTTTCCTCCCGCTGCTTGGTCCTGGTTTGGTGGGGTGTTCTGTAACGTTCGTCGCCTGGTGACGAGGAAGCGGACCAAAACGCAGCTGGGAGTGAACACATGTTTATTCAACACACTGGAATTAAACATGTACACAAAAATCAAGAAAAATGCAGATACGTTACGTGCTCAAACAAAGAGACAACACCCCACCAACAGCGTGGGGAAAACAGCAAATTAAATGTGATCCCAATCAGAGACAATTAGCGACAGCTGTCTCTGATTGGGAATCGACAGAACCCAACATAGAAATAACCCACCTAGAGCCTACACAAGGCTAAAACGTAAACCAAACACAAACCAATGAAAAATACCTAACATGACACACCCTGACCCGATATACCCGAGTTCACCTGGTCAGGGCGTGACAATGTGTTGATAACTCATTCATTCCTGAGTGGTGACCTAGTAGCAATGCAACACCAAGATGTGTCCCTCGCCATTTTGATGGCTTTCTTGTCTGATCCTGTCAATCACCCAGTGTCTGATCTGGCTTTAGTAGGCTCACACGACGCGTTCTCTGTATGCAACTAAACAGCAGCTCCCACTTGTAGATGACCTACTAGTTTACGCTTCAGAAACCAACGCAACACAAAGGTAGGTGGTTCCTAAAACACAGTTCCTCAAACTCCCACTGGTACTGATGGCAGTCAGAGCCACACGCAATAGGTCTATGGGAATAACACCATTTGAGATGATGACGGGCCGGCAAATGACACTTCCCCTGCATCTCCTGTACCAACCAAGAGAAGTCACCGCAGCCACCGATACGTGACAGACTTGCAAACCCACCTCCAGACTACCTTTGCGTTCGCTCAAGGAAAGTTGGAAAGAAGTGCAGAAGGTGACAAGACCCATTACGACAAAAACAAAAAGATCTCATACCAGGTGTTCGAGGTCAGGGATAAGGTCTGGTACTACATATATGCCAAACCCATGGGCTTCGCGACAAAGTTCCTGCCCCACTGGACGGGGCCACACGAGATTGTGGTGAAGCTGTCAGCTGTACTTTATCAAATCAGAATCAGCAAAGGTCGACAAAACATCATATTCAAGTGGGTCCAGAGGAACAAATCAAGTTGTACACTACCCCCATGGGAATAGAAGGGGTGCAAGAAAGCACCGAATAGATGGAAACCTAGCTAAGTTAGAGGTACTAATAAAATTCTTAAGTATCCTCAGCTGATCCCTTCCAGGAGATCAATATGTCGCAGATCAATACGTTTCTTCTCTTCCCAGCCACAAGATATACGTTCATTATCAATGTTGATATTTGTCACATCTTCTCCTGCTCCTCCCCTCCGGCATACTAACCACCGGTCCTGGGATTCATCATTACGCACACCTGGCACTCATCATATCGCGCACCTGTTATCTCATTACGATTCACACCTGGACTTCATTACCTTCATCATTTCCTCCACTTTCTATGAGAGGAGAGGAGGAGCTAGATTCTTATGAGGGGTTCATGGCTCTGTTTAACCTCTCTGGGCTAGGTGGGACGTTAGCGTCCCACTCTATTCAACAGCCAGTGGAATCACATGCCGCGAAATACAAATACCTCAAAAATGCTATAACTTCAATTTCTCAAACATATGACTATTTTACACCATTTGAAAGATAAGACTCTCGTTAATCCAACCACGTTGTCCGATTTCAAAAAGGCTTTACAGCAAAAGGAGAGGAGAGTACCCTGTCAAAAATAATCACAGCCATTTTCAAAGCAAGCATGTATGTCACAAAATCCCAAACCACAGCTAAATGCAGCACTAACCTTTGATGATCTTCATCAGATAACACTCCTAGGACATTGTGTTATACAATACATGCATGTTTTGTTCAATTAAGTTCATATTTATATCAAAAACCAGCTTTTTACATTAGCATGTGATGTTCAGAACTAGCATACCCACCAAAAACTTCCAGTGAATTTACTAAATTACTCATGATAAACGTTGACAAAATACATAACAATTATTTTAAGAATTATAGATATAGAACTCCTTTATGTAAATGCTATGTCAGATTTTAAAATAGCTTTTCGGCGAAAGCACATTTTGCAATATTCTGAGTACATAGCGCAGCCATCACAGGCTAGCTATTCAGACACCCACCAATGTCGGGGCAACCTAAACTCAGAATTACTATTAGAAAAATTGGATTACCTTTGCTGTTCTTCGTCAGAATGCACTCCCAGGACTTCTACTTCAATAACAAATGTTTTGGTTCCAAATAATCCATAGTTATATCCAAATACCTCCGTTTTGTTTGTGCGTTCAGGTCACTATCTGAAGGGTAACGCGCGAGCGCATTTCGTGACAAAAAAATTCTAAATATTCCATTACCGTGCTTAGAAGCATATCAAATGTTGTTTAAAATACATTTTTATGCTATTTTTCTCGTAAAATAGCCATAATATTCCAACCGGATAACGTTGTATTCATTCAAAGAGTGAAAGAAAAACATGGCGAGTTCTCGTGAACGCGCAGCTCCAGTCACACTGTCCCCAGGCTGACCACTTACAAACTCTGCTCCTATACTTTGCCCAGAGACAGCAGACACCCCATTCTACTTTCTGGCGGCTTTAGAGAGACAATGGAAGCCTTTTAAAGTGTCGCATTACAGCACAGATGCTGTAATGTTGATAGAGATGCAACAGAAGGACAACAAATTGTCAGACAGGGCACTTCCTGTATGGAATCTTCTCAGGTTTTTGCCTGCCATATGAGTTCTGTTATACTCACAGACACCATTCAAACAGTTTTAGAAACTTTAGGGTGTTTTCTATCCAAAGCTAATTATATGCCTATTTTAGTTTCTGGGCAGTAGTAATAACCAGATTAAATCGGGTACGTTTTTTATCCGGCCGTGCAAATACTGCCCCCTACCCCCAACAGTTTAACGTGCAAATACTGCCCCCTACCCCCAACAGGTTAACCCCCAACAGGTTAACAGCTTCTACCCCCAAGCCATAAGACTACTGAACAGCTAATGAAAGGCCTACCCAGACTATTTGCATTTTTACGCTGCTGCTACTCTCCGTTTATTATCTATGCAGAGTCACTTTACCTCTACCTACAGTACTTGTACATATTAATCAATTACCTCAACTAATCTGTTCCACCGCACATTGATTCTTTACCAGTACCCCCTGCATATAAACTCACTACTGTTATTTTATTATTGCTCTTTAACTTGTTTAGGATAGGGGGCAGCATTCGGAATTTTGGATGAAAAGCGTGCCCAAAGTAAACTGCCTGGTACTCAGGCCCAGAATCTAGGATATGCATATAATTGGTAGATTTGGATAGAACACTCTAAATGTTCTAAAACTGTTAAAATAATGTCTGTGAGTATAACAGAACTTATTTGGCAAGCGAAAACCCGAGGACAAACCATCCAGGATTTTTTATTTTGGGGTGACAGTGTTTTCAATGGGTATTCTATGTGGATCTACATTTCTAAGGCACTTGCTTGCAGTTCCTATCGCTTCCACTGGATGTCAACAGTCTTTAGAAATTGGTTGATGTTTTTCTTTTGAGTAATGAAGAAGTATGGCTGTTCAGATCGTGGGTCGAGTCTAGTGTACTGTTGTGGTTGGGGCGCGAGACCTGAAAGCTCGCTCCACTTTGTTTTCGTCCGGTATTGAACACAGTTGATCCCGTCTTAAATTGTATTGATTATTTACGTAAAAAAATACCTAAAGTTGTATTAGGAAAGTTGTTTGAAATGTTTGGATCAAGATTTTAGGTAACTTATTCGATATTTTGTAGTCATGTTGCGCGAGTTGGAACCGGTGTTTTTCTGAATAAAACGCGCCAAATAAATGGACATTTTGGAGATATAACGAGGGAATTTATCGAACAAAAGGACCATTTATAATGGTTATGGGACATATTGAAGTGCCAACAAAAGAATTTCTTCAAAGGTAAGGCATGAATTATATCGTTATTTCTGAGTTTGTGTCGTGCCTGGCGGGTTGAATTATGATTGTCATGTGTTTGTTTGATGGGGTGCTGTCCTCAGATAATAGCATGGTTTGCTTTCGCCGTAAAGCCTTTTTGAAATCTGACATAGCGGCTGGATTAACAAGAAGTTAAGCTTTCTTTTGATGTTACACATATTTTTGTGAATGTTGAATATTGATATTTCTGTAGTTTGAATTTGGCGCCCTGCAATTTCACTGGATGTTGTCAAATCTATTGGCGTGTTAAGGGATCACTAAGAGGTTAAAACTTTTTTTCAACCACTCCACAAATTTTACAGATAAATTGTTTCACTTATAATTAATTGTATCACAAATCCAGTGGTTAAAAATTTTACATACTGCAAACTAAATTGACTGTGCCTTTAAATAGCTTGGAAAATTGTAGAAAATGATGTCATGCCTTTAGAAGCTTCTGATAGGCTAATTGACATCATTTGAGTAATTGGAGGTGTACCTGTGGATGTATTTCAAGGCCTACCTTCAAACTCAGTGCCTCTTTGCTTGACATCATAGGAACATCAAAAGAAATCAGCCAAGACCACAGAAAAAAATTGTAGACCTCCACAAGTAGTGTTCATCCCTGGGAGCAATTTCCAAATGCCTGAAAGTACCACGTTCATCTGTACAAACAATAGTATGCAAGTATAAACACCATGGGACCACGCAGCCGTCATACTGCTCAGGAAGGAGACACGTTCTGTCTCCTAGTGATGAACGTACTTTGGTGCGAAAAGTCTTTATCAATCCCAGAACAACAGCAAAGGACCTTGTGATATATATATATCGACATAACCTGAAAGGGCGCTCAACAAGGAAGAAGCCACTGCTCCAAAATTGCCATAAAAAAGCCAGACTAAGGTTTGCAACTGCACATGGTGACAAAGATCATACTTTTTGGAGAAATGTCCTGTGGTCTGATGAAACAAAAATAGAACTGTTTGGCCATAATGACCATCGTTATGTTTGGATGAAAAAGGGGGAGGCTTGCAAGCCGAAGAACACCATCCCAACCGTGAAGCACGGGGGTGGCAGCATCATGTTGTGCGGGTGCTTTGCAGCAGGAGGGACAGGTGCACTTCACAAAATAGATGGCATCATGACGAAGGACAATTATGTGGATATATTGAAGGAACATCTCAAGACATCAGTCAGGAAGTTAAAGCTTGGTAAGCAAATGGGTCTTCCAAATATACAATGACCCCAAGCATACTTCCATATTTGTGGCAAAATGGCTTAAGGACAACAAAGTCAAGGTATTGGAGTGGCCATCACAAAGCCCTGACCTCATTCCTATAGAAAATGTGTGGGCAGAGCTGAAAAAGCGTGTGCGAGCAAGGAGGCCTTCAAACCTGACTCAGTTACACCAGCTCTGTTAGGAGGAATGGGTCAAAATTCACCCAACTTATTGTGGGAGGCTTGTGGAAGGCTACCTGAAACATTTGACCCAAGTGAAATACTTTAAAGGCAATGCTACCAAATACTAGTTGAGTGTATGTAAACTTCTGACCCGCTGGGAATGTGATGAAAGAAATAAAAGCTGAAATAAATAATTCTCTCTAGTTTTATTCTGACATTTCACATTCTTAAAATAAAGTGGTGATCCTAACTGACCTCAGACAGGGAATTTTTACTGGGATTAAATGTCAGCAATTGTGAAAAACTGAGTTAAATGTATTGGCCAAGGTGTATGTAAACTTCCGACTTCAATTGCAAGTGTGATATTTCATTAAAAAAATATATTTGTCTTCATGTGGTATTGTGTGTAGATTAATGAGGATAAAAAACTATTGAATACATTTTTGAATAAGGCTTTAACGTAACAAAATGTGGAGAAAGTCAAGGGATCTGAATACTTTCCGAATGCATTGTATGTAAATTAGATATTTCTGTATTTCATTTTAAATACATTTTTCCAAAAAATGAAAAACATGTTTTCACTTTGTCATCTTGAGGTATTGTGTGTAGATGGGTAAAATCAACCTAATCCATGTTGAATTCAGGCTGTTGCACAACAAGATGTGTGTCACACCCTGACCTGAGAGAGACGGTTTATTTCTCTATTTTGTTAGGTCAGGGTGTGGGGTGGGCATTCTATGTTTTCTATTTCTTGGTTTTGGGCAGAGTATGGTTCTAATCAGAGGCAGCTGTCTATCGTTGTCTCTGGTTAGGAATCATACTTAGGCAGCCTTTTCCCACCTGTGTTGGTGGGTAGTTGTTTTCTGTTTAGTTTTCTGTACCTGACAGAACTGTTGGCTTGTTTTCGTTTTGTTATTTTGTTCGAGTGTTTCATAGTGAAATAAAATCATGAACACTCACCACGCTGCGCTTTGGTCCCCTCTCTACGACAGCCGTTACAATGTGTAATAAGTCAAGAATACTTTTTGAAGGCACTGTATGTCTTGTTGAATTAAGTGTGTTCCTTTGATAAACATGACTGCATCCCTGAATGAACCACCATCTCATAATAAGCTGAAATCCGTTTTGGCAGCAGATGGTTGGGATGTCAATATTTGGAGAGTTTGACCCATAAGAACTAAAGCAAGAGCCCTACAAAAGTTTCCTACTATAGAATTTGCAGCTGGGACTAATTGGCTATGATGTCACATCTTATTTCAGTCAACACAAAATCAGCAAAGCCAAGCTGACAAACCCACAGTTTGGAAAGGACTGTAGGAATGCCTTAGCAAATAGCAAATGCCCTCAATCTGAATGCTACATACATACATACATACACGCTGCATTGCTGAGTGGGTGACTACATGGAAATCAAAAGGGGAATATTTTTGCTTTGATTTTGTTGCAGGAGAAAAGGAAGCCTTTCAAATGGATCCAAAGCAAAATATTCACATCTGCGGTGTGCTTTATGTGGTTGAGGTACTGGCAGAAATGGGGAGATTATGTTCTGCCCAAACAAGACATCTCACCTTTCATCTCCCTCATTACTGGCAAAATCAATTTGAATACATATTTATGTATTTATGTTGCAGATTGTTTGCAAGCAGCTGTGATGTGTTAATGTTGGGTTTATTGATGATAAACTATCTTGGCCAGAGTTGGATCAGGAACAAAAAGACTGAAAAGCCCAATCATATGTGTAAAATGTGTGTTCACACAAATCTTGGACTGTGACCTGAACACACAAACATGTTAACTGAGATGCTATGAAGTTATCAATTAATTTAAACATATTCAGTCGGCCGTAGAGCATTACAAACTGTAAATAATACAACAATAAGGCAAGAGAGGAGCTGCGAGATGCTGTAACCAAACGAGATGAGGCTGTACACACCAAAAACAGGCCTTTTTAGCTTTCATACATATATTGACATATCAACATCACCTCCTCCAAAACCATCCCCCATCCTCCAAAATAACGAAATCCTCTCATAGTGGCTGTTGAGACTGTGTGCATGACTGGAGTAATTAATAAACGAGTCAATGCTAAGAGTGATGAATTATATATTGATTGAGAGATCCTTGATGTGGATTTATGAAGCATTAGAGCTGGTAATTGTCCGATGCACTCAGTCACTGTGTGTAATTACACACTAGCTTACACTTTTCCTTTTGACTGACTGACTCCTATTAGCAGCTCTCTTGATGCTGCCTCTCCAGAGCTGGCTGTTGCTTGGACTGAATTGTCTTTTTTATATATCTGATTGACTTACACGCCCCTCCATATAGCCTACAAGAATACAAAAATAGTTCCTGAAAGCCCACCCTTGAGATAAATCACTATATCGTCAGTATATGGAATTATAGGTATGGCTACAAATGCCAGGAAACATTAGTAGCAATACATTCATTTGACATACATGGCCTTTCATGTATGTAAAATTCCTGATATTTTGGAGCTTTTCAATATAATTTTTGTCATTGCTTTACTGATGAAAGCTTTAATTACTTACAGTTTCAAATAATTCTAAGGCTTGTCATAAAGTTCAAGTAATAACAGTAATCTTGGTGTGCACCTTTCCTATTATCATCTATTGATAATGATCTATTACCATGATCAAGTATCATTATCATGGTCTATTATCATTTATCAGTCTGTCTGTAATTATTCCTGCACCACTGTCACATTGACAGGACCACTGAGGATTCTCTCTCCAGTCACGTGTAGAAATGTGTCTAATCCTGACCACTTCGGAGGGTAGAATTGATGGAGGATTGGTGGCACATTTAGGATTATTCTGACAATGTAAGGAAAAGATGAGTAAACAACTGGGATGGAGTGGGGTGGGTTGGGTGGACAGTTCTTCAGACACCCACCCTCAGGAGAGGTGTCAGTGGAGAGAAGTGGAGGAGAGACAATGCCATATCTGGTCATTGTGAAAAGTGACAGCACCAAGGAAGTGCAAAGGAGAGGAATTGTGGTGAGGGAGGGGGGATAATGGGAGGGTGATATATGCCCAAAGTCCTCGCAAGGGGAAAAAATAAACAAAATGGAAAGCCAAATTCGATTGACGATAGGGGTCCAGTGCAAAGACACTACCAGCATGCCTGGGAACAGAAAGCAATTTCAAGGGCAAGAAGAGACGATAAGAAACAAACTATAACTGTATGCATAAGTGAATTACAGAATAAACAGAAACGACCCCCAAAACGTTTTTCTTCTTGGTCGCTCGTGTTCGCGTGCATGTTACAAATTGTTTCCCTTAGCATGAGTCTTTGACACCAATAGCTGAGGACTTTTTCTCCAGCGCCTGTTGCAAGATTAGGCTATCTCCTTGTGCACATGGATGACTGACTCCTTAGGGCCAGTTGCATCCTTGTTGCCCCTCTCTCGATCCCAAGGCCAAAAACATTTATATTTTCAACAGGATTAGCTACCCCATAAGCCACCTGACAGGCAACCGAATTAGCCACACCGTTCATGCCCCTGGCACCCCACCGAACATATCATCTCCTCAATGACTAACAGGGAAAATTGTAAGTCGACCTTATGCCAGTCTTTGTCAGTGGCACGTGGCATGTTTATTTCACTTTTATACACAGTAGCCAACTCTATTATCCTGGACCCACCCACCATTTGTCAATTTAACAATCAAGAATGTCTTCAAAAAACGACCCTGGGATACTCACAGGTGCTATATCTGATCTATGATAACCAGAAAATTGATTATGGTGTAAATGTCAGTCAAATCAGTTGCCAAGCCTTTCAGGATTTCAGATAGAAATCCATTACTGACCCTTACAGCATCCAATAAGTCATGTCCCAAAGTTGGTAGCCCAACATAATGATTTATTCAATATGCATGCTAAGGTTTGACCAATATATTCCAAAAACGCTTACTCACTCCAGCTTATGTCTCTGCTATATGTTTACTCTGAAAACATTGTTATTGTGTTGGTTAACGATTTCAAATTCCATTGCTATAGCAGTTCTCTCTTATCTCTTACCTCATGCCGCCATATTACACCACTACTTTCCCTAAATCTAACCCTAGTAATCCTTCGCCAAGAATTCTTCAAACCAAGAATTTGAAGCAATAACTGAAACATTGACAGCCGTTTTTATACAGGAATACTCTCAAATAAGTACAGCATGATTTTCAGGCTTTTAGTTTTAACCACTGATTTTCTGCCATTCATATTGATGTATTTAGGTATGCTGGAATCTTTGTCCATTAGGTCAAATCAATCATGTAAAAGGACTGGGGGGTATTTAATTATCCTATGTGATAACGCAATGACTTCGTATGCACTGGTTGTTAATTTAATGTGTAGCGTTAAAATTGACATCATCTGTCAGATGACAGTGGTGAATACTGAGGCCGTGTCACCTGTGGGAAGACAGTGAGGGATATCTCCCATGTAGTCATTCTCACACTTTTGCTAAATACAACTTTAATAGAAGATTACATTTATTTTGCTAAAAAGTAGTAAGTAACCCTTCCGAGTAAGCCTTGGACAAGTATGCCTTGTCTGAGCCAGAACGATAGTAAGTGCTTCATCTTAGTGAATATATGCTTTTATTTATCCTTTAAGGCTACAGTCATGTAGCTATACATCCTTACCTTTTATCTAGGGACTGTTAACTTCCTGAGAAACCAGGTATGTGCACTCTGCATCAAATCAGTAACAATGATCAATGTTGGTGCACTGAATGTTCTAAACCTGGTCCTCCAGGTATACTGTATACGAGAGTCTTCTGCATTAACTACCTTAGGGCTCATTTTGTATTGATGCCATTCTAGTCCGGACAATAACACTTGTGGCTTTGATGGCCTTCCCCCTTGACATCCCCATTAATTAATAAATAGCATGGAGGAGTGGCTGCAGCTGGCAAAAACACCATCCCAGCCCTACACCACAGCTCAGTCAACCCCAGTGAGCTCCTCAATGCAACTCTCAATCCCTGATGCCCTCTGTTGACGTGCAAAGCAATTAAGTGGTCCCCCAAACCTCAATTTTCTGTGGTTTAAGAGACTTATTTACCACACTCTTCCTCAAAGAAGACAGTTCAAAACTAACTCTAATGACTTCATTTGAGGCTACAAAACAATCTTGGTAATTAAGGGGGCCTCATCAGGCCTGGGAGACAGACAGGCATAAATATGTGGCTTAGCAGCGACGCTCAAAGCCCTGCCACTGAATTAGTTACATTTCTAATCAGAGACGAGCAGTTTTAATGGAACTAGAGGAAGACGGCTGGGGACCCAGGCAGATCCACTTTAATTAAAGGAGCAACAATTAATCAATTACTCATTTGTTAGGTGCAAAGGCAGTTAATCAGAATTTGCCAAATGTATTCTAAATTGTTGTGTGTTATTTGTTTGAAATATACACTTTCTGTTTTGGGGGCCTTTTCAAGCTGTCACAGCTACAGCACAGGGCTCATATGAAACCACATAAATAAGCAAATAAATAAATAAACAACTTTTTCGTATTTGAAATAGCGGATGGTTAATCACAAGTCAAAGCGCATGCTCTTCTGGCAGACTTGCCTTTTTAATGTACTGTACAATTTGCATGGGTAGTGATCCACAGAACAGTTTACATTATTCCATGCCAATTTCCAGATCATCCATCATGCATTTGCTTCACACTGTCATATTAATCTTCAACCTGTAATTATAATACCATTAAGATGCTACGTATCCCGGAAAATAGGGCCTAAATGATTCCATGAATCAATTTCCAATCAAAGTTCCGCAAATAGCACCAGGTTGTAGTCGGTGAGAGAAGTGTCAGACATAGACAAAGCCTGCATGACTTCTTACAGGCTGAAACTGGCAAAAAGTATCAAGGATCCTTTCCAAGGGTATATTCGTTTTACACAGCGTAAATGTGCTGAGTGAACCCACAGAGATGATATATATAAATGCTTAAACTATAAAACTGCAACTATGTTGACATGCAAAATTATTTGGACCATCAACAGGGGTCTCCCAAATGTGACTTGCAAATTCAATCAGCCAGTGTTCAGTCAAACTGAACATCTCAATGATTTATTAATTCAACTAGGCCCCAAATGCTAAAGCAGATAACATTTTCTCAAATGTTACAAGAAGCTTTTAAAGTTTATCAGATAATTTGGTCTGCCTCCAAGAAGTGGGTTTTGCATTGACTGTGTCTAATTCCATGGAATCCTCCAATTTAAACAATGTAATGTCAAATTGAGATTGTTTATGAATGTATAATGAATGTAAAAGTTAATGACTCAGTATTTCAGACAACTTTATAATGACGTGCTGTTGCTGACATAATACAGACAGTGATAAGAGTATGTGGGCCAGAAGCAGAAACCACTTTATTTCAGTAATATCTAAATATATATCTGTCTCTTATTTAAAAAGGGATAATTTAGCCCTCACTTATGGTAATTGCAGTTTGTCTGGTGTATTCCCTTAATATCTACTAAATAAATCCAATGAATGGATTTTAGAGTAAGGATATGGAAGCGTCAGACTAAAATGACTATCAACATTTTGGGACAGTTTCCCAGACAGAGATTTGAGATTCTCCATTTTAAGCTTGCTTTTTAGGGCATGACAAGACTTAATCTGTGTCCGAGAAACTGCTCCTATATGACCAAAGTTGACCGCAGGACTAAAGTGCAACATGGTAGAATTACAAATATATTCACAAGAACTCAGCAATGGGTGAACAAACAGTGTTGTATATGATTTCGTATTTCATAAATACATGTAATTTATGTATGAGTCAAGGAGATACTGGGTTACATTTATTGTTTTCTAATGGTAAATAACATATTAACTTAAAGTTGGACGTCTGTTTGCAATATTACAGCAACAAAGACTCCAACAACAAACTTTTCCCCCCCTTGAACATCATTGCATGCGCGATAGTACAGCAGAGTATGTACTATAAAAAAAATACCACGATGCTGAATGCATCTCTGCTCCATTTCATAAACAGAACAATAGCAAATGCACCTGGTGGCGCTGTTTCACCTTATGTGGATCACATCTTTAAACTGAAAATTATCACAATTCAGCAGGAATTATTTACTATCTGTCTATTTTCCCTGCCAATTTGCAGAAGTCCTCACAAGGATAGCAAAAAAAAGGAACATTTGGACAAGTGGGGACAATTCGCCAGTCCGCACAAGGAAAAAGGCTGTTTTAGGCTAAAGGGTTAGGTTTAGGGTTAGGATTAGAATTAGAGTTAGGGTTAGGGGTTAAGGTTAAGTTTAAGGTTAGGGAACATAGGATTTTGAATGGGAATCAATTGTTTGGTTTGGTTTGGTCCACAAGGATTGTGTGAGAATGCCTCTGAGTTCGTGTTTCATGACTCATGCTAACTGTCAAAGCCTGCAAGATGTGCATCCATTTCCATGCATCTGCTTGACGCAGGTTTACTGCCTTGCTTGCTCTCCTTCTCAGAACGCCTGTTAATCATGCTCAATGCTGCACTGCTCAATGGGAAAACAGAGGTAGGGCAGAAGGCCCAATTGCACCTTGCTATTTTGACTTTATGGAGAGGCCAAACCACTGAATCCACAGAGGTTTTCACCTTGACTCCTACCCATTTAAGGCCAAAACAGGCCAGTTTCTGCTGACTGGGTCTTATAACGGCTAACCCTCCATCACTGACACAATCTTCCTCCCAGCATCTATTATTTTTCTCCACCAATGAAAACCAAGTCATTTATGGAAGGAGAAAGAACACTGCTCTGTCTCTGTAAACAAAAAATAACATGGCAGTGCCGTTTCGGGCAGTGCCGTTTCGGGCCACCCCATGATACATTCATTTTCATTTTCCCACATTGACTAGTATGAAAGTATTTATGCTAGCTGGCATTGGCCAGGGCCATATTCACTGTAAGGTGCTAGAGGCATAATAGTTAGTCAAAATTATATCCCAGGGATGTTAAATGCACAAATGGAATGAAAATCAGTCCAAGAATAATAGGAAAACAGGCAAGTTCTTCTAGAGCGCCAGATGGTGTGAAATGACAAGATTTACTGCATGACTAAGAAAAAAAATTGCTGGCAAAAGGAATGAAGCTTATTTCTTAAGCATAAACAAAATAAAGTGCAATGGAATGACATTTTTAAGTCCTGAGATTAATGGGCAATGCAAATTGTGATACAGCAAGACTTACTGTGCCTGGCTTGATCTCAGAAATATAGATGAGTCTGAATAATTTTTATGGTGAGGCACATACTTCTGTACAGACTTTCGGTGCTTTCTCCAAACATTTCACAATGGCTAGCAGAATCTGCTGATACTCTGATCACAGGCCTTGAGAGCTAATTTATGCCTATTAATAACTGTCACAATTTATCCAACTTACAAAATATGTCTGGTGATGAATACATGTTATTATCTTGTTCATGCATACGATACAGATGTTTGCTGACATAACAACATTGCACATGATCAGCAGGAAGTCTTTGATCATAAATCATACTTAGTTCCCTGCCTTAAGGACAAACTGTTTGGTCTTGTTCTCTAAACTGTTCTGTTCAGTCTTGATATTGTACCCTATGCCACCTCACATTACCAGATGCCCAATTTTCTGAACACTTACTATGCATAAAACAGTTGCAACCGTAACAAAATCACGGACAATGTACACAGTTTCCGTCATCCCTGTACCTATATGAGAACAACCGTGGAGAATACTCTGTAGTCTCAATTGCTTTATCTGTGATTTGCAACTGATGAACTACCAGGAGGATCTTCGGCTTCTCACGTATGGATCAACTGACAGAGAGAAAGGCCCTGATCCATTTCTCTCCCAGAGAGATAAGCACTGTCCATCAGCTTGACTGACATACTGTATCTAAGAGAGCAGGTATAATTTAGCAGTCATTGTAGTGGGCTGGACTTGATAGGACTAGATAAACTTTCTCATCCATCCGTTGGACAGATTTCAAATGTAAACTATACACATGGGAGGGAAAAGCTGCGCTGATATACTCATCAGATATCTACAACATAGATCAAAATGCCATATTCTTGCAATGTGTTCTTACTGAACCCTCTTTTCTACCCAAACTTTCAAGCTACATAAGGAGAAGCCTGGAAATTGAGGCTAGTATAAAACCAAACTAAATCCCATAAGCAGTCTCTATTTGTATGAGTAAGGTATAAGGAAACTAAATACGACAGTATTCCACTGCTCTTGAGCGCCCTCAATCAGCATTCCACACTTCCCACTTGGCTCCCTCAACTTCACTCAGACAAAGGAAAATTTCATCCTGGGGGAATCAGGGTCTGGGCTTTGCGCGCTGAACAATACACCCTATGACGACAACTGGTGTATTGGGTCGGGGGGGGGGGGCATATGCTGTGTGGCATATTGTGAAGCCTTTGTTATATTGATCGCACTATACGTTTGTGTGCATGTAGATATGGTTATCCTTGTTCGATAGAGCCATTGGACGTCTTTCAGCATTGTTCCTATCGGCAGATTTATTGATAAATGTACAAAGTGACACATTTTTTCAGACTCTTAAAGACTACAACTCGGTGTGGGGCAGTGCCTCCTGCTCTTGTGACTCGATTGTAAAATGTTTTCTCTTTTTAGTCATAGATATGGCGAACTAAACAGAAAGCAACTAACTAGCCACCTAAACCAGCAACCTAAAGCTAGGTTTACCAGTAAATGTTAGAACATGACTGGAGTTGGCTAGTTAGCCTGGTTCCTGCAACCTTGCTATGCGCCAAACCTCACGTTTGTAACTTTTAGTAAATGTGTAACATTAGCTCTCAAAAACTAGGAAGCTTTCTGCCTTTTTTCTTACAGTATTCAGTGGTAAGCTTCGCCCACGACTGGCTCATGTGAACTACAATCCCGAGGCTGTGTTTTAATGTTTAGAAACCTCAATAATTATCACTTGCAATACAGCTTTCAAATCATATGGCCCTTATCTTTCATCATCGAGAAATAATCCTTCAAATATAAAAGATGCATTTACTGTTGAATTTTTGCACTGTTCCATACAGCTATGGTTGCCTCCATCCAACGAAACTACACTTCCGCTAACCTTCCAGTGTTATGCTGTAACAACGATATATTACTGTGTGGGAACACTAAACCTAACATGTGAAGGTGTGTATCAATTTAACCCTCAGTTTTTTAAAGAAGTATTTTTCATTGATATGAAAGATAAGGTCGGGCCTCCCGAGTGGCGCAGCAGTCTAAGGCACTGCATCGCAGTACTTGAGGCGTCACTACAGACCCGGGTTCGATCCTAGGCTTTGTCACAGCCAGCCGTGACTGGGAGACCCATGAGGCAGTGCACAATTGGCCCAGAGTCGTCCGGGTTAGGGAAGGTTTGGCCGGCCAGGATTTATTTGTCCCATCAGTCTCTAGCGACTCCTTGTGGCGGGCAAGGTACCTGCAAGCTGAATTCGGGCGCCAGCTGGACGGTGTTTCCTCCGCCACGTTGGTGCAGCTGGCTTTCTGATTAAGCGAGCAGTGTGTCAAGAAGCAGTGGGGCTTGGCAGGATCATGTTTCGGAGGACGCATGGCTCTCGACCTTCACCTCTACCGAGTCCTTAGGGGAGTTGCAGCAATTGAATATCACAAAAATTGGGGAGAAAATAAACAATAAAATAAAAAAAGATAAGGTCCTTATGCTTCCAAAAACGTATCACAACCGATGCGAGTTAATGTTCAGACTGAGCGTCGAGGCTATTGACAACCCCCCCCCCCCCCAGGTACAAAAGACGCCTTCGTCCAATGACTCTTATGTGTAATGTAATGAAATGGATAGTCATGATCAAGGCCTAGCGTAACATCAACCAATGTAAACCTAAATAATTTTACTAGCTAGCTATGTAACATAATTAACGAAGGTTGACATATTGCTTGTGATTATGACAGTAGAAGCATTTAAATATCACAAAATTATAGGCAAGATAAAGTTAAGATTCCAAACAGATGTAAATAAAAATGACTCTATCCAGCAAGCTAGCTAGCTAGCTACATAACAGTGAGGAGAAGCAATGATGCAAACATTTACTGCTGTAAATCTCTGACAAATATGCATGATAGACATGCATGATAGACATGGCTGTAGTTAGGTACTGTCTGCCTACCTAGGTACATTTGTACTGCCTGGTCACTGTGCAAAAGTTGAGGGCTAATTTATTTATTTTCAGGCTAGATATTGTTCTAAATAATCTCTGTGCCTGTGCACATGTATATATGTTCAACTAGCCTACCCTAATGTTGTTATAATGGCACAGTTCCACTGTAGTTCAAACTGTAGAATAAAGTATAATTTATTATATTTTTTGTC
The DNA here is from genome assembly GCF_965601325.2 of Salmo salar. Classification (NCBI taxonomy): domain Eukaryota; kingdom Metazoa; phylum Chordata; class Actinopteri; order Salmoniformes; family Salmonidae; genus Salmo; species Salmo salar. Next base: position 70,860,487 of record NC_138300.1, read on the forward strand.
TTACAGACAATACTGTGTCGTGTAGTGCCTGGGATTCTTCATGGAGTGGATTCTAGATGTGGAGGACATAATTCCTTTGTCTGGGTGTTTAATTGGAGCAGAACTGTATCCCGTGAACTGTATCCCTCTAGATGGATTTTACATTATGCTAGATTTCAAGCAGTAGATGACTCGAGGAGCTGAATGGCAGTTTGATCATGACAACATCCCTCCCATAAATTTCTGATCAACAGATATCTTCACTTTACACCTCAGCCACACACACACACACACACACACACACACACACACACACACACACACACACACACACACACACACACACACACACACACACACACACACACACACACACACACACAACAGAGCAGCTAAATCACACTGCTGTGCAGGTATTCCCTGAACTTTACTACATTGTATTTTCTTACTGTATGTGTCTTTTTGAACGGCAATTTCACCATGACCACCTCTCCCATAAACTGCTGATCACCAGTTCTCTTCACTTTACAGCACATGAAACACACTCAGACACTCTGAACTGTACTTCACTGTACATACTGTATTTTTGTCTGTGTTACTTTTACAGGATAACATTAAAATTCAATCAAATGTTATTGGTCGCATACACATATTTTAGCAGATGTTATTGTGGATGTAGCGAAATGCTTGTGCTCCTAGCTCAGTTAAGTAATATCTAATAATACACAGCAATACCTGCACATCTAAAAAGTAAAAGAATGGAATTAAGAAAAATATACACAGTAACACTCAAACGTTTGGACACACCTACTCATTCAATGGATTTTCTTTATTTTTACTATTTTCTACATTGTAGAATAATAGTGAAGGCATCAGAACTATGAAATAACACATATAGAATCATGTAGCAACTAAAAAAGTTTTAAACAAATCAAAACATATTGTATATTTTTGATTCTTCAAAGTAGCCACCATTTGCCTTGATGACAGCTTTGCACACTCTTGGCATTCTCTTAACCAGCTTCATGAGGTAGTCACCTGAAATTAATTTCAATTAACAGGTGTGCCTGTTGAAAGTTAATTTGTGTTTGAGCCAATCAGTTGTGTTGTGACAAGGTAGGGGTGGAATACAGAAGATAGTCTTATTTAGTAAAAGACCAAGTCCATATTATGGCAAGAACAGCTCAAATAAGCAAAGAGAAATGACAGAATAGTACAAATAAAGAAAAACCCTGGAATGAGTAGGTGTGTCCAAACTTTGACAGGCACTATATTTACACTCCGGACTCTGACATTGCTGGTCCTAATATTTCTATTACATTGATCATCCTAATATTTCTATATTTAAAATAAATATTAGGATGAGCAATGTCGGGATCCAGATTATAACTATAAATGTATCTACAGTGTCCTCCCTGCATTGTTGCAACCCTATGTAAATATGAACAAAAAAGGGTTTAATAAAATGTCATTGTTGTTCATCAGCTTGATTTTACACTCAAAATATAATGTGAATCTAACCTTTAACCATTTGTATCACGGTTATAGGCACCTCTACAAATGTGTATGAACAAAATGTAATTGATGTATATTCCGATTTAAGATTTTACTTTTGAAAGTACATTTGAGTCTTTTCGGAACTCTTAAACAGTCATCCATGACTTCCTGTTTCACTGAGGTATAAATATGAGGTGACATACAGGCTAAACGCCCTTAGTCATCAATCAACATGGAAAAGGCTATAGAATACACAAATGAAATGAGACAAAATGTTGTTGACCTTCACAAATCAGACAATGGCTATAAAAAGATAGCTACACGCCTGAAAATACCCATCTCCACTATTAATGCAAAAATTAAGAAATGTAAAACAACTGGAGCTGTGATGAACCTGCCTGGAAGAGGACACACGTTTATTTTGCCCCCACGCACAGTGGGAAGGATGGTTCAGGTGGAAAAAAATCTCCAAGGATCACAGTTGGAGAATTGCAGATGATGGTTACATCTTGGGGTCACCAAGTCTCCAAAACTAGAAGGGTTGCCAGAAGAAAGCCCCTGCTGTCACGAAACCACAAACATAAGCACCTGGAGTTTGCTTAAAATGTCATTGGAACTTTGATTGCAACTAGGTTCTATGGTCTGATGAAACTAAAATATAGCTTTTGGCAACAAAAACCCAAGGTGGTTTTGGTGTAAAAAGAGCCGTAACCTAATCCCCACTGTGAAGTATGGTGGTGGATCTGTGATGTTGTGGGGCTGTTTTACTTCCAAAGGCCCTGTAAAACTTGTTAGGATACATGGCATCATGGACTCCATCAAGTACCAGGAGATTTTAGGCCAAAACCTGTCTGCCTCTGCCAGGTGGCTAACACTGGGTCATCGTTGGATCTTCCAACAGGACATCGATCCAAAGCATACCTCCAAATCCATAAGAAAATGGTTCACTGACCATAGAATCAAGCTTTTGCAATGGCCATCCCAGTCCCCTGACCCATCCCATTGAAAACCTGTGGGGTGAGATGAAAAGGATAGTCCACATGCGAGGACCAAGGACTCTGAAGGATCTGGAGAGTTTCTGTATAAAGGAATGGTCTCAAATCCCTTCCTATGTGTTCTCCCACCTCATCGAACATTATTGGCAAAGGGAGGGTGCACAAAGTACTAAATTCAGGGGTGCCAATAATTGTGAAATATTGACTTCTTGATGACAATATATATTTGTTTTACAATTTGAACTAAATTAAAGCTTAGATTCATATGATATTTTGAGAGTAAGATCAAGCTAATAGTCACAATTACTTTTTTCACAGCCTTTTTTGTTCATATTTACCTAGGGTGCCGATAATTCAGGAGGGCACTGTATATATGATGGATGTATATACATTATGGACAGTGTATGGATAGTATAGTAGTAGTAATAGTAGTAGTATATCTGAAGAATACATAGGATAGAATAGTATATGTAGAGCAATAGTTCAATAGGATAGGCCTTGACTACAATACAGTATACAGTGCATTCAAAAAGTATTCAGACCCCTTGACTTTTTTCTAATTTTGTTACGCTACAGCCTTCTTCTAAAATGTAGTAAATTGTTATTTTTCCTCATCAATCTACACACAATACCCCATAATGACAAAGCAAAACAGAGTTTTAGATTTTTATGCCAAAAAAAGGAATATTTTAAATATGACATTTACATAACTATTCAGACCTTTTACTCAGTAATTTGTTGAACCACCTTTGACAGCGATTACAGCCTTGAGTTTTATTGAGTATGACACTACAAGCTTGGCACACCTGTATTCGGGGAGTTATTCCCATTCTTCTCTGCAGATCCTATTGAAAACTGTTAGGTTGGATGGGGAACGTCGCTGCACAGCTATTTTCAGGTCTCTCCAGAGATGTTTGATCAGGTTCAAGTTCAGGCTCTGACTGGGACACTCAAAGACATTCAGAGACTGGTAGTGAAGCCACTCCTGCTTTGTCTTGGCTGTATGCTTAGGGTCGTTGTCCTGTTGGATGGTGAACCTTCATCCAGAGCGCTCTGGAGCAGGTTTTCATCAAGGATTTCTCTGTACTTTGCTCTGTTCATATTTTGCTTGATCCTGACTAGTCTTACAGTCCCTGCTGCGGAAAAACATCCCCACATCATGATGCTGTCACCACCATGCTTCACCCTAGGGATTGTGGCAGGTTTCCTTCACACGTGACACTTGGAATTCAGGCCAAAGAGTTCAATCTTGTTTTCATCAGACCAGGTGATACAGCCGATATGATGCTCTCAATGGTGCATCTGCAAAAGTTTGTGAGGGTCTTAGGGACCAAGCTGAATTTCTTCAGCCTCCTGAGGTTGAAGAGGTGCTTGTCTTCACCAAGCTTTTCACCTTCACCACTGCGGCCCCATCAATGTGGATGGGGGCGTGCTACCTCTGCTGTCTCCTGAAGTCCACGATCAGCTCAATATTTTTGTTGACATTGAGGGAGATGTTATTTTCCTGGTACCACTCTGCCAGGGTCCTCACCTCCTCCCTGTAGGCTGTCTCATTGTTATTGGTAATCAGGCCTACCACTGTTGTATCATCTGCAAACTTGATGGTTGATTGGATACATGTGTGGCCACGCAGTCATAGGTGAACAGGGAGTACAGGAGGGGGCTGAGCACGCACCCTTGTGGGGCCCCTATGTTGAGGATCAGCGTAGTGGAGGTGTTGTTGCCTTCCTTCACCACCAGTGGGCGGCCCGTCAGAAAGTCCAGGACCCAGTTGCACAGGACGGGGTTCAGACCCAGGGCCCAAGCTTAATGATGAGGTTGGAGGGTACTATGGTGTTGAAGGCTGAGCTGTAGTCAATGAACAGCATTCTTACATAGGTATTCCTCTTGTCCAGATGGGATAAGGCAGTGTGCAGTGCGATGGCGATTGCGTTATCCGTGGATCTATTGGGGCGGTATTCAAATTGCAGTGGGTCTAGGTTGTCGGTAAGGTGGAGGTGATATGATCCTTAGCTAGCCTCTCAAAGCACTTCATGATGAATGAATTGAGTGCTATGAGGCGATAGCCATTTAGTTCAGTTACCTTCAATTCCTTGGGTACAGGAACAATGGTGTTAATATTGAAGGAAGAGGGGACAGCGGACTGGGATAGGGAGAGATTGAATATATCCTTAAACACCCCAGCCAGCTGGTCTGCGCATGCTCTTAGGATGCGGCTAGGGATGCCATCTGGGCCGGCATCCTTGCGAGGGTTAACACGCTTAAATGTCTGACTCACTTCGTCCATGGAAAATCGGACAGTGTGGTTAGATTAACGAGAGTCTTGTCTTTAAAATGGTATAAAATAGTCATATGTTTGAGAAATTTAAGTAATAGCATTTCTAAGGTATTTGAAAATCGCGCCACGGGATTACACTGGCTGTTGCGTAGTTCGGACGATTTCGTCCCGCCTAGCCCAGAGAGGTTAAAGACAAGACTCTCGTTAATCTAACCACACTGTCCGATTTCAAAAAGGCTTTACAACGAAAGCAAAACATTAGATTATGTCAGCAGAGTACCCAGCCAGAAATAATCAGACACCCATTTTTCAAGCTAGCATATAATGTCACATAAACCCAAACCACAGCTAAATGCAGCACTAACCTTTGATGATCTTCATCAGATGACAATCTTAGGACATTATGTTATACAATACATGCATGTTTTGTTCAATCAAGTTCATATTTATATCAAAAAACTGCTTTTTACATTAGCATGCGACGTTCAGAACTAGCATACCCCCCGCAAACTTCCGGTGAATTTACTAAATTACTCACGATAAACGTTCACAAAAAACATAACAATTATTTTAAGAATTATAGATACAGAACTCCTCTATGCACTCGCTATGTCCGATTTTAAAATAGCTTTTTGGTGAAAGCACATTTTGCAATATTCTAAGTAGATAGCCCGGCATCACAGGGCTAGCTATTTAGACACCCACCAAGTTTAGCCCTCACCATAGTCAGATTTACTATAAGAAAATTGTTATTACCTTTGCTGTTCTTCGTCAGAATGCACTCCCAGGACTTCTACTTCAATAACAAATGTTGGTTTGATTCAAAATAATCCATAGTTATATCCAAATAGCGGCGTTTTGTTCGTGCGTTCAAGACACTATCCAAAAGGGTAAAGAAGGGTGACGCCCCCTAGCCCTAACAGGATAATATCTTACCTATCATACGAGTATCCTTTTCTGACTCCAATAGGATTCCCTCAAGATTGCTCTAATGTACAAAACATTTCAAATCGAAATTTCATGATGTGCATGATGTGCAACTTTTAAATTGCATGTATTTGAAAATATCTACATTGGTTAGTTCAAAAATGCGTTTTAATTCTGTCATGAAATACATTATTTTATTTCATAGTATATGGCAGTATTTTCACGGCTGGATAAAAAACGTACCCGATTTAATCTGGTTACTACTCCTGCCCAGTAACTAGAATATGCATATAATTATTGGCTTTGGATAGAAAACACCCTAAAGTTTCTAAAACTGTTTGAATGGTGTCTGTGAGTATAACAGAACTCATATTGCAGGCAAAAACCTGAGAAGATTTCATGCAGGAAGTGGCCTGTCTGACAAGGTGTCGTTCTTCTTGTCTCTGTTTATTGAAGAGTGAGGATCTTAGCTGTCCCGTGACACTTCCTACGGCTGCCATAGGGTCTCAGAAGGCGGTAAAAAGCTGAATCGTGGCTTTGCAGGCTCTGGCTGAAAAAAAGTAGCGCGTTTGGGTAGTGGCTGGTTACAGTACTGTGAGACTCAGGCTCGTGCCCGCGTCGACCGAAAGCTTTGTTTACTTTCCTCTGTTTAGCTAAATGGACATTCCCGGTCAGAATATTATCGCTTTTTTACGAGAAAAATTGCATAAAAATGGATTTTAAACAGCGGTTGACATACTTCGAAGTACGGTAATGGAATATTTAGATTTTTTTTGTCACGAATTGCGCCATGCACACGACCCTTATTTACCATTTCAGATAGTGTCTGGAACGCACGAACAAAATGCCGCAATTTGGATATAACGATGGATTATTTTGGACCAAACCAACATTTGTTATTGAAGTAGCAGTCATGGGAGTGCATTCTGACGAAGACAACAAAAGGTAATCAAACTTTTATAATAGTAAATCTGATTATGGTGAGTGCTAAACTTGCCGGGTGTCTAAATAGCTAGCCCTGTGATGCAGGCCATGTACTTAGAATATTGCAAAATGTGCTTTCACCAAAAAGCTATTTTAAAATCGGACATATCAAGTGCATAGAGGAGTTCTGTATCTATAATTCTTAAAATAATTGTTATGCTTTTTGTGAACGTTTATCGTGAGTAATTTAGTAAATTGTTAGCAAATTCCTCCGGAAGTTTGCGGGGGGTATGCTAGTTCTGAACGTCACATGCTAATGTAAAAAGCTGTTTTTTGATATAAATATGAACTTGATTGAACAAAACATGCATGTATTGTATAACATAATGTCCTAGGTGTGTCATCTGATGAAGATCAAAGGTTTGTGCTGCATTTAGCTGTCTTCTGGGTTTTTGTGACATTATATGCTAGCTTGAAAAATGGGTGTCTGATTATTTCTGGCTTGGTACTCTGCTGACATAATCTAATGTTTTGCTTTCGCTGTAAAGCCTTTTTGAAATCGGACAGTGTGGTTAGATATAGGAGAGTCTTGTCTTTAAAATGCTGTGAAATAGTCATATGTCTGAAAAAATGAAGTTTTTGTATTTTTGAGGAATTTGTAATTCGCGCCACGCCTATCATTGGATATTGGAGCAGGTGTTCCGCTAGCGGAACGTCTAGATGTAAGAGTTAATGTACTTCTTGTTCAGCCACTCCTTTGTTGGCTTGGCTGTGTGTTTTGGGTCATTGTCATGCTGGAATTCCCATTCACAACCCATTTTCAATGCCCTGGCTGAGGGAAAGAGGTTCTCACCCAAGATTTGATGGTACATGGCCCTGTCCATCGTCCCTTTGATGCGGTGAAGTTGTCCTGTCCCCTTAGCAGAAAAACATCCCCAAAGCATAATGTTTCCACCTCCATGTTTGACGGTGGGGATGGTGTTCTTGGGGTTATAGGCAGCATTCCTCCTCGTCCAAAAACGGCGAGTTGAGTTGTCTTCTGAATCATTCAGATGTTCATTGGCAAACTTCAGACGGGCATGTATATGTGCTTTCTTGAGCAGGGGGACCTTGCGGGCGCTGCAAAAGTTCAGTCCTTCACGGCGTAGTGTGTTACCAATTGTTTTCTTGATGACTATGGTCCTAGCTGCCTTGAGATCATTGACAAGATCCTCCCGTGTAGTTCTGGCCTGATTCCTCACCGTTCTCCTGATCATTGCAACTCCACGAGGTGAGATCTTGCATGGAGCCCCAGGCCGAGGGAGATTGACAGTTCTTTTGTGTTTCTTCCATTTGCGAATAATCGCACCAACTGTTGTCACCTTCTCACCAAGCTGCTTGGCGATGGTCTTGTAGCCCATTCCAGCCTTGTGTAGGTCTACAATCTTGTCCCTGACATCCTTGGAGAGCTCTTTGGTCTTGGCCATGGTGGAGAGCTTGGAATCTGATTGCTTCTGTGGACAGGTGTCTTTTATACAGGTAACAAGCTGAGATTAGGAGCACTCCCTTTAAACACTCTTGGCTTTAGGGGGCAGTATTTCACTGCTGGATGAAAAACGTACCCAATTTAAACAGGTTACTACTCTTGCCCAGAAAATAGAATATGCATATTGTTAGTAGATTTGGATGGAAAACACTCTGAAGTTTCTAATACTGTTTGAATGGTGTCTGTGAGTATAACAGAACTCATATGGCAGGCAAAAACCTGAGAAAAATGTAACCAGGAAGTGTGAGAAATGAGAAATGTAGTTCTTCTTTTGAATCCCTTGAGAAACTGTAGTTTCTCAAGGGATTTTTTTTTGGCTTCCCTGTGGCTCAGTTGGTAGAGCATGGTGTTTGCAACGCCAGCATGGTGTTTGCAACGCCAGGGTTGTGGGTTCGGTTCCCACGAGGAGCCAGTACCAAAAAAAAATGCATGAAATGAAATGTATGCCATCACTACTGTAAGTCACTCTGGATAAGAGCATCTGCTAATTGACTAAAATGTAAAAATCTAAAATGTACAGTGACATAGGGTTTACGTTGCACCTCTTAACCCTTTCACGCGTGAGTTCCAAATATCTCTAACGTTCGCCCCAGCGTGAGTTTTTTTATGCACGTGATGTTCGAACGTTCTCTCCATTCCAGGATGTGATTGTTACATAAACAACAACACTGAATGGCTCAGAGTGGGAGTGAGAGGTTACCGTGATTGACTGCCTAAACGCGCAATTTGTATCAATAAATCACTATCAGAAAATGTTTTGTGTGGTATTATTGATATATTTACTATTTTATTTATGTTTTTCAATTACCCGTGATAAATCATGCGTTCCGATTTTTGCATAAATTGTAAAGGGCGCATAGTATGTGTGTAAAATAATGTTTTGAAGGCTGTACTGATTATGATGAGCTAAGCTAATTCCAGCTGTTTGTTGACATACAATGCATTCTGGATTTCACTTGATCGTCTGTCGGACCAAAGATGCTATAACAAAATGAGGTGAGTAAGGGTTCACTCATTTTTTGAGAACTTCAGGAAGTGAATGTGGGAAGTGAATGATGGTAGACCACACCCCTTCAACAACTCATCTTGTCTTCTCTTATTATCTTCGGTTTCTGTGAGGTAAAAAAGCATGCCTGCGTGCTGAAACTAATCGTCGGATTACTTTCGATTTCTAGAAAGTGTTTTACTCAATTATTTTGATCAACGGTGAGCTCACCCGTGATGTGATTAATTGTACATAGTAATTGCTATTAGCTAATTCATAGTGTAGTTTATGTCAGCCGAGAGTTAGAAAATATGACCGCTTGTGTTGCGTCAATCTTTCCTCAGCGCTAGGACAAATGTAGCCTATATTTTTCCGGTTAGGATGATTGTGTTATGCTATAGATACTTCTGTGAATATCTGAACATTGCATCCAAAAATAAACTGCTCACATTCTGGACATAACTTTGTAAGGACTGTGTTTGTGTAAAGTTTCTGAAAAAAGTGTGGCCAGCTCAAATGTTGTTTGTTGTGTCATTCGAAACTGGCCGTTCTAAATGAGAGTTCTAAATGAGTGTTCTAATCACACGGGGTGTGATCGTACGCTTCAGGGACCAGTGAAGAACGATCACACCCCGTGTGGTGGTACGTGTGAAAGGGTTAAGGCTTCCATTGGCTGTCAACAATCTTTAGAAACTGGTTTCATCCGTCTCCTGTTACCGGGCAGAAAATTGTGACTCAGTCAATCAGTGGCCAGTCTGAGGACAGGTGTCTCGTGACGCGCATGTACGCGAGTTCGCTGTTCGTTATTTTTCTTCTGGGATGATTACCTATTGTCCGGTTGGAAAATTATCGCAATTTTACGTTAAAAAATACCCTAAAGATTGATTGTAAACATCGTTTGACATGTTTCTACAAACGGTAATGGAACTTTCGAACTTTTCGTCTATGGATTTGCGCCCATGCCTCATGGCATTGTAATAGTGTTCTGATGGGCCAACAAAACGGAGATATTTGGACATAAATGATGGACTTTGCAGAACAGATGAACATTTCTTGTGGAAGTGGGAGCCCTTCCGAGTGCATTCCGCCGAAGATCAGCAAAGGTAAGAAAATATTTTGAACATATTTTAGAGATTTGTCGACGCAGTGGTTGTAGGCTAACTGTATAGCTTAGCATTGAAGGCTAAGTTCTGTACTCAGAAAATTGAACAATGCGCTTTCTCCGTAAAGTTATTTTGAAATCTGACAAAGTGGTTGCATAAAGGAGTAGATTATATATAATTGTTTAAATAATTGTTATAAATTTTGTCAACGTTTATGATGAGTATTTCTGTAAATTGATATGCCCATTCACCGAGAGTTATGGGGAGAAAACATTTTCTGAACGTCACGTGCCAATGTAAAATGGGGTTTTTGGATATAAATATGAACTTGATCGAACAAAAAATGCATGTATTGTCTAACATGATGTCCTACGAGTGTCATCTGATGAAGATTGTCAAAGGTTAGTGCTTAATTTTAGCTGTATATCTGGTTTTGTGACGGCTATCCGTGCTAGGAAAATGACTGTTTTTTTTGTTTGTTGCTAAGGTGCTATCCTAAAATAATCTAATGTTTTGCTTTCACCGTAAAGCCTTTTTGAAATCGGACAATGTGGTTGGATTAACGAGAAGATTATCTTTAAAATGCCGTATAATACTTGAATTTTAATTTTTAGATTTTTGTGTTTTGAATTTTGCGCCGTGCTATCTCACTGGTTGTTGTCCAACCAATCCCGTTAACGGGATTTTATCTCGAAGGGGTCCTCAAGAGGTTTTAAGAGTGTGCTCCTAATCTCAGGTCGTTACCTGTATAAAAGACACCTGGGAGCCAGAAATCTTTCTGATTGAGAGGGGGTCAAATACTTATTTCCCCCATTAAAATGCAAATGAATTTATAACATTTTTTTTCTGGATTTTTTGGTTGTTATTCTGTCTCTCACTGTTCAAATAAACCTACCATTAAAATTATAGACTGATCATTAATTTGGCAGTGGGCAAACGTACAAAATCAGCAGGGGATCAAACACTTTTTTCCCTCTCTGTATGGAGGGGGTCCAAATGTTGACTGAACGCCATGGCCGGGCATTGGACAGTTTGCTGGAACAATTCCATGGGTTGTCTTGGAGGCAGCCTACCACAGTGGTAACCCCACAGCCCCTCAGTAAACCAATTGTTAGCAGTGCCCTCTCATCGGCCACTCCACCTTCGCGGGAGCCCCGTTTACCCCCTCAGAACACTTCAATAGAGAGTCGAGCATCTGTCAGGCGTTTCTAGCTCAGTGTGCCCTCAGCTTCAGCCCTCCTCCTTCCCCTCAGAATGCTCCAAGATAGCCTACCTCATCACGCCGATGTCTGGGATGGCTCTTACCTGGGCTACTGCTGTATGGGAACAGCAGCCTGGCCATATGTGTTAGTCTGGAGGGGTTTGTGGGAGAGGTGAAAGTTTTTTTACGCCCCGTTCTCCGGGAGAGAAGCTGCCCGGTAGCTAATCCAGTTTTTGCAGGACTCCTGCAGTGTGGCTGACTATCTGGTAGATTTCCACATGTTGGCTGCGGAGAGAGACTTTGTGGCAACTGTTTGGGGAAAGCCCTTTCCTGTTTCAGCATGCCCCATACACAAAGTGAGGTCTATACAGAAATGGTTTGTCGAGATCGGTGTGGAAGAACTTGACTGGCCTGCACAGAGCCCTGACCTCAACCCCATTGAACACCTTTGGGATGAAATGGAACGCCGACTGCGAGCCATGCCTAAGCCTTCCCAGCAGAGTGGAGGCTTTTATACCAGCAAAGGGGGGACCAACTCCATATTAATGCCCATGATTTTGAAATGAGATGTTCAACGATACTGTTGGTCATGTAGTGTATATTTAAGTGATAAGGAGTTCGAAGCCGGTGTTTGGAGGATATACAAGATATAGTACCAACACAAATCTAGGGTTGCTGTCCAAGCCAGCTGGTCGTTTGTTCTATCGGTTCATTTGCTAGAGACGCAAACCAGTCATTCAGTCTTTTTGTTCTGTATCTATCGATGCGACCCAGTCGTTTGTTCTAAATGTTCCATTGCCATATGGGCTGGTAACATTCTTATCCCTTACTTGCTAGCTAGTCAACTACAGGTAAATTACAGTCACATCAAAAATAACAAAGTAGCTGCATTTCCATTTGTTTAAGCTATTTCCTATTTGGACACAACCATAACAATGAGCTAATGAGGCGTGATTTCGCCTGGCATAGAAAATGTGCTCATATGTCACGACACTGTTGTTCAAAGGAGCTAGCCAACAACAAAGCTAACACATATGCAAGCTGATTCATGATTTCTGGAGCATCAGCATTTGTGGGTTCGATTACAGGCTCAAAATGGCTTAGATGGCTAGCATCTTCACTGTTGACGTTGAGACTGGTGTTTCGCAGTTACTATTTAATGAAGCTGCCAGTTGAGGACTTATGAGGCGTTTGTTTCTCAAACTAGACACTCCAATGTACTTGTCCTCTTGCTCAGTTGTGCACCGGGGCCTCCCACTCCTCTTTCTATCATGGTTAGAGCTTGTTTGCACTGTTCTGTGAAGGGAGTAGTATGCAGCTTTCTACGAGATCTTCAGTTTCTTGGCATTTTCTCGCATGGAATAGCCTTCATTTCTCAGAACAAGAATAGACTGATGAGTTTCAGAAGAAAGTTCTTTGTTTCTTGCCATTTTTAGCCTGTAATCGAACCCACAGCTGCTGATGCTCCAGTTAATCAACTAGTCTAAAGAAGGCCAGTCTTTAATCAGCACAACAGTTTTCAGCTGTGCTAACATAATTGCAAAAGGGTTTTCTCATGATCAATTAGCCTTTTAAAATTATAAACTTGGATTAACTAACACAATGTGCTATTGGAACACAGGAGTGATGGGCCTATGTAGATATTTTATAAAAAAAATCTGATGTTTCCAGCTACAATAGTAATTTACAACATTAGCAATGTCTACACTGTATTTCTGAACAAATCTACACCCCCTTTTCTTTCAAAAACAAGGACATTTCTACAACTTTTTAATGGTAGTGTAGGTAGGGGTAAAGTGACTATGCGTAGATAATAAACAACGAGTAGCAGCAGTGTAAAAACAAAGTGTGTGTGTGTGGGGGGGGGGGGGGTGTCAATGTAAATAGTCCATGTGGTCATTTAATTAATTGTTTAGCAGTCTTATGGCTTGAGGGTAGAAGCCTCTTTGAGCTAGGGGCAGTATTTTCACGTCCGGATGAAAAGCGTGCCCAAAGTAAATTGCTTGTTACTCAGGCCCAGAAGCTAGGATATGCATATGCATGGTAGTATTGGATAGAAAACACACTAAAGTTTTAAAACTGTTAAAATAATGTCTGTGAGTATAACAGAACTGATTTGGCAGGCGAAATCCCGAGCACAATCCATCCAGGGAAATTGAATTTGAGGTCATTGTGTTTTCTAATGGTTTTCTATGGGAAACCTAATTTATTAGGGCCCAGATTGCAGATCCGATGGCTTCCACTAGACATCAATAGTCTTTAGAAATTGTTCGATGTTTTTCTTTTAAGAAATGAAGAAGAAGTCCTATTCTTTCCATGTGTCACTCAGATAGATTCAAGTCTTTTGGTGAGCGTGAACAGGAGCGCGCTCCTCGTTATTTTTCTCCGGTTTTGGAAACAGCTTATCCTGTCTTAAATTTTTGCGATTCTTTACATTTTAGGGTATCTGAGGTTGGATAAGAGACGTTGTTTGAAATGTTTGGACCAAGTTTACAGGTAACTTATTAGATACTTTGTAGTCATGTTGGGTGAGTTGGAACCGGTGTATTTCTAAATCAAACGCGCCAAATAAATTGACATTTTGGGGATATAACAAAGGAATTTATCGAACAAAACGATCATTCATTGTGTCACTGAGACATTTGGGATTGCAAAAAGATGAAGATCTTCAAAGGTAAGGCATGTATTATATCGTTATTTCTGACTTTTGTGTCGCACCTGCCTTTTTGAAATCTGACACAGCGGCTGGATTAAAAAGAAGTTAAGCTTTATTGTGATGTATTACACTTGTATTTATATGAATGTTAAATATTTATATTTCTGTAGTTTGAATTTGGTGCGCTGCAATTTCCCAGGATGTTGTCAAATCTATTGGGATTCAAGTGGGATTCGAGCTTAAGGGATCCTTAAGAGTTTAATTAAGGAGCCTTTTGGACCTAGACTTGGCGCTCCGATACCGCTTGCTGTGCGGTAGCAGATAGAACAGTCTATGACTTGGGTGACTGGAGTCTTTGACAATTTTTGGGGCCTTCCTGAGACACCTCCTAGTTATATTGGTCATGGATGGCAGTGATGCAACCGGTCAGCTGTAGAACGTTTTGAGGGTCTGGGGAACCATGCCAAATCCTTTCAGTCTCCTGAGGGTGAAAAGGTGTCGTGCCCTCTTCACGACTCTCTTGGTGTATTTCGACCATGATAGTTTGTTGGGGATGTGGACACCAAGGAACTTGAAACTCTTCGACCCGCTCCACTACAGCCCCGTCGATGTTAATGGGGGCATGTCTGCAGCATGATCTATTTTTCTCCATGTACATGTGACAGACAATTTGTTGAGGCGCGTATCAATGTTGCTGTAGAGTTAACTGTGGCCTGCAAGTAAATCAAACAACTTAAATTAACGAGTCACTCAGAAAAACAAATGAATCTTGAGTCAGTAAAAAGGGTTGTTCAAAAAGAATAAATCGTTCTGGAACTGCACATCACTAATACAGACCTGAGGGCCAATCTGGAAACAAGGTGGAAAGAGCACTAGAGAGAAATGGGCGGATGGATAGTTTATCTGTCCCTAGAGCCACCTGAGCTTAATCACTATCATTATTTGGGGAGAAAAAAAGTGGCCTATGGACTTTTTCAGTTCAATACATCACAAGTAAATAAACTAGAATGCAAAAAGAGAGAGATGTGGAGAGAGAGATGTGGTGAGAAAGAAAGAGATGTTTAGAGACATAGGAAGAGAGAGACAGAGAGAGAGAGGGAAACAAAAGAGCAGCTTCACACTTTTCCTTGATACAGCATTGGGCATTTTGCCAAAACATCCACTGTCTGATTTTCCACTGCTCAAAGAGTCTGTATTTATTTTGCCCAAGACCAGCAAGGAATCATAAGGTGGCTTGTACACCTGAGTAATAACAGACCTCGTCTCATTGTTTTGTTGATCGGTAAGTAAGTAAGCGTGAGGCACTTCTCAGAACTGCCAAGCCCCCGCAGGTGGCCTTTTGCCTTTTGGTAGGCTGTCATTGTAAATAAGAATTTGTTCTTAACTGACTTGCCTAGTTAAATAAACGTTAAATAAAACAAATTGTTGAACAAAAGCCTAGCACATTGCAATGGGGAGAAACCAGGCAGCTTGACTGACAAAATCTTGACAATAAGTGTTTTCAAAAAGGAAGATTCCAGGTCCAGTATTTTTTCAGTGGTAAATCAAAAGTGATTGCACAGGGTCGAACCAGAAAGAAAATGCTTGAAGAAAGGATACTCACAATGATTCACACCTCAAAGACTGGGAGAAAATCGAGGCTACAGAAGCTTTTGCATTCACCTTTATGTCCTTCAAAAAAGCTTGTGCGCTAGCCCAAGCCGAGATGCCACTGGGAAGTAATTGCAAATTCTGCACAGAACCCAAGCTTCCATTCATCAGAAGCTGAGAGGTAGAGACACTCACTGCTTTTTTGTGGAGATAGAGGATTAATAGTTTGTACGGTGCTAAGTAATGATGAATTCTTGCATCTGTACAAGCTAGCCATTTTCCTATGGTATGACTCATACAGAATATTCCACCTTGGCACACCACGCCATTTCAACATTGAAATGTGGGTAATATTTGGTTGAAACGTTGGTCAATGAGGTTTCAACCTTGATTCACCCACTCAAAAAGACGGCCAGAAGTTTGCTGAATTCACAATGTGTTATCACTATGCTTTCATCCATCTTTTAGATGCATAACCAAATTTGATATGATTTGAATGGAAAAACAATGTCAGCACTGTGTTTCATCTAATACCACAACCAAATGACCTGGATTGACCTACTTAAGCAATAAGGCCCGAGGGGGTGTGGTATATGGCCAATATTCCACAGTTAAGGGCTGTTCTTGGGCACGACGCAAAGCAGAGCTGCCTTATTGCTATTATTAACTGGTTACCACTTTTGTATAAAGAAAAAAACTGAAATATTTTATTAAAATTTGGCAAATTAAGTGATATATCAATAAGTATGCACATATCAAGTCCCAAAAAAATCTGGAGACTGGATGTCAGCCTAAATATTTTGGTTAAATTTTGTTAAGACACTCCAGGACCGGACTTACACATAGAAAATGAAAAAAATATACATCCAAAATTGGCTATCTGTAAAATACTAAAAGGTACGTAAAATGCATTTTGAGGGAATTTTTCGAAAGAAAATGTGATCTAAAATAAAAATTGGACAACATATCAACATTTTCCTATGTATAAGTCTGGAGAATATATATAAGGATAATCACACATTTTGTGAATGCAGATGCTTCTGAGGCTGAGAAAAATGAGTTGGTGTGTGGTAAGAGTCTGACTTTCAGGAAATGGCAGTTAGACAAGGAAACTGAATTTAGACTACTTGACGACAAACACCTACAGTGCCTTCAGAAAGTACCCTTTTAAGGAGCTACAAATTTGTATTCTGAGAATGTTGTGGTAATATTTGACAAACTTAAATACTGTCTAACATTTTCTAAATGTTCTTGAAATGTTCTGAGGACCTCCAAGACAAGGTAACATGTATATTGCATGAACATCAATGGAATATTATGTTAAACCAAAAATGTTATGAATGTCATAAAAACTGACTTATTTGGAAATTGTGGAACATTGTGGGAATGTTCTATACAACCTATGTGAATATCACAATAACATTTTTGCAACATCCCAGACAACTCTCATAACTTCATTAAATGAAACTAGAAACTAGACCCTCTGGGATAGGGTCTAGTTTCCAGAATTTCCGCCTGACTGACGTGCCCAAAGTAAACTGCCTGTTACTCAGGCCCAGAAGCCAGAATATGCATATAATTGGATAGCATTGGATAGAAAACACTTTGACATTTATAAAACTGTTAAAATAATGTCTGAGACTATAACAGAAATGATATGGCAGGCGAAAATCAGAAGAAAATCCAACCTGAATTTTCTTTTGTTGAGTTCCAAGGCTCTTATGATGGGAACCTATTATTTCTACGTAAATCTGTCTTCCAGATTGCAATTCCTATGGCTTCCACTAGATATCAACAGTCTTTATTCAAGGTTTCAGGCTTGTTGTGACGATCGTCGTCAAAAGGAGTAGACCAAAGCGCAGTGTGGTAAGTGATCATGATATTTCTTTATTTAACTCAGAACACTAAAACAAAACAATAAACAACGGAAAACGAACGTCATGTTCTGCAGGCTAACTGAGCTGTACAAAAACAAGATCCCACAACTGAAAGTGGGGAAAAAGGGCTGCCTAAGTATGATTCCAAATCAGAGACAATGACAGACAGTGGCCTCTGATTGGAAACCATAATAGGCCAATAAAGAAAAAGACAACATAGAAATATAACACAGACTGCCCACCCCACACCCTGACCTAACAAAATAGAGAAATAAAACTTCTCTCTCAGGTCAGGGCGTGCCACTTTTTTTTGGAAAAACGAACAAGTATTTGGAGTTTTGGTGAGAAGAGCACCGGAACGATATCAGTCTTTCGGCTCACGAGGGAGAGGGCGCGTGCTTACTAATTTTCCTTTCCTATTGACATACTACTGTCCATATGAAATATTATAGTTTATTTACATTTTAGAGTACCTGAGGATTAAGTAGAAATGTCATTTGACTTGTTTGGACAAAGTTTAGAGGTAGCTTTTTGGACTCCTTTGTGTGCATGTTGAATGAGTGGATTACGGAAATCGATGGCGCCAACTAAACTGACTTTTTGGGATATAATGAACGACCCTTGGGATTGCAAACAGAGGAAGATCTTCAAAAGTAAGTGATATATTTAATCGCCATTTGTGATTTTATGAAACCTGTGCTGGTTGAAAAATATGTTGATGTGGGGCGCCGTCCTCAGACAATCACATGGCATGCTTTCGCCGTAAAGCCTTTTTGAAATCGGACAACGCAGTTAGATTAACAAGAATTTAAGCTTTTAAATGATATAAGATACTTGTATGTTCATGAATGTTTAATATTACGATTATTTTTTGAATTGGTCTCCCTCAAATTTCATTGGATTTTGTTGGCTGGTGTCCCGGTAGCCAATAAGGGATGCCTATCCCTAAGGAACAAAGACCAGGTGTTCTGTCAATATTCTTGCAAAACCAAAGGAATGTTTTGTGCACCCTGATAGAAACATTATCTGAATTTCAGCACGTCCCCACAATGTTCCCACAACCGAAATAAACATTATGCAAACCTTTAAAGAACAGACAAAATGTGTTCTGTGAACATTCTTGTAACATCAGGTGAATGTTTTTTACACCCTAAAAGAAACATTGTACAATCATCCGCACAACTGGACAGTTTTAGTGTTTTGTTCTCACCAGACTGTTCCCACAACCTATTGAAACATTCTGGGACAGATTAAATGTGTTCTAGGAATATTCTTGCAACATCAGGCAAACGTTTTACACAAACATTTTATAATCATCAGCACGACAGGACTGTTCTTGTGTTATGAGAACATATGCCATGTCACGTCCTGACCAGCAGATGGAGCTGTTGTTGTAGTTTTGGGGTCAGGACGTGGCAGTCTTGTGTGTGTGATTGTTCTGTGTTGGTCTTGTGACTCCTGATCAGGAACAGCTGGGGATCGTTGTTCCTGATTGGGAGTCATATATGTAGGAGTATGTTTGTCACTTGGTTTTGTGGGTAGTTGTTTTTGCACTGCGTGTTGTGTGCCTGCAAAACTGTTCCTGTCTTATATATTGTTTGAATTGTTAAGTGGATGCTCTACTCCTTTATTTTAATTAAAGATGAGTATTCACATACCTGCTGCGCCTTGGTCCATTTTTACAGAAGACAGCCGATACAGAACTACCCACCACCAAAGGACCAAGCAGCGGAGAAGAGGACAGAGGCAAGTGAGGGAGGAATGTTGGAGGCAGCCCCAAGAATTTTTTAGGGGGGGGCACAAGGGCTATTTGGCGGGGCGAGATTACAGCCCCAGGCCAGCTCCCCGTACCCTTGTAGGGCAGACTGGACAGGTCCCGTGCTTTGGGGTTGGGGCTGTGGTGAGGCCTGGAATTTTCAGGCCGGTAGGCAAGGTACCAGCGCCCCGCATGTGCCAGGGCGAAGTAGGCATCGAGCCGGAAGGGGTGATGCCAACCCTGCGCTCAAGACCGCCAGTGCGCCCTTTCGGTCCGGTGTTTCCCGCCAGACGCACTAGCATGGAGGTGCGTGTCTCCAGGCTGGCACGTCCTATACCAGCCCCACGCATCAGGAGTCTAGTGTGTCAACCCAGCCTCGCCAGTCAACAGTCACCAGAGCTGCCCGCCAGTCAACAGTCGTCAGTGCTGCCCGCCAGTCAACCATCACCAGAGCTGCCCGCCAGTCAACAGTCGTCAGAGCTGCCCGCCAGTCAACAGTCGTCAGAGCTGCCCGCCAGTCAACAGTCGTCAGAGCTGCCCGCCAGTCAACAGTCGTCAGAGCTGCCCGCCAGTCAACAGTCGTCAGAGCTGCCCGCCAGTCAACAGTCGTCAGAGCTGCCCGCCAGTCAACAGTCGTCAGAGCTGCCCGCCAGTCAACAGTCGCCAGAGAGGTCAGACTGCCCTGAACTGCCGGAGTGGCCGGACTGCGCTGAACTGCCGGAGTGGCCGGACTGCGCTGAACTGCCGGAGTGGCCGGACTGCGCTGAACTGCCGGAGTGGCCGGACTGCGCTGAACTGCCGGAGTGGCCGGACTGCCCTGAACTGCCGGAGTGGCCGGACTGCCCTGAACTGCCGGAGTGGCCGGACTGCCCTGAACTGCCGGAGTGGCCGGACTGCCCTGAACTGCCGGAGTGGCCGGACTGCCCTGAACTGCCGGAGTGGCCGGACTGCCCTGAACTGCCGGAGTGGCCGGACTGCCCTGATCTGCCAGAGTGGCCCGCATGCCTTCCGGCCCAGCCCGAGTGGCCCGCATGCCTTCCGGCCCAGCCCGAGTGGCCCGCATGCCTTCCGGCCCAGCCCGAGTGGCCCGCATGCCTTCCGGCCCAGCCCGAGTGGCCCGCATGCCTTCCGGCCCAGCCCGAGTGGCCCGCATGCCTTCCGGCCCAGCCCGAGTGGCCCGCATGCCTTCCGGCCCAGCCCGAGTGGCCCGCATGCCTTCCGGCCCAGCCCGAGTGGCCCGCATGCCTTCCGGCCCAGCCCGAGGGGCCCTCCTGCTCTCCGGCCCAGCCCGAGGGGCCCTCCTGCTCTCCGGCCCGGCCCGAGGGGCCCTCCTGCTCCCCGGCCCGGCCCGAGGGGCCCTCCTGCTCCCCGGCCCGGCCCGAGGGGCCCTCCTGCTCCCCGGCCCGGCCCGAGGGGCCCTCCTGCCCCCCGGCCCAGCCCGAGGGGCCCTCCTGCCCCCCGGCCCAGCCCGAGGGGCCCTCCTGTCCTCCGGCCCGGCTCGAGGGGTCCGTCTGCCTGGCGCAGCTATCGGCTCCACCGAAGTGGGCGACGCCGAGGGTGGAGCAGGGTCCACGTCCTGCACCGGAGCCACCTCCAGGATAGGTGGGTTGGGGAGGGAGGGTGTAGCACAGTGCCGTCGTTGACGGCAGCCACCCTCCCTTCCCTCCCTTATTGTTTAGGGGTTATTGTTTATGGGTTTTGTTGGGGATTTTGTTTGTTGGTGTTTTTTCGTTGTTAGGTGCATTCCGGGGTCTGCACCTTGAGGGGGGGGGTACTGTCACGTCCTGACCAGCAGATGGAGCTGTTGTTGTAGTTTTGGGGTCAGGACGTGGCAGTCTTGTGTGTGTGATTGTTCTGTGTTGGTCTTGTGACTCCTGATCAGGAACAGCTGGGGATCGTTGTTCCTGATTGGGAGTCATATATGTAGGAGTATGTTTGTCACTTGGTTTTGTGGGTAGTTGTTTTTGCACTGCGTGTTGTGTGCCTGCAAAACTGTTCCTGTCTTATATATTGTTTGAATTGTTAAGTGGATGCTCTACTCCTTTATTTTAATTAAAGATGAGTATTCACATACCTGCTGCGCCTTGGTCCATTTTTACAGAAGACAGCCGATACATGCCACGACCTAACAAATGTTCTGTGAACTTTCACAGAATCAATTTTGGTTTTCTGGGTACAATTTTATAAAAAAGGTGCTATCTAGAACCTAAAAGGGTTCCTTGGCTGTCACCATTGGAGAACCTATTGAAAAAAACATTTTTTGTTCCAGGTAGAACCCTTTCAGTTCCAGGTAGAACCTTTTTGGGTTCCACGTTGGACCCTTTTCACAGAGGGTTCTACATGGAATCCAAATGCTTCTCCCTGGAACCAAAAAGTGTTCTCCTATGGGGACAGCCGAAGAATCCTTTTGGAACCTTTTTTTCTAAAAGTGCAGTGGTTGAGTGAGGAAGGAGCGTGCGGCTTCCGATTGAGTCATATATGAAGGTGACATTATAGTGTACAAAGTTTGATTAATTGATTTTCAATCCAATATGGAGGCCATTAACATACAGCTGAGTCAACAACATATCAATAGTGTTGTTTTCTCTAATAGTGTGATGTAATAAATCAATCTCATATATTGACTAATAAATAAAATATTATAATAGGGGGCTCCCGAATGGCGCAGTGTTCTAAGGCACTGCATCTCAGTGGTAGAGGCTTTTGTGATAATGTACTGTGTGTATCAGATCCAGAGAGTCAACAAAATCAGTGGAGGAAGCAACTTTCTCCTTTGATCTATAATAACAATAGTCTTGAACTAAGACAAGGTAAAAATCTGCTCATTATCACACACTCCCTTCTCAGTAAACCCAGAATTGCCTTTCTATAAGAACACGGAAGGAACCATCATAAAACTGCAATGGATACCCTGTCAGCTACGTAAAGAAAAACTACAGATCCTAAAACTATAAATCCCCTTCAAATGAATGGTAGGTAGAGTACCATTTAATTGTAATGATAACATGACTTATGCACTTCAACCAGCAGACGACCACCAGACCTATCAGACATGTCACAGACCAAACATGACAGGTACTAGACTGCACACACTTCAATTAGCCACAGGCAAATTGCAGACGTCAACTAGACAGAGCTCAAAATAGCATAGTGGGAACCTGGACACAGATGACTCCATCAATATTTTGTGTGATTTAGTTTACTGGGGAGCGATGAATAAATAACTATTGCATGGCCCAGTTCTTTTTCCATTGATCAAGTTCCCACTCTCAGTTTGAGTCAAAACAATTAATTTGCAATTAATTTGCACAATACAGAAGCCTTATAATGTTCGCCCCTCCTGTAGCCCATATGTTCTACAGTCACAAACCTTTACTTTTATCAGGAGTTGACATAGAACTCCTTCTATAGTACTTAGCACACACATGACACTCAAAAGCAACCATATAAATATTATATTTACATAGAAATAGAAGACACAGAAGTACCAGAATTAAAAATTATGTGCAAAGACATTTTAATTCCAGATACACGTCAAGAGAATGGAGTGTTAGAGGAAACCTACTGTCTTAATGACTTAGCCACTTAGCTGTCATTACAGGTTACAACCTGCTTATTGTGTGAAGACTGTTTGTTTTCCTTGCTTATGCCAAAGGCAGATTATATTTTGTTTTGACAAGTTTGTCTTTTCCATTAGCTTGTTCTGAATAATAACAGTCTCTTAGAGCTATATGCTAAACATTAATATAAAGCTACCCTTTCCCACAATAGTACATTTTTGGACATATTCAATGTTCTTAGCTCTGTCTGTTGTTGTTGTTTTCAACTGTCATCTGCTGAAATGAAAAGAATGTCAGCAGAAGAAAAAGTGAGAGAGAGGGAGAGAGAGCGAGGGGAAAGTAAAAAGTGAGAGAGAAAGTAAGAGAGAGAGAAAGAGATTGCATCCCTATACCCCTCTCTTCCTCTCCCATTCTCAAACCACCAGGGAGACCTTGTAGGGAGGGAAAAGGGATATTTTTAGCAGATCTCACAATTCCTCCTGTAAATAATTACCCTAGTTGTTGCAAAGCTGCCTGCTCATAGGATTGGCCGTGTAATGCGGTGCTACATCACACTTCAAAAGCAGAAGCAGGGAAAAGAGAGGACTTACGTCATAGTGAGATCTGCAGTAGGCCCCTTGGTGATACGAGGTTTTGTATCCTTACACCACATCATCATGAAGCAAAGGCTTTTGACACTCAAGAAGGCAGGGATGGAGGGGATGTAATAAGAAACGTGACTGGGCCCATTTTATGTATAGTGTGTCAGAATTCCATTTATCCTTGAAGACTATGTCCTCCTGGTGTGAATAATGGAAACCTAGAGTAGGTTGTTAGAGCACTCAGTAATCACAGTTGTGCCGGTTGGATTGTGGCCCGGAAGTGTCTTTCCTTTCTTCATTCAAATTCCTTGAAAAACTGGCCTATAATACATATATACTGTTGAAGTCGGAAGTTGACATACACCTTAGCCAAATACAGTAATCTTAGCTTTTCACAATTCCTGACATTAAATCATAGTAAAAGTTCCCTGTCTTAGGCCAATTAGGATCACCACTTTATTTTAAGAATGTGAAATGTCAGAATAATAGTAGAGAGAATGATTTATTTCAGCTTTTATTTCTTTCACCACATTCCCAGTGGGTCAGAAGTTTATATATGTAATATTCATATGTGTAAACATACTGAGTTATAATTGGATGCATTTTACCGCCGTATCATACTGTGCTATGATTGGTTAAGACCACCCAGAGGGTAAGGTCATGGTCAGTTGATCATGGTTGGTGATAAGTGAACATGCCAGTTGTAGCTAGCTAATAAAGAGCTACGTTAAGAAATATCCTGTAGTACTGCATTTTATCATTTTGTACAAAGCTTGCAAAACAAGACAACATACACTCAATTAGTATTTGGTAGCATTGCCTTTAAATTGTTTCACTTGGGTCAAACAAGCTTCTCACAATAAGTTGGATGAATTTTGGCCCATTCCTCCTAACAGAGCTGTTGTAACTGAGTCAGGTTGGTAGGCCTCCTTGCTCACACACGCTTTTCAGTTCTGCCCACAAATGTCCTATAGGATTGTAGTCAGGGCTTTGTGATGGCCACTCCAATACCTTGACTTTGTTGTCCTTAAGCCATTTTGCCACAACTTTGGAAGTATGCTTGGGGTCATTGTCCATTTGGAAGACCCATTTGCGACCAAGCTTTAACTTCCTGGCTGATGTCTTGAGATGTTGCTTCAATATATCCACACAACTATCCTGCCTCATGATGCAATCTATTTTGTGAAGTGCACCGGTCCCTCCTGCAGCAAAGCACCCCCACAACATGATGCTGCCACCCCCGTGCTTCACGGTTGGGATGGTGTTCTTCGGCTTGCAAGCCTCCCCCTTTTTCCTCCAAACATAATGATGGTCATTATGGCCAAACAGTTCTATTTTTGTTTCATCAGACCAGAGGACATTTCTCCAAAAAGTACAATCTTTGTCCCCATGTGCAGTTGCAAACCGTAGTCTGGCTTTTGGATGGCAGTTTTGGAGAAGTGGCTTCTTCCTTGCTGAGCGGCCTTTCAGTTTATGTCAATATAGGACTCCTTTAACTGTGGATATATATACTTTTGTACCTGTTTCCTCCAGCATCTTCACAAGGTCCTTTGCTGTTGTTCTGGGATTGACTTGCCCTTTTTGCACCAAAGTATGTTCATCTCTAGGAGACAGAACACGTCTTCTTCCTGAGCGGTATCACAGCTGCATGGTCCCATGGTGTTTATACTTGCATACTATTGTTTGTACAGATGTATCTGGTACCTTCAGGCATTAAGAAATTGCTCCCAAGGATGAACCAGGCATGGAGGTCTACAATTTTTTTTATGAGGTCTTGGTTGATTTCTTTTGATTTTCCCATGATGTCAAGCAAAGAGGCACTGAGTTTGAAGGTAGGCCTTGAAATACATCCACAAGTACACCTCCAATTGACTCAAATGATGTCAACTAGCCTATCAGATGCTTCTAAATGCCTGACATAATTATCTGGAATTTTCCAAGCTTTTTAAGCACAGGGAAATTAGTGTATGTAAACTTCTGACCTAATGGAATTGTGAAACAGTTAATTATAAGTGAAATAATCTGTTTGTAAACAATTGTTGGAAATATTACTTGTTTCATGCACAAAGTAGATGTCTTAACCGACTTGCCAAAACTATAGTTTGTTAACAAGAAATTTGTGGAGTGGTTGAAAAACTAGTTTTAATGACTCCAACCTAAATGTATGTAAACTTCCGACTTCAACTGTACATATATAATACATAACTGCTATACGGGCGTTAATACATTTCTATTTCAATTGAAACTGGATCAAGCATCAAGAGCACATTAATTAAAAAATCTGACCTTACAGAGTTTGGGCCACAATGATACCATGTTAGATTTTAGACAGCTACTGGGGCTGCGAATTACAAGGGACCTCACAATACAATATTATCATTATATTTAGGTGCCGATATTATATGCATTACGATTCAATACTGTGATTTTATTGTGATGTAATGTTCCAAACATATTGCTCACTATATGTCTGATGCAGAGGGACAAGAGAGAGCCATGAGAACAAGTTTTGATCAGTCATGGAAGTAAAAATGCTTAAAATAAATTGACTCCTTATTTAAAATAGAATATGGGGAACGAGCTATGAAGGAAAATACTTATTGGTGCAGGTACAGCCAATTAGAACAAAAGCAATGTTGCGTTACTGTCAAAAATATACAATATATCGTGAAAAATAATATCTCTATGTAACTGTAGCAATTTTTCCCCATTACTAACAGCTACCCTAACCATAAGAAAAATAAGGTCCCAGATTGCAATTTTCTAAGCGCAACCAACCTTGAGTCTTATAGACATTTTTTGAACATGCCTTGTCTTATCACCAGGTGAATGCTAATGGCAAGGAGAAGTAACCTAATCAACATTTTAAAATGAATACATTTGGCAGATAGTTCTCATTATTTTGACCTCATTATAATTGGAAGAGGAAGTGTAATTAGCCACCACTAATTATGGTCAGTTTTAAATCAGTTTTGTCCAAAACAGATTTGCGAGAAAGGGTATGAAGGGTACCGTAACAGTTTAAATTCGGTTGGGTTTATTTCAATCCTGCCCACATCTGGTAGCACCCAAGTAATCATCCATTTGGTGAGCAACTGCAAGTAACCTGATCATAATAATCATGGTCAATTTTGTTTCACATTCGCTATCCCTATGGGGCTCGTTAGGGACCATCAGTAAATTACACAGTGTGCTGTACATGGGACAATATTTTAAAATGTTAATAGCTCCAAATCTCAATGACTTAAAAACCTCAAACCAACTACTAATTGTACTAATTCACATACAAATACTGAAAGCATTTAATGAGACAAATAAAAAATGTGCAACATTACATTTATTCCTAATTTATATTGTGTAATTTATTGACGGTCCCTAACTAGTCCCAGAGCTGGGCTATCCAGTGTCAAACCAACTTTGCCACGGTCCCACTCCAGTCAAGGCTGAAGCTAATTGGTGAAAGAAGTTGGCTGGCACTAGCTCGCCTGGGTGACTTCAAGACACAAGACCTGGTTAGACTGTTTCAAGTTATCTAGAAGGGCGAATGACTGTGACTGTGTATTCTTTTGGCAGAGTAAATGTACAAAAGCTTGCCACCTGTGAACACAGACACAAGAGACACCCTCATTAACAAACTCTCGATTGGCTTCAGTCATGGCCGCTGCCTTTCTTAATGACCAAGCCGAAAAACTAGGCCAAATCAGGAAGTTAAGTCCCCCTTCAATGTATGTTAATGACTAAAGAAAAGTATGCTTCCTGAGAGAAACCTAAGCTGTGTTGGAAAACCCATAGTAACATACTGCATACTACATACTTAATGAGAATATTCTACATATATATACTAATAGTTAATTTTAGTATACCATAAACGGAACAGTATCCTTTCAGTTGAGCAAACTAGCTCTTTGCCGCTCTACCGGAAGTTGATGCTGTTGCTATGCAACCTCATGCTAGCTAGTTAGCATAACAAATTACAAGTTAGACATTTTACTACTTCGGGTTTGTTCTTAAATTCACAGTGTTGTCAGATTGTTCATTTGTAAATTCAGAGCGTTTCGCTCTCGGAGCGCACACTGGACGCTCAGGCTGAGGAGTAGGGTTGATTTGAGCGCTCTAACCTTACAACCGCAGTCAAGAACCCAAGCTAACATTGGCTAGCTTGCTAGCTACTTCCAGACAGAAATGAGAGTGACCACTCTGACCATTTTACTCGCCCTAGCAGAGCTGGTTAGGCAGTTTTCATGTTATCCAGAGCGTTGGTGTCTAACTGTTTTGCTGGCAACAATTGAATTACGCTTTTTTGAACATTTAACTGACACCGGCCATATTCAACCAGTGTTGAGCGCTTGTAAATTCATTATTCTACGCTCTGGCACACTCAGATGACAGTGCTTTGAAATTGGAGTAGATAGCCAGAGCGAATTTACGAAAACACCCGAATGTCCATTGAGAACACACAACGACTATAGCATTTAGCTAAGCTAAGAATGACAGAAATAATTGTCACACCTGCTCCCGCTCTTCCCCCCTGGCGCTCGAGGGCGCCAGGCTGCCCTGCATCACGCACTCCTGCCTTCATCTATTACGCACACACGTTCATATTTTGGCGAATTTAGTATGACATCCGGGAACTTTTGGCATAGTAACTATATCCATACTATGACCAATAAGCATACTATATACTCAATTCACATCACAAATATTACAGTTAGTGTGGGTAGTATGAGTATTCAAACACAGCTCTACTCTCACAGGCAATTCTGACTTTGAAAGTCGTCGAATTAAAGGGTTGGCGATGGAGGGAGTTTGTTGTCTATGAACTCTGTCAACAGGATTCCAATAGTACATTCAAACAGGCCTGCCAGTCATGGGGCAGACTATTAGGAGTTTAGGAAGCAGAAGACTTAGACAATGATGGTTCATAACATTCAATGGGATGCTGCCATTGCACATTATATTACTGTGACTAAATGATTGTAAGAAATCAATATAAAACAAAAACATGAGGGTTATTCAGCTGTCCCCATAGGATAACCCTTTTTGGTTCCAGGTAGAACCCTTTTTGGTTCCAGGTAGAACTATTTTGGGTTCCATGTAGAACCCTCTGTGGAAATGGTTCTACATGGAACCAAAAATGGGTTTTCAAAGGATTCTCCTATGGGGACAGCCGAAGAACCCTTATTGGTTCTAGATAACACTCAATAACACACACTCACACTGACACTCCAACACACACACATGCCATTTGGTCACACATTACACACACACATATTCACACGGACTCTATACACACATACAAACTAAGATACAATCATCATATACCCTGCTGCTACTCTGTTAATCATATATCCTGATGCCTAGTCACCTTACTTACAGTGCCTTCGGAAAGTGTTCAAACCCCTTGACTTTTTCCACATTTTGTTACGTTACAGCCTTATTCAACAATGTATTAGATAGTTTTTTCCCCTCATCAATCTACACACAATACCTCATAATGACAAAGCCAAAACAGATTTTTATGAATTTTTGCTAATTTATGAATAAAAACTGAATTATCAAATTTACATAAGTATTTAGACCCTTTACTCAGTACTTTGTTGAAGCACCTTTGGCAGTGATTACAGTCTTCTTGGTTATTTTTATTTATTATTTTTTATTTTTTATGACGCTATAAGCTTGGAACACCTGTATTTGGGGAGTTTCTCCTATTCTTCTCTGCAGATCCTCTCACGTTCTGTCAGGTTGGATGGGGAGCGTGGCTGCACAGCTATTTTCAGGTCTCTCCAGAGATGTTCGATCAGGTTCAAGTCCGGGCTCTGGCTGGCCCACTCACGGACATTCAACGACTCGTTCCGAAGCCACTCCTGCGTTGTCTTGGCTGTGTGCTTAGGGTCGTTGTCCTGTTGAAAGGTGAATGTTCGTGCCAGTCTGAGGTCCTGGGCACTATGGAGTACGTTTTCATCAAGGATCTCTTTGTACTTTGCTCCGTTAATCTTTGCCTCGATCCTAACTAGTCTCACAGTCCCTTACATTGAAAAACATTCCCACATTCCCATGATGCTGCCACCACCATGCTTCACTGTAGGGATAGTGCTAGGTTTCCTCCAGACTTCACACTTGGCATTCAGGCCAAAGGGTTCAATTTTGGTTTCATCACACCAGAGAATCTTGTTTCTCATGGTCTGAGAGTCTTTAGTTGCCTTTGGGCAAACTCCAAGCGGGCTGTCATGTGCCTTTTACTGTGGAGTGGCTTCTGTCTGGCCACTCTACCATAAAGGCCTAATTGGTGGAGTGCTGCAGAGATGGTTGTCCTTCTGGAAGGTTCTCCCATCTCCACAGAGGAACTCTAGAGCTCTGTCAGCGTGACCATCGGCTTCTTGGTCACCTCCCTGACCAAGGCCCTTCTCCCCGATTGTTCAGTTTGGCCGGGTGGCCAGCACTAGGAAGAGCCTTGGTGGTTCCAAACTTCTTTAAGTAAAACATGATGGAGGCCACTGTGTTCGTGGGGACTTCAGTGTTGCAGAAATGTTTTGGTACCCTTCCTCAATCTGTGCCTCGACACAATCGTGTCTCGGAGGTCTACGGACAATTCCTTCAACCTCATGGCTTGGTTTTTGCTCTGACATGCATTGTCAACTGTGTGACCTTATATAGACTGGTGTGTGCCTTTCCAAATCATGTCCAATCAAGTGAATTTACCACAGGTGGACCAATCAAGTTGTAGAAACGTCACAAGGATTATCAATGGAAACAGGATGCACCTGAGCTCAATTTCGAGTCTCATAGCAAAGGGTCTGAATACTTATGTAAATAAGGTATTTCCGTATTTTTATTTCTAAAAACGTGTTTTCGCTTTCTCATTATGGGGTATTGTGTGTATATTGTTGAGGGAATTGATTTATTTAATCCATTATAGAATAACGCAACAAAATGTGAAAAAAGTCAAGGGGTGTGAATACTTTCCCAAGGCACTCTATCTAATCCTACCATCTAATCCTATCTCTGCACATTGTAAATATGGTATTGGCACAGACGCTGGATTTAGCTAACTTACTTTCTAGTGTTCTTCTTGTCTGTATTTTTCGTGTGTTTTTGTTTTACTTGAATTTTTTAATTGTTTTATATTACTACTGATATTGATTGCTGCATTGTTGGGAAAGAGCAAGAAAGGCATTTCACTGTACTTGTGCATGTGCCATTAAAATTATGAAATTTAAACGTTTCATTTCACACTCTTGAGAATTAAAACTCTGAATAGAACATCAGACTCCAACTATTGTAATTCACCAGTAGCGATCGGGATTTTTTGGGTAAATTACCATACAAGCTTAGTCCGTAGCTTTTGACCATTTCAAAGCACTGACATATACACTAAATTTCAAAACACACTTCATAATATATGTCAGAGATTTTACTGTACGTCATGCATAACATATCGGTAATAAATTATGTCATGATTATGTAGGCTTTGCTGTATGCACTTACATTTAAATTCAGATTGGTCTATAAATAACTTACAACCATGAACTGAAGGACACTGTTTCAATGTCTGACGAAAAGCATCCTTCAATGAGCCTGCTTCTATTCACTGCCAACTACTTGTCCAGTAGAATTTGCTTCGCTGTCTATCGTAACGGCCTGCCAATCAACATGTGCCCTGTCACTAACCATCTTGGGTGATTCATTTATGTTTGAAGTTACATAATATGTTATGCTTCTATCACTTCCATGATGACAGCACTCAGTTACAGTACAGTAGCAGAACAGCAACTGGAGAAGTATGTGATCCAACAACTCAATGTCTACAGAAATATTGCCTGACCTCCAACTAACAATCTCTATTTTTAGATTGAAAGAAAAATGCTTTCCAGACAGTTTGTCAGCTGTAGGCCTAGATAGAATATCACACTGATGCGTTCTTGTAAAAACATACGTTTCATGTTTGTATGGTAGTTAATGTACATGCGATAGGTACTATATTTGTAGAAGTATGTTATCTGTGATTACAGTATCAAGGCAAAGAGTGCAATGTCTAATTAAAACTTCGTCAGGCTAGGGTCTATTTTTCTCCACTTCCTGTCTGACTGATGTGCCCAAAGTAAACTGCCTGTTACTCAGGTCCATAAGCCAGGATATGCATATAATTGGTACCATTGGAGGGAAAACACTTTGAAGTTTGTAGAAATGTTAAAATAATGTATGGGACTATAACGCAATTGATATGGAAGGAGAAAATCCAAAGAAAAACCAACCAGAAGCTTTTTTTTTGAGAGCCAATGCTCTTACAATGGAAAGCTATGGGGCATACGCAATTCCAGCTCCCAGATTGCAATTCCTATGGCTTCCACTAGATGTCAAAAGTCTTTGTTCAAGGTTTCAGGCTTGTTTCTTCCCAAACGAGGAAGAATTTTGAGTTTTTGTACTGGGAGTCCGAGTTGGAAATCAGTCTGTGCACGTGCGATGAAGAGGACGCGCGATGAAGAGGATGCGCACATGCTTATTTTGCTTTTCTATTGAACATACCCCTTTTCCAAATAAAATATTATAGTTTAATTACATTTTAGGATTAAATAGAATAGAGGATTAACCTGTTATGGCAGGGGGCAGTATTTTCACGGCCGGATAAAAAACGTACCCGATTTAATCTGATTATTACTCCTGCCCAGAAACTAGAATATGCATATAATTATTGGCTTTGGATAGAAAACACCCTAAAGTTTCTAAAACTGTTTGAATGGTGTCTGTGAGTATAACAGAACTCATATGGCAGGCAAAAACCTGAGAAGATTCCATACAGGAAGTGACCTGTCTGACAAGTTCTTGTTCATCTTGGCTCTTTTTATTGAAGACTGAGGATCTTTGCTGTAACGTGACACTTCCTACGGCTCCCATAGGCTCTCAGAACCCGGGAAAAAGCTGAATGATATCGAGGCAGCCTCTGGCTGAAACACATTATCGCCTTTGGTAAGTGGCCGATCAGAGGACAATGGGCACGAGTCGACCCCATGCTTTATTTTCTTTCGTCTTTTTACCTAAACGCAGATTCCCGGTCGGAATATTATCGCTTTTTTACGAGAAAAATTGCATAAAAATAGATTTTAAACAGCGGTTGACATGCTTCGAAGTACGGGAATGGAATATTTAGATTTTTTTTGTCACGAAATACGTCGTGCTCGTCACCCTTCTTTACCATTCGGATAGTGTCTTGAACGCACGAACAAAACGCCGCTATTTGGATATAACAATGGATTATTTGGGACCAAACCAACATTTGTTATTGAAGTAGAAGTCCTGGGAGTGCATTCTGACGAAGAACAGCAAAGGTAATAACATTTTTCTTATAGTAAATCTGACTTTGGTGAGTGCTAAACTTGCTGGGTGTCTAAATAGCTAGCCCTGTGATGCCGGGCTATCTACTGAGAATATTGCAAAATGTGCTTTCACCGAAAAGCTATTTTAAAATCGGACA
Source organism: Salmo salar (assembly GCF_965601325.2). Lineage (NCBI taxonomy): Eukaryota > Metazoa > Chordata > Actinopteri > Salmoniformes > Salmonidae > Salmo > Salmo salar. The sequence continues at coordinate 70,893,390 of NC_138300.1, forward strand.
TAGCGAGTGCATAGAGGAGTTCTGTATCTATAATTCTTAAAATAATTGTTATGTTTTTTGTGAACGTTTATCGTGAGTAATTTAGTAAATTCACCGGAGGTTTGCGGGGGGTATGCTAGTTCTGAACGTCACATGCTAATGTAAAAAGCTGGTTTTTGATATAAATATGAACTTGATTGAACAAAACATGCATGTATTGTATAACATAATGTCCTAGGGTTGTCATCTGATGAAGATCATCAAAGGTGAGTGCTGCATTTAGCTGTCTTCTGGGTTTTGGTGACATTATATGCTGGCTTGAAAAATGGGTGTCTGATTATTTCTGGCTTGGTACTCTGCTGACATAATCTAATGTTTTGCTTTCGTTGTAAAGCCTTTTTGAAATCGGACAGTGTGGTTAGATTAACGAGAGTCTTGTCTTTAAATGGCTGTAAAATAGTCATATGTTTGAGAAATTGAAGTAGGCTGGCAGTGGCTGTTACGTAGGTGGGACGCAAGCGTCCCACCTAGCCCATAGAGGTTAAATAGCTGTAAAATAGTAATATGTTTGAGAAATTGAAGTAATAGCATTTCAAAGGTTTTGAAAATCGCGCCACAGGATTCAACTGGCTGTTACGTAGGTGGGACGAATTCGTCCCGCCTAGCCCAGAGAGGTTAACACTTTTTTGGTTACAACATGATTCCATATGTGCTATTTCACAGTTTTTATGTCTTCACTAGTATTATACAATGTAGAAAATAGTAAAATAAAGAAAAACCCTTGAATGAGTATGTGAGTTAAAGTGAATATGCATAGATAATAAACAGAGAGTAGCAGTAGTGTAAAAGAGAGAGGTTGGTGGGGTTGCCATTTCATTAGCTGTTCAGGAGTCTTATGGCTTGGGGGTAGAAGCCTTTTGGACCTAGACTTGGCGCTCCGGTACCGCTTGCCATGTGGTAGCAGAGAAAACAGTCTATGAAGAGAGTGGCTGGAGTCTTTGACAATTTTTAGGGCCTTCCTCTGACACCGCCTGTTATAGAGGCCCTGGATGGCAGGAAGCTTGGCCCCAGTGATGTACTGGGCCGTAACCATTACCCTTGCGCAATGCACTACCCCAACTTGGTGGAATGGTTCATTATTTTCAAGGGATAAATTGTTTGTATGACAGGGTTTAACTTAAAATGAAGGACAGACATAAATGCATCAATAATCACATGAATATAAATAATTATCTTCAGAAATGACTTTGTCAAAGGAGCAAAAAAGTTAGGCCTTTTCAATTGTGTTGAAACTAGGATTTTTTTATAGATTAATTGGGTTTAAATCTTTCTAGAAGTGACATTAGCAATCCTTCACTCATATCAAAAATCAGATTTATTGAAATCTGCATGTGGTTTATATTAAAGTGCACTTCATTTAATATAACAACCATTTAAAATTCAATATTGGTGCAGAATTTCTTCATAAAATATCAAAATACCATTTAGTGGGACGACCCAGCCTTATGCTGACAGCCACAAATGAACAAGGACCATTATAGTTAAGGTGCTTTCAGCAGGGCAGCAAAATAGGAATGCAAATGTCTATCTTTATTACTTCAAAATCTACCTGTCTGCTTCTAAACCAAATGTACTTAGTGATCTTGATTTTCAGTGTGAATTCAGACCGTGAAAGCGGGGCCTCACGATCCTTCTGACTTTTTGGGGTTTAAGCAGGAGGTGTCAGAAAAGTTACCACAGGGATAACTGGCTTGTGGCGGCCAAGCGTTCATAGCAACGTCGCTTTTTGATCCTTCGATGTCAGCTCTTCCTATCATTGTGAAGCAGAATTGTGAAGCAGAATTCACCAAGCGTTGGATTGTTCACCCACTAATAGGGAACGTGAGCTGTGTTTAGACCGTTGTGAGACAGGTTAGTTTTACCCCACTGATGATGTGTTGTCATGCTGGCATACTGGCATACAGCTCAGGGTAGGGTAAACACACAACCCTTGGCATAATTTGAGCAGTTTCATACGACTTCAACAGTGAATCAAAAGATGAACTAGAGGGGAGGTGTTTTATCGTCTTAGTCTGCCTTGTACAGTATAGGGGATGAGTCATTCTGAGATGTTTTTGGATGTATTTTGAACTTTGAGTTGAGTAACATCCCTGAAAAGAGAGGACTGACATATTACTGTATATACTATCCATAGGTGGTATACTATAGGCCTATGCTCCTCATCTTACCAATATTAATTTGGGGTGGCAGGTAGCCTAGTGGTTAGAGCATTTGGCTACTAACTGAAAGGTTGCTGGCTCAACTCCCGGACCTGACATGGTAAGAATTGGTTGTTCTGCCCCTGAACAAGGCTGTTAACCCACTGTTTCCTGGTAGGCTGTCATTGTAAATAAGAATTTGTTCTTAACTGACTGAAAGGTAAAAATAATGTAGATATATTCAAAGCCCTAGATAACACACAATCCTGACATAGTGGTACATTGAACAGTTCTGTATTACATCTACAAGACAAAAAAGTAGTGCAGACTAGAAGCTGGTGCACACTCCTTTTTTTTACATTTGGATCACTAAGCCTTTGAATGAATACCTCTGAGGCTCAACTCTATTGTAGCAAGATGAATGGATGAAGCCTGGGGCGAGGAGGGTACCCGCACAACCACACCACTGGACATAATGTGGCATCCCTTTAGTGAACTCTGACAATCCCCACAAAACCGTCCTATTTTCATTAAGCTAAACTACATGTGACCCAGTGGCACTGCTTGGCATCGTTGCCGGCGCTTTCTATTTTCAGTCTCTGTGTTCAGCTGGAGAAGACAAGGGAGGCATTGGCTGTCATTCCTACAGGAAGTGCCCCAGTGCTCCATGTGCAAGAAAATGGGCCTGTTGTGAGTTATATCACCAGCATGCTCTACCTACCCTGAGGCCCAATTTACCCAGTTCTTACCCAACTTCCGCCCAGTTTCCCTCTCATTCACAAAGCCAAGTGGATTGAAGATTAGCGATTGATGTCAGCCTATATCGGGCAGTTTACTCCAAATGTAGGACCATTTCTCCCTCAAAGAGAGAAATACTATCTTCTTGTTTTTTTTGTGTCCGAGACAGATGTCACCAGATAGGCAGTATGAGAGTGAGCAATCAGCATGTTGCCTGTCTGATGCTTTAAAAGCAAAAATGACCTGAGCACAACACATCATCTCAATCATTACATTCTACTATACATAGTGGCAGGCTTTAAATACTGAATTGTTACAAAAGGCCATAGTCAATGTCTAACAACTTGAGCTTTTTAGCCTCTAAATATTATGCTACGGCTAAAATGAGGTGCTCTAGCCTTATCAGACTCCAGCCTTATGGAAGAATGCAGACTCCATAAGAGCTATAATCTTCACTTCAATGGAAAGGATCAGTGTCCCATGTGTGCTTTCCTTCTAGTCATGTCAAGTGGAGAAACTTGGACAACGCAAAGTACCAGTTTTCATCAGCAACAAATTCACAAGATGTGTAGGTCTAAAACAAAATGACAGATGTGGGTTGGCAAAACTAAACATAAAAGTAGCTGGTGTCCTACATTCTAAATCTGGTAAAGGTACTAGTACCCTACATCTACACTAACATTCTCTTTGCCAAAGATGGCATCAAAAATTGATGTTGCCTTTACTATTTAAGAATTTCTCCTCAATGGAGTACTATAATGTCTGATACAGCTAGTTACATTATACACAGGGCATAGCTATACCTCATCAAGTCCATCCACTTAGGAGTAGAGAGAAGTGGCCTAACTAACTAATTGGATGTTTGTCGGGATTACTCATTTTCTTTTAAACAGGTTTCTGTGGAATGGGTAAATGTCACTATAGTGTGCAGGGTATTCCTGTAATCAGATTCTAGGCATGCCATGCTTGGCTGTACACATAAATTGTGTGAGTCCAAGTGCTTTAATTCAATTAAAGATCCATATTAACCTCCAACCTGCAAGAACAAACTTCATCAAGGCTGAATTAGTTTCAAATTATCGGGGGAATTGAAAGTGAAAAAATATAATATAAAGTGAGGTGTCTTGACTCTTTTTCTGCCTTCTTTGCAGTTTGGAAGGGATTGGTGTTCAATTGAGGCACTGCAATCTAATCTTGATTAGTGTGTTCTCTTTCAATACGGTATTTGCTGTGAGTCATGCATCCAAACTGATATTATATTAATTAATTGAAATGTGTTCCAGGTGACTACCTCATGAAGCTGGTTGAAAGAATGCCAAGATTGTGCAAAGCTGTCATCAAAGCAAAGGGTGGCTTTTTGAAGAATCTGAAAGAAAAAATATAGTGTGATATGTTTGACACTTTTTTGGTTACTTCATGATTCCATATGTGTTATTTCATAGTTTTGATGTCTTCACTGTTATTCTACAATGTAGAAAATAGTAAAAATAAAGAAAAACCTTTGAATGAGTAGGTGTTCTAAAACATTTGACCGGTAGTGTACATATTACCTTAATTACTTCAACTAACCGGTGCCCCCGCACATTGATTGACTCTGTACTGGTACTGGTACATAGCGTCACTACTGCTATTTTACTGCTGCTATATAATTATTTGTACTTTTATTTCTTATTCTTTACTTATCAATTTGTTACTAACACTTATTTTTCTTACAACTGCATTGTTGGTTAAGGGCTTGTAAGTAAGCATTTCCCTGTAAGATGACTACCTCATACCTGTTGTATTCGGTGCATGTGACAAATAAAATTTGATTGGATTTATCTCAAACATGGGTTTAAACAATTAATAGGAAGCTGCATAAGTGTCCATACAGGGTTGACAGACAGTCGTAAAAGTGCGGATAAAATTATCTTAATTCATAGCATTGTAATGCCTGAGATGGGAAAGTGTTAAACATATCCTCCATGCAATTGAATGTTGAATGAAGAAATTAACTTTAAAATATATCTTCTAAGTTTGCATGTCCAAAAGACACCCATTTCGTGGAACGACACAGCTAGCATTAGTCACGAGGACTGTCAGATATATCCCTCTGTTTGTGTACCTCTATTTGAGGCTTTAGTCACACTGGCATTGTACCTGCCACAGCACTTTGCACAGCATACATATGACATGTCTCCTCCCAGACAGATCGAGCTCAGATCAGATGACTTAGAGATCGCAAGGTGTCTCGATGCCAGATGATTCAGGGCGATTCAACTAGGGAGACTATAATCCACAGTGATAGAAAGAGAGAGAGCTTTTCTTTTCACAACATCGTCTCACTGTAAGAACATGCAAATCATGAGAGAGGGAGGCAGAGGGAGAGATGGCAAAACATCTGAAGCTATGTGAAATCCTTACTGTGCCTCCTCCCCCTCACTCTCATTATCACCATGTTCTACCCAGCCACTTTCAAAGTGTAAGTTGCAGACAAGAAGGCATTGTTATTGTCAGGTTGTTTCCCTTTTTGTAAGCCTCAATTGACAGAGAATATATGGGGAGCCTTGCAAAACACTTAATAAGTGACCTAGAATAAAAATGTGCATCAATTTGACATATTTACAATGTGACATATTTCATTCAACTTTGAATTCTTCCCTAATAAGGTAAATAAGCTTAACAAGTACATGGAAAAAGTTAAACTCTGCATGATTTTGATCAAATGGCGTCCATAATGACTTTGTCAGACATACGCCACTAGACTGACAAATACAATGTGATATGTCTGATGCTATGAGAATGCTGAAGCAGAATATTAATAAGGCATAGAATATTCACAGCTTGTTGTTTCCTGGGAGAAGACAAAGGGCTGTTTACAGTTATGAAACAAGTAATTTCCATAAAATCAATTAAGGTAGGCCAGTTAAATCTTCGGAATATGTTAGTGTGCATGTGGCTGATCAGTCTTATGGCCTTGTGGATCAAATAATATTCCTCTAAAACCACAAGGTGTCAAAAATGTATTGTGCTCTCGGTTAAACCTCATTTGCCTCTAAATCGACTGCTTTGTTGTCCTCTGAAAAATGGATGTAAGTGTTTAAGGGCTAAGTCACATCTAATTGATATTATTTCCACATGAAGCTCTTTCTCAGCTCAATGACAATGATGACTAATAATAATTCCATAGAAGAAGTGCCTTCTGAAATCTTATTAATTCATAAAACAAGGAGCACAAGTCCTCCGCTCAAGTAAATCCATTGTCTATCTACAACATTTTTCAATTAGGTTGATAAAAAGGTAACAGAAAAAATCCATTAAAAGCAAGTTGGGAGTTAATCCTAAATCCTAGATGATATCACTTAATTTCCATGCCTATTAAACATGTATGCTTTTAAATCTGTCTGTGACATTGCTGCGAGGAATCTTTACTCAAACCTACATGGGTATCATATTATCTTTGATGGGTTTGTGGTGACCCTTGTTAATTTCCCCTTCGGTCACAAGATAGTGAATTTGTTGACGGTGGAATTCAAATAGTGTGTGTGTGTGTGTGTGTGTGTGTGTGGTGTGTGTGTGTGTGTGTGTGTGTGTGTGTGTGTGTGTGTGTGTGTGTGTGCATGCATGCTTATACTCAGATGCACTTGTTTTAGTGTTGAATAACTGATGTCTAAGGAATCTTGTAGTCCCAACTTCATTTTTCTGACTGAAGGAAATTGATGTACGCAATCTAGCCTGACCTTTGCTTGCTACACAGGAATGACTGTGTCAACAGCATGATATACAGGACTGCATCCAATTTGCTCGTCATAAGGATGCCTGCAGGACACTCAGACACACTCATTATACTGCATGCTATTGATTTTCGACACATCTCAGAACGCATCAGGCATTCATGATTCAGTGGAGTAACGAGTGCTGCATCAACATATTCTCTCTCCCCGACTCGCACAATTAGTTAATGTCCTTGAGGTTAAGGTAGGCACATCACCAACAGCTCAAAGCTGTCACTGACCTAGATTTACAGTAAACAATGTCAGCTATAGGAACAGGCAGTTCCGATCGGTTCCAATCCAAGTGCCAATGCCGTTTAGTAAACTCCAGGCGGAGCTTTGGCCATATGACACGGAAATAGAGCTCTTCGGCCACACACACTATTTGAAATTGTGTTTTTTACATTGGATAAAAGTACTCAGAGCTATAAAAAAATTGATATCATACTGTACAGTTGATGAACAATGGGAAAGTAATTCTGCTTTGAAAGTTGATAAACTTTTAACCCCACTTTTTAGAAATTGGCCCTTGAATGTTTTGGTACACGTATTGGTCCAAAATAGCATAACTGATGTGTTTTAACACCAATAAACCCATCTGTATGTATTTAGTATATGTCAATACAGCAAAACAGGCAACTTAAAGCAACTTTTAAACAATGTTTTGGTTTGTTTATATCTTGTTAGCTAGCTAGTTAAGTTAGTTGTCTAGCTAGCCAGTTCAAATAAAGACCACATCATATTGCTGACAACGTCTTAACTTTAGCTCATTTGTAGTCATTATTACAGGAAAATAAACTCACAACAAGATCATTATTTACAAGTTCATGTCAAGCTAATTACAGAAAATAGCTTACGGTTGTGAGTGTGACAAAATAAAAGCATGGCATTCTACCAGATAATTTTTTTACTTGGACACTGTCTCGTTGACCTAACGTTATACTTTGGTGCAGGTCATGTTGTTCTTCTCATTAGTGTCTCGACAGCTAGCTAAACATGAACCATAATCCCAACTCATAACATTACTACCCTTCATGAATCTGCAGGTAGCTAACCAACTAGATGCAATGTTAGGTAGCTAGCTAACATTAGCCTATAACTAGCTATGGCTCTGAATGTCTCTGAGATACGATTATTCCTACACAGATCATACACGTAACGTTAGCTCGCGAGCCAGCCAGCTAATGTTAGCTAGTTAGCGATCAGTACGCTTTAACATTCTGACAAAATTATAAATATATAATATCTGAAAATGTAGCTAGCTAGACTCTCTCACACGTATACATGGATGAACACTTCTCCCTCTCTGTCACAGATGCCATGGTTGCCCTTAGATTAAAGATGACTCCCATCACATATTTGCAATCAAACTCCAGAATCTTCTCCATCTACATAGCTATCATACTCTGCTTCCACCAGGCATTCCACTGATTTCAAATCTCTGTCGTCCAGAAAGTAGAGAGCAACACTTTTGCCATTATTCATGATGTCTTTCAAAAAAGCCTCATTAGATAAGATTACACATACTGAGCAGCCCTTTGTTACAGACAGAAGTGTGCTACATGGCAGACCAATCTGAACTTATCGCTCGGCATGTCCAGCCCATCCATTATATCAGCCAATCATGGCTAGTGGGAAGGTTCCTGACTTTTTCCATGGCTAAACCAACTTGGCGGGTAATTTAACAATTGTATTCATATTTACAGATGGCACATGAAAGTTCACATGATCCAGAATGCATTTCTGCCAAAAAACGCATTTTGATAAAAAAAAAATGTTTACGTTCAAATGCCTCTCCTGTGAAGTAGTGAAGTGCGACATATATCTAGTTTCTTGAAAAAAGTCACATATGCAGAAAATACATCATCCCTACTGTAAAATATGGTGGTGGATCTTTGATGTTATGGGACCATTTTGCTTCCACTGGTCTTGGGGAAGTTAAGGTCAACGTTATCATGAACTTTAACATGTACCAGGACATTTTATCCAAAAACCTGGTTGCCTGCCTGGAGGCTGATACTTGGCCACAAGTGGATCTTCCAGAAAGACCAAGCACATATCAACATTTTCCGCAAAGATAGAACTGCCAAAGGGGGTGGAGTTAGCCTGCAGAGTTCTGTCATGCTATCCAGGTCTGTGCCCAAACAGTTCGAGCTTCTACTTTTAAAAATCCACCTTTCCAGAAATAAGTCTCTCACTGTTGCCGCTTGTTATAGACCCCCTCAGCCCCCAGCTGTGCCCTGGACACCATATGTGAATTAATTACCCCCCATTTATCTTCAGAGTTTATACTGTTAGGTGACCTAAAAAGGGATATGCTTAACACCCCGGCCGTTCTACAATCTAAGATAGATGCCCTCAATCTCACACAAATTATCAAGGAACCTACCAGGTACAACCTTAAATCCGTAAACACGGGGTCCCTCATAGATATAATCCTGACCAACCTGCCCTCTAAATACACCTCTGCTGTCTTCAACCAGGATCTCAGCGATCACTGCCTCATTGTCTGCGTCCGTAATGGGTCTGCGGTCAAACGATCACCCCACATCACTGTCAAACGCTCCCTAAAACACTTCAGCGAGCAGGCCTTTCTAATCGACCTGGCCTGGGTATCCTGGAAGGATATTGACCTCATTCCGTCAGTAGAGGATGCCTGGTTATTCTTTAAAAGTGCTTTCCTCACCATCTTAAATAAGCATGCCCCATTCAAATAATGTAGAACTAAGAACAGGTATAGCCCCCTGGTTCACTCCAGACTTGACTGCCCTTGACCAGCACAAAAACATCCTGTGGCGTACTGCATTAGCATCGAATAGCCCACACGATATGCAACCTTTCATGGAAGTTAGGAACCAATATACACAGGCAGTTAGGAAAGCAAAGGCTAGATTTTTCAAACAGAAATTTGCATCCTGTAGCAGAAACTCCAAAAAGTTATTGGACACTGTAAAGTCCATGGAGAATAAGAGCACCTCCTCCCAGCTGCCCACTGCACTGAGGCTAGGAAACACTGTCACCACCGATACATATACGATAATCGAGAATTTCAATAAGCATTTTTCTATGGCTGGCCATGCTTTCCACCTGGCTACCCCTACCCCGGTCAACAGCTCTGTACCCCCCACAGCAACTTGCCCAAGCCTCCCCCATTTCTCCTTTACCCAAACCCAGATAGCTGATGTTCTGTAAGAGCTGCAAAATCTGGACCCCTACAAATCAGCTGGGCTAGACAATCTGGCCCCTCACTTTCTAAAATTATCCACCGAAATTGTTGCAACCCCAATTACTAGCCTGTTCAACCTCTCTTTCGTATCGTTTGAGATCCCTAAAGATTGGTAAGCTGCCGCGGTTCATCCCCCTCTTCAAAGGGAGAGACACTAGACCCAAACTGTTACAGACCTATATCTATCCTACCCTGCCTTTCTAAAGTCTTCGAAAGCCAAGTTAACAAACAGAACACCGACCATTTCGAATCCCACCATACCTTTTCCGCTATGCAATCTGGTTTCTGAGCAGGTCATGGGTGCACCTCAGCCACGCTCAAGGTCCTAAACAATATCATAACCGCCATCGATAAAAGACAGTACTGTACAGCCGTCGTCATCGACCTGGCCAAGGCTTTCGAATCTGTCAATCAACGCATTCTTATCGGCAGACTCAACAGCCTTGGTTTCTCAAATGACTGCCTCGCCTGGTTCACCAACTACTTCTCAGACAGAGTTCAGTGTGTCAAATCAGAGGGCCTGTTGTCCGGATCTCTGGCAGTCTCTATGGGGGTGCCACAGGGTTCAATTCTCTGGCCGACTCTTTTCTCTGGATACATCAATGATGTCGCTCTTGCTAATGGTGATCCTCTGATCCACATCTATGCAGACGACACTTTTTGTATTTTTTTGTATTCTTTGGACACTGTGTCAGCAAACCTCCAGACGAGCTTCAACACCATACAATACTCCTTCCGTGGCCTCCAACTGCTCTTAAATGCAAGTAAAACTAAATGCATGCTTTTCAAATGATCACTGCCCGCACCTGCGGATGTAGTCAATCACAGTGGATGTAGTCTATCACAGTGCCATACGTTTTGTCACCAAAGCCCCGTATACTACCCACCACTGCAACCTGTATGCTCTCATTGGCTGGCCCTCACTTCATATTTGTCACCAAACCCACTGGCTCCAGGTCATCTATAAGTCTTTGCTAGGTAAAGCACCTCCTTATCTCAGCTCACTGGTCACCATAGCAGCACCCACCCATAGCACGTGCTCCAGCACGTATATTTCACTGGTCAACCCCAAAGCCAACTCATCCTTTGGCTGCCTTTCCATCCAGTTCTCTGCTGCCAATGACTGGAACGAATTGCAAAAATCACTGAAGCTGGATTCTTATATCTCCCTCACAAACTTTAAGCATCAGCTGTCAGAGCAGCTTACCGATCATTGCAGCTGTACACAGCCCATCTGTAAATAGCCCACCGATCTACCTCATCCCCATATTGTTATTTATTTTTTGCTCCTTTGCACCCCAGCATCTCTACTTGCACATTCATCTTCTGCACATCTATCACTCCAGTGTATAATTGCTAAATTGTAATTATTTCGCAACTATGGCCTATTTATTGCCTTACCTCCCTAATGTTACTACATTTGCACACACTGTATACAGATTTTTTTATTGTGTTATTGACTGTATGTTTGTTTATCCCATGTGTAAATCTGTGTTGTTGTGTCGTACCTCTTTGCTTTATCTTGGCCAGGTTGCAGTTGTAAATGAGAACTTGTTCTCAACTGGCCTACCTGGTCAAATAAAGGTGAAATAAAAAAAGAATTTAAAAAATCAACAAAGAAATTGTAAATTCACCATAAAATCAACATTTTGCAATGGCCATATCAGTCCAGAAGAAGGATATCAAAGATCTGGAAAGATTCTGTATGGAGGAATGGTCTAAGATCCCTCCCAATGTGTTCTCCAATCTCATAAAACATTTTACAAAATGGCTCAGTGTCATTATCCTCAAAAGGGGAGGGTGCTGGAGTATTGCAAACAGGGGCTCCAATAATTTTGACCCCTACCTTTTTTAGATGACTTTAATAAACAAAATGCATTTTTCTGAGAAATTGTATTAGTATTAAAAAATATATTTAATCAATGTTGAATTCAGGCTGTAACACAACAAAATGTGGAATAACTCAAAGGGTATGAATACTTTATGAAGGCACTGTATATATACAGTACCTAGTCAACACACAGATGTTGCTGCCTTATAATTACATCTAAAAAGGGATTGAATTGGATTTTATCCCTAAAGATCTACACAACCTACTCCACATTTTCAAAGTAAAAGAAAGTTAAAGAACATTTTCCAAATTAAGAAAAAAATATATATAAGATGTCTTGGTTGCGTATGTCTTCACACCCCAGAGTTAATACTATGTGGAAGCACCATAATTTTCAATAAGATTCCACCAACTTTGCAAAACTCTTAGGGCAACACATATCCATTATTTTTGTCAAAATTGCTCAAGCTCAGTAAATTTATGGTAAATAAATGGCAGACAAAGGTGCTTCCAACAAGTATTAACTCTCGGGGTGTGAAGACATCCGCAATCAAGACATCATCATTTTTTTTTTTTTTTATCAGTTTGGAAAATGTTCTATTGCTCTTTCACTTTGAAAATGTGGAGTAGGGTTGTGTAGGGCTGTAGGGATAAAATCTAATTGAATACTTTCACTAGGTCTAAACTGGCACCCTATTATTGTCCACTACTCTTGACCATGGCCCATACTGTAGTAGTGTACCATATAATGAATAGTGTACTATTTGGGACATAACAAATATTAAAATACAATACTGACCTGATGCTACAGCCTATATGGAAAATATTGCACAAATCATTTTATCAAGGATGGGAATGCGGAGAAAAGATTTACGTTTTTTTTGTCATGGTTTCCTCTTTCTTCCACATGAAGTAATTACCACTTGCTGTGCAAAAATACAGCTTCAGAACTTTGGTGGTGTTAGCCTCTATTTGCACGTGTGATTCACGGAGACTTTTCAGATAATTTGTAGACAGAAAAAAATCACAAAGTGTGTGGGTAGAAAATCGTGCTAGACTGTGCAAGCTTCATTATTAACTTGTTAATAAACTCATCCAATGATGTGTGAACATCTATAATTTTAACTAAGTCTAAACTCTGTAAGTCAAAGCAAAAATTATTTAGAGTTCAAAAGGTCATTTAGATGTTCTTGAAGTTTGACCACTAAGACATCACAAGTCCCAGAGCCACTAAGGGTAGCATCTGAAATGCTGAAGATACAAGAGAGTGTACTCTCCTCAGCAGACTCTCAGTACATCATTGTGTAATGACAAAAACACATGCCCCAGTTCCAAAACAAGAACCCTGTTGTATGTTTAGTGGTGTAACCCTTTGGAACAGAATCACATTTTGGGAGGAAGGTGCTATTGGCGAAAGGGTCTACTTCAGAGTTCAACTTTGAGTATCTTCTTTCTAGAGCATTTTCATTAGCGCAGTTAGAGACTTCACAGCCAAAAGTATGTCCTTCTTCCCTGTCAAGTTGCCATGGAAACAAGAGGTGCAAAGGGGAACATGGGAAGTTACATTATATTTTCCCAATGTACGAGGCAGGAGGGATACTCAAGGTATCAGGTTGAGTGATTGCAAAAATTCAGAAAACTGAATGAACAATTCATGACAGTTTATCTGTGCTGAAAATAACTGTAGAGTACGTCACTTTAACAATCATAATATGCTGCAATTCTGATCATTTGTTATGCAGCTGATGATCATCAGTAAGTACTGCCCATTATGTTTAACAATACTACTCCATGTAAACATGCATGGGATTGATTGATAAACATGATTACTCCAAAGTCAAATAAGAGTGAGATAATATTTGTACAGTAGGCACACAATATTATCTCACTCTTATTTGACTTTGGAGTAATGCTGTTTATCAGTCAATGTTTAAGTGGAGTAGTATTGCATGTTTAAGTGGAGTAGTATTGTTAAACATGCCATGTAGAGGCTGTCATTTTGTCTTCATACTTTTTCATAACGACGTCGACGACAATAGAATGTGCACAATGTCACTACGACAATTGTCTACAGACTGTTAACCAGCCTTTACGGTCAACCCCGTTACAGTCAACCCTGTTACTTTATTTGATGCTTAAAACCTGTTGGGGCTAGGGGGCAGTATTTTCACGGCCGGATAAAAAACGTACCCGATTTAAACTGGTTACTACTCTTGCCCAGAAACGAGAATATGCATATAATTAGTAGATTTGGATAGAAAATACTCTAAAGTTTCTAAAACCTTTTGAATGGTGTCTGTGAGTATAACAGAACTCATATGGCAGGCCAAAACCTGAGAAGATTCCATACAGGAAGTGCCCTGTCAGACAATTTGTTGTCCTTCTGTTGCATCTCTATCGAAAATACGGCATCTGTGCTGTAACGTGACATTTTCTAAGGCTTCCATTGGCTCTCTAAAGCCGCCAGAGAGTGGAATGGGGTGTCTGCTGTCTCTGGGCAAAGAACAGCAGCAGAGTTTGTGAGTGGTCAGCCTGGGGACAGTGAGACTGAGATGCGCGTTCACGAGACTACTTCATTTTTTTCTTTCAGCCTTTGAATGAATACAACGTTGCCCGGTTGGAATATTATCGCTATTTTACGAGAAAAATAACATAAAAATTGATTTTAAACAGCATTTGACATGATTCTAATTATGGTAATGGAATATTTTGAATTTTTTTGTCACGAAAAACGCTCGCGCGTCACCCTTCGGATAGTGACCTGAACGCATGAACAAAACGGAGCTATTTGAATATAACTATGGATTATTTGGAACCAAAACAACATTTGTTGTTGAAGTAGAAGTCCTGGGAGTGCATTCTGACAAAGAACAGCAAAGGTAATCCAATTTTTCGAATAGTCATTCTGAGTTTAGTGAGCCCCAAACTTGGTGGGTGTCAAATTAGCTAGCCGTGATGGCCGAGCTATGTACTCAGGATATTGCAAAATGTGCTTTCGCCGAAAAGCTATTTTAGAATCTTACACCGCGATTGCATAAAGGAGTTCTGTATCTATAATTCTTAAAATAATTATTTTTTATTTTGTCAATGTTTATCATGAGTAATTTAGTAAATTCACCGGAAGTTTTTGGTGGGTATGCTAGTTCTGAACATCACATGCTAATGTAAAAAGCTGGTTTTTGATATAAATATGAACTTGATTGAACAAAACATGCATGTATTGTATAACATAATATCCTAGGAGTGTCATGTGATGAAGATCATCAAAGGTTAGTGCTGCATTTAGCTGTGGTTTTGGTTTTTGTGACATATATACTTGCTTTGAAAATGGCTGTGTGATTATTTTTGGCAGGGTACTCTCCTGACATAATCTAATGTTTTGCTTTCGCTGTAAAGCCTTTTTGAAATCAGACAATGTGGTTAGATTAACGAGAGTCTTGTCTTTAAAATGGTGTAAAATAGTCATATGTTTGAGAAATTGATGTTACAGCATTTTTTAGGTATTTTTATTTAGCGCCACACGATTCCACTGGCTGTTGACTAGGGTGGGATGCAAACGTCCCACCTAGCCCATAGAAGTTAATAGGCCTGATCACTGACAACGATGAGACAGCCTATAGGGAGGATGTCAGAGACCTGGCAGTGCGGTGCCAGGACAACAACCTCTCCCTCAACGTTAACAAGACAAAGGCGATGATCGTGGACTACAGGAAAAAGAGGACCGAGCACACCCCCCATTCACATCTACAGGGCTGTAGTGGAGTAGGTGGAGAGTTTCAAGTTCTTTGGTGTACACATCACCAACAAACTATCATGGTCCAAACACACCAAGACAGTCGTTAAGAGGGCACGACAACACCTTTTCCCCCTCAGGAGACTGAAAAGATTAGGCATGGTTTTACATACAGCTGCACTATCGAGAGCATCCTGACTGGTTGCCATGCATCTGACCATAAGGTGCTACAGAGGGTAGTGCATATGGCCCAGTACATCCCTGGGGCCAAGTTTCCTGCCATCCAGGACCTATATACTAGGGGGTGTCAGAGGAAAGCCCAAAAAATTGTCAGAGACTCCAGTCACCCAAGTCATAGACTGTTTTTTCCGCTACCGCACAACACGTGCTTCCAGAGCGCCAAGTCTAGGACCAAAAGGCTCCTTAACAGCTTCTACCCCTAAGCCATAAAACTGGTGTATTATGGCTTGGGGGTAGAAGCTGTTAAGACTGGTGTGTTGTTATCTCTGCTATTGATTAAATAAGGTACATAGTTTAAAGAGATTTACCGGAATGATGATTGTGGAATACCACTGAAAATACTTGTCATTTGATGAAAAAAACACTTAAAAGCCCAGGTCTGTGCATATCCCTATAGATGAGGAAACAAATAGAAGAGCTTCACTTTGCCATGAGTGGCGGGCAAGGAGCTTGTGTAGGTCTCTGGTGAGAACAATTTTCACTCTCACTTAATAGAAACTCAAACACCACAACCCACTCATATCACAACAACATTTATCCATCTTCTATGGAAACATCTTTCATGCAGGATCTCACCAAGGGTCAATTTGACAGAAAATGAGGAGTGTTTTTTCCCTTCTAAAGAAGACCAACGTTTGGCGAATCTGTCAGTGCCTTCGCTTTAACAAAGACATCAGCCCACATGATGTGCAGTATTTCTTTGCTCAAACCTTGCACAACTCAGTATCCCCACCTGTCACGCTGGAGATCAAGGTTCAATTTCCCAATGGGGAGGAAAATCTTCAGGGGCGGGGAGACTGTGTGCATTCAACCCCACTTTGCTAGCAAGAAACACACATTTCCATTCCACATGAGGCACTTGCCTTCCTTCTTTTGAAATTGTTAAGTGAGGCAGCAATTCTAAATAATAATTTTGGTGCATCAGGAAACACTTTTATTCTGAGTGAAGAAAGCTGTAATAGTAAGTCTTCCCATTCAAGAGACAATAAGATCCAACATGCCTAGGGATAGATTCAATCACTGATAATGTTAACCCGTGAATACCGACAACTGCATAGCAGTTTTATTGATGTACCCCACGATGAAATCTCATACAGCACGGTGCCGATTTTTAGGAAATATGGGTGAATAATGCGTCTTGCCATAGAGATTTAGAAAATTACATTAATTGGTCTAAGGCGGGAGCTATAGTAATGAACTTACATTTGTTAGTCACATGCGTTTCCTCAATTGTCCTAAGGGGGGATGGGGTGCTGCATCATTCATGGAGAACGACATTGCCTTGTTTTTATTTAGGTGATGTCAAGGTGTAACCGCGTTGGAACTGTCAAATCAGCAAGCGGCTATCTGCATTATACCTATCGTGGACATTGTCATTGGAAGCATTAGTAATAATCCTATGCAGCCTCGTTACAAATTTGAACACTGGAACGTGTGTTGTAATCTATACCTTGATTATGCTGATATACACTGAGTATACAAAACATTAAGAACACTTGCTTTCTCTATGACAAAGACTGACTAGGTGAATCCAGGTGAAAGCTATGATCCCTTATTTATGTCACTTTATAAATCCACTTCAATCAGTGTATATGAAGGGGAGGAGACAGTTTAAAGATGGATTTTAAGTCTTGAGACAACTAAGACATGGATTGCATATGTGTACCATTCAGAGGGTGAATGGGCAAGACAAAAGATTAAAGTGCCTTTGAACGGGGTATAGTAGTAGATGCGAGGCTCACCGGTTTGTGTCAGAAACTGCAACACTGCTGGGTTTTTCATGTTCAACTGTTCCCCATGTGTATCATTAATGGTCCACCACCATAAGGACATCCAGCCAACTTGACACAACTGTGGGAAGCATTGGAGTCAACATGGCCAGCATCCCTGTGGAATGCTTTTGACACGTTGTAGAGTCCATGCCCCAATGAATTGAGGCTTTCCTGAGTGCAAAAGGGGGTGGGGGGGGGGGTGCAACTCAATATTAGGAAGGTGTTCCTAATGTTTGATATACTCAGTGTAATTCTTTATTATTTTGTTTAATTATTTTCAATTTGAGTGTCACTATTTCTATATGGCCTACACTTTCTCGCTCTGAACTTCCAACAAGAGCAGCCGCTCACTGATTTGACAGCTCCAAAGCAGTTACACCTCCGGCATCGCCTTAACAAACACAATTAAACTGCTATGCAGTTGTCAATTATCACTGGTTAGTGCTGAAATAGATTGAATCTAGACCTTAGTCTTCAATATTGCAGATAGTTGTCTCTACAGTAATGCAATGTCTCTTTCATGATCATGTCAAACGTCAATTACTATGGAAACGCTGGGATGTGTTTTTCAATGATGTTCAAGGTATAAATTGATGCAACTATGATGGTGATACAAAATGGATTACAATTATCATACTGAATTTTAAGACTATAGGCACTACATGTTACACACACACAGACACTCAACCATGCAAATTGGAGGGGTTATTATTAATTTGGACATCACACATTATAGTCTTATTCTCATACAGATATCGTACACACTCTCACTAAATCACATCCAATATCATACACATCAACTTACTCAGATTTACTACACACATAATATCTTGTCTCAATTTTCTAACATCTGTGGCATTGGCTCACAGGCAAACAGGCAAAGGAATAAAACAAATATTGCTAGAACCCATTTCTTGAATTCTAAATATCAGACATTTAAAAGCTCTAGTTTTGACCGTCATAATACCTCTGATGGCAGTAACTTTACATGCACTAATTATGGTCAATTTAGACTGAGAATAGTATATAGTTATGATGAGGGGTGAAATAAGTGTAGTCAGTTATAATTAACGGTTTAGCAGATTATAAAAAAGAAGATCAGTCTTTACATGGCTAAAAGAGAAGAAATATAATATATACTGTTTACAGGAACCTCACTCTACATACTTAGATGAAGTTGCGTGGAAAAAGGAATGGGGTGGTGAAAAAACTTTCTGTCATGGACAAAGGAACTCAAAGGGTGTGATTGTGCATATAGTCTGAATGTGCAAATAGTCAGGAATGATTCGCAAGGAAGGTGGATCCTTTTGATTATGAAAGTAGACGAAAAGAGATTTAGCTCATTAATCTATATGGTCCAAATCAGGATGATCCATTCCTCTTCGAAAACATTTATGCAAATTTATTGAACTTACAGTCAACAAATGATCTAATCATTATGGTAGGAGACTATAACACACTGTTAAGCACCTCAATGGACCGTAAAGGGAATCACTCTACCAACTATCATCACCGTGCGCTTAAGGAAATCACAAATATTATGGACACATTAGAAATAGTGGATATTTGGAGACTTAAAAACCCTGACCTAGTGAGATATACATGGAGGAGACTTAATCATGCCAGTCATCTTGACTACTTTCTTGTCTCTTTCTCTCTTGCATCAAAGGTTAAAAATGTTTTAATAGGAGACAGAATGCGATCAGATCATCATCTAATTGGCATTCACATAACTCTTATAGATTTTCCACGTGGAAGATCATCGAAGGTTAGTGCTGCATTTAGCTGTGGTTTTGGTTTTTGTGACATATATGCTTGCTTTGAAAATGGCTGTGTGATTATTTTTGGCAGGGTACTCTCCTGACATAATCTAATGTTTTGCTTTCGCTGTAAAGCTTTTTTGAAATCAGACAATGTGGTTAGATTAAAATGGTGTAAAATAGTCATATGTTTGAGAAATTGAAGTTATAGCATTTTTAAGGTATTTGTATTTTGCGCCACGCGATTCCACTGGCTGTTGACTAGGGTGGGACGCAAACGTCCCACCTAGCCCATAGAAGTTAAACAAGGGTGTCCGCTGTCACCATATCTATTCGTTATGGCCATCGAAATGCTAGCTATTAAAAGCAGATCCAATAACATTAGAGGATTAGAAATCCAAGTCATAAAAACAGAGGTGTCCATGTATGCCGATGACTCAAGTTTTATATTACGTCTGCAAGCTAGATCCTTGCAATGTCTCATTGAAGAGCTGGATAACTTTTCTGTACTCTCTGGACTAAAACCTAATTATGATAAGTGTACAATATTACGTACTGGATCTTTAAAAATTAAACTTTTACATTATCCTGCAGTTTACCTATAAAATGGGCTGAAGGTGAAGTAGACATACTCGGTATTCATATCACGAAATATATAAATAAGCTCTCCACATTGAATTTCAATAGAAAACTTGTAAAAATAGACAAGATCCTGCAACCATGGAGAGGTAAATACCTGTCTATTTATGGAAAAATTGCACTGATTAACTCCTTAGTCATATCTCAGTTTACTCACTTACTTATGGCGCTGCCTACTCCTGATGATTCGTTTTTCAAATCATATGAGCAATTTCTTTTCGCTTTATCTGGGACACTAAACCAGACAAAATAAATCGTGCCTATTTATATAATGAATATGAATTGGGTGGGTTGAGATTGTTAAATATAAAAGCACTAAACCTCTCTCTAAAAGCTTCACTCATTCAAAAGTTTAATTTGAACCCTAAATGGTTCTCAAGTAGATCACTCATCTATTATTTAAAAATTGCCTTTTTGCCTTTGTGCAGATTGCCATGTCTCATTTTCGATTAATTGAAAATGATTGTTTTTTCAATGTATCTCTCTTTTTCAAACAAGCATTGCAGAGCTGGTTACAATTTCAATTTCATCTCCCTGAAAAGATAGAACAAATATTACAACAAATATTATGGCTGAACTCAAATGTGCTGGTTGATAAAATACCTGTATTAATGGGAAAGATGTTTGAAAAGGGTATTTTGTTCTTAACCTGTTATGGCTAGGGGGCAGTATTTTCACGGCTGGATAAAAAACGTACCCGATTTAATCTGGTTACTACTCCTGCCCAGTAACTAGAATATGCATATAATTATTGGCTTTGGATAGAAAACACTCCAAAGTTTCTAAAACTGTTTGAATGGTGTCTGTGAGTATAACAGAACTCAAATGGCAGGTCAAAACCTGAGAGATTCCTTTACAGGAAGTGGCCTGTCTGACCATTTCTTGAACTTCTTTGCCACCTCTATCTTTTACAAAGGATCTCTGCTCTAACGTGACACTTCCTACGTCTTCCATGGGCGCTCAGAGCCCGGGAAAAACCTGAACATCGTCATCCCAGCCCCAGGCTGAAACACATTATCGCCTTTCTCAAGTGGCCGATCAAGGGACTGTGGGCTTAGGCACGCCCCCGTCTTTGTGATTTTTCCTCTGTTTGCTGAAAAGGAGATTCCCAGTCGGAATATTATCGCTTTTTTACGAGATAAATTGCATAAAAATTGATTTTAAACAGCGGTTGACATGCTTCGAAGTACGGTAATGGAATATTTAGAAATTGTTTGTCACGAATTGCGCCATGCGCGCGACCCTGATTTACCATTTCGGATAGTGTCTGGGACGCACGAACAAAACGCCGCTATTCGGATATAACGATGGATTATTTTGGACCAAACCAACATTTGTTATTGAAGTAGCAGTCCTGGGAGTGCATTCTGACGAAGACAACAAAAGGTAATCAAACTTTTATAATAGTAAATCTGATTTTGGTGAAGACTAAACTTGCCGGGTGTCTAAATAGCTAGCCCGTGATGGCTGGGCTATGTACTTAGAATATTGCAAAATGTGCTTTCACCAAAAAGCTATTTTAAAATCGGACATATCGAGTGCATAGAGGAGTTCTGTATCTATAATTCTTAAAATAATTGTTATGCTTTTTGTGAATGTTTATCGTGAGTAATTTAGTAAATTGTTAGCAAATTCCCCGGAAGTTTGCGGGGGGTATGCTAGTTCTGAACGTCACATGCTAATGTAAAAAGCTTTTTTTTATATAAATATGAACTTGATTGAACAAAACATGCATGTATTGTATAACATAATGTCCTAGTTGTGTCATCTGATGAAGATCATCAAAGGTTAGTGCTGCATTTAGCTGTCTTCTGGGTTTTTGTGACATTATATGCTAGCTTGAAAAATGGGTGTCTGATTATTTCTGGCTTGGTACTCTGCTGACATAATCTAATGTTTTGCTTTTGCTGTAAAGCCTTTTTGAAATTGGACAGTGTGGTTAGATAAAGGAGAGTCTTGTCTTTAAAATGCTGTGAAATAGTCATATGTTTGAAAAATTGAAGTTTTTGTATTTTTGAGGAATTTGTAATTCGCGCCACGCCTATCATTGGATATTGGAGCAGGTGTTCCGCTAGCGGAACGTCTAGATGTAAGAGGTTCAATTATATTGTAAATTGGAATGGTAGTTATGTCCTTGCTCAATCCAAGAGTACAACCAATTTATTACAGCATTACCCCAATAATGGAGGAGGCAGGTGGCAGCGGGAGGAGGTAAACTAGTCTGTCTGCCCAATATAAAGGATCAAAACTGGCAGAGGAATAAATATCGCATAAATAGGAAAGTATACCGGTTTCATTTAAGGACCAGGATGTTAACAACTGTGCCATACAGATTGCAAAATAGCTGGGAAAATATTTTTGATGTACCTATTCCATGGTACAGAGTTGATATATAAAACAACGCAAGATTCAAGATTTTGTGCTCAGCTAAAGTTATTTTATAGATTTCTTGCCACCAACAATATGTTGAATATTTGGGGCATAAAATCATCAAAGCTCTGCAGATTTTGTTGTGAGGATACAGAATCAATAGACCATTTATTTTGGTATTGCCCTCAGGTAGCCTGTTTCTGGTCTCAGGTTCAGGAATGGCTGAAAATGCATAGCATTGATCTAAAATTGACCCTAAAAATAATACTGTTAGGAGATCTGGAGAGACCAGGTCAGTCAATGACTAATATACTAATACTCTTAGTAAAAGTATTTATCTTCAACTCGCAATCTGTGGATTCTATTTGATTAGATCGATTGAAATTGTTCGTTAAACATCACAGCATAGTTGAAAGATGTGTTGCATAGAAACCCGAAGTTGGTGGCCAGCAGAGATAGATTGGATGGGCTGAGGGAAGCTGAGGATTGGTATCTGGAATTGGAGACAAGTGGGAGTGGAGTTGCTTTGTGTAGATAGAATGATTGTCAAAGATAAAAGTAAAAAAAATAAATAAAGAAGTCTAAATAAAACATAAGAAAAAATACATTTGAATGACACTGAGGGGCAGTGTTTTTATAGCTAATGCCGGTTTGCCTGAGGCTAACACCGTGCAGGTGTTTGTACACATGCATATACACACACTCTCATTCAAATACACACATACACAGACACAAACATATGTAAATAGTGCCAGACATGCACTCAAACATATACAGTTGGCCTTGATGTTATGATTTTAGTTGTCCTTGATGTCCTTAGTTTTTTTTTGCATTGTTGTTTTCTGTTTTCTTTTGTCTTTTTCTTTTTGCTCATGATTTCATTTTCTTGGTTGTGGGGGTGAGGAATGGAATTAATTCGATTTTTTATTATTTTCTTTTCTTTTTTCGTTTTTTTCTTGGGGGGGTGACTGTGGGAGGGGTCTCCGATGGTTGAGGGACAGCTATGGGGAACTGTGGGGGAAATCTTGGAGGGTTGGCGTCCCTGTTTCTTTTGGCTTTGTGGGAGATCTGTCGACATGCCCTTGAGCAGGGCGTTGACCTTGGATGCTTCTGTGTGTCACTCTGAATGGGAGTCTGTTGGATGACTGGTGTGGTGTAGTAGTTGAGCGGCTTCACTGCAAGTATATTGTATGTTTTGGATATTTAATTAAAAAAAATAAGAAAATAAACAATAAACCTGCCATGCAGTTGTCAATTTCACTGGTTAGCACTGAAATTGATTGAATCTAGACCTTAGTCTTCAATATTGAAGATAGTCGATTTCCGCACTGAAAGAGTTCAAACTATATTGGCACTTTGTTTTATGACCTGTTTGTGACCATAGCCTTAACATGTTTTTGGGAAACCAGGCTAAGTTTTTCATTAGAACCTTTGTTGGAGCATCGTTTCCTAAAACCATTGTTACTAAAGTTCCACTTGAAAAGGCTTGTTATTTAACAACTGCCTCAGACTAATGGTAGAACAGCTAAGTGCGTCGTTAGATACTTTTTTTGCCCACTTTATACACATTAGATCTCCGATAGACACAATATCATGATGTTTATCTGTATTTTTTTGCCATATTTGTAGACATGATAATATCTCATAGGAGCTGATCCGTCGTCAGTAATGTGGAATAATGTTAAGGTAAGATTTGAAAGGGAGAATGTTGATCCGAGAGCAGCGCTGTCTTTCTTTCGATTCTATCATTATCGACAATTGCCTCATCGACCTACTTAGTGAACGTTTTATCTGCGTGGTGTTTTGGTAAATGCATGTTTCATCTTCGGCCGTTGTAGGAAAGATGCACCATTCGAACACTCGTAAGCTTAAGTTCCATCGCTATTGGAAAACTGGGCCCTGTTTCGTACTAACAGCAACTGAGATGTCATCCTAGTTGTTGGGTTCATAATGGAATTAGTCAGTCATGACGTCTATGGGATTTATTCTTCTGACAACCCTGACTACTATCAGAGTTGTTTGTAAAATAGAAATAACACATTGCTCTCTCCAGCCAAATTAAGCTATGCACTCTGTAAATGCCCCTCAGTGGTAAATAATTGATAACCTGTTCTTGTTCGACACGTCTCCCTGCGCCTGCTCTTGTTCGACACTTCTCCCTCTGCCTGCCTTTGTCTTTAGTTAATAGGCTGTAGACCCAGTAATCCAGAGGGGAGTGTCAATGATGGCTGGATGGCCACCGTTTTTCAAGCTCCGACCCAACTTTGCAATTTTTTGATTATTTTGTTGTTTATTTTTATTATATTTTCACAAAATGTATCCGCTATTATTTCTTATAACCGATAAGAACTCTTGATCAGATCAGCAGTTACTTACCCCAATTCCGGCTTCTACTTTGACTCATCTGCCCTGGGCTAGCCAAGAGGAAACGCTAGCACTACAGAGGCAAGAAAGGGGGGATCCTGGTGAGATTAAGGCAAAGGGAAAACCGGCCAGCTCTTCTCTCCATTCTACTGGCTAATGTACAGTCACTTGATAATAAGATGACCTACGATCGCGGATTTGCTACCAATGGGGACTCTCGGAACTGCAATATCTTTGCTTTCAGAAACATGGATACCCCGCACGGCTATCCAACTCAATGGATTCTCCATTTACCGCGCAGACAGGACAGTGGAGTCGGGGGAAATCGGGGGGGGGGGGGGGGTTGCTGCTTCATCAACTCCAACTGGTGTGCTAATTTGGCATCACCAAAACACGTGATGCCCAACTTCCATCAACATGTCCCCAATGCCACTAGGGGCGATAAAGTCCTAGACCACTGCTATTGTACGCACAAGCAAGCCTACAAGGCACTCCCTAATCCACCATTTGGCAAATAAGATCATAACTCCGTACTCTTGCTTCCTGTTTACAAGCAGAAGCTGAAATAGGAAGTACCCACGATTTGCTCCATTGAGAAATGGTCACCAGAATCAGAGGTAAAGCTACAGAACTGCTTTGCTAGCGCTGATTGGAACTTTTTGAGACTCCGCCTATAACATTGACGAGCTATCCACCTCAGTCACAAGCTTCATTAGAAAATGCAATGGTGACATTGTACCCACGGTGAGGTTCGCTTCTTCCCCAATCAAAAGCCCTGGATTAACACAGAGGTTGGCGCAAAACTAAAGAACAGGGCTACTGCACAGAGAGCTATTGTAGACAACCCTAACACTATGGCCAAAGACAGAAATAAGTACAAGATGACCCGCTATGACCTCTGCAGAGTCATCAAACGAGCAGAAGGACAATATAGGAATAAAGTGGAATCATAATATACAGGCTCTGACGCCCACCACGTGCTACAATCCATTATCGATTACAAAGGAAGACCCAAACGTGACCTGCCCATCAATGCCTCTTTACCAGACAAACTCAATACATTTTTGCACGCTTTGATCTCACTCTCCGAGGCCGACGTGAGAAGGGTCTTTAATCAGGTCAACATCCGCAAGGCCCTGGCGGTATTCCAGTATTCCATTCTCAAAACATGAGCAGAACAGCTGGCAGGCATATTCACAGTCATTTTCAACCTCTCCTTGTCCCAGTCTGTAATCCCCACATGTTTTAACCTCTTGACGTTACCCTACGATAGGGGGCGCCACAGCGCATTTTGGAAAAAATTCGTGCCCATTTTCAACGGCCTACTAATCAGACTCAGAAGCTAGGATATGCATATAATTAATACTTGTGGATAGAAAACACCCTAAAGTTTCTAAAACTGTTTGAATGGTGTCTGTGAGTATAACACAACTCATATGGCAGTCAAAACCCCGAGACCGATTGAAGCAGGAAGTGGAATTCTGAATTGTGGACTCAACTTCACGTCGTTGCCTATTATTCACACCGTGAGATATCATTCATTGAGCACTTCCTTTTGCTTCCACAAGATGTCGCCAGTCTTTACAAAGTGTTTTGAGCCTTCTACTGTCGAAACTCAGTGAATGAAACGCGTTGGAAATTGGTCACAGGGGGAGGGCCATCACCATTATGACGCCGGCGGCCCTGTCTACCCCCACCTTTGGAAACGGTTTGAAACACAATGCAATCATCCCCCTCGAATCTTATTGGCTCTCTTGTTGAAACAGGCCCTGAAGATTTATGTTATACAACGTTTGACATGTTTGAACGAACCTAAATGGGAAAAAAATGTTTTATTTAGAAATGGCTGTGGCGCGCCCGGGAGAGTATTTGGATACACCATTCAGACGCGCTAACAACAGCAAGCTAATGGAACATAAAGGATGGACTTTTTAGACCGAAAATACATCTGTTGTGGACCTAGGATTCATGGAAGTGCTTTCTGATGAAGACAACTAAAGGTAAGGGATTATTGACAATATTATACAACATTAGATGTGATATGCGATTGTTCCAAGATGGCGCCGAGCTGTATTTACTAGCTCATTTTCTGAGTATCGCATCCCCTTTTATCGCTAAGTGTGATTACCCAGTAAAGTTATTTTTAAATCTGGTATGACAGGTGCTTTCAAGAGATATTCATCTATAAATCTTAGAATGACAATATTACATTTTAAACATGTTTTCGAATAGTAATTCAGTAAATTGTAGCTCTGTTTCCCCGGATTGCATTTGACGGGAAAATAGTTAGTCAACGTCAGACGCCGATGTAAAATGCTGTTTTCATATATAAATATGAACTTTATTGAACAAAAGAATGCATGCATTGTGTAACATGATGTCCTAGGTGTGTCATCTGATGAAGTTTGTAAAAGGTTAGTGCTGCATTTAGCTGTTTTTTGGTTATTTGTGATGCATGTGGTTGGTCGGAAAATGGCTATGTTGCTGCTTTTACGATGGACTCCTCTAACATAATCTAATGATTTGCTTTTCCTGTAAAACCTTTTTGAAATCGGACGACGTGGGTCGATTCAGGAGAGGTGTATCTATAAAACGATATGAGACAGTCCTATATTTGAAAAAATATATATATTAAATTTCGTTATGCTAATGTCGCTAGGAGTTTTCCCTGGATTTTGATCCCGCTGACGTGACGAGACGCTGAAGAGGTTTTAAGATGACCACAATCATTCCTTTTCCTGAAAACTCTTAAGGCATCATGCCACAATGACTACCACCCTGTAGCACTCACTTCTGTAATCATGAAGTGCTTTGAGAGACTAGTTATGGCACATATTAACTCCACCATCCCAGCCACCCGAGACCCACTCCAATTTGCATACTGTCCCAACAGATTCATAGACGACGCAATCTCAATTGCTCTCCACACTGCCCTCACCCACCTATATGAGAGGAATACCTATGTGAGAATGCTGTTCATTGACCACAGCTCAGCGTTCAACACCATTGTCCCCTCCAAACTCATCACCAAACTTAGGACTCTGGGTCTGAACACCTCCCTCTGCAACTGGATCCTGGACTTACTGACGGGCCGACCCCAGTTGGTGAGGGTAGGCAACATCCCCTCTGCCATGCTGACCCTTAACAAAGGTGCCCCACAAGGGTGTGTGCTTAGTCCCCTCCTGTACTCCCTGTTCACCCACGACTGTGTGGCCATGCACAACTCTAACACCATTATCAAGTTTTCTGATGACATGACGGTGGTAGGCCTGATCCCAGGCGACGATGAGCCAGCCTACAGGGAGGAGGTCAGTGACCTGGCAGTGTGGTGCGGGAGCAACAACCTCTCCCTCAATGTCAGCAAGAACAAGGAGCTGATTGTGGACTACAGGAAATGGGGGCGAGCACTTAGACGGGCAGCAGTGGAGCAGATAGACAGCCAAATCACTAAAGACTTAAAATGGCCCAAACACACGCATAGTCTTAAAGAAGGCGCGACAGTGCCTCTTCCCCGCCAGGAGGTAGAAAAAGTTTGGCATGGGCAGTCAAATCATGAAAAGATTCTTCAGCTGTATCACTGAGAGCATTGACTGTCTACATCACTGCTTAGTATGGTAATAGAACTGCCCTGGATCACATGGTACTACAGAGGGTACATCACTGGGGCTGAGCTCCCTGCCATCCAGGACCTCTATATCATGCGGTGTGAAAAGATAGCCTGGAAATCATCAAAGACTCCAAACCACCCAAGCCATAAACTATTGTCTCTAATGCCGCACGGCAAGAGGTACAGGTGCATCAAGTCTGACACCAACGGGCTCTTGAAAGCCTTATATGCCCAAGCAAAATGACTGATAATAGCTAACAAAATAGCTACACGGGCTATCTGAGTTTACCCTGTATCTTTATTGACCTTTTATTTCAATATTTGCACTGTATCCATGCTCACTCAAAGGGCCCAACACACTCACACACAACACAAACAAACACTCACTCCATAATTTGCTCACTCACACATAATATGAACATACATTTACTACACACCCGCACACCCACTCACATACAATCTTACTGTTGCAAGAAAAAGTTTGTGAACCCTTTGGAATTACCTGGATTTCTGCATTGATTACTCATAAAATCTGGTCTGATCTTCATCTAAGTCACAATAATAGACAAACACAATCTGACTAAACTAATAACACACAAACAGTTGTACTTTTCACATTTCTGTTCAAGACATTGAGTAATGATTCACAGTGCAGGCTGGAAAAAGTAAGTGAACCTCTGTTAACGACTTCTCCAAAAGCTATTTGGAGTCAGGTGTTTCAATTAATGAGATGAGATTGGAGGTGTGCGTTGCACAGGTGCCCTGCCCTATAAAGGGAAACAAAGCCTGGTTACTGACAAATACTGTATGTTCTTCTCCAGAAAGTTTGGTTAGTGTGAACCATGCCTCAATCCCAACAAATTTCACAGGACCTTAGAAGACACATTATAGAGATGCACGTAGCTGTAAAAGGTTACAAAAGAATTGCAAAGACCTTGGTGTTCATCAATCCATGGTAAGACAAATGGTCTACAAATGGTGACGATTCAGGACTGTTGCTACTCTCCCTAGGAGTGGGCGTCTTGTGAATATCACTCCAAGAGCACAAACTGCAATCCTGAAAGAGGTGAGAAAGAACCCAAAGGTAACAGCAAAAGACCTCCAGAAAATTCAAAAGTGTATCAAGACAATTTACAGGAGAATGTCAGGGCAGTGGTCCATGACTTCAAGCTTAATAGAGGTTCAGTCCATGACTTCAAGCTTAAGAGAGGTTGGGTGATGCAACAAGACAATGACCCAAAGCACACAAGTAAATCAGATGGCTGAAAAGGAAGAAGATTTGTGTTTTGGAATTGCCAAGTCAGATTCCTGACATTAAACCAATTGAGATACTGTGGCATGACCTGAAGAGGGCTGTGCAATCAAGACAACCCAGAAATATTGATGAACTGAAACAGAGTTGTAGGGAGGAATGGTTCAAAATTCCTCCTCAACATTGTGCAAGTCTTATAAGCAGCTACAGGAAATGTTTGGTGGAGGTTGTTGCTGCTAAAGGAGGATTCTACAAGTTAATTAATTGTATACTTTTTTCAGCCTGCACTGAGCTATTACTCAATGTCTTCAAAAAAATAATCGAAAAGTACAACTGTTTGTGTTATTAGTCTAGTCAGATTGTGTTTGTCTATTATTGTGACTTAGACGAAGATCAGACCACATTTTTTGAGTAATCAAGTGCAGAAATCCAGGTAATTCCAAAAGGTTCACAAACTTTTTCTTGCAACTGTATATCCTGTTGCGTAGTCCCCATTACCCCTATACATGTAACTATGGTATTACATCTGACTTTTTAAATATTTCCTGTATATAGTATGCTTACTTAGTTTGTGTATTTCATATTTCCTATTCTTATTTCTTGTGTGTTTTTTTCTAGTAATAAATTGTTATTGATTATTGCATTGTTAGGTTTTGAGTTTGCAAGAAAGACATTTCACTGTACTTGTCCATGTGACATTAAAACTTGGAACTTGGATCCCATTAAGCACCTTACATAATACCTTTTTTCAGCTAAAAACAGAAATGTGACTTACAATTTTTATGCTAACCTCGGTACCCATAATATTGAATGCACAATCTAGCTGGCTTGATCCTAGCTGGCTTGATTTACTTTTAGGGGAAGAAGTGGCTTGGTCTGAACCACTGGAAACACACATGATTCAGCCCCTCCCTGAACCACTAGCAGTGCTGGGGGGGGGGGGCAATTTTGGACCCCCTTGTGGCCCCCCTAAATGTGGAGTATGAAAGAATCTTTACATAACACATTTTTGCTATCGTTCTTTTTTTACATCTTCTTAGACAGTGGCAACTCGGAACACTAATTTAACCCACACATTTTCTAGAGGGACGGCTTTAGGCGGAACACAACAGTATCTTACCACAGGCAAAACGATATGATAACAATAACGTCTAATGTAACTGGCCCCTCTAACAGTACAACTGCCCCAGCTTGGCCCCCCAGTTGAAATGGTCTAGTACTACTGCCCTGAACAGAACCACTACGATCTTTAAAACGAATGCCTCTACTTTAAAGCACCACCAACAGAAAATTATGATTTGACAAATCCACTAAATAGATATGCTACTTCCTAACCAGATCCTGGTAAAGATTGTGCACAGGATATGGTTAATGGGGATGATCTTTGAAGGGATCTGTCATGTCCTGACCATAGAAAGCTTTTATTTTCTATGGTAGAGTAGGTCAGGGCGTGACAGGGGGTTTTGTCTAGTTTAAATTTTCTATGTTGTGTGGTTCTAGTTTCTGTATTTCTATGTTGTTGTTTTTTGGGATGATCTCCAATTAGAGGCAGCTGGTCATCGTTGTCTCTAATTGGGGATTATACACTGCTCAAAAAAATAAAGGGAACACTTAAACAACACAACCTAGATCTGAATGAAAGAAATAATCTTATTAAATACTTTTTTCTTTACATAGTTGAATGTGCTGACAACAAAATCACACAAAATTAATCAATGGAAATCCAATTTATCAACCCATGGAGGTCTGGATTTGGAGTCACACTCAAAATTTAAGTGGAAAACCACACTACAGGCTGATCCAACTTTGATGTAATGTCCTTAAAACAAGTCAAAATGAGGCTCAGTAGTGTGTGTGGCCTCCACGTGCCTGTATGACCTCCCTACAACACCTGGGTGTGCTCCTGATGAGGTGGTGGATGGTCTCCTGAGGGATCTCCTCCCAGACCTGGACTAAAGCATCCGCCAACTCCTGGACAGTCTGTGGTGCAACGTGACGTTGGTGGATGGAGCGAGACATGATGTCCCAGATGTGCTCAATTGGATTCAGGTCTGGGGAATGGGCGGGCCAGTCCATAGCATCAATGCCTTCCTCTTGCAGGAACTGCTGACACACTCCAGCCACATGAGGTCTAGCATGGTCTTGCATTAGGAGGAACCCAGGGCCAACCGCACCAGCATATGGTCTCACAAGGGGTCTGAGGATCTCATCTCGGTACCTAATGGCAGTCAGGCTACCTCTGGTGAGCATATGGAGGGCTGTGCGGCCCCCCCAAAGAAATGCCACCCCACACCATGACTGACCCACAGCCAAACCGGTCATGCTGGAGGATGTTGCAGGCAGCAGAACATTCTCCACGGCGTCTCCAGACTCTGTCACGTCTGTCACATGTGCTCAGTGTGAACTTGCTTTATCTGTGAAGAGCACAGGGTGCCAGTGGCGAATTTGCCAATCTTGGTGTTCTCTGGCAAATGCCAAACGTCCTGCACGGTGTTGGGCTGTAAGCACAACCCCCACCTGTGGACGTCGGGCCCTCATACCACCCTCATGGAGTCTGTTTCTGACCGTTTGAGCAGACACATGCACATTTGTGGCCTGCTGGAGGTCATTTTGCAGGGCTCTGGCAGTGCTTCTCCTGCTCCTCCTTGCACAAAGGCGGAGGTAGCGGTCCTGCTGCTGGGTTGTTGCCCTCCTACGGCCTCCTCCACGTCTCCTGATGTACTGGCCTGTCTCCTGGTAGCGCCTCCATGCTCTGGACACTACGCTGACAGACACAGCAAACCTTCTTGCCACAGCTCGCATTGATGTGCCATCCTGGATGAGCTGCACTACCTGAGCCACTTGTGTGGGTTGTAGACTCCGTCTCATGCTACCACTAGAGTGAAAGCACCGCCAGCATTCAAAAGTGACCAAAACATCAGCCAGGAAGCATAGGAACTGAGAAGTGGTCTGTGGTCACCACCTGCACAACCACTCCTTTATTGGGGGTGTCTTGCTAATTGCCTATAATTTCCACCTGTTGTCTATTCCATTTGCACAACAGCATGTGACATGTATTGTCAATCAGTGTTGCTTCCTAAGTGGACAGTTTGATTTCACAGAAGTGTGATTGACTTGGAGTTACATTGTGTTGTTTAAGTGTTCCCTTTATTTTTTTGAGCAGTGTATTTAAATTGTTGTTTTTCCCACTAGGGTTTGTGGGAGATTATTTTGAGGAAGTGTATGTTTCACCTCTTCGTCACGGTTTGTTATTTTGTTTAGTAGTTTATTTGTATGTCTTGCATAGTTTCACAGTTATAATAAAATGTGGAACGATACACACGCTGCGCCTTGGTCTCCTTTGTACGACAACCGTGACAGGATCCTTCATGTTGGTAAGGTTCGATTTGATTCCTTATTATGATAAGAATATTGCAAGAAAGGCATTTCACTCTACTGGTGCACGTGACAATACAACTTGAATACTGGGGAAAGGATTCTGAATTTTGTTCATAATCCTTCAGGATTACATGCTCCATTGGCAACCTTTTTAAAAGGGTATACACTGACTTTAGATGAGGGCGTGGGTATTTTCAAACTAAGGGGAATAGCTTGATAATACAACAGCACTAGTATGTTGTAAACATGTTTATTTCCAAGATTAGCATGTTCAAATTGTTTGCCTTGATTAAGATGGCACTGCAATGATATTGCTAGACCCACTCAATCCCTCACCTTGGTGTACCTCTGGTCACATCAGTATGGCTTCAATCAGCTTCACAAAATGCTCTTCTCTCTCCTGCTCTGTGGACATTAAAGGCCACTGTGGTTTAGCATTAAAACCGTTCATTTGCACCCATTTGTCTTAAGTCTACTTGAATACAATGTTGGCTTTGATAAACATTACCCTTCACATTCAGGAGAACCATTTAAGACAGTTAAATGAATTGCAACTACTCTTTGGTTTGATCCCTGGCAATTTTGCTGTGTGAACATTGGTTAACAATTAATTCTCTGTAAATGTCACCTGTACTTCTGTGTCATTGAATTTTTTCAGAGCAATGAACCCAGGTTCAAAGTCACTATTAAGTCACACATCCAACTTGGCACTAGAGCTGGAAAAGGGAACAGAAAAAGGTAATATCCCTTTCAGGGATGGTTATTTGTTCATACTAAATAGTAGCCCGTTTATAGGCATTTATAATGCTAATTTCCTACAAAGAGATAATATTGCAGTTTTATAGCTAATCTCAAGCTATTCTACGCATGTTGCCATGATGGTAAGAGAAAATGTTGCTGTTTTAAAGCTAATTTCCTGCAATTCTACACATACTTCTATGGGGCAGAGAGGAAAATGTGTAGTTTTACAGCTAACCTCAAGCTTTTCTACACATTTTGCAGTGAGGCTGTCACGCCCTGACCATAGAGAGCCCTTGTTTCTCTATGGTGTAGTAGGTCAGGGTGTGACTAGGGGGTAGTCTAGATTAATATTTCTATATTGTGTTCTAGTTTATATTTTCTATGTTGGTGTTTTGTATGATTCCCAATTAGAGGCTTGTAATCGTTGTCTCTAATTGGGGATCATATTTAAGTAGCTAATTTTCCCACCTGTGTTTGTGGGATATTGTTTTGTGTTTGTGCACCACGTAGTTGTGTTTAGTTGTTCGTTTATTTGATTTATTTGTTTATGCTTGAAGTTTCACTTTGGAATAAAGATGTGGAACTCTACACACGCTGCGCCTTGGTCCCGTTCTTACGACAACCGTGACAGAGGCTGAGAAAATTGAGTTAAGGAAAATGTCCTGCTGTTCTACACATTTTGCCATGAGGCTGAGAAAACATTTAGCAGTTTTACAGCTAATTTCCTGTAATTCTAAACATTTTTGCCAATGCTATTGGGGAGGGGGAGCCGACCTCCAGGCAACCTCGAATGGGCCCCCTCGCCTTGTGGGGCTGCAGGGGGTATGCTAGTGCTTCTAGCACTGCACCAAATACCCTAGATTCAGACTCTTAATTATACTTACACCCCTGAATATTTTAGCCACTTCCATGCCAGTCAAAAGAACTTCAGCCTTTTATCCTTTCTCCACCAACTTTTGGATAATGGGTACTTGGGGTGTTAACAACACTCAGTGGAAACTAAAAATCCTGACTGGCAAAGCTCCACCTCCCTTTATTGTCACCCCCCCCCCCCCCCCCCCCCCACTTGCTGATGATATGAATAACATGTGATTATGTCTCTAGAGATACCTACCTTAAAATAAAGGTCATATGTGTCAAATTACTATTGGTGGAATTAGGTGTTTTTGGTTGGGATCAAAATTATCCCAAAGGACTTCAATTCTAAAAGTCAATATTGATAAAGAAACACTAAACAACTATTTAGATTTGTTAAGAAGTTAATTGACTGAGTCATGAACATTTTGAAGAATTGAATAAACCAACTTAAAAAATGACCCCAGTCGGTAGTATGAGGGTTAGCCCCAAAATGTTTCCACCATCAAAGTAAAGCCCTAGTTACTTTGTTGAACTCTCTTATTAACATGGTGACACTATTGCATTTTAAATAATTTTTAAATAGTAGTAAAATCATAGTGTAATGGCAGATGAGCTGGTTCTACTCTTTTTGGCGATTTTGTGGTGGAAAGCTGAGTGGGTCGAACAAACACGTCAACCCTGTTACCCATAGATAGTCAGACTAGAAATGTTTTAACAATATATTTATTTTTGGTGAAGCTTGCATTCAATCAAGCTTCCATTCCCCGTCACAAAGGGATTTATGGCTGATTTAAGATGAAATCGTCAACACTTATGGTCAACCCTGTTTATTTATTTTACACGTAATAGGCACTTACTATAGACACTTACCCACTTTGGTAACGCCATACAAAAAAAGTTAAATTTGTAACGGGTTTATAATGGGGTTATAACTGTTATTTACTAATTTGTAAATGCATTATAAATGATTATCGCATCAGTCTAAATAGTCCAATAACTGGTCAGTGTTTGCCAAATAATGAGCCAAGTTTTACCTCCAGTTATTAACCATTTATAAATTCACTTACAAATTCCCTTACAAATGGTAATAAGATGAACCCCTATGAAGATTGGCGCCAGAGGGGATGCTGCCGTTTTATGGGCTCCTAACCAATTCTTCTATTTTGTGTTTTTTTTCGCATTGTTTGTAACTTCTTTTGTACATAATGTTGATGCTACCATCTCTTATGACCGAATCGAGCTTCTGGATATCAGAACAGCGATTACTCAACTCGAACTGGACAAAGTTTTTTTCTTTAACCTCTTACATCTAGACGTTCCGCTAGCGGAACACCTGCTCCAATACTCAATGATAGGCGTGGCGCGAATTACAAATTCCTCAAAAATACAAAAACTTCAATTTTTCAAACACATGACTATTTCACAGCATTTTAAAGACAAGACTCTCCTTTATCTAACCACACTGTCCGATTTCAAAAAGGCTTTACAGCGAAAGCAAAACATTAGATTATGTCAGCAGAGTACCAAGCCAGAAATAATCAGACACCCATTTTTCAAGCTAGCATATAATGTCACAAAAACCCAGAAGACAGCTAAATGCAGCACTAACCTTTGATGATCTTCATCAGATGACACACCTAGGACATTATGTTATACAATACATGCATGTTTTGTTCAATCAAGTTCATATTTATATCAAAAAACAGCTCTTTACATTAGCATGTGACGTTCAGAACTAGCATACCCCCCGCAAACTTCCGGGGAATTTGCTAACAATTTACTAAATTACTCACGATAAACGTTCACAAAAAGCATAACAATTATTTTAAGAATTATAGATACAGAACTCCTCTATGCACTCGATATGTCCGATTTTAAAATAGCTTTTTGGTGAAAGCACATTTTGCAATATTCTAAGTACATAGCCCAGCCATCACGGGCTAGCTATTTAGACACCCGGCAAGTTTAGCACTCACCAAAATCAGATTTACTATTACAAAAGTTTGATTACCTTTTGTTGTCTTCGTCAGAATGCACTCCCAGGACTGCTACTTCAATAACAAATGTTGGTTTGGTCCAAAATAATCCATCGTTATATCCGAATAGCGGCGTTTTGTTCGTGCGTCCCAGACACTATCCAAAATGGTAAATCAGGGTCGCGCACATGGCGCAATTCGTGACAGAAAAAAATCAAAATATTCCATTACCGTACTTAAAAGCATGTCAACCGCTGTTTAAAATCCATTTTTTAAGCCATTTTTCTCGTAAAAAAGCGATAATATTCCGACCGGGAATGTCCATGTAGCTAAACAGAGGAAAGAAAACAAAGCTTTCGGTCGACGCGGGCACGAGCCTGAGTCTCACAGTACTGTAACCAGCCACTACCCAAACGCGCTACTTTTTTTCAGCCAGAGCCTGCAAAGCCACGATTCAGCGTTTTTCTGCCTTCTGAGAGCCTATGGCAGCCGTAGGAAGTGTCACGGGACAGCTAAGATCCTCACTCTTCAATAAACAGAGACAAGAAGAACGACACCTTGTCAGACAGGCCACTTCCTGCATGAAATCTTCTCAGGTTTTTGCCTGCCATATGAGTTCTGTTATACTCACAGACACCATTCAAACAGTTTTAGAAACTTTAGGGTGTTTTCTATCCAAAGCCACATCCCTACTCCTGATTTCTGCTTACAAGCAAAAACTAAAGTAGCTACGCTACAGGACTGTTTTGCTAGCACAGACTGGAATATGCTCTGGTATTCATCCAATGGCATTGAGGAGTATACCACTTCAGTTTACGGCTTCATCAGTAAGTGCATTGACGACATTGTCGCCAGAGTGACCGTATGTACATATCCAAACCAGAAGCCATGAATTACAGGCAACATCCGCACCAAGCTAAAGGCTAGAGCTGCCACTTTTAAGGAGCAGGAAACTAATCTGGACGCTTATAAGAAATCCCACTAGGCCCTCAGACGAACCATCAAACAGGCAAAGCGTCGGACATGGTAGGGCTTGCAAACTATTACGGACTACAAAGGGAAACCCAGCTGTGAGCTGCCCAGTGACGCGAGCCTACGAGATGAGTTAAATGCTTTTTATGCTCGATTCGAGGCAAGCAACACTGAAGCATGCATGAGAGCACCAGCTGTTCCAGACGACTGTGTGATCATGGTCTCCGTAGCCGATGTCAGCAAGCCCTTTAAACAGGTCAACATTCACAAGGCCGCGGGCCAGATGGATAACCAGGACGTGTACTCAGAGCATACACGGACCAACTGGCAAGTGTCTTCACTGACATTTCCAACCTCTCCCTGACCAAGTCTGCAATACCGACATGTTTCAAGCAGACCACCATAGTCCTTGTGCCCAAGAAAGCAAAGGTAACCTGCCTAAATGACTACCGCCCCATAGCACTCACGTCAGTAGCCATGAAGTGCATTGAAAAGCTGGTCATGGCTCACATCAACACCATTCCGGAAACCCTCGACCTACTCCAATTTGCATACCGTCCCAACAGATCCACAGATGATGCAATCTCAATCGCACTCCACACTGCCCTGTCCCACCTGAACAAAAGGAACACCTATGTGAGATTGTTGTTCATTGACTACAGCTCTGCATTCAACACCATAGTGCCCTCAAAGCTCATCAATAAGCTAAGGACCCTGGGACTAAACACCTCCCTCTACAACTGGATCCTGGACTTCCTGACAGGCCGCCCCCAGGTAGTAAGGGTAGGCAACAACACATCTGCCATGCTGATCCTCAACACGGGGGCCCATCAGGGGTGCGTTCTTAGACCCCTCCTGTACTCCCTGTTCACCCACAACTGCGTGGCCAAGGTCAACTCTAACACCATCATTAAGTTTGCTGATGAAACAACGGTGGTAGGCGTGATCACCGACAACAATGAGACAGCCTATAGGGAGGAGGTCAGAGACCTGTCAGTGTGGTGCAAGGACAACAACCTCTGCCTCAACATGAGCAAGACAAAAGAGATAATCGTGGACTACAGGAAAAGGAGGGCCGAACACGCCCCATTCACATCGATGGGGATGTAATGGAGCAGGTCGAGACTTTCAAGTTCCTTGGTGTCCACATCACCAACAAACTATCATGCTCCAAACACACCAAGAAAGTTGAAAAGGGCACGACAATTAATTTTCCCCCTCAGGAAACTGAAAAGATTTGGTATGGGTCCCCAGATCCTCAAAAGGTTCTACAGCTGTACCAGCGAGAGCATACTGACCTGTTGCATCTCTGCCTGGTATGGCAACTGCTCGGCATCCGACCGTAGGGCATTCCAGAGGGTAGTGCGTACGGCCCAGTACATCAATGGAGCCAAGCTTCCTGCCATCCAGGACCTATATACTAGGCGGTGTCAGAGGAAGGCCCAAAAAATTGTCAGACTCCAGTCACGCAGGTCAAAGACTGTTCTCTCTGCTACCGCATGGCAAGCGGTACTGGAGCGCCAAGTCTAGGTCTAAAAGGCTAACATCTTCTATCCGAAGCCATGCTGAAAAATTCATCAAATGGCCACCCAGACTATTTGCATTGACCCCCCACCCTTTGTTTTTACACTGCTGCTACTCACTGTTTATTATCTGTGTATAGTCACTTTACCCCTACCTACATCTGCAAATTACCTCAACTACCCTGTGCCCCTGCACATTGACTCGGTACCGGTACCCCCTGTATATACCATCATTATTGTTATTTTGTGTTATTTTTTTATTTCCTTTTTACTTTAGTTTATTTAGTAAATATTTACTTAACTCTATCTTTTAACACCATTGTTGCTTAACCTGTTGGGTCTAGGGGGCAGCATTTGCACGTCTGGATAAAAAAAATTTACCCGATTTAATCTGGTTACTAATCCTACCCAGTAACTAGAATATGCATATACTTATTATATATGGATAGAAAACACTCTAAAGTTTCCAAAACTGTTTGAATGGTGTCTGTGAGTATAACAGAACTCATTTGGCAGGCAAAACCCTGAGACATTTTCTGACAGGAAGTGGATACCTGATGTGTTGTATTGACTTTAAACCTATCCCATTGAAAAACACAGGGGTTTAGGAATATTTTGGCACTTCCTATTGCTTCCACTAGATGTCACCAGCCTTTACAAAGTGTTTTGAGTCTTCTGGAGGGAGATCTGACCGAACAAGAGCCATGGAATGGTGATGTCCCATTAGACACCTGGCGCGCTAGTTCATGTTGGGTACCCTCGTTCCAATACGTTATAAAAGAGTATGCATTCGTCCACCTTGAATATTATTCATGTTCTGGTTAAAAAAGGCCCTAATGATTTATGCTATACAACGTTTGACATGTTTGAACGAACGGAAATATATTTTTTCCCCTCGTTCATGACGAGAAGTCCGGCTGGCTTACATCATGTGCTAACGAGACGGAGATTTTTGGACATAAATGATGAGCTTTTTTGAACAAAACTACATTCGTTATGGACCTGTGATACCTGGAAGTGACATCTGATGAAGAGAATCAAAGGTAATGGATTATTTACATAGTATTTTCGATTTTAGATCTCCCCAACATGACGTCTAGTCTGTATCGCAACGCGTATTTTTCTGGGCGCAGTGCTCAGATTATTGCAAAGTGTGATTTCCCAGTAAGGTTATTTTTAAATCTGGCAAGTTGATTGCGTTCAAGAGATGTAAATCTATAATTCTTTAAATGACAATATAATATTTTACCAATGTTTTCTAATTTTAATTATTTAATTTCTGACGCTGACTTGACTGCCGGTTATTGGAGGGAAACGATTTCCTCAACATCAATGCCATAGTAAAACGCTGTTTTTGGATATAAATATGAACTTGATAGAACTAAAAATGCATGCATTGTCTAACATAATGTCCTAGGAGTGTCATCTGATGGAGATTGTAAAAGGTTAGTGCATCATTTTAGCTGGTTTTATGATTTTGGTGACCCTGTCTTTGACTTGACAAAACATTACACACAACTCTTGTAAATGTACTGTCCTAACATACTCTAAATTGATGCTTTCGCCGTAAAACCTTTTTGAAATCGTAAAACGTGGTTAGATTAAGGAGATGTTTATCTTTCAAATGGTGTAACATAGTTGTATTTTTGAAAAATTTGAATTTTGACATTTATTTGGATTCAAATTTGCCGCTCTTGAAATGCACCTGCTGTTGATGGAGTGCACCACGGGTGGCACGCTAGCATCCCACCTAGCCCCAAGAGGTTAAGGGCTTGAAAAGAAACATTTCTCGGTAAGGTTGTTGTATTGGGCACATGTGAGAAATACAATTTGATTTATTTTCAATAGTTACACAGTTGAACAATAGTTAATTTCTCACTTTTGGGTGTGATGCATTGTTGCGCTGTCCCAGGAACAGAGGAGTTTTGTTTTTGTTTTCATGATGTCTCTTGAACGACCTTTGAAACCCTTATGCCCTGGCCAAATTTACATCCAGGACATTAGTCAATCATCATTGCCCCTTACCTGGTTAGCACACTTAACACTTCTCTGTGAGAATCCAAGTATGGTGATTGCTCTGGTGTGAAATGGTAACCTTAATACCTTTGGTTGGTAAAACAGTGGAGGACGTATCCTCTCGCAACATTGAATGTTTTGGTCCATTCATTGACTTAACATGTTAAAAAAGTTTTGAATGTTCTCTCATGTATATAGTGATGAGTACCCAATTAGGCTTGGGTGGTAGACTGGTGTATACCCTATAACGGGGTATTTAGAAATAGCCAGGGGTTGGTTTTTCAATACAATCAATACTGTTTGTCACGACTTCCGCCGAAGTCTACTCCTCTCCTTGTTCGGGCGGCGTTCGATGTCATCGGCTTTCTAGCAATCGCTGCTCCATTTTTCATTTATCCATTTGTATTGTCTTGTTTTACATTTCCCAATCACACTGCATGTATTTATTTCTCTGTTCCACCTCATGTTGTCATGGCTGTTCAAAGGATCGGACCAAAATGCAGCGTGTTCGTAGTTCCACATATTTTATTGCCGTGAAACAAAATGCAAACACTAAATACTTGAATACACAAAACAACAAACCGTGACGCAGAGAGAACACACTACTTAAGAATTAATCACCCACAAAAACAGGTGGGTCAAACATCAACTTAAATATGACCTCCAATTAGAGACAACGACAACCGGCTGCCTCTAATTGGAGATCATACCAAACAAAACCAACATAGAAATACCAAACTAGAAACTGAACATAGAAATACAAAACATAGACAAACACCCCCTGTCACACCCTGTCCTACTCTACCATAGATAATAACAACTTACTATGGTCAGGACGTGACACATGTCTTTGTGATATTGTTTGTGTGTTTTGCAATGCGCCAGGCTGGCATTTGTTATTTTCACGAAGCTTGTTTGAATTGTTAAATATTTATGTTTTGTGACTGTTTTTGCATGCTTTACACTTTGCCTTGTTGGCTGGAGGTTTTTGACGCAGCTGCGTCCGTCTGTTATCTTTCTCCTGCCGAAATAAAGTGTGCGCCTGTTCAAAATTCTCTGCTCTCCTGCACCTGACTTCACCACAACGTTTTTCTATACATTTTAATATTTGTATCTACTTTTTATGTAAATAACTGCAGTCAACTGGTGCAATATGTTAGAAGATAAAGCAGATTACATTCTTCATTTAACCTGTCACATTATTTTACATTATGAAGCTTACCGTAGTTACCCAGAACAGGTGCACCAGTCATGTGTTTGTTTGTAAATAGCACAACTGGAGATAGCAGGAGCATGTGAGTCCAGCTGTGTATTGACAGTTTTATATTGAAAGTAAACCATTTTTTTTTTTGCTTCAATGGAGAGATCACGGATGTGCAACTATAGTTTTCCTTCACAGAAAATACATTCCTGCAACAATTTCATCAGAAAATAGCTTCATTTTCATCAGATGACAAGAGAAATGCAACACTATTTGGCTGGAAGCCACACAAATAGGCTAAATGAGCTTACAATGAAAACGCAAGGTCTTTTTGCTAAAACTATGCGTAGCCATCATATTTCTGTTTATAATATAAAGAATGTAGAAGGCTACATAATGAGGGCTACATAATGTTTTTCTTAAAGTTAAACTTGCATTTTACTGGAGAAAAGTAGGCTGGCTACACTGAAAAAGTACTGGAGAAAAGTAGCTTCATATCAGTCAGAGCATTGTCTGCTAATAGAATGTCCATTAGTGAATTCTAAGTTTAACTAGATAGTGATCTAAGTACGTGACTGAATTAGTAAGGTGACGGGGTATCATATTGTGTTGGCTTTCTGCCGTGTTTGAGAAGTCAAAGCCCTTTGGATGAGTTATCTGTACAGCTGCCACTTCTATCTAGATTTCCTTGAGTGTTTTCTGCTCTCTGTTCTTGGCCTGTCTGTTCCTCCCCCATCTTCGCAGAGCAGGCAGGCCCATTGCCTTATCAACTCCAGACTCCACACTGACACAGTGTGCTGTTCCAGAGCCAGTTTTGTTCATTTGCACAATGTCTCTCATTCACAGTTGCTTGTAAATGTCCAAACTCACCAGAAATGACATTCGGTATCTCCTACCTATATATGTATAACTTTATGAGCTGGGCTACCGCTTTGCAAAAAAAAATATATGTTTTGTTTGCGCTCGTTAACTAAATATGCTAACAGCTTCCATGAAAATTCGCTATTACTTGTGCTAATTTTGTTAGCATTCTGGTAATAGACGCACTTTGGCCATTTTTGCTGTTTTTTTGGGCACTCCCATGTGTACTAAGCCAGAAATACCTTAAATCCCAGGATAAGAGAAGGACAGTATGACGATTTGAAAATCTGGATACCGCCAAACCCAATACTGCCTATCAGTATGTCTAAGCTCAGAGTGAACTCTCAAATCACCTATAAACAATTTACCTACATATATAACTGCTAAAAGTATACCTTATTTTAAAGTGACAAACATATAAACATTTATAACTGAGTCATTAACATTTACAACTGCAATAAAAACAACTTCTTTTAAAGTGACAGACCGGTAAACATTTATAACTGAGTTATCAACATTTATAACTGCTAAAATTATACTTTATTTTAGTGACAATCCACTGACCATTAAACATGCAGAAATTGTTCAATTATTTCCTGGTTGCAGAAATTTTTATAATTCCCCTCACTTCAGTTTATTTGACAAAACAAGCAGTCAATGTGTAGAGAATCATTGTACTATCTAAAAACATTGCATTTTCATCTGTTTGAAGCAGGTGTACAAAACTGAAGGTAAAAGACACAAAAAATGAAACTTATGAATGGGAAGCATAGAAATAGCACACGTAAAACTGATCTACCACTTCTTAGAGTTGCTTTCAATGAGAGTAACATATGTATTACCTTAACTAAAAGTAAGTGGAAACCTTCTGGAAATGTATTCATGTTAAATTACAAACATAACAGTATATAATCTCCTCAAACATGTAATACATAATAAGAAAACATTTGTATTTAATAGAATAATACATTAGAAAAACTATTTTAATTGCAGCGACTCAAATCTGTAGCCTGTCATTGGTATAGTGAATAGACTAGCTAATTCAGAGAAAGTATTTTTAACATTACAAGTTAGAATAGAAATTAATAACAGATTAACTATTTAAAATACAACATAGGGTCTCATGATCCCCTTCTGTGGCTTCATCAATTTCTTTCTTGTTATGCATTTTCCCATCCTGGAGTCTGAGATGTTATGGGAATGTGTGGGAGAGAAGAGGAATTTATGACAATTTAACATAGACAATAGCTACATTACTCTACTGTCATCATTATTTCTACCATTTAGGCATAGCTAGTTATGTTATCCACTGCTAGCTAACAATAAGAATAATAGCTAGAGTTTAACATTACAAACTAGCTACCACAGATTAAATGGGTTAGCTAGTTATCAACATTTTTGCTAATAAACTAGCTAGCTAGTAAGTTAGTCTCAAAATTGGAACCACTCATGCTAGTGGGCTGACAAAAGATGTTAGCTAACTAGCTAACTTACCAGATACCTAGCTAGAGACTGTACCAGAATTAAAAGGTTAGATAACTAGCTAGCGTGCTAATCCAAAAAGATAGCTAAACAAATTGTATGTCGATGTTAGCTAGCTAGCGTTTGCTAGCTAGCGAAGCTATCTCGCTAGCCAGCCAGCAAACGTGATCTACTTAGCTAGTTACCTATATCATGCCAAAGATTATCTTGTGTACAAAATTGACTAGATTGTCTATATTGAGGTGTTGAGGTGTTTCCTGTTTCCGGTCACAACTTGCAGACTTGTTTACGCTGCTGTGCGTTTTTGTTGCCGATCTTACTTTGATACCTGACGGTTTTTTACTTTTTCATTACCGTATATTTTTACTTTTTCCCTCACTCAACTTTTTTCATTCAACTTT
The DNA here is from genome assembly GCF_965601325.2 of Salmo salar. Taxonomy (NCBI): domain Eukaryota; kingdom Metazoa; phylum Chordata; class Actinopteri; order Salmoniformes; family Salmonidae; genus Salmo; species Salmo salar. The sequence goes on from NC_138300.1 coordinate 70,938,260, forward strand.
TTCACCCCGGAGGTTTTATCTGGACATGGTTCGTCAGGACTTCAAACAGCCGAAGCTAAGTAACATTAACATGATGCCTTCTAATTGCAGTCGTTGTACTTATAATATACAGGAGAACGATCGCCTTACGGCAAGGATAGCTGTGCTGCAAGCCCAGCTTCAGACGCGATCGTTAGGCAAGGGTAATTTCAGTGTAGGAAAGGATGAAACAGCGTCTGTGCCACCAGTAAGTACAGATAGTAACGTTAGTATAAACCCCCTCGCACGGTCCCCGCAGCCGGACATCTTTCTCATGGCTTCTGGAGGGAAACGCTGTAGGAATGCTCAACCGGTGTCGCTTATTCAGCCGACAGAAACTTTCAACCGGTTCTCCCCATTAAGCGAGTCGGAGTCGGAGGCCGAGACTTCTCTGGTCTCTACTCCTCCCGTTGTGGGGTCTGAGACGCTGACGGCTCCCACCATTAGCTCTGACAAATTGAAAACCCTAGTCATTGGCGACTCCATTACCCGCAGTATTAGACTTAAAACTAATCATACAGCGATCATACACTGTTTACCAGGGGGCAGGGCTACCGACGTTAAGGCTAATCTAAAGACGGTGCTGGCTAAAGCTAAAACTGGCGAGTGTAGAGAGTATAGAGATATTGTTATCCACGTCGGCACCAACGATGTTAGGATGAAACAGTCAGAGGTCACCAAGCGCAACATAGCTTCAGCGTGTAAATCAGCTAGAAAGATGTGTCGGCATCGATAAATTGTCTCTGGCCCCCGCCCAGTTAGGGGGAGTGATGAGCTCTACAGCAGAGTCTCACAACTCAATCGCTGGTTGAAAACTGTTTTCTGCCCCTCCCAAAAGATAGAATTTGTAGATAATTGGCCCTCTTTCTGGGACTCACCCACAAACAGGACCAAGCCTGGCCTGTTGAGGAGTGACGGACTCCATCCTAGCTGGAGGGGTGCTCTCATCTTATCTACGAACATAGACAGGGCTCTAACTCCTCTAGCTCCACAATGAAATAGGGTGCAGGCCAGGCAGCAGGCTGTTAGCCAGCCTGCCAGCTTAGTGGAGTCTGCCACTAGCACAGTCAGCATAGTCAGCTCAGCTTTCCCCATTGAGACCGTGTCTGTGCCTCGATCTAGGTTGGGCAAAATTAAAAATGGCGGTGTTCGCTTTAGCAATCTCACTAGTATAAAGACCTCCTCCATTCCTGCCATTATTGAAAGAGATTGTGATACCTCACATCTCAAAATTGGGTTACTTAATGTTAGATCCCTCACTTCCAAGGCAGTTATAGTCAATGAACTAATCACTGATAATAATCTTGATGTGATTGGCCTGACTGAAACATGGCTTAAGCCTTATGAATTTACTGTGTTAAATGAGGCCTCACCCCCTGGTTACATTAGTGACCATACCCCCCGTGCATCCGGCAAAGGCGGAGGTGTTGCTAACATTTACGATAGCAAATTTCAATTTACAAAAAAAAAAACAACAATGACGTTTTCGTCTTTTGAGCTTCTAGTCATGAAATCTATGCAGCCTACTCACTCACTTTTTATAGCTACTGTTTATAGGCCTCCTGGGCCATATGCAGTGTTCCTCACTGAGTTCCCTGAATTCCTATCGGATCTTGTAGTCATAGCAGATAATATTCAAATTTTTGGTGACTTTAACATTCACATGGAAATGTCCACAGACCCACTCCAAAAGGCTTTCGGAGCCATCATCGACTCAGTGGGTTTTGTCCAACATGTTTCTGGACCTACTCACTGCCACAGTCATACTCTGGACCTAGTTTTGTCCCATGGAATAAATGTTGTGGATCTAAATTTTTTCCTCATAATCCTGGAATATCGGACCACCATTTTATTACGTTTGCAATTGCAACAAATAATCTGCTCAGACCCCAACCAAGGAGCATTAAAAGTCGTGCTATAAATTCTCAGACAACCCAAAGATTCCTTGATGCCCTTCCAGACTGCCTCTGCCTACCCAAGGACGTCAGAGGACAAAAATCAGTTAACCACCTAACCGAGGAACTCAATTTAACCTTGCGCAATACCCTAGATGCAGTTGCACCCCTAAAAACTAAAAACATCTGTCATAAGAAACTAGCTCCCTGGTATACAGAAAATACACGAGCTCTGAAGCAAGCTTCCAGAAAATTGGAACGGAAATGGCGCCACACCAAACTGGAAGTCTTCCGACTAGCTTGGAAAGACAGTACCGTGCAGTATCGAAGAGCCCTTACTGCTGCTCGATCATCCTATTTTTCCAACTTAATTGAGGAAAATAAGAACAATCCGAAATTTCTTTTTGATACTGTCGCAAAGCTAACTAAAAAGCAGCCTTCGCAAATGGAGGATGGCTTTCACTTCAGCAATAATAAATTTATGAACTTCTTTGAGGAAAAGATCATGATCATTAGAAAGCAAATTACAGACTCCTCTTTAAATCTGGGTATTCCTCCAAAGCTCCATTGTCCTGAGTCTGCACAACTCTGCCAGGACCTAGGATCAAGGGAGATACTAAAGTGTTTTAGTACTTTATCTCTTGACACAATGATGAAAATAATCATGGCCTCCAAACCCTCAAGCTGCATACTGGACCCTATTCCAACTAAACTACTGAAAGAGCTGCTTCCTGTGCTTGGCCCTCCTATGTTGAACATAATAAACGGCTCTCTATCCACCGGATGTGTACCAAGCTCACTAAAAGTGGCAGTAATAAAGCCTCTCTTGAAAAAGCCGAATCTTGATCCAGAAATTATAAAAAACTATCGGCCTATATCGAATCTTCCATTCCTCTCAAAAATTTTAGAAAAAGCTGTTGCACAGCAACTCACTGCCTTCCTGAAGACAAACAATGTATACGAAACGCTTCAGTCTGGTTTTAGACCCCATCATAGCACTGAGACTGCACTTGTGAAGGTGGTAAATTACCTTTTAATGACGTCAGACCGAGGCTCTGCATCTGTCCTCGTGCTCCTAGATCTTAGTGCCGCTTTTGATACCATCGATCACCACATTCTTTTGGAGAGATTGGAAACCCAAATTGGTCTACATGGACAAGTTCTGGCCTGGTTTAGATCTTATCTGTCGGAAAGATATCAGTTTGTCTCTGTGAATGGTTTGTCCTCTGACAAATCAATTGTAAATTTCGGTGTTCCTCAAGGTTCCGTTTTAGGACCACTATTGTTTTCACTATATATTTTACCTCTTGGGGATGTCATTCGAAAACATAATGTTAAATTTCACTGCTATGCGGACGACACACATCTGTACATTTCAATGAAACATGGTGAAGCCCCAAAATTGCCCTCGCTAGAAGCCTGTGTTTCAGACATAAAGAAGTGGATGGCTGCAAACTTTCTACTTTTAAACTCGGACAAAACAGAGATGCTTGTTCTAGGTCCCAAGAAACAAAGAGATCTTCTGTTGAATCTGACAATTAATCTGGATGGTTGTACAGTCGTCTCAAATAAAACTGTGAAGGACCTCGGCGTTACTCTGGACCCTGATCTCTCTTTTGAAGAACATATCAAGACTGTTTCAAGAACAGCTTTTTTACATCTACGTAACATTGCAAAAATCAGAAATTTTCTGTCCAAAAATGACGCAGAAAAATGAATCCATGCTTTTGTTACTTCTAGGCTGGACTACTGCAATGCTCTACTTTCCGGCTACCCGGATAAAGCACTAAATAAACTTCAGTTAGTGCTAAATACGGCTGCTAGAATCCTGACTAGAACCAAAAAATTTGATCATATTACTCCAGTGCTAGCCTCCCTTTACTGGCTTTCTCTTAAGGCAAGGGCTGATTTCAAGGTTTTACTGCTAAACCTATGCCATTGAAAAACACAGGGGCTGAGTAATATTTTGGCACTTCCTATTGCTTCCACTAGATGTCACCAGCCTTTACAAAGTGTTTTGAGTCTTTTACTGTGAGATCTGACCGAACAAGAGCCATGGAACGGTGATGGCCGATTAGACTCTGGCGCGCGAGTTCATGTTGGGTACCCTCGTTCCAATACGTTATAAAAGAGAATGCATTCGTCCACCTTGAATATTATTCATGTTCTGGTTAAAAAAGGCCCTAATGATTTATGCTATACAACGTTTGACATGTTTGAACGAACGTAAATATATTTTTTCCCCTCGTTCATGAAGTGAAGTCCGGCGGGCTTAGATCATGTGCTAACAAGACGGAGATTTTTGGACATAAATGATGAGCTTTTTTGAACAAAACTACATTCGTTATGGACCTGTGATACCTGGAAGTGACATCTGATGAAGAGAATCAAAGGTAATGGATTATTTACATAGTATTTTCGATTTTAGATCTCCCCAACATGGCGGCTAGTCTGTATCGCAACGCGTATTTTTCTGGGCGCAGTGCTCAGATTATTGCAAAGTGTGATTTCCCAGTAAGGTTATTTTTAAATCTGGCAAGTTGATTGCGTTCAAGAGATGTAAATCTATAATTCTTTAAATGACAATATCATATTTTACCAATGTTTTCTAATTTTAATTATTTAATTTGTGGTGCTGACTTGACTGCCGGTTATTGGAGGGAAACGATTTCCTCAACATCAATGCCATAGTAAAACGCTGTTTTTGGATATAAATATGAACTTGATAGAACTAAAAATGCATGCATTGTCTAACATAATGTCCTAGGAGTGTCATCTGATGGAGATTGTAAAAGGTTAGTGCATCATTTTAGCTGGTTTTATGGTTTTGGTGACCCTGTCTTTGACTTGACAAAACATTACACACAACTCTTGTAAATGTACTGTCCTAACATACTCTAAATTGATGCTTTCGCCGTAAAACCTTTTTGAAATCGTAAAACGTGGTTAGATTAAGGAGATGTTTATCTTTCAAAGGGTGTAAAATAGTTGTATGTTTGAAAAATTTGAATTTTGACATTTATTTGGATTCAAATTTGCCGCTCTTGAAATGCACCTGCTGTTGATGGAGTGCACCACGGGTGGCACGCTAGCGTCCCACCTAGCCCATAGAGGTTAATGACGTCAGACCGAGGCTCTGCGTCTGTCCTTGTGCTCCTAGATCTTAGTGCTGCTTTTGATACCATCGATCACCACATTCTTTTGGAGAGATTGGAAACCCAAATTGGTCTACATGGACAAGTTCTGGCCTGGTTTAGGTCTTATCTCTCGGAAAGATATCAGTTTGTCTCTGTGAATGGTTTGTCCTCTGACAAATCAACTGTAAATTTTGGTGTTCCTCAAGGTTCCGTTTTAGGACCACTATTGTTTTCACTATATATTTTATCTCTTGGGGATGTCATTCGAAAACATAATGTTAAATTTCACTGCTATGCGGATGACACACAGCTGTACATTTCAATGAAACATGGTGAAGCCCCAAAATTGCCCTCGCTAGAAGCCTGTGTCTCAGACAAGGATGTGGATGGCTGCAAACTTTCTACTCTTAAACTCGGACAAAACAGAGATGCTTGTTCTAGGTCCCAAGAAACAAAGAGATCTTCTGTTGAATCTGACAATTAATCTGGATGGTTGTACAGTCGTCTCAAATTAAACTGTGAAGGACCTCGGCGTTACTCTGGACTCTGATCTTTCTTTTGAAGAACATATCAAGACTGTTTCAAGGACAGCTTTTTTCCAAAGGCATGGATTAATTTTTCTGCGTCATTTTTGGACAGAAAGTTTCTGATTTTTGCAATGTTACGCAAGCGTCCCACCTAGACCATAGAGGCTAACCTACAAAGCATTACATGGGCTTGCTCCTACCTATCTTTCCGATTTGGTCCTGCCGTACATACCTACACGTACGCTACGGTCACAAGACGCAGGCCTCCTAATTGTCCCTAGAATTTCTAAGCAAACGGCTGGAGGTAGGGCTTTCTCCTATAGAGCTCCATTTTTATGGAATGGTCTGCCTACCAATGTGAGAGACGCAGACTCAGTCTCAACCTTTAAGTCTTTACTGAAGACTTATCTCTTCAGTAGGTCCTATGATTAAGTATAGTCTGGCCCAGGAGTGTGAAGGTGAACGGAAAGGCTGGAGCAACGAACCGCCCTTGCTGTCTCTGCCTTGCCGGTTCCCCTCTTTCCACTGGGATTCTCTGCCTCTAACCCTTTTACAGGGGCTGAGTCACTGGCCTACTGGTGTTCTTCCATGCCGTCCATGGGAGGGGTGCGTCACTTGAGTGGGTTGAGTCACTGACGTGGTCTTCCTGTCTGGGTTGGCGCCCCCCCTTGGGCTGTGCTGTGGCGGAGATCGTTGTGGGCTATACTCGGCCTTGTCTTAGGACGGTAAGTTGGTGGTTGGAGACATCCCTCTAGTGGTGTGGGGGCTGTGCTTTGGCAAAGTGGGTGGGGTTATATCCTGCCTGTTTGGCCCTGTCCGGGGGTATCATCGGATGGGGCCACAGTGTCTTCTGATCCCTCCTGTCTCAGCCTCCAGTATTTATGCTGCAGTAGTTTATGTGTCGGGGGGCTAGGGTCAGTCTGTTACATCTGGAGTATTTCTCTTGTCTTATCCGGTGTCCTGTGTGTATTTAAATATGCTCTCTCTAATTCTCTCTTTCTGTCTTTCTCTCGGAGGACCTGAGCCCTAGGACCATGCCTCAGGACTACCTGGTATGATGACTCCTTGCTGTCCCCAGTCCACCTGGCCGTGCTGCTGCTCCAGTTTCAACTGTTCTGCCTGCGGCTATGGAACCCTGACCTGTTCACCGGACGTGCTTGTTGCACCCTCGACAACTACTATGATTATTATTATTTGACCATGCTGGTCATTTCTGAACATTTTAACATTTTAACATTTTGACCATGTTCTGTTATAATATCCACCCTGCACAGCCAGAAGAGGACTGGCCACCCCTCATAGCCTGGTTCCTCTCTAGGTTTCTTCCTAGGTTTTTGGCCTTTCTAGGGAGTTTTTCCTAGGGAGTTTTTCCTAGCCACCGTGCTTCTTTCACATGCTTTGCTTGCTGTTTGGGGTTTTAGGCTGGGTTTCTGTACAGCACTTTGAGAATATCAGCTGATGTACGAAGGGCTATATAAAAATAAATTTGATTTGATTTGATATTCAAAAATATGTTTTTGGTTTACCTAATGCTAGCTAGCTAGGTAGGACAGAGGTGTTAGCTATCTACTTAGCTAGCAGAGCATCATGCAACATTTTCCAGCAGAAATTCTGTATTCAAAGTTCAAAAGAATTGCATAGAAAATTGACCCTTTCTCCTCTGTCAACATTTTTATCTTGTGAACAATGTATCGTTTGCACAATTTATTCTGTATGGCCTTTGCACACTTCTCATAGCCACGTACATCATGATTATTCATGATGCACTGTCACATGTCATTGTCAACAGAACATGCTGTGCATGTTCCAGTTCGTCTTTATTTCAAATGCTTTTCACAGATCGGCAGATCTCACAAATTTGGGGGAATTTTTCAGAAACCAGCTAACCTCACCAATAATATGGCTTAAGATCTTGATAACTTAATTCCTGAAATAAATGTACCAATGCGTCATCAGGGTTTCAAACGTGGGGCAAGACACATCATGGGAGTTGACCATTGGCTGAAAATCAAACATTTCTGTTCCTGGGACAGAGCAACTGTGCATCACACCCAGAAGTTAGAAATAGCTATTGTTTAACTGTGCAACTATTCAAAATAAGGTTGCATGATGATGCATAAGGGTTCAATATTATACACATTTGTAAGTGCATTAATTAAAGGTTAATAGGTGGAGGTAAATAGTGTCTCACTATTTGGCAAGCACTGACTGGCAATCACACTATTTTGATCAATTTGTTATAACCCATTTTTTCATGGTTAATACATTTACAAATTATTAAATAACCATTAATAACGTAATACGAAACCATTTATAAACCCTTTAGAAATGGAACCTTAATGTAAAGTGTTACCAACCTGTTTTCATTTAAAATCTCTTGATGGGAAAACATGTTTTTATTAGGTTGAACAAGTGCTCTTCTTGACAGATTGTTAAAATCAAAATTGTTTCACTACCCAAAAGGGACTCATTTCGTGGAATGACCCATCTAGTATAATTCGCTGCACACTACTGAGGAAGAGAATAGTATTTTCACAACCATATGTGTTTGACATCAGCTGATAATCAGAATAGGGGCGCACTCTACAAAAATCAACAAATGGGGGGGCTTGTACAAAAGTGTCACGTCCTGACCATAGAAAGCTTTTCTTTTTCTATGGTAGAGTAGGTCAGGGCGTGACAGAGTTTTGTCTAGTTTATTTATGTCTGTTGGTTCTATTTTTTTTTTCTATGTTGGTCTTTGTCTAGTTTATGTATTTCTATGTGGGGTTCTAGTTTTTGTATTTCTATGTTGTTTTCGTAGTGTATGTCGTATGTAGATGTATGTACTCTGTATGTACTCTGACCTACACTACATAGATGTATGTACCCTGACCTACACTATGATGACCAGCTGCCTCTAATTGGAGATCATCCCTAAATGGGGATCGTATTTAAGTTGTTGTTTTTCCCACTAGGTTTTGTGGGAGATTATTTTGAGTAAGCGTATGTTGCACCTCTTCGTAACGGTTTGTTGTTTTGTTCATTAGTTTATTTGTATGTCTTGCATAGTTTCACAGTTATAATAAAATGTGGAACGATACACACGCTGCGCTTTGGTCCCATTCTTCAGACAGCCGTGACAACAAGCCTGATTGTATAATAGATGATGCTTTCTCAGAATGGATTAGTAGTAATTTGATATTAGTTGCTTACTGTATACATTTGTATTAATCAGTACGTTCTAAATAATATTTAGTACGATTTGTACACAGTGTGTAGTTAAATAAGTAATAGGACTTTCGATGGGCTTTCAGATTCCTCATTTCTAGGGCTGTGGCGGTCACACAATTTTGTCAGCCGGTGATTGTCAAGCAAATAACTGTCGGTCTCACGGTAATTGACGATAAATAAAATAAACACATTTGGCATCTCCTGGCTTCCACACATCAGTGGCCTACAAGCCACTGAAGTAGACCATTGGAACGTCTACATTTTAAAACATCTAATAAATACATGTAATATAGCCTTCACCTTCACAATAAGTCCATTACTTATTTTAGACAGGTCTAAAAAGCATGATATGAAGGAACTGTAATCTATTTCAGAAGAACAGAATAGCATACTCTGAGTTGTCCTTATGTTAACCTGTTAGGGCTAGGGGGCAGCATTGACACGGCTGGATAAAAAACATACCCGATTTAATCTGGTTACCACTCCTACTCAGTAACTAGAATATGCATATACTTATTACATATGGATAGAAAACACCCTAAATTTTCTAAAACTGTTTGAATGGTGTCTGTGAGTATAACAGAACTCAAATGGCAGGTCAAAACCTGAGAGATTCCTTTACAGGAAGTGGCCTGTCTGACCATTTCTGGAACTTCTTTGCCATCTCTATCATTTACTAAGGATCTCTGCTCTAACGTGACACTTCCCACGTCGTCCATAGGCTCTCATAGCCCGGGAAAAAAGAGAATGTCGTCATTCCAGCCCCAGGCTGAAACACATTATCGCCTTTCTCAAGTGGCCCATCAAGAGACACTAGCTTATGCGCGTGACCCCGACCGCCCCCGCCTTTGGGATTTTTTCCTCTGTTTGCCGAAAAGGAGATTCCCTGTCGGAATTTTACCGCTTTTCTACGAGAAAAATGACGTAAAAATTGATTTTAAACAGCGGTTGACATGCTTCGACGTACGGCAATTGAATACTTTGAATTTTATTGTCAGGAATTGCGCCAAGCGCGAGACACTTCTTTACTATTTCGGATAGTGTCTGGAACGCACGAACAAAACGCCGCTATTCGGATATAACGATGGATTATTTTGGACCAAACCAACATTTGTTATTGAAGTAGACGTCCTGGGTGTGCATTCTGACGAAGACAACAAAAGGTAATGACATTTTTATAATAGTAAATATGATTATGGTGAGTGCTAAACTTGCCGGATGTCTAAATAGCGAGCCCGTGATGCCTGGGCTATATACTTAGAATATTGCAAAATGTGCTTTCACCAAAAAGCTATTTTAAAATCGGACATATCGAGTGCATAGAGGAGGTCTGTATCTATAATTCTTAAAATAATTGTTATGCTTTTTGTGAACGTTTATCGTGAGTAATTTAGTAAAATGTTAGCGAATTCCCCGTAAGTTTGCGGGGGGTATGCTAGTTCTGAACGTCACATGCTAATGTAAAAAGCTGGTTTTTGATATAAATATGAACTTGATTGAACAAAACATGCATGTATTGTATAACATAATGTCCTAGGGTTGTCATCTGATGAAGATCATCAAAGGTGAGTGCTGCATTTAGCTGTCTTCTGGGTTTTGGTGACATTATATGCTGGCTTGAAAAATGGGTGTCTGATTATTTCTGGCTTGGTACTCTGCTGACATAATCTAATGTTTTGCTTTCGTTGTAAAGCCTTTTTGAAATCGGACAGTGTGGTTAGATTAACGAGAGTCTTATCTTTAAATGGCTGTAAAATAGTCATATGTTTGAGAAATTGAAGTAATAGGATTTTGAAGATTTTGAAAATCGCGCCACAGGCTGGCAGTGGATGTTACGTAGGTGGGACGAATTCGTCCCGCCGGTCCCATAGAGGTTAACAGTCGTTTGGCATACCTGATCGGGCTATGCCAAACGGCTGTGGGCTAAATTAGTTAATTTAGCAGGCAAGATTTGCTTGTTTTATAGTATGAAGAATACAATTAAACAAAGCTGAATAAATTATAAATATTTTCTACAAACAAATGCGTCTATTCTGTGTTGAGCGGTTATCAAAGAAATAGGTACTCCTATTTGCTTAATTTAGAAATATTAATGTAACTTTAGTTGTTATACAAACACGGCAATATGTTGAGATTTTTAATAGATTGTAAGGCTCCATGAAACGACGCTAATGATGATTTGAAAAAAGTCGCTTGAAAGGCATGAGCTCTGCTGTGCTTTGTTCAGCCTGTACACACTTATCAGTCTCTCATTCACAATTTGACAAGCACTTGATAATGCCTCAAAATTTTCCGGCGGCATCCCCTTTGTGTGGCCGTAATACACCTTAAAGTTCATGCCTTTTGCGGCCAGTGGCCGTTGTGCACTTGGCCCGGAGTGCTACGTTGTGCCCTTCTCCCTAAGTACTGCGCTCTGAAGCACTTCTCACTCTCATGGCAGACACATCGGGGATGCAACTGCGCAGGTCTTATCCAATTCTGAGGTGAATATCGAAGATATTGGAAGAACAGTCCACATTTCCTTTTCATCAGCCAACAAGATGAGTAAGGCTAGTGCTTTTTCTGTTAGTTAGGCCATGTCAATCTACTATCCCCATAGTAAAAAAGTTGACCTATTCTGTGCAAGAAATACATTTTCCAAACATAGTCTGGGACAGTTGTGGGATGCGATAGATCCCAAATTAATACAACCAATAGCATCCATTAACAACAAAAAATGTACTCGGTGTGGCTGACGCAACAGATCAGAACGTTTAGCTTTAAATGTTGATAAACTATTAGGCTATTTCTTCACATTATAATTGTAGAAATGCACACATGGCAGTAGGCTATAAGCACGAATGTTCCATTAGTGGGGAAATACCATGATCAAAAGCATTGGTGGAAAAAGTACTCAATTGTCATACTTGAGTAAAAGTAAAGATAACTTAATAGAAAATGACTCAAGTGAAAGTCACCCAGTAAAATACTATTTGATTAAAAGTCTAAAGTATTTGTTTTTTAATATACTTAAGTATCAAAAGTAAATGGAATTGCTAAAATGTACTTAAGTATCAAAAGTAAAAATTAAAGTATAAATAATGTCAAATTCCTTATTTTAAGCAAACCAGACGGCACAATTATTTTTATTGACGGATAGCCAGGGGCACACTCCAACACTCAGACATAATTTACAAGCAAAGCATTTGTGTTTAGTTAGTCTGCCAGATCAGAGGCAGTAGGGATAACCAGGGATGTTCTCTTGATAGGTGTGTGAATTGGACCATTTTCCTGTCAAAACGTAACAAGTACTTTTGGGTGTCAGGGAGAATGTATGGAGTGAAAAGTACATTATTTTCTTTAAGAATGTAGTGAAGTAAAAGTTGGCAAAAATATAAATAGTAAAGTACAGATACCTAAAAAAACTTCTTAAGTAGTACTTTAAAGTATTTTAACTTAAGTACTTTACACCACTGATCAAAAGTGACCGAACATGCGATAATGCATGTATTTCTTTTATAATAAAAGTGCATTTTTATGGTGAAAAATATCTTACACAAACTTGAAACTCTCGTTCTGGTTATGTAGTTAGGCTCTACACCCCCCTCAACACAATTTTTTAAGTTATTTGGCCACAAACCTTATTAAAACATATAGACCTATGGGCTAGGCTACATGAGGTGCGCGACTATGATTCGAAAAAATTCAGAAGTTATAGGCTAATACGATCAACCATCAGACTATTCTTGATTTAATCTTGTCTGTATATATACTAAATAACGTGTTAAATTTGATTTACAATTTACCATTATCATGCAGCTGTCTCAGAACAGGGGCAGTGGGGAAAAATACATGTAATCTATGCATTTGAATAGCAAATGGAGGACGCTTTTCCCGTGGTTCGTTTTCATGCCAGCCAGGTAGGCTATACTCCTGTTGTAAAGATAAGCAATGTACTTAATTTTAGGAAATTTGATAAATAAATATAGTAAGCCTAGCCTATAGAAAGCTGATGGGATTCACCTCTTTTTAATAGAGGGCATCACTCTGTTTTCTCTCACAAATGCATAGCCTGTCTTCCCTGTGGCTCAGTTGGTAGAGCATGGCGTTTGCAACGCCAGCATGGTGTGTGCAATGCCAGGGTTGTGGGATCGATTCCCACGGGGGGCCAGTACAAAAAGAAAATGCATGAAATTAAATGTATGCATTCACTACTGTAAGTTGCCCTGGATAAGAGTGTCTGCTAAATGACTAAAATGTAAATGTCTATAGAAATGTTGCACAAGATGAGCTCATGGGCTATCATGAAGTGTTTGATTAGATTTTCGATAACATTTGCATTGATGTCAGAGTGATTAGAGGGACAATAGCGTGCTGAGTACCAAGCAGTTAGCAAGTTTGTTAGGCTACTAATGACCATCAGCAGCATCAGAGCTTGGAGAAACATACTTTCCATGACTAAATAGTCATGTGGAATTTGAAAGCCTTCTGACTCGTCACTGCAGATGTGGCGGTAATACGGTCACCGCAACAGCCCTACCATTTACCATGTTTTTTTACCTTTTCACATGTACCAACAAACGGGTGTGATCATTCTACAGTGGTCCTTGGAGCGTACGCAACAGTCAGCATTTGAGCTAGCCTGTGTTTTTTCACAGAAACATTTTGCACAAACACAGTCCTTGCAAAGTTATGTCCTGAATGTGACAAGTTTATTTCTGGATGCAATGTTCAGACATTCACAGAAGTATGAACAGCATACACAATCATCCAAACCGGAAAATGTAAGCTACGTTACTCCTAGCGGTAACTGAGGAAATATTGACGTAACACAAGCGGTCATTAGATAACTCCCGGCTGACAGAAACCACAACATGAATTAGCTAATACCAATTACTATTTATAATTAATCATATTACGGGTGAACTCAATATTGATCAAAATAATTGAGGAGAACACTTTCTGGAAATAATCCAATGATGGGTAGTTTGTTTGCGCCACCATGTTTGTTATTCACATCCAAAGATAATAAGAGGAGACAAGGTGAGTTTGTTCTGTTTGCAGTATGCGTGTTGAAGGGGGTGTGTCATCTAAGATCATTAATTTCCAGAAGTTTACCTGAAATCTGAACCATTCTTTCACCTCATTATAACATCTTTGGTGTGACAGACAACAAACATGGCGCCAAACATAGCTGGCAAATAGCTTAGCATTAGCTCATTACAATCAGTACAACCTTCAAAAAAGTATTTTACACACATCATAGGTCTCCATTACAATCTTTGTGTAGCCATTTGGTGAAAGTGCATAGCTGTATTCATTTATATCCACTAGATGGCACTGTCCCATTAAGAGATGCATAAATGAGGTGCACAAGCGGTTATGGGATTGCGCATGTGCAGCGTGTGAGAGTGAGAACGAGAGCAAGCAATTACACTGGCGAGCTGTTGAAATCCATCATGGGTCCAAAGTTACTTCACGTGAGTAAATAATACTTTTTTTTTATCTTACTCTTGTACTGGAATATCATATTTTGCACATTCTGCAATGTATAAAAGTTTGTTTTGTAATATTTATGCCTTTTGATGCTTTCAGATTGACATGAGGATGTTAGCTTCTTGCTAGCTGAATATCAGTGCTCTCAGAACCACGTTATGGAGTTGATGTAAAAAATTATTTGAAGCGTGAGTAATTGTCAGATTTACATTTTGTTTCGCATAACGCTTCAGTGTGTTGTATTTTGTTTCATTTTTGAATTGTAACTTATCTGTTGATATGACATTTCTCCCAGTGATGTATGGGTGAGATGAGGATCTGCTGTTCCATGTGGGGTTAGGGTATCACATGGACAGTGTTTGTAAATATTGATGTTGTTTTATGAAAAACTGTATTTTAGTTTTTCATGCAGTGTAATTTTGTTTACAGACATCTTGTACCCAGATATTTGAAATTTTAGAAAGTCCATTCTAACTGTGAACATTGTGGTCTCTGTATTTTCTTGTGTTTTTCTATGGAAAGCAGAGCCACTAACCATTTATGTATTTCACTTTATGTATTGTACTCAGATTGTTTTTATGCACTTCACTAACATATTTATTTCACTTGATTGTGATTTAGACTTAACTTTACTTTATGGGGACTTTATCCTATTTTAAATGTAAGCTTTGACAGAATAAACAACCCCAAATAAGTTTGTTCTGTGCTGGGTTTACTTTTGCCAGGCTACATATGCAATAATCGGAATGCATTATTTGTCACCAGTACTTGAAAACATGTGAATAAAACTGTAAATACATACATACATGCATACATATACACATGCTACAGTAGAAACAACAACACAATATACAGAAAGTAAGGCACTTACTTTGATAGGAACGCACACATGTCCAAAGTTATTATTTGTAAGGAAAACAAGAAGGCAATGCGAGCACTATCCAGAGAATTTGCCAATTCGTGCAAGATATGTCTGCATTCTTGAGCTGAGGAAACATTGAAGTGTGTGGGCTCTCCTCTAAGAGAGAAGTTTGTCCGGCTCAGTAAAGCCTCAAACATAAATTGTTTGCAACGCTGAAAGGGGATACTTCTATGTGAATTAATGAGGTGGAACACACCTCAATTTAAACTGTTGTTAGAAAATACAACTTGTTAGAAAATAATTTGAAATTGACAAGTTCAAACATAGCCTATAGATAATTAACAGGCAGCACGTGTTATCTGTCCTGTTGCGTAACAATCACATTTTGGAACAGTGAATGCATTCTGACATCACGTGCATAAAACTCACGCTGTGGTGTCCGTTAGAGATATTTGGAACTCACATATGAAAAAGGTTAAATACAGAACTAGGCTTAATCTGGATGCAGGAAACCAGCCCTGAGTTATACACAGATGTTTTGACCAAATGGTCTTCCTCAGGTCATGACGTAAGCAGACATTACCGTTTATCTATAGTTATACTGATGTCTGAGCATTTTCCATCACTCTCATGGTGTGAAGATTACATTTTTTGTCAGGTGGCGAGAACTCTCTTAGCCTTGACGTTAATTCTGTTATGGATACCACTTGCAATTTAATGAGATATGTGGGTGTTGGAAGGTAGACTAATTTGAATAATTGGGAACTGGTAGATTTGATTCTCCCAAATTACTGTAGTAGACATTGAAATGAAATATATGTTATGACAATAAGGTTATAAAGACCCACAAGCATTGCACCCTGCAATATAACTGTTGATTAAATCACAGAATACGAGTTTCCAACATTAAGTTCCAAGGAGGAAGTGACTTAAAAGTTAGGGAACATAAACGTAACCACATGTAATTGGATTTGCATTAGTATACACATCAAAAGTCCCAATGCAGTTACACCTCACTTTTCTATTTTTCTAGTTATTACATAAAACTAATCAGAATTCCGAAGATTGCTAAAGTCATGTCTTAAAATGTTTTTCTGAGATGTGATTTAATATGGAGGACACAGCAAGCCACCCTATTCCCTACATAAGGGACGATGGCATTTCCCGTATGATTGATGAGGATCTCCATATTGCAAATGTACGGTCCCTTACTAGACGTCTGCGAATGTTTTTAAAATAGGCCGATGGCCTCAGGCCGTGCCCCAGGGCCAGATCTTCCGGGAAGTTATCAAATGAATTCTCTCGGACATTTGGTTTCCATTTTATAAAATGTTAACATTTTGGTAATTTTTCCACTGTTGCGGAATATTCCACCAGATGGCGGCTGGCTGCTTATTGCAAATGGACAAAACATCACCAAAGTGACATGGCCATTTGTCCTAAACGGAAAATATTTCGACAACAAAACTCAGTGAGCACAGGTTTGGCCAAGTGGGCTTTTTGCCCAGAAATAAGATGGCGTCGATGCCTCAATGCTTTTTGAGTTAACCTGTTAGGGCTAGGGGGCAGTATTTGCACGGCTGGATAAAAAAAATGTACTCGATTTAATCTGGTTACTAATCGTACCCAGTAACTAGAATATGCATATACTTATTATATATGGATAGAAAACACTCTAAAGTTTCTAAAACTGTTTGAATGGTGTCTGTGAGTATAACAGAACTCATTTGGCAGGCAAAACCCTGAGACATTTTCTGACAGGAAGTGGATACCTGATGTGTTGTATTACCTTTAAACCTATGCCATTGAAAAACACAGGGGCTGAGGAATATTTTGGCACTTCCTATTGCTTCCACTAGATGTCACCAGCCTTTACAAAGTGTTTTGAGTCTTCTGGAGGGAGATCTGACCGAACAAGAGCCATGGAACGATGATGGCCCATTAGACACCTGGCGCGCGAGTTCATGTTGGGTACCCTCGTTCCAATACGTTATAAAAGAGAATGCATTCGTCCACCTTGAATATTATTCATGTTCTGGTTAAAAAAGGCCCTAATGATTTATGCTATACAACGTTTGACATGTTTGAACGAACGTAAATATATTTTTTCCCCTCGTTCATGAAGTGAAGTCCGGCGGGCTTAGATCATGTGCTAACAAGACGGAGATTTTTGGACATAAATGATGAGCTTTTTTGAACAAAACTACATTCGTTATGGACCTGTGATACCTGGAAGTGACATCTGATGAAGAGAAACAAAGGTAATGGATTATTTACATAGTATTTTCGATTTTAGATCTCCCCAACATGGCGGCTAGTCTGTATCGCAACGCGTATTTTTCTGGGCGCAGTGCTCAGATTATTGCAAAGTGTGATTTCCCAGTAAGGTTATTTTTAAATCTGGCAAGTTGATTGCGTTCAAGAGATGTAAATCTATAATTCTTTAAATGACAATATAATATTTTACCAATGTTTTCTAATTTTAATTATTTAATTTGTGGTGCTGACTTGACTGCCGGTTATTGGAGGGAAACGATTTCCTCAACATCAATGCCATAGTAAAACGCTGTTTTTGGATATAAATATGAACTTGATAGAACTAAAAATGCATGCATTGTCTAACATAATGTCCTAGGAGTGTCATCTGATGGAGACTGTAAAAGGTTAGTGCATCATTTTAGCTGGTTTTATGGTTTTTGTGACCCTGTCTTTGAATTGACAAAACATTACACACAGCTATTGTCAATGTACTCTCCTAACATAATCTAACTTTATGCTTTCGCCGTAAAACCTTTTTGAAATCGGACAACGTGGTTAGATTAAGAAGATGTTTATCTTTCAAAGGGTGTAAGATAGTTGTATGTTTGAAAAATTTGAATTTTGACATTTATTTGGTTTCAAATTTGCCGCTCTTGAAATGCACCTGCTGTTGATGGAGTGCACCACGGGGGGGACGCTAGCGTCCCACCTAGCCCATAGAGGTTAATATATATTCTTTTCAAAATTGTTTTCAAATTATATCGTTTTATAGATACACCTCTCCTGAATCGAACCACGTTGTTCAATTTCAAAAAGGCTTTACAGCAAAAGCAAAACATTAGATTATGTTAGAGGAGTATATCGTAAAAGTAGCCACATAGCCATTTTCCGACCAACTACATGCATCACAAATAACCAAAAAACAGCTAAATGCAGCACTAACCTTTGACAATCTTCATCAGATGACACACCTAGGACATCATGTTACACAATACATGCATTCTTTTGTTCGATAAAGTTAATATTTATATATAAAAACAGCATTTTACATCGGCGCGTAACGTTGACTATTTTCCCTCAAATGCATCTGGTGAAACAGCGCTACAATTTACTAAATTACTATTTGAAAACATTTTTAAAATGTAATATTGTCATTCTAAGATTTATAGATGAATATCTCTTGAAAGCACCTGTAATGCCAGATTAAAAAATAACTTTACTGGGTAATCACACTTTGCGATAAAAGGAGATGCGATACTCAGAACAATAGGCTAGCAATACAGGTCAGCGCCATCTTGGAACAATCGCATATCAAATCTAGTCTTGTATACTATTGTCAATAATCCCTTACCTTTGTTTATCTTCATCCTTAGGCACTTCCAGGAATCCCAGGTCCACAACAAATGTATTTTCGTTTGAAAAAGTTCATCCTTTATGTTCCAATAGCTTGTTCTTGTTAGCGCGTTCTGAAAGCTGCACCAAAAGTTCCGACGTGCGCGGGGCTACTCTTTCAAAAAAATGCATTTTTTTCTTATTTAGGTTCGTTCAAACATGTCAATCGTTGTATAACATAAATCTTTAGGGCCTTTTTCAACCAGAGCTCCAATAAGATTCAAGGGGGACGATTGCATTGTCTTTATAAACGTTTCGAAAGGGGAGGGTAGCCAGGGGCGCCGGCGTCATAATGGTGATGGCCCTCCTCATGTGACCACGTTCCACAGCATCTCATTCAGTCAGTTTTCACAGTAGGAGACTCAAATCACTTTGTAAAGACTGGGGACATCTAGTGGAAGCAATAGGAAGTGCCCAATGAACCATTGCTCACGGTGTGATTTATAGGCAACGAGATGAAGTTGAGTCCGCAATTCAGAATTCCACTTCCTGTTTCGATCTGTCTCGGGGTTTTGACTGCCATATGAGTTCTGTTATACTCACAGACACCATTCAAACAGTTTTGGAAACTTTAGGGTGTTTTCTATTCACAAGTATTAATTCTATGCATATCCTAGCTTCTGAGTTTGAGTAGTAGGCCGTTTAAAATGTGCACAAATTTTTTTCAAAAAGCGCTGTAGCGCCTCCTATCCTAGGTGACCGTCAAGAGGTTAAGTCAATAGTGCACGGTGAGTTATGTGGCTGTGGAAGGTTCTCAGGCCGAGAAACAGCCTCACACATTTGAAATGACTTCAATTAATTTTGACCATCGTGAAAATGACAACATTTAGTCCCAGAGTCATAAGACTAGGTGCATTGAAACCGCCTCGGCCCATAGAGATGGACCCTAAAGTTTCTGTCCGATTGCTCTTTCAGGGACCCCGTAGCAACGGCCGGAAAAATATAATTTTCAGCACTAATTAAGGTTGCTGCTCGGGGTCCGAATGACCTATCGAGCCAAAACTCGGGATTTGGGGTCGCCTCAGCTAGACCAACACATAATGTCCGAACTGGACCCGCAGCTAGAATGTAACTACGTGTTTTACATTTTTATTATTGTTTAACTTCTCTAGGGCCAGTGGGACGAAATCGTCCCACCTTAGTAACAGCCAGTGGAATCCTGTGGCGCGTTATTCAAATACCTTAGAAATGCTATTACTTCAATTTCTCAAACATATGACTATTTTACACCATTTTAAAGAAAAGACTTTCGTTAATCTAACCACACTGTCCGATTTCAAAAAGGCTTTACAACGAAAGCAAAACATTAGATTATGTCAGCAGAGTAACCAGCCAGAAATAATCAGACACCCATTTTTCAAGCTAGCATATAATGTCACATAAACCCAAACCACAGCTAAATGCAGCACTAACCTTTGATGATCTTCATCAGATGACAACCCTAGGACATTATGTTATACAATACATGCATGTTTTGTTCAATGAAGTTCATATTTATATCAAAAACCAGCTTTTTACATTAGCATGTGACGTTCAGAACTAGCATACCCCCCGCAAACTTCCGGTGAATTTACTAAATTACTCACGATAAACGTTCACAAAAAACATAACAATTATTTTAAGAATTATAGATACAGAACTCCTCTATGCACTCGCTATGTCCGATTTTAAAATAGCTTTTCGGTGAAAGCACATTTTGCAATTTTCTAAGTAGATAGCCCGGCATCACAGGGCTAGCTATTTACACACCCACCAAGTTTAGCACTCACCAGAGTCAGATTTACTATAAGAAAAATGTTATTACCTTTGCTGTTCTTTGTCAGAATGCACTCCCAGGACTTCTACTTCAATAACAAATGTTGGTTTGGTCCCAAATAATCCATTGTTATATCCAAATAGCGGCGTTTTGTTCGTGCGTTCAAGACACTATCCGAATGGTAAAGAAGGGTGACGAGCATGACGCATTTCGTGACAAAAAAATTCTAAATATTCCATTACCGTACTTCGAAGCATGTCAACCGCTGTTTAAAATCAATTTTTATGCAATTTTTCTCGTAAAAAAGCGATAATATTCCGACCGGGAATCTGCGTTTAGGTAAAAAGACGAAAGAAAATAAAGCATGGGGTCGACTCGTGCACGCGCCTAAGCCCATTGTCCTCTGATCGGCCACTTACCAAAGGCGATAATGTGTTTCAGCCAGATGCTGCCTCGATATCATTCAGCTTTTTCCCGGGTTCTGAGAGCCTATGGGAGCCGTAGGAAGTGTCACGTTACAGCAAAGATCCTCAGTCTTCAATAAAAGAGCCAAGATGAACAAGAACTTGTCAGACAGGTCACTTCCTGTATGGAATCATCTCAGGTTTTTGCCTGCCATATGAGTTCTGTTATACTCACAGACACCATTCAAACAGTTTTAGAAACTTTAGTGTGTTTTCTATCCAAAGCCAATAATTATATGCATATTCTAGTTTCTGGGCAGGAGTAATAATCAGATTAAATCGGGTACGTTTTTTATCCGGCCGTGAAAATACTGCCCCCTAGCCATAACAGGTTAAACAGAGCCAAGAAGCCCAAGGAATGGTCAGAGAGGGTACTTCCTGTTTGGAATGTTCTCAGGTTTTTGCCTGCCATATGAGTTCTGTTATACTCACAGACACCATTCAAACAGTTTTAGAAACTTTAGGGTGTTTTCTATCCAAAGCCAATAATGATATGCATATTCTAGTTTCTGGGCAGTAGTAATAACCAGATTAAATCGGGTACGTTTTTTATCCGGCCGTGTAAATACTGCCCCCTAGCCCTAACAGGTTAACCTCTATGGGCTAGGTGGGACGCTAGCGTGCCACCCGTGGTGCACTCCATCAACAGCAGGTGCATTTCAAGAGCGGCAAATTTGAATCCAAATAAATGTCAAAATTCAAATTTTTCAAACATACAACTAGTTTACACCCTTTGAAAGATAAACATCTCCTTAATCTAACCACGTTTTACGATTTCAAAAAGGTTTTACGGCGAAAGCATAAATTTAGAGTATGTTAGGACAGTACATTTACAAGAGTTGTGTGTAATGTTTTGTCAAGTCAAAGACAGGGTCACCAAAACCATAAAACCAGCTAAAATGATGCACTAACCTTTTACAATCTCCATCAGATGACACTCCTAGGACATTATGTTAGACAATGCATGCATTTTTAGTTCTATCAAGTTCATATTTATATCCAAAAACAGCGTTTTACTATGGCATTGATGTTGAGGAAATCGTTTCCCTCCAATAACCGGCAGTCAAGTCAGCGTCACAAATTAAATAATTAAAATTAGAAAACATTGGTAAAATATTATATTGTCATTTAAAGAATTATAGATTTACATCTCTTGAACGCAATCAACTTGCCAGATTTAAAAATAACCTTACTGGGAAATCACACTTTGCAATAATCTGAGCACTGCGCCCAGAAAAATACGCGTTGCGATACAGACTAGACGTCATGTTGGGGAGATCTAAAATCGAAAATACTATGTAAATAATCCATTACCTTTGATTCTCTTCATCAGATGTCACTTCCAGGTATCACAGGTCCATAACGAATGTAGTTTTGTTCAAAAAAGCTCATCATTTATGTCCAAAAATCTCCGTCTTGTTAGCACATGATCTAAGCCAGCCGGACTTCTCGTCATGAACGAGGGGAAAAAATATATTTACGTTCGTTCAAACATGTCAAACGTTGTATAGCATAAATCATTAGGGCCTTTTTTAACCAGAACATGAATAATATTCAAGGTGGACGAATGCATACTCTTTTATAACGTATTGGAACGAGGGTACCCAACATGAACTCGCGCGCCAGGTGTCTAATGGGACATCATCGTTCCATGGCTCTTGTTCGGTCAGATCTCCCTCCAGAAGACTCAAAACACTTTGTAAAGGCTGGTGACATCTAGTGGAAGCAATAGGAAGTGCCAAAATATTCCTCAGCCCCTGTCTTTTTCAATGGGATAGGTTTAAAGGTAATACAACACATGAGGTATCCACTTCCTGTCAGAAAATGTCTCAGGGTTTTGCCTGCCAAATGAGTTCTGTTATACTCACAGACACCATTCAAACAGTTTTAGAAACTTTAGAGTGTTTTCTATCCATATATAATAAGTATATGCATATTCTAGTTACTGGGTAGGATTAGTAACCAGATTAAATCGGGTACATTTTTTTATCCAGACGTGCAAATGCTGCCCCCTAGCCCTAACAGGTTAAACAGAAAGCGCTATCAATTTTGGGCCTGCTCTGAAAAATGTGATAGTGGCTTCTAAACGAGTTGGACAAACTGGGTTTGGTGTCAGTTTGGTGTCAGAATGATATCTTATTGACTGATGGACGTTGACTTGCTGGCTGACTTTTGTCCATTTCCAATAAGTTTAAACAATGATGAACCATCACCAAAATGACAGACTGAAATCAACACTAAAAGTGTTGGAAAATGGCGTCATGGTAATCATCGTTTCTCCCAACAGATGTCCAAGAAAAAACTCACACACACACACAACTAGGATGGAGTGACACAGTGTAGGCCTTAAAGACACACAGAGCCTGAAATGGCATCACCATAATCTCTAGGCCGTGCCGAGTTCAACACGACACCCCGCTTGACCGTAGCTCACTTGGTCTGACCGCAGCGACCGTGTAAAAAAGTAGTCCCAAAATGAATCCTGTCCTAAATTTCAGGTGCTTTTGGGTGACAGCGGCAGAACAGTTAGGCTTTGAAGCACAATTCAACCAGAGGAACGTTCCTAAGGTCCTCCCGATCTGTGCAAACCTAATCATGACCGTGTGGCATTAACCCAGTGAAAACAGGTTGTTTTCATCTAACAGTTTGCAATGACATCTCTCCCCATAGGAATACATTGCCTGCTGCCCTAACTTCAACCTGAAGCCTATGTGGGTTGTGAATGCCATATCAAACTGTCTTTGATGACAATCCATCAGCCTACTATGAGGACTACCTCTGCTGATTCTGAGCAACCGGAAGTGGTTAAATTCACGCTAAAAGTTGTTTTGATATACCCATCCTGCAGTTTGTAAAAAACACTGCATTCAACCCTCGGTAATCAGTCAGTTCTTAACGTAAAGACTCAAAACTCAGGATTCTGTAAAAGCCTACCCCAAGGAGGATATGTGTTCACTTTCAGCTTCCTGTGCCAACCGGAAGTGCCTTAAATTGGGGTCATAGGGGCTGTTTTGAAGGCTTAACCTGTTGGGGATAGGGGGCAGTATTTGCACGGCCGGATAAAAAACATACCCGATTTAATCTGGTTATTACTACTGCCCAGAAACTAGAATATGCATATAATTGTTTGATTTGGATAGAAAACACCCTAAGGTTTCTAAAACTGTTTGAATGGTGTCTGTGAGTATAACAGAACTCATATGGCAGGCAAAAACCTGAGAAGATTCTGTACAGGAAGTGCCCTCTCTGACCATTTCTTGGCCTTCTACACTCTCTTTATTGAAAACAAAGGATCTCTGCTGTAACGTGACACTTTAGGCTCTCAGAAGGCGCCAGAACATTGAATGATGACTCTGCTGTCCCAGGCTGAAAAACAGTAGCGCATTTGGTAAGTGGTCGATCTGAGAACAATGAGACAGGGGCGCGCTTGCACGTGAAGAGTCCACTTTAGATTTTGAGTCTTTGAACGGAAAGGACGTCTCCCGGTCGGAATATTATCGCTTTTTTACGAGAAAAATCGCATAAAAATTGATTTTAAACAGCGTTTGACATGCTTCGAAGTAGGGTAATGGAATATTTCGATTTTTTTTGTCACGATATGCGTCCGCGCGTCACCGTTCGGATAGTGTCTTGAACGCAAGAACAAAACAGAGGATATTTGATCATAACTATGGATTATTTTGAACCAAAGCAACATTTGTGGATGAAGTAGAAGTCCTGGGAGTGCATTTACATTTACATTAACATTTAAGTCATTTAGCAGACGCTCTTATCCAGAGCGATTTACAAATTGGTGCATTCACCTTATGATATCCAGTGGAACAACCACTTTACAATAGTGCATCTAAATCTTTTAAGGGGGGGGGGGGGTTAGAAGGATTACTTTATCCTATCCTAGGTATTCCTTAAAGAGGTGGGGTTTCAGATGTCTCCGGAAGGTGGTGATTGACTCCGCTGTCCTGGCGTCGTGAGGGAGCTTGTTCCACCATTGGGGTGCCAGAGCAGCGAACAGTTTTGACTGGGCTGAGCGGGAACTGTGCTTCTTCAGAGGTAGGGGGGCCAGCAGGCCAGAGGTGGATGAACGCAGTGCCCTTGTTTGGGTGTAGGGCCTGATCAGAGCCTGAAGGTATGGAGGTGCCGTTCCCTTCACAGCTCCATAGGCAATCACCATGGTCTTGTAGCGGATGCGAGCTTCAACTGGAAGCCAGTGGAGAGAGCGGAGGAGCGGGGTGACGTGAGAGAACTTGGGAAGGTTGAACACCAGACGGGCTGCGGCGTTCTGGATGAGTTGTAGGGGTTTAATGGCACAGGCAGGGAGCCCAGCCAACAGCGAGTTGCAGTAATCCAGACAGGAGATGACAAGTGCCTGGATTAGGACCTGTGCCGCTTCCTGTGTGAGGCAGGGTCGTACTCTGCGAATGTTGTAGAGCATGAACCTACAGGATCGGGTCACCGCCTTGATGTTAGTGGAGAACGACAGGGTGTTGTCCAGGATCACGCCAAGGTTCTGAGCACTCTGGGAGGAGGACACAAGGGAGTTGTCAACCGTGATGGCGAGATCATGGAACGGGCAGTCCTTCCCCGGGAGGAAGAGCAGCTCCGTCTTGCCGAGGTTCAGCTTGAGGTGGTGATCCATCATCCACACTGATATGTCTGACAGACATGCAGAGATGCGATTCGCCGCCTGGTTATCAGAAGGGGAAAGGAGAAGATTAATTGTGTGTCGTCTGCATAGCAATGATAGGAGAGACCATGTGAGGATATGACAGAGCCAAGTGACTTGGTGTATAGCGAGAATAGGAGAGGGCCTAGAACAGAGCCCTGGGGGACACCAGTGGTGAGAGCGCATGGTGCGGAGACAGATTCTCGCCACGCCACCTGGTAGGAGCGACCTGTCAGGTAGGACGCAATCCAAGCGTGGGCCGCGCCGGAGATGCCCAACTCGGAGAGGGTGGAGAGGAGGATCTGATGGTTCACAGTATCAAAGGCAGCAGATAGGTCTAGAAGGATGAGAGCAGAGGAGAGAGAGTTAGCTTTAGCAGTGCGGAGAGCCTCCGTGACACAGAGAAGAGCAGTCTCAGTTGAATGCCCAGTCTTGAAACCTGACTGATTAGGATCAAGAAGGTCATTCTGAGAGAGATAGCAGGAGAGCTGGCCAAGGACGGCACGTTCAAGAGTTTTGGAGAGAAAAGAAAGAAGGGATACTGGTCTGTAGTTGTTGACATGGGAGGGATCGAGTGTAGGTTTTTTCAGAAGGGGTGCAACTCTCGCTCTCTTGAAGACGGAAGGGACGTAGCCAGCGGTCAAGGATGAGTTGATGAACGAGGTGAGGAAGGGGAGAAGGTCTCCGGAAATGGTCTGGAGAAGAGAGGAGGGGATAGGGTCAAGTGGGCAGGTTGTTGGGCGGCCGGCCGTCACAAGACGCAAGATTTCATCTGGAGAGAGAGGGGAGAAAGAGGTCAAAGCACAGGGTAGGGCAGTGTGAGCAGGACCAGCGGTGTCGTTTGACTTAGCAAACGAGGATCGGATATCGTCAACCTTCTTTTCAAAATGGTTGACGAAGTCATCCGCAGAGAGGGAGGAGGGGGGGGAGGGGGAGGAGGATTCAGGAGGGAGGAGAAGGTAGCAAAGAGCTTCCTAGGGTTAGAGGCAGATGCTTGGAATTTAGAGTGGTAGAAAGTGGCTTTAGCAGCAGAGACACTAGAGGAGAATGTAGAGAGGAGGGAGTGAAAGGATGCCAGGTCCGCAGGGAGGCGAGTTTTCCTCCATTTCCGCTCGGCTGCCCGGAGCCCTGTTCTGTGAGCTCGTAGTGAGTCGTCGAGCCACGGAGCAGGAGGGGAGGACCGAGCCGGCCTGGAGGATAGGGGACAGAGAAAATCAAAGGATGCAGAAAGGGAGGAGAGGAGGGTTGAGGAGGCAGAATCAGGAGATAGGTTGGAGAAGGTTTGAGCAGAGGGAAGAGATGATAGGATGGAAGAGGAGAGAGTAGCGGGAGAGAGAGAGCGAAGGTTGGGACGGCGCAATACCATCCGAGTAGGGGCAGAGTGAGAAGTGTTGGATGAGAGCAAGAGGGAAAAGGATACAAGGTAGTGGTCGGAGATTTGGAGGGGAGTTGCAATGAGATTAGTGGAAGAACAGCATCTAGTAAAGATGAGGTCAAGCATATTGCCTGCCTTGTGAGTAGGGGGGGAGGTGAGAGGGTGAGGTCAAAAGAGGAGAGGAGTGGAAAGAAGGAGGCAGAGAGGAATGAGTCAAAGGTAGACGTGGGGAGGTTAAAGTCACCCAGAACTGTGAGAGGTGAGCCATCCTCAGGAAAGGAACTTATCGAGGCGTCAAGCTCATTGATGAACTCTCCAAGGGAACCTGGAGGGCGATAAATGATAAGGATGTTAAGCTTGAAAGGGCTGGTAACTGTGACAGCATGGAATTCAAATGAGGAGATAGACAGATGGGTCAGGGGAGAAAGAGAGAATGTCCACTTGGGAGAGATGAGGATTCCAGTGCCACCACCCCGCTGGCTCGAGGCTCTAGGGTTATGCGAGAACACGTGGGCAGACGAAGAGAGAGCAGTAGGAGTAGCAGTGTTATCTGTGGTAATCCATGTTTCCGTCAGTGCCAGGAAGTCTAGGGACTGGAGGGTTGCATAGGCTGAGATGAACTCAGCCTTGTTGGCTGCAGACCGGCAGTTCCAGAGGCTGCCGGAGACCTGGAACTCCACGTGGGTCGTGCGCGCTGGGACCACCAGGTTAGAGTGGCAGCGGCCATGCGGTGTGAAGCGTTTGTATGGCCTGTGCCGAGAGGAGAGAACAGGGATAGACAGACACATAGTTGACAAGCTACAGAAGTGTTGTTTCTTGTATTATTGTCTCTTGTGTCTTTAGAGAACTATTTCAGGCAATAATGTGTTTCAGCCTGGGGCTGGGATGACGACATTCTGTTTTTTCCCGGGCTCTGAGCGCCCATGGAAGACGTAGGAAGTGTCACGTTAGAGCAGAGATCCTTTGTAAAAGATAGAGATGGCAAAGAAGTTCAAGAAATGGTCAGACAGGCCACTTCCTGTAAAGGAATCTCTCAGGTTTTGACCTGCCATTTGAGTTCTGTTATACTCACAGACACCATTCAAACAGTTTTAGAAACTTTGGAGTGTTTTCTATCCAAAGCCAATAATTATATGCATATTCTAGTTACTGGGCAGGAGTAGTAACCAGATTAAATCGGGTACGTTTCTTATTCAGCCGTGAAAATACTCCCACCTAGCCCATAGAGGTTAAAGACAAGACTCTCGTTAATCTAACCACACTGTCCGATTTCAAAAAGGCTTTACAACGAAAGCAAAACATTAGATTATGTCAGCAGAGTACCCAGCCAGAAATAATCAAACACCCATTTTTCAAGCTAGCATATAATGTCAGAAAAACCAAAACCACAGCTAAATGCAGCACTAACCTTTGATGATCTTCATCAGATGACACTCCTAGGACATTATGTTATACAACACATGCATGTTTTGTTCAATCAAGTTCATATTTATATCAAAAAACTGCTTTTTACATTAGCATGTGACGTTCAGAACTAGCATACCCCCCGCAAACTTCCGGCGAATTCACTAACAATTTACTAAATTACTCACGATAAACGTTCACAAAAAGCATAACAATTATTTTAAGAATTATAGATACAGAACTCCTCTATGCACTCGATATGTCCGATTTTAAAATAGCTTTTTGGTGAAAGCACATTTTGCAATATTCTAAGTACATTGCCCAGCCATCACGGGCTAGCTATTTAGACACCCGGCAAGTTTAGCACTCACCAATATCAGATTTACTATTATAAAAGTTTGATTACCTTTTGTTGTCTTCGTCAGAATGCACTCCCAGGACTGCTACTTCAATAACAAATGTTGGTTTGGTCCAAAATAATCCATCGTTATATCCGAATAGCGGCGTTTTGTTCGTGCGTCCCAGACACTATCCGAAATGGTAAAGAAGGGTCGTGCGCATGGCGCAATTCGTGACAAAAAAATTCTAAATATTCCATTACCATACTTCGAAGCATGTCAACCGCTGTTTAAAATCAAATTTTACGCCATTTTTCTCGTAGAAAAGCGATAATATTCCGACAGGGAATCTCCTTTTTGGCAAACAGAGGAAAAAATCACAAAGGCGGGGGCGGTCGGGTCATGCGCCTAAGCCCAGAGTCCCTTGATCGGCCACTTGAGAAAGGCGATAATGTGTTTCAGCCTGGGGCTGGGATGACGACATTCTGTTTTTTCCCGGGCTCTGAGCGCCTATGGACGACGTAGGAAGTGTCACGTTAGAGCAGAGATCCTTAGTAAAAGATAGAGATGGAAAAGAAGTTCAAGAAATGGTCAGACAGGCCACTTCCTGTAAAGGAATCTCTCAGGTTTTGACCTGCCATTTGAGTTCTGTTATACTCACAGACACCATTCAAACAGTTTTAGAAACTTTAGGGTGTTTTCTATCCATATGTAATAAGTATATGCATATTCTAGTTACTGGGTAGGAGTGGTAACCAGATTAAATCGGGTATGTTTTTTATCCAGCCGTGTCAATACTGCCCCCTAGCCCTAACAGGTTAAGGTGATGTTTATCTTTCAAAGGGTGTAAGATAGTTGTATGTTTGAAAATTTTGAATTTTGACATTTATTTGGTTTCAGATTTGCCGCTCTTGAAATGCACCTGCTGTTGATGGAGTGCACCACGGGTGGCACGCTAGCGTCCCACATAGCCCCAAGAGTTTAAGAGATCGTTTTTTAAATTTCTTTCGAATTATTTTTCAATAATACATTTATAACCATATCTTTGTCTTATTTTATTGAACTTGTCCATAAGGCCTACGTTTTGTCCATTTGCAATATAGGAAGTCAAAAGTCAGTGAACGATGGCCAAATGGCATAAGAAATGTCCAAACGCCATACATAAGTATCGAAAGAGCCAAATCAGAATGTTGTGTCAATTTGCCATATATGATCATAGGAAGTCGGTTTATGAACCCAAAAGTCAGTGAACTATGGCCAAATAGCATAAGAAATGTCCAAATGCCATACATAAGTATTGAAAGTGCCAAATCAGGATGTTATGTCCATTTGCCATATATGATAATAGGAAATCGGTTTCCAAAACCAAAAGTCAGTGAACCATGTCCAAATGGCATAAGAAATGTCCAAATGGCATTTATACTGACCAAATGATATATATAATTATGTTAAGCACTGAATCAACCTAGAAGGTCTATTTGTCATGTTTGATGAGAGAGAAGTGGGACTCTGTGTTACTGGGACTCTGTGTTACCGGGATTTTTTTGAAAAACGTCCAAAAAATCCCGGTAACACAGAGTCCCGGGAAACCAATCTGTACAATATTCATTAACCCCTGGTCCAGCGAAAAATCCTATCGCCATAAGCATAACGAAATGTAATATATATTTTTTTTTCAAAAATAGGACTATGTTATATAGTTATATAGATACACCTCTCCTGAATCGAACCACGTTGTCCAATTTCAAAAAGGCTTTACAGCAAAAGCAAAACATTAGATTATGTTAGAGGAGTATATCGTAAAAGTAGCCACATAGCCATTTTCCGACCAACCACATGCATCACAAATAACCAAAAAACAGCTAAATGCAGCACTAACCTTTGACAACCTTCATCAGATGACACTCCTAGGACATCATGTTACACAATACATGCATTCTTTTGTTCGATAAAGTTCATATTTATATATAAAAACAGCATTTTACATCGGCGCGTAACGTTGACTATTTTCCCTCAAATGCATCCGGTGAAACAGCGCTACAATTTACTAAATTACTATTCGAAAACATTTTTAAAATGTAATATTGTCATTCTAAGATTTATAGATGAATATCTCTTGAAAGCACCTGTAATGCCAGATTTAA
Source organism: Salmo salar (assembly GCF_965601325.2). Classification (NCBI taxonomy): domain Eukaryota; kingdom Metazoa; phylum Chordata; class Actinopteri; order Salmoniformes; family Salmonidae; genus Salmo; species Salmo salar. Next base: position 70,969,182 of record NC_138300.1, read on the forward strand.
AAATAACTTTCCTGGGTAATCACACTTTGCGATAAAAGGGGATGCGATACTCAGAAAAATAGGCTACCGTTACAGGTCAGCGCCATCTTGGAACAATCACATATCAAATCTACTCTTGTATACTATTGTCAATAATCCCTTACCTTTGATTATCTTCCTCAGAAAGCACTTCCAGGAATCCCAGGTCCACAACAAATTTATTTTCGTTAATCCTTTACGTACCAATAGCTTCTTCTTGTTAGCGCGTTTTGAAGGCTGCTCCAAAACTTCCGTCGGCTGCGGGACTACTCTTTCAATAAAATGCATTTTCTTTTAAATTTAGGTTCGTTCAAACATGTCAAACATTGTATAACATAAATCTTTAGGGCCTTTTTCAACCAGAGCTCCAATAAGATTCAAGGGGGACGTTTGCATTGTCTTTCAAAACGTTTCGAAAGGGGAGGGTAGCCAGGGGTGCCGGCATCATAATGGTGATGGCCCTCCTCATGTGACCACTTTCCACAGCGTCTCATTCAGTCAGTTTTCACAGTAGGAGACTCAAACCACTTTATAAAGACTGGGGTCATCTAGTGGAAGCAATAGGAAGTGCTCAATGAACCATTGCTGATGGTGTGATTAATAGGCAAAGTGATGAAGTTGAGTCCGCAATTCAGAATTCCACATCCTGTTACGATCGGTTCTCGGGTTTTTGACTGCCATATGAGTTCTGTTATACTCACAGACACCATTCAAACAGTTTTAGAAACTTTAACCTCTCTGGGCTAGGCGGGACGAATACGTCCCACCTACGCAACAGCCAGTGTAATCCAGTGGCGCGATTTTCAAATACCTTAAAAATCCTATTACTTCAATTTCTCAAACATATGACTATTTTACAGCTATTTAAAGACAAGACTCTCGTTAATCTAACCACACTGTCCGATTTCAAAAAGGCTTTACAACGAAAGCAAAACATTAGATTATGTCAGCAGAGTACCCAGCCAGAAATAATCAGACACCCATTTTTCAAGCTAGCATATAATGTCACAAAAACCCAGAAGACAGCTAAATGCAGCACTAACCTTTGATGATCTTCATCAGATGACAACCCTAGGACATTATGTTATACAATACATGCATGTTTTGTTCAATCAAGTTCATATTTATATAAAAAAACAGCTTTTTACATTAGCATGTGACATTCAGAACTAGCATACCCCACGCAAACTTCCGGGGAATTTACGAACAATTTACTAAATTACTCACGATAAACGTTCACAAAAAGCATAACAATTATTTTAAGAATTATAGATACAGAACTCCTCTATGCACTCGATATGTCCGATTTTAAAATAGCTTTTTGGTGAAAGCACATTTTGCAATATTCTAAGTACATTGCCCAGCCATCACGGGCTAGCTATTTAGACACCCGGCAAGTTTAGCCTTCACCAAAATCAGATTTACTATAACAAAAATGTTATTACCTTTGTTGTCTTCGTCAGAATGCACTCCCAGGACTGCTACTTCAATAACAAATGTTGGTTTGGTCCCAAATAATCCATCGTTATATCCAAATAGCGGCGTTTTGTTCGTGCGTTCCAGAAACTATCCGAAATGGTAAATCAGGGTCGCGCGCATGGCGCATTTCGTGACAAAAAATGTCTAAATATTCCATTACCGTACTTCGAAGCATGTCAACCACTGTTTAAAATCCATTTTTATGCAATTTATCTCGTAAAAAAGCGATAATATTCCGACCGGGAATCTCCTTTTCGGCAAACAGAGGAAAAATCACAAAGACGGGGGCGGCCAGGGCACGCGCCTAAGCCCACAGTCCCTTGATCGGCCACTTGAGAAAGGCGATAATGTGTTTCAGCCTGGGGCTGGGATGACGACATTCAGGTTTTTCCCGGGCTCTGAGCGCCCATGGAAGACGTAGGAAGTGTCACGTTAGAGCAGAGATCCTTTGTAAAAGATAGAGATGGCAAAGAAGTTCAAGAAATGGTCAGACAGGCCACTTCCTGTAAAGGAATCTCTCAGGTTTTGACCTGCCATTTGAGTTCTGTTATACTCACAGACACCATTCAAACAGTTTTAGAAACTTTGGAGTGTTTTCTATCCAAAGCCAATAATTATATGCATATTCTAGTTACTGGGCAGGAGTAGTAACCAGATTAAATCGGGTACGTTTTTTATCCAGCCGTGAAAATACAGGTTAAAGGTGTTTTCTATCCATAAGTATTAATTATATGCATATCCTAGCTTCTGAGTTTGAGTAGGAGGCCGTTTAAAATGGGAATGAATTTTTTTCAAAAATCGCTGTATCGCCCCCTATCCTAGGCGACCGTCAAGAGGTTAAATACTTTATGAGAAGTAGCCATTATTTACTATTTTACACCTAGGATTACTATACATTACTCTAACCCATTGTATAAGAGATTCTCCAAAATTGAAATATTCCAAGTATTTATTTATAAATTCCAGTCGTACTTTATCTAAAGCCTTTTCAAAGTCAGCTATGAATACCAGGCCTGATTTCCCAGATTTTTTATAGTGTTCTATTGTTTCTAGTACCTGTCTTATATCGTCTCCAATGTATCGTCCATGTAAAAAACCTGTCTGATTAGGATGAATAATATCCACCAACACCTTTTTTTAATTCTATGCGCTATGCAAAAATTCTAGCAAAATTCATCACATGTCCTTGTTCGGGCGGCGTTCGGAGGCCGACGTCACCAACCTTCTAGCCATCGCCGATCCACTTTTCATTTTCCATTGGTTTTGTCTTGACTTCCATCACACCTGGTTCCAATTCCATCAATTACATGTTGTGTATTTAACCCTCTGTTCCCCCCATGTCCTTGTCCGTAATTGTTTGTTGTAGTGCTTGTGCACGGTATGCTGGTATTTACCGGGTTTTGTTTGACCCATTTATTGTATTGTTCCGTTGACGGTGGTTTATGGTTATTAAACACAACCATTGTAAATCAGTTTCCGCTCTCCTGCGCCTGACTTCTCTGCCGCCAGTAGCATCGCATTACATCACAAGACTGAAATGTAAGGGGCCTCCAATTTTTTCATGGACTGGATCTTTATATTTACCACTTGGGTCCTGTTTCAGTAATATTGAAATCAGACCTTTTTGTTGAGTATCTGATAATCTACCATTTTTATAGGAGAGATTAAAACATGCCAATAACGGTCTTCTGAGTACATCCAAAAAGCTTCGGTATACCTCAACTGGTATGCCATACAGCCCTGGAGTTTTCCCGGATTTAAAGTATTGCATCATGAAGTTCATCCTCTGTAATTTGGCTTTCACATTAGTCTTTCTGTCAAGCTGTACATTTTACATTATTAACAGAAAAGAAATCCATACAAATAACTCTGGTTAATGGAAGTGGAGGAGATTGAAATGAAAACATATGCTTAATAAAGTACTTTCCTTCCTCTTATGAAATATAATTTGGTGAAAATGGGTGACTCTGTCATTTATAACAAGTTTCAGTAAATTATTTTTGGTAGCATTTCTATGTTGAATAAATATTTCATCCAGTTCGCTTTATTTTTCAAATAATATATTACACTTGATCTTTCTTGAATAAGTTCTTCCATTTTTAGTTTTTCTTCAACTTATTCTGTGCCTCTATGGTACAGTTTTTATTGCCATCTATCTGTACTGTTAGTCCTATTTCCTTTGTTAATATGGACTCTTTTGACCTAAATTGCTTTTGTTTTAGAGATGAGTATTAAATTGCATGGCCTCTAAAGGCACATTTAAAAGTTTCCTGTATAATAAGGGGATCTGCTTTATCTATTATATTATTTGATAATTGGTTACATGGTGTTATAAAAGAATGTTAGCTATTTGAGGTTATCTTAGCCAGCAAGCTAACGTTAGCTATTTAACCAACTAGCTATTAGCCTACCCAGAATATCCAACAACAGGAGACCAGCTAGAACACAACTAAACACAACCTCGGATCAAAAGCAAAGAGAGAGCAGAGACTTACATGTTGATGGTTGGGGCCCATCCAATGATACAACTTTAAATGAGGGAAATCCAATGGCTAAAGCTATAGTGAGAAAAATCCAAAATACATATATTCCAGATGTCAGTCAAATAGCACGCTAGTACTAAGTCAAGGTGGAAAACATTACAAAACTCCAATAGCCTACTTTACAAAAAAGGAGAACAGACAAGGTACTACACAATGAGTGCAAGATATGATTTTATATTTTGTTTTGCGCACATGCCAAGAAGGCACTAGATCCTGCCATACTAACGGGTTCCCACTAGCCACAAAGTCAGTGAAGAGCATGAGGATGCTAACGTTAGCCAGCTTGAGCTAGCTAACAAGCATACAAACTCGGTAACACAGAGTAGATTTTCCATATGACGTCGAGAAACAGTGCATTGTGGGTAAGTTAATAAGTATGTAATAAACCAAAAACATAACTATGTTTGTAGTTACAGGTAAACAGAACGTGACAGCAACTAAGTTACTAAGTCTGACCACATTGTGTTACATTGGTGAGTAAAATGAATGTTTCCTACCCTTTCATGAAGCAATCTGCAGTTGCTACATACATTTTTGGACTGATATATCAATGATATATCCCCATTTGATTTCATTTATGAATGCCTCATGAGCTTAGTTCCACTGTCGTACCCCATTCGAACCCAAAACATAAGCATGTTTTACTCCAATGTTTGTAAAACATTGTGCATGTAATCAAGCATTAAAAAATGCTTAAAACTACGATTTGAATATATTGGATTGTCAGTTATTGCGTTCATAGCGCTGTCTATGAATTTTACAGTGGTTATATTACTCCTGGCCCATTCCTCAGCTTTTTACCAAAACAGGAAGGGTGATGCTTTATCATTGCTTCAACTGCAGATTGCCACTTTAATGTAACAGTCTTACCCTTTTCTCTATTGGGCATAGTTGGGCTGCTGTTCACCTTCAACCCGTCAGTGTGATTTACCAACCTTCCAACCTGCACTGACATTGACCTTTGTATTCTAAACAAGATATTGGGAATATACATTTTGGCGCTGTCGGGCATAATATATTTGTACAGCATTTACCTTCAGTGATGTCTGGTGAAAGGTCTTCATGTGAAAACGAGAAACAATGTGCAGTTTTGAAAAACCACCATTCATGTAAACCTATTTGCATAAATATCCACACTTCCAGATAATTAGTCAAATAACCTTGAATCTGCCAGCAGAATGAGGTGTCACTAATTATCTGTGTGCAGTAAATGCTTAAACCTTCAGACCGAGTCCGGAGAACTGCCACAGGCAAAGAAATATGTCTCTGGATTTTACACAAGCACAGTATTTTTCGGGTAACAGCCATATGTGAATGGCTGGGAGTAGCTTGACCAAATGGTGGCGAGAGCGCTACAATTACAGGTCTGATCCGGACACATACTGTATGCTGTTCCTTACAGCAAGGCATTTAATAAATTCCTTAAGAGTATTGAGAGAGATGTTTTTTTGCATAGTCTGCGTCTCAATCCACCACATCAGCATCAGCCTTCTGCATCTGGGGTGGAAAGTGGCAGAGCTTCAGCGCTGTTTGTCAGACCAGGAGGCATATAAAAAATCTCACAAAAACATCTGTTGTGTCCGAACTATGGTGTTCTCTGTTTTGCTGTATGTCCCCCACAGGCCCCACTGGACTCATCTGAAGCCGGTACCGCTGATGTGCCAACTTCTGTCTGTAGCGTCCAATACGTTTGGGCTATAAACTACTATGACCCTAATATGGAAAGGGGAGATTATCACGAACACGATAGCGTTCTCCATTTTGCCTCCAAGTGTCACAGGACTCGTCTGAAGGTCATCTGGTACCAGTTAAAACATTTTTCTGGAAGTATGGAGGTAGTTTTGAGCAAACAAAAAAAGGGGTTCAATTTGTTTCCAAAAAAAACAGAATTATTTCCTGACCTTATATCTCCTAGATATGGGACAGAAACTTAAAAACCTTAGTCCTTATGGTGTATTTTTTGACTGTCTTATTTGCCAAGGCTTAGACTATGCTTGAGTTTGCCTCCACTCCACAACGCCAATATATTGAGCATCTGTGAAAATACTAGAACTTGACCAAGTGGCTTGGTCTGAGAACCATCAAAAGTGTTCTTGATGTTGATGTAAACAAGTTATAAATGAGGCAAGTCTTCTGAAACACAGAGGAAGTGCATGCATTCCCTGCAGTGAGCACACCAAGATTAAATAACGTTCAAAAGAAAATCACAATGAATATTTCAACATGAATTAACTTATTTACACGGATATGACTACCCTTTCGGTGAAATGAAAAAACATCCTGCCCTGTGGATGACATGGGGTGTTAGAAACTAACCTTGACTTTTCTCATTCATGAGTTCCAGCCTATTTCTGAAGGCATGGTTCATCTTGCCATGCTGTGATGTTTGTCTACCTTTGGTCTTGTCTTCTACTTAGCTGGATCTCGAGCTTGACATTTACAGTAAAATGAGATGTTGCATGTCTGTATTGGTGAAACTTCTTTGGATCAAGGAAATTGGTACATTTTGCATGAACATATTTTTCGGTATGATTTGATATGCTTAGTGTTATATCACTTTTCATTTAATTGTATAGATTTTTTTATTAACTATTTATTTATTCATCCCTCCCATAACTGAAAACCATTTAAAATGTGCAATCTCATGTTTCTTCCCAAAAGGCAAAATCCCAAGATCATTGAAAGACCTTTAGTTTGCTCTTGCTACTCCAGGCAAATACCTCTGACTCTGAAATTTGAAGTGTAACTACTCATGTAAGTTCATGACATGTAACTAAGGCAGAACCGAGGGAGTACTGTTGTGTTTGTCTATGACTGATTAGTTAGCTACAACAAGTTTTGTTGTTCTGTTGGTGGACACCTCAACCCCCGGGGCTAGCTAACCTGTTAGGTAACTAAATCTTGGCTCTGGACCTTCCGAGCAAGTTACTGTATACCAGTCTCTCTCTCCCTTCTTCGGACACTGCTAGCGAGCTACGCTGCTCTGCGCCACATTGGTAGAAGACAGAAGTAGATATTGAGAATGATTTTAACCTGCATTTATGTTGTTGGTTTAGTTATTTTAACCTGCAACTGATATTGTCAGGAGTTTAATTTTCACTCACTGGTTTCCGGATCCAATTAAATAATCCAAGTAAAAAATGAAAGGTGTATTCTATGGTTTTTTGGATCTCAGTCTTTGTGATTAATTACTCTGGCATTTAATTAATATTAAACGGTGATACAAATTAGAAAACTGCTCTTGAACTGTGGGCTTTAGTTGATTAATATCCACCGATCCAGCAGGTTTTCCTCTTCTAAAGGTGAGGGTTTTGTCAAGGCAAAGTATCTGAAAGGTGCTCCCTGTATAATCTCAAATGCTTCACAGTCAGCAAAAGTGGCCACTTCCTGAACAGTGGACCCCCTGTATAAACAATAGTGTGGTCATGATTTCCAATTGTCACGACTTCCGCTGAAGTCGGCTCCTCTCCTTGTTCGGGCGGCGTTCGGTGATCGACGTCACCAGCTTTCTAGCCATCACCGCTCCATTTTTCATATGTCCATTTGTTTTGTCTTGTTCCATACACACCTGGTTTTCATTCCCTAATCACACTGCATGTATTTAGTCCTCTATTCCCCTCCATGTCTTTGTGTGAAATTGTATTTATGCTATGTGGGTATTGTTACGCGCCATACTTTTTGTCTATTGTTCCGTGTTTGGGCACATTTATGTTCTTTTGTGCTTTCTTTGGGCCGGAATACAAGTGTGCATGTTCACTACACTCTGCTCTCCTGCACCTGACTTCACCTCCAATACACACCCTTAACACCAATGAGGTCGTCTTGGATGCACATACAATTTCTTGTTGAAACAAATTATGAAAGCAGACTGCAGAGTGTGGGGAGTAAGGCTAATACTCTCCCATTAAGACAGACTACACAGCTACTACTCCCAAAGGGCATACTGTAGGTGTTATATACTGTTTATCATAAAATCATGCAGACTTGGGTTCAAATACTATATATTGTATTTTAATTACTATAAAATACATTTGAAGTTAGTATGTTTTCTTTGAAAATACAAGTCATTGATTATTGGAATGTATTTGGAAATACACTTGGAAAGCATTGTCAAATACACGTGTAATACTGAAATGCATTTAGAAACAGATTTTAGAAAAGAGTTTAAAATAATGTTTATCAAAAAATATATAAAACATTTTCAAATACTTGGAATAGCCACATTATTTTAAAATACTCAAATACACAGAAAATAAGTATTTAAATATGTACAGTATATGAACCTAAGTCTGTAGCCATGATTAGTATAACCAGTGTTGCCAACTTGGTGACTTTGTCACAATTTAGGGAATTTATGGAACCCGTGCTGCACAGGAAAAGGCTTCTCTAGACGATGTAGTCTTGTAAGTATAGGTATACAGTGCATTTGGAAAGTATTCAGACCATTTTACTTTTTCCACATTCTGTTAGGTTACAGCCTTACTCTAAAATTGATTAAATCGTTTTTTCCCTCATCAATCTACACACAATACCCCATAATGACAAAGCAAAAACAGTTTTTTTGAAATGTTTGCAAACGTATACTTTTTTTGTTGTTGTTGTTCAAGCACCTTTGGAAGCGATTACAGCCTCAAATCTTCTTGGGTATGACGCTACAAGCTTGGCACACCAGTGTTTGTGGAGTTTCTACCATTCTTCTCTGCAGATCCTTTCAAGCTCTGTCAGGTTGGATGGGGAGAGTCGCTGCACAGCTATTTTCAGGATTCTCCAGAGATGTTCAATCAGGTTCAAGTCCGGGCTCTGGCTGGGCCGCTCAAGGACATTTAGAGACTTGTCCCAAAGCCACACAGCATTGTCTTAGCTGTGTGCTTAGGGTCATTGTCCTGTTGTAAGTTGAACATTCACTCCAGTCTGAGGTCCTGAGCGCTCTAGAGCAGGTTTTCATCAAGGATCTCTCTTTAATTTGCTCCATCTTTCCCTCGATCCTGACTAGTCTACCAGTACCTGCCGCTGAAAAACATCCCCATAGCATGATGCTGCCACCACCATGCTTCACCGTAGGGATGGTGCCAGGTTTCCTCCAGACGTGATGCTGGGTTTCATAAGACCAGAGAACGTTGTTTCTCATGGTCAGAGTCCTTTAGGTGTCTTTTGGCAAACTCCAAGTGGGCTGTCATGTGCCTTTTACTGAGGAGTGGCTTCCGTCTGGCCACTCTACCATAAAGGCCTGATTGGTGAAGTGCTGCATAGATGGTTGTCCTTCTGGAAGGTTCTCCCATCTCCACAGAAGAGCTCTGTCCGAGTGACCACCGGGTTCTTGGTCACCTCCCTGACCAAGGCCCTTCTCCACCGATTGCTCAGTTTGGCCGAGGATGCCAGTTTGAGGAAGAGTCTTGGTGGTTCCAAACTTCTTCCATTTAAGAATTAGAGAGGCCACTGTGTTCTTGGGAACCTTCAATGCTGCAGATTTTTTTTGGTACCCTTCGACCTCATGGCTTGGTTTTTGCTCTGACAATTGTGGGACCTTACAGTGGGGGAAAAAAGTATTTGATCTCCTGCTGATTTTGTACGTTTGCCCACTGATAAAGAAAGGATCAGTCTATAATTTTAATGGTAGGTTTATTTGAACAGTGAGAGACAGAATAACAAAAAAATATATCCTGAAAAACGCATGTCAAAAATGTTATAAATTGATTCATAATAATTTAATTCACCACAGGTGGACTCCAATCAAGTTTTAGAAACATCTCAAGGATGATCAATGGAAACAGGATGCACCTGAGCTCAATTTCGAGTCTCATAGCAAAAGGTCTGAATACTTATGTAAATAAGGTATTTCTGTTTTGCAAAAATTTCTAAAAAACATGTTTTCACTTTGTCATTATGGGGTATTATGTGTAGAATGGTGAGGGAAAACAATTAATTTAATCCATTTGAGATTAAGTCTGTAACATAACAAAATGTACAAAAAGCCAAGGGGTTTGAATACTTTCCAAATGCACTGTAAATAGCTAAACATTGTTTAGACTGGTACAATGCCATCAGGTTAGTAGAATAAACAAATATTTGTTACAGGACAGTTTAAGAAAGTGTCTTATATCTGGAAAGCTTATAAGTACTTCAATATACAACCCAAAATTGGATTTAACCAAATATTTAAAGACTTCTCTTACTGGTTTCTTACTCTCCTCTCAATTATAATAAGCTTTCAAAGTAGATGAAAAACATCCTGTTTTGTCAAAGTGGTAAGTGGAAAATGTAACTGCCATAAATAATTCACTTGGAAATAGAAGGACAACAGCCATTGCGTTTATGGGAATGCCATGTATTGAAGTAAACCCTACTAATGCATCACTTGGCATGAACGCGATAGTATTTTCAAGACATTGATTTGTATTAGGGGAATTCCACGATAACAGACATTGAGCTGAGACTCAGATTTGTTTTTGTATGCCAAACAAAACCCATTGTTTCCATTGTTTAACAAACCGGCCTCTACATGCAACAGCGAGCGCTGTTACCTTCAAGTAGGTTCTGGTTTTACTAGGGTTTTTTGGACAAGGATAGAGAAAGGGCATAAGCATCTGCCTCTGATTCCAAAAGTTACAAGTTCGACTCTAGTGATAAAAAGTTGTTTTTGCGATTTTTGTTTTAAGCCTATGGGAGAACCTTCCAGAAGGACAACTTTTTTTTAAGCCTATCCCAAACCTTACCTTACCTTAACCATTCGGAGTTGCCTAAACATAAGATTTTGGAGTTAATACGTAAAATTAACCCTAACCTCTTGGGATATAAAAAAGGACTTTATCGAACAAAACGACCATTCATTGTGTAGCTGGGACCCTTGGGATTGCAAACAGAGGAAGATCTTCAAAAGTATGTGATTTATTTTATCACTATTTGTTATTTTGTGATGCCTGTGCTGTTTTGGAAAATATGCTAATGTGAGGCGCTGTCCTCAGACAATCAAATGCTATGCTTTCGCCGTAAAGCCTTTTTGGAATCTGACAACGCAGTTTGATTACCAAGATTCTAAGCTAAAGAATCATGTATGACACTTGTATTTTCATGAACGTTTAATTTTACGATTTTGTATTTTGAATTTGGCGCGCTCCGATTTCACCGGATGTTGTCGAATTTGATCCCGCTAGTGGGATCTCCGCACTAAGTGTATGTTGTGTAGTAAGGTGTTAGCTGTTGTCATTGTCAAATATTGTAAGAGCTTTCATTGTCTGCTTACACTACCATTCCGTTCAAAAGTTTGGGGTCACTTAGGAATGTCCATGTTTTTGAAAGAAAAGTCAATTTTTTGTCCATTAAAATAACATAAAATTAATAAGAAATACAGTGTAGACATTGTTAATGTTGTAAATGACTATTGTAGCTGGAAACGGCAGATAAAAAAAAAAATAGAATATCTACATAGGCGTACAGAGGCCCATTATCAGCAACCATCACTCCTGTGTTCCAATGGCACGTTGTGTTAGCTAATCCAAGTTTATCATTTAAAAGGCTAATTTATCATTAGAAAACCCTTTCGCATTTTTTGTTAGCACAGCTGAAAACTGTTGTTCTGATTAAATAAAACTGGCCTTCTTTAGACTAGTTGAGTATCTGGAGCAACAGCATTTGTGGGTTTGATTACAGGCTCAAAATGGCCAGAAGCAAAGACTTTCTTCTGAAACTCGTCAGTCTATTCTTTTTCTGAGAAATGAAGGTTATTACATGCGAGAAATTGCCAAGAAACTGAAAATCTCGTACAACGCCGTGTACTACTCCCTTCACAGAACAGCTCAAACTGCCTCTAACCAGAATAGAAAGAGGAGTGGGAGGCCCCGGTGCACAACTGAGCAAGAGCACAAGTACATTAGTGTCTAGTTTGAGAAACAGACCCCTCACAAGTCCTCAACTGGCAGCTTCATTAAATAGTACCTGCAAAACACCAGTCTCATCAACAGTGAAGAGGTGACTCCGGGATGCTGGGCTTCTAGCAGAGTTGCAAAGAAAAAGCCATATCTCAGACTTAAAAGATTAAGATGGGAAAAAGTACACAGACACTTGACAGAGGAACTCAGCTTAGAAGGTCAGCATCCTGGAGTCACCTCTTCACAAGCTTAAATTCTTGTTAATCTAACTGCACTGTCCAAATTACAGTAGCTATTACAGTGAAAGTATATCATTCTATTGTTTGAGGAGAGTGCACAGTTATGAACTTGAAAATGTATTAATTAACAAATTAGGCACCTTTGGGCAGTCTTCATACAACATTTTGAACAGAAATTCAATGGCTCATTGGATCAGTGTAAAACTTTGCACATGCACTGCCGTCATCTAGTGGCCAAAATCTAAATTGCACCTGGGCTGGAATAATACATTATGGCCTTTCTCTTACATTTGAAAGATGATAGTACAAAAAAATACAAAAGAACGCATGTTTTTTTCTATTTATTATCTTTTACCAGATCTAATGTTATATTCTCCTACTGTCACGTCCTGACCAGCAGAGGGAGTAGTTGTTTAGTATTTTGGTCAGGACGTGGCAGAGGGATGTTTGTTTTGTATGGTGGGGGTTTTGTGTGTGTTGTAGAGGGGTGTTTGATTTATGTGTTCCTGGGTTTTGGGTGTATGTTCTAGGTTAGTATGTTCTAGGTTGTATTTCTGCATTCTGTCTAGTTTAGGTTTTCTATGTTTAGGTTTGGGTGCTGGACTCTCAATTGAAGGCAGGTGTTTCTCGTTGCCTCTGATTGAGAGTCCTATATATGGGTAATTGTTTGGTGTAGTGTTTGTGGGAGATTGTTTCTTGTTTTGCATGTGTGAGCCTGACAAGACTGTTTTGTTGTTTGTGAGTTCTTCGTTTTTTTGTTATTTTGGTGTTCACTTTATTTTGAAATAAATATCAAGATGAGCATCCACATTCCTGCTGCGTTTTGGTCCTCTATCCCCGACGACAACCGTTACACCTACATTCATTTCATATTTCCACAAACTTCAAAGTGGTTCCATTCAAATGGAATCAAGAATATGCATATCCTTGCTTCAGGTCCTGAGCTACAGGCAGTTCGATTTGGGTATGTAATTTTAGGCGAAAATTGAAAAAAAGGGGCGGACCCTTAAGAGTTAAGCAACTCAGCCATACCAGCTATGTTTTTTTAAAAGGTAGTAAATGATGCTGAATGGACTGTTTCACTGCCATTCAAGGCTCTGTCGATAGCCAGGTGTAGCAGTGGTAAGGATTCACTCCATTGTGCTGAAAATACATTTCTTCTGTTGGAACAGCTTTATCTAGGCCCTAAAATTTGTGGGCACCGTTTGTCACCGCAATTAATGTATTGTTTCGTGTTGTTTTGTGTTTTGTACTGGTTTTGCTGGTATGCATCTAAAACTGTTTTTTTTGAGTTTGCCCCACTAAGATAGAATTTTTTTGAATTTCATTATGGGTTCTTGATCGGTACCAGTTGTGTAGAGTAATAAGTACAAATACTTTGTTACTGTACTGAACCTTTTCACGTGTGAGTTCGAAATATCTCTAACAGAGTTTTTTTATGCTTGTGATGTCAGAATGCAATCAATGTTCTAAAATTTGATTGTTACACAGCAGGACAGTTAATCTGAGCTGCCCTCAAACCAAGACACCTGCTGCCAGCTAATTATCTATAGGCTATATTTCATCTTGTCAATTTGAAATAATTTTTCTAACAACATTTTGAATTGAGAGGTGTTCCACCTCATTAATTCACATAGAAGTAGCTCATTTCGATGTTGCAGACAATGTACAGTACCAGTCAAAGGTTTGGACACGCCTACTCATATTTAAAAAATGTTCTACATCGTAGAATAATAGTGAAGACATCAAAACTATGAAAAAACACATATGGAATCATGTGGTAACCAAAAAAGTGTTAAACAAATCTAAATATATTTTATATTTGAGATTCTTCAAAGTAGCCACCCTTTGCCTTGATGACAGCTTTGCAAACACTTGACATTCTCTCAATCAGCTACATGAGGTAGTCACCTGGAATGCATTTCAGTTAACTTTTTATGGATGGGGGCAGTATTTTCACGGCCGGATAAAAAACGTACCCGATTTAATCTGATTATTACTCCTGCCCAGAAACTAGAATATGCTAGTGGTCGATCTGAGAACAATGAGATTGGGGGAGCGTGCACGAGACCACTCCATGTTTTTATTTTTTTCGTCTTTGAACAAAAACAGGGTTTCCCAGTCGGAATATTATCGCTTTTTTTACGAGAAAAATCGCATAAAATGTATTTTAAACAGTGTTTGACATGCTTCGAAGTACGGTAATGGAATATTTTCTTTACCCTTCGGATAGTGTCTTGAACACACGAACAAAACACCGCTATTTGGAGATAACTATGGATTATTTGGAACCAAACCAACATTTGTTATTGAAGTAGAAGTCCTAGGAGCGCATTCTGACGAAGAACAGCAAAGGTAATCCAATTTTTCTTATAGTAAATCTGAGTTTGGTGAGTACCAAACTTGGTGGGTGTCAAAATAGCTAGCCATGATGGCCAGGCTATCTACTCAGAATTTTGCAAAATGTGCTTTCACCGAAAAGCTATTTTAAAATCGGACATAGCGATTGCATAAAGGAGTTCTGTATCTATAATTCTTAAAATAATTGTTATGTTTTTTGTGAACGTTTATCGTGAGTAATTTAGTAAATTCACCGGAAGTGTTCGGTGGGAATGCTAGTTCTGAACGTCACATGCTAATGTAAAAAGCTGGTTTTTGATATAAATATGAACTTGATTGAACAAAACATGCATGTATTGTATAACATAATGTCCTAGGAGTGTCATCTGATGAAGATCATCAAATGTTAGTGCTGCATTTAGCTGTGGTTTTGCTTTTTGTGACATTATATGCTAGCTTGAAAAATGGGTGTCTGATTATTTCTGGCTGGGTACTCTGCTGACATAATCTAATGTTTTGCTTTCGCTGTAAAGCCTTTTTGAAATCGGACAGTCTGGTTAGATAAAGGAGAGTCTTGTCTTTAAAATGGTGTAAAATAGTCATATGTTTGAAAAATTGAAGTTTTGGGATTTTTGAGGAATTTGTAATTCGCGCCACGCCTATCATTGGATATTGGAGCAGGTGTTCTGCTAGCGGAATGTCTAGATGTAAGAGGTTAAAAGGTGTGCCTTGTTAAACGTTCATTTGTGGAATCTCCTTCTTAATGCATTTGAGTCAATCAGTTGTTGTGTCAAGGTAGGGGTGGTATAGAGAATATAGTCCTATTTGGTTAAAGACCAAGCCTATAATATGGCAAGAACAGCTCAAATAAGCAAAGAAAAACAACAGTCCATCATTACTTTAAAACATGAACGTCAGTCAATCAGGAAAACTTCAAGAACTTTTAAAGTTTCTTCAAGTGCAGTCACAAAAACCCTCAAGCGCTGTGATGAAACTGGCTCTCATGAGGACCGCCGCAGGAAAGGAAGACCCAGAGTTACCTCTGCTGCAAAGGATCAGTTCATTAGAGTTACCAGCCTCAGAAATTGCAGCCCAAATAAATGCTTCACAGAGTTCAAGTAACAGACAGCTCTCAACATCAACTGTTCAGAAGAGATGGCGTGAATCAGGCCTTCATGGTCGAGTTGCTGCAAAGAAACCACTACTAAAGGACACCAATAATAAGAAGAGACACGCTTGAGCCAAGAAACACGAGCAATGGACATTAGACCGGTGGAAATCTGTCCTTTGATCCGATGAATCCAAATTAGAGATTTTTGGTTGCAACCGCCATGTCTTTGTGAGACGCAGAGTAGGTGAACGGATGATCTCCACATGTGTGGTTCCCACTGTGAAGCATGGAGGAGGTGTGATGGTATGGGGGTGCTTTGCTGGTGACACTGTCAGTGATTTATTTAGAATTCAAGGCACACTTAATCAGCATGGCTACCACAGCATTCTGCAGTGATACGCCATCCCATCTGTTCTGTGCTTTGTGGGACTATCATTTGTTTTTCAACAGGACAATGATCCAAAACAATTCCAGGCTGTGTAAGGGCTATTTGACCAAGAAGGAGAGTGAATGAATGCTGCATCAGATGACCTGGTCGCCACAATCACCTAACTAAAACCCACTTAAGATGGTTTGGGATGAGTTGTACCTCAGAGTGAAGGAAAAGCAGTCAACAAATGCTCAGCATATGTGGGAACTCCTTCAAGACTGTTGGAAAAGTATTCCAGGTGACGCAGGTTGAGAGAATGCAAAGATTGTGATACACTGTCATTATGGAAAAGGGTGGCTACTTTGAAGAATCTAAAGTCTAAAATAGATTTTAATTTAAACTTTTAAATTGGTCATTAACCACATTGTTGTTTCTGATTATCGCTTTTGTATCTGTATCTTTATCTAAATTATAACTGGTTTAGTATGTATTCGTTTTTTTAGAGCTGCAAGATATTTGCCAGGTTTATTTGCCATGAATTAGTATGCTTTATTTGAGTTTAACCTGTAGTTGTTGTCTCTTTTCAGAAGTAAAAGATCAAATTCCTGCTTCAGAAAAGTTCAGAAGCATTATTTTCTTCTTTACCTTGTAAAGATTTTTTATGGGCTTTTTCTAAAATAATCGTACATTTTTCTTTAATTGTAATTTCTACATCAGATTTAACTTTTGCCGAGCATGAGATTATCATTTCCCTAAAGTATGCCTTAAAGGCATCCCAAATTATGTCTACATTGGTAAAAAAAAAATACAAATAATAATTGAACCTTTATTTAACTAAGCAAGTCAGTTAAGGACAAATTCTTATTTACAATGACGGCCTACCAGGGAACAGTGGGTTAACTGCCTTGGTCAGGAGTAGAATGACAGGGGATTCGATCCAGCAACCTTTCAGTTACTGGCCCAACGCTCTAACCACGAGGCTACCTGCTGCCCCAAAATGGTAATTGTTTGCGCATTTAATACATTTCAGGTACAGAAGATGCACTCTGTTCATTCTCCAAATGATGTCGCTAAATGTATTTTCTTTTGGTGTAATTAACCTCTAGACTGTGTGACGACATACAGATCTACATAAAAACAACCCTGGACTGCCTCTCTTCCATAAACACCCTCACCAGCTGTCTGGATGACATCAAGGTGTGGATGTCAAATGACTTCTCTAGGGCCAGTGGGACGATTGCGTCCCACCTACTCAACAGCCAGTTGAATCCTGTGGCGCGTTATTCAAATACCTTAGAAATGCTATTACTTCAATTTTTCAAAAATATGACTATTTTACACCATTTTAAAGATAAGACTCTCGTTAATCTAACCACACTGTCCGATTTCAAAAAGGCTTTACAACGAAAGCAAAACATTAGATTATGTCAGCAGAGTACCCAGCCAGAAATAATCAGACAGCCATTTTTCAAGCTAGCATATAATGTCACATAAACCCAAACCACAGCTAAATGTAGCACTAACCTTTGATGATCTTCATCAGATGACAACCCTAGGACATTATGTTATACAATACATGCATGTTTTGTTCAATTAAGTTCATATTTATATCAAAAACCAGCTTTTTACATTAGCATGTGACTAGCATTCCCACCGAACTCTGCCGGTGAATTTACTAAATTACTCACGATAAACGTTCACAAAAAGCATAACAATTATTTTAAGAATTATAGATACAGAACTCCTCTATGCACTCGATATGTCCGATTTTAAAATAGCTTTTCGGTGAAAGCACATTTTGCAATATTCTCAGTAGATAGCCCGGCATCACAGGGCTAGCTATTTAGACACCCAGCAAGTTTAGCACTCATCAAAGTCAGATTTACTATAAGAAAAATGTTATTACCTTTGTTGTCTTCGTCAGAATGCACTCCCAGGACTTCTACTTCAATAACAAATGTTGGTTTGGTCCAAAATAATCCATCGTTATATCCAAATAGAGGCGTTTTGTTCGTGCGTTCAAGACACTATCCTAAAGGGTAAATAAGGGTGGCGAGCATGGCGCAATTCGTGACAAAAAAAATCTAAATATTCCATTACCGTACTTCGAAGCATGTCAACCGCTGTTTAAAATCAATTTTTATGCAATTTTTCTCATAAAAAAGCGATAATATTCCGACCGGGAATCTGCGTTTAGGTAAACAGACAAAGGAAAAGAAAGCATTCGATCGACGCGGGCACGCGCCTAAGCCCATAGTACTCTGAGTGGCCACTTGCCAAAAGCGATAAAGTGTTTCAGCCAGAGCCTGCCCCGATATCGTTCAGCTTTTTCCCGGGCTCTGAGAGCCTATGGAAGCCGTAGGAAGTGTCACGTTATTGCACAGATCCTGAGTCTTCAATAAAAAGAGCCAAGATGAAACACTACTTCTCAGACAGGCCACTTCCTGCATGAAATCTTCTCAGGTTTTTGCCTGCCATATGAGTTCTGTTATACTCACAGACACCATTCAAACAGTTTTAGAAACTTTAGGGTGTTTTCTATCCAAAGCCAATAATTATATGCATATTCTAGTTACTGGGCAGGAGTAGTAACCAGATTAAATCGGGTACGTTTTTTATCCGGCTGTGTCAATACTGCCCCCTAGCCCTAACAGGTTAAACATGATACCGAAGACTGATCCGACATCCCTATATCATACATTTTTGAATCCAGTAAATTGTTGAGTGCATTTTAGGAAAAGAAATGTCATCAATTATTGAATAGCTTTTCTTACTTTGAGAAAAAAAGGGATAGTCTTTTGTATTTGGGAATAGTAATCTCCAGCTGTCCTGTAAATTATTTGTAGAGATTACATTTTTCAGCCTCCTTGGAGGCTCACTAAATTGTCCTTTGTTATTACTACGTCTGTCAGTATGATTTAAGCTAAAATGATAGTTCTATCTGGACTTGATCTAATAAATCTTGAATTCTATCTAAAAACACACCTCGGTAAACACACTTTTTCCCGCCCCCACCCACCCGCCCTCCCACACACATTCACATTCACCCTCCTCACTCTCCTATTCATATGCACAGACACATCCACCCACTCACAACCTCTCGCCCCTCCACACACACACCCCTAGAACAATTATTGACATTTATTGACTGAGTACATTATATACTTCCTCTTTTCAAATCAAATCGAAATCAAATACATTTTTATTAGTCAGATGCACCGAATACAATAGGTGTAGACCTTACTCTGAAATGCTTACTTACGAGCACCTAACCAACAATGCAGTTTAAAAAAAATACGGATAAGAATAAGAGAACTGAAACAAGTAATTAAAGAGCAGCAGTAAAATTACAATAGGGAGACTATATACAGGGGGGTACCGATGCAGAGTCAATGTGTTGGGGTACCGGTTAGTTGAGGTAGTATGTACATGTAGGTAGTTATTAAAGTGACTATGCATAGATGACAACAGAGATTAGCAGTGGTGTAAGGGGGGGGGGGGGGCACTGCAAATTGTCTGGGTAGCCATTTGAATAGATGTTCAGGAGACTTATGGCTTGTGGGTGGAAGCTGTTAAGAAGCCTCTTGGACCTAGACTTGGCATTCCGGTACCGCTTGCCATGTGGTAGCAGAGAGAACAGTCTATGACTAGGGTGGCTGGAGTCTTTGAACATTTTTAGTGCCTTCCTCTGACACCGCCTGGTATAGAGGTCCTGGATGGCAGGAAGCTTGGGCCCAGTGATGTACTGGGCCATTCGCACTACCGTCTGTAGTGCCTTGTGGTCAGAGGCCGAGCAATTGCCATACCAGGAAATGATGCAACCAGTCAGGATGCTGTCGATGGTGCAGCTGTAGAACCTTTTGAGGATCTGAGGACCCATGCCAAATCTTTTCAGTCTCCTGAGGGTGAATAGGTTTTGTCGTGCCCTCTTCACGACTGTCTTTGTGTGCTTGGACCATGTTAGTTTGAAAATTATCCTTTCAAACATTAATACACGTCACATATCGGTTTGCAAACAATGTCAAATATATATTGTAGCCTGAAATGGCTTGGTAGCTAGTTATGGGGTTGGGAGATTGGGAACTTTTCTAGCTGCCTAGCTAAAGCAAGTTAATAAAATTGCTAGGTGGTTAGTATTACAGAGACACAACACAACTGTTTTATTTATTCATCATGATCAAATTCATTTACAATCATACCATCTGCAAGTCCTGCCCCTCATCGGCAGCTGAAATCAAATCTGTGTGTGTCACTCAACATTCTCTCTCCTTTGAGTTAATAAAGCCGCAAACAGTCTCTTTTTTGTTTTCTTGAGTAAGGGAGCTCCAAAATGCAGGTGTTTCAGTCTAGCTCAGTGCTATCTGTGGTGGTGGGGAAAGCCAGCAGAAAATACAGAGCTTTGCGCCGTGATTGGCTCAGACGTCGAAAATTGTAGCCCCTTGGGTGGTGCCATAGAGTTACATTAGAAGTGCCCATCCAAGAAGGCTTAAGGTCATTGGCCACAGATAAAATGTCAAATCACATATTTAAAGTAGCTTTGATTGGAATTATCAGGTCAACATCGTACTTTCAAAATCTTAGCTAGCAGTCGTCATTATGAATCAAGTTGACAATCTATTGGCAAATCCTTTTCAATTCTTGTCATATGAAGAGAAATAATGAATAGAAATTATATATAAAACGTTTCGGTGCTCATCGGCCATTGGACATAAACATTACAAGTTGGAAATCGCAAATTCAACAATGAGTGGTTTGGAAGGAGTCATTGTCTAACTGTGAGTTCAAGACAACTGGGAACTGGGAAAATACGTTTTGAACTTTCATCCAACCCGGAATTGTAAATCGGGAACTCGAGCCTCTTTCCAGAGCTATGACTTGAAGATCACTGACATCAAAATTATTCAAGCTTTTTTTCTTGAAAGCACCATAAATCCAGAGAATGACAGAAGTTTAATGACAAAATTTTCCCACAAAGGACCACCACGCTGCCTTCCTGTTCAACTGAGCACAGCACTACAAGGTGAGTCCAAATGACAGAGAATGACAAAAGTTTAATGACAAAATTTGCCCACGAAGGACCACCACTCTACCTTCCTTTTCAACTGAGCACAGCACTACAAGGTGAGTCCAAAAATGTATTGTATGCTGCTGCATAAATGACGTAATATGCCTGGGAGATATTTATACTGTAGCTAAAAAAGTTATACTAAGTGTATGTTGTGTAGTAAGCTCTTTGTAGCCCATGTGCCTCACCGTAATAATTTGGTCTATTTTCACCTCTTAATTTCACCTACTGTTCTAACCTGGTGGTGCACATGTAGCCTATAACCTGTTTTTGAGAAATGTAATCATCTAATATTGTAAGAGCTTTCATTGTCTGCTTATTTGCCCCCTTTATTTATACTATGGTTCTGACTTGGTGTACAGGGAGAACACTGTAAGAATGGCCTATGTTCTGAATAATGTTGCTGTACATTACAAAGTGCTGAGCAAATAGTTATATTGACTACGTCCATCCTATTTCACTCATTGTCTTAATCGAAATTACGGAATTCCTCTTATCAGCTTGTCGTCCCCTTATGCCATAGTTTGTAAATCTCGATTGTCAGTAGAAACTGCATTTGTTTAAGCATATCAGCTGTTTTTTTAAAAGGCAGTAAATGAGGTTGATTGAACTGTTTCACTTCCAGACAAGGCTCTGCTGATAGCCAGGTGTAGCAGTGGTAAGGGACTATGCTGTTGGGACGGCTTTATGTAGGCCCTAACAGTTTGTGGTCACTGTTTGTCACCGTTATAGTGCAATTAATATATTGTTTAGTGTTCTGTTGTGTAGTGGCTTTGCTGGCATGCATCCCTCATATAATTTGTTTTTGCCCCACCACGATTTACATGCTAAAATCGCCACTGCCTACATTTATACTTTTATGATCCTATAGGGAGGAGAACCTAGTGGAGAACATCAAATGAGGGTTCCTTGTCTCCTTGCGTTCCTTGTATTTTTCTGAAAACCCATTGGATTAAAGGTCGGAGAGGAGGGACCTCTCAACAGCTCATCTAATGGGTTTAGAGAAGGAGGCAAGAAGAAACAATGAGTCAAGTAAATACAACTGATATTCTTCCAAGAAGTTGATTTGGGATTCAGAGGATAGACAATATTTCTTTGCTTTGTAATAACCTGTTCTTTGTCAATAGCAGAATCTCAATTGCATTTCCTTGATATCTTGTGTCCTCCCGCCTCGCCAAATCCTCAAAACCTATTGGAGGATGCAAGGAATCAAGGAAATGCAATTGAGATTCTCCCAGTGAACATTAGCTATGTTCATATTGCACAGATTCAATAGGAGAAGCGTGTCACCATGATATTTTATTCTGCACATATAGGCCAACCACTGCCAAGTTGATTTTGTGGCTTATACTGTATATGGGGCAATGTAACAGTGCAGGTCAGGGTTGGAGTCAATTCCATTTCGATTCAGTCAATTCAGGAAGTAAACTGAAAGTCCAATTCCAATTAAACAAATTCTCATGTGACAATGAGGAAAATGTACTTTCTTTATTGACTGAATTTAAAAGGAATTGACCCCAAACCAGTTGGCGTTGCTACAGTAAACTGTACTCTTTATAAGTGTGAACCTTTGCACGGTGTGTTTTTTAAATGTGAATTTTTGCACTCGACACTTGTTAAAGAAACACTGTTTACATCTTTGATATGTTCTTATTGTTACTGAAACAATACATTGATGTTATTCATGCATAGAAGCATGTCTTTGAAGTCATGACATTTAAAAAATATATATTGTTTCCTAAAACAGTTTTAAGACCATGTTGTGCCTTCTCTCCATTATGCATGTGTTTATGTCATTTTTTATGAAATTACTGTATATTGAGTTGCATCAACTTAATTTTTTAAAGTGTGTTGAGTTGTTGCAACGTAATAGGATTAGTGCATTCGGTTTCATAAAATCATTTGAGTAGCACATTTTTGTTTTTAAGTCAGCTTAACTCTTTTGTCTGTAAGTCAACTTCACTCAAAAGGGTTGTGTAACAGTAACATTGTACTGTATATTTAAGTAAAATCGACAAGGTAATTTAAGTATGCTTCACTCAATTATTCAAGTAAAGTCAACATTATTTAAGTTCGCTTCACTCAATAGCATTGTTACATTTATGTTGTTTAAAAAAGTGTGGTTAAAACCTGTTGTGGCTAGGGGGCAGTATTTGCACAGCTGGATAAAAAACGTACTCGATTTAAATTGGTTACTACTCTTGCCAAGAAATGAGACTATGCATATAATTAGTAGATTTGGATATAAAACACTCTAAAGTTTCTAAAACTGTTTGAATGGTGTCTGTGAGTATAACAGAACTCATATGGCAGGCCAAAAACTGGGAAGATTCCATACAGGAAGTGCCCTGTCTGACAATTTGTTGCCCTTCAGTTGCATCTCTATCAAAAATACAGCATCTCTGCTGTAACCTGACATTTTCTAAGGCTTCCATTGGCTCTCAAAAGGCGCCAGAAAGTTTAATGGGGTGTCTGCTGTCTCTGGGCGAAGGACAGCAGGAGAATTTGTGAGTGGTCAGCCTGGAAACAGTGACACTGGAGATGCGCATTCATGAGAATTCAAATTTTTTTTCTTTCAGCCTTTGAATGAATACAACGTCGCCCGGTTGGAATATTATCGCTATTTTACGAGAAAAATTGCATAAAAATTGATTTTAAACAGCGTTTGACATGCTTCGAAGTACGGTAATGGAATATTTTGAATTTTTTTGTCACGAAATGTGCTCGCGAGTCACCCTTCGGATAGTGACCTGAACACACGAACAAAACGGAGGTATTTGGATATAACTATGGATTATTTGGAACCAAAACAACATTTGTTGTTTAAGTAGAAGTCCTGGCAGTGCATTCTGACGAAGAACAGGAAAGGTAATCCAATTTTTCTAATAGTAATTCTGAGTTTGGTGAGGGCCAAACTTGGTGGGTGTCAAAATAGCTAGCCGTGATGGCCGGGCTATGTACTCAGAATATTGCAAAATGTGCTTTCGCCGAAAGCTATTTTAAAATCTGACACCGCGATTGCATAAAGGAGTTCTGTATCTATAATTCTTTAAATAATTGTTATGTATTTTGTGAATGTTAATCGTGAGTAATTTAGTAAATTCACCGGATGTTTGCGGTGGGTATGCTAGTTCTGAACATCACATGCTAATGTAAAAAGCTGTTTTTTTATATGAATATGAACTTGATTGAACAAAACATGCATGTATTGAATAACATAATGTCCTAGGAGTGTCATCTGATGAAGATCATCAAAGGTTAGTGCTGCATTTAGCTGTGGTTTTGGTTTTTGTGACATATATGCTTGCTTTGAAAATTGCTGTGTGATTATTTTTGGCAGGGTACTCTCCTGACATAATCTAATGTTTTGCTTTCGCTGTAAAGCCTTTTTGAAATCGGACATTGTGGTTAGATTATCGAGAGTCTTGTCTTTTAATATGGTGTAAAATAGTCATATGTTTGAGAAATTGAAGTAATAGCATTTCTAAGGTATTTGAATAACGCGCCACGGGATTCCACTGGCTGTTACGTAGGTGGGACGAAATCGTCCCACTGGCCCTAGAGAAGTCATTTGACATCCACACCTTGATGTCATCCAGACAGCTGGTGAGGGTGTTTATGGAAGAGAGGCAGTCCGGTGTTGTTTTTATGTAGATCTGTGTGTCGTCAATGTAGCAGTGGAATTTATGTCAGGTTTCCTGATTAGACCAATGGGGAGCATGTAGATAATGAATAGGATGGGGTCTAACAGGGATGGCAGAGGTGATCATGGTGGGTTCTGACTTGGCATTTCCTATGGCAACCTATTTTGTGCGGTTGGAAAGGAATAATGGTGAACCATCTGTCGAGACCTATGTATTCCTTCAATCGACCCAGGAGGATGCTGTGGTCAACCGTGTCGAAGGTGACACTGAGGTCAAGGAGGATGTTCAAAGTCCACTGTCAGCTGATGTGAGGAGGTCATTTACCACTCTGCCGAGGGCTGTTTCTGTACTGGGGTGTAGGGCACAGCTTGTGGCCTTCAGTTTTGAGATAGTGGCAACATCTCAGCAGGTGAGGTCAGAGTGAAGCAGCTCATGGAAGGTCCAGATAGGTGTGGGGGGTAGCTGGCGAGGGGTGAGGGGGGCAGATATGTCACACAGTGTTTTGTTCCATGTGACAGAAATGGAAGTAGGTACATTCCGTTTGATTTCAATAACTTTTTGGCCGCACCCCTTTTGATTTGAATAATCATGTAACATAAACATGTCATACATATTTCCCATGGTGGAACTGGTCAGAAAGTGACTTTTTGGACCTGAAATATTGACCCATTTTGCATACCCCACCCTACAATGAGACATCCCAGTTTTTCTCATTGGAAAAGATAAACGGTTGAGCTTGATATCATTGAAAAGCTTTCAAACAGTGTTGTCAAACTATTTTATAATTTCTTGATTTTTAGATTTTTTTACCTTTAATGTCAAAATATCTTAATGTGTAAACTTATTTTTCACATTTGTTATAGCGTAGACCCTATTTTACATAATCTGAGCTGTTTGTGTTGTGCCCGCCATCGGTTGAGACAAAGCATACTCTTGAATGCAGGGTGGGTGTAATTTCAATCATATAATTAGAATTCATAGAATGGACATATCCCTTCAGATCATAGTAATTTAGCTGGCACATCATTGACATTTTTATCAAATTTACATTTTTACTTTCAATATCTACCACAAAGATGGCCACCGGTCCACCCACAGTCAAATGTCAACTTAAATGGGACTTTATATTCCATTATACAGTGTCTTGCAAAAGTATTGGCATTTTTCCTATTTTGCTGCATTACAACCTGTAATTGAAATGAATTTCTATTTGGATTTCATGTATTGGACTTAAACAAAATAGTCCAAATTGGTGAAATGAAAAAGAACGGAAAAGTGGTGTGTGCATATGTATTAACCCCCTTTGCTATGAAGCCCCAAAATAGATCTGGTGCAACCAATTACCTTCAGAAGTCACATAATTAGTTAAATAAAGTCCACCTGTGTGCAATTTAAGTGTCAAACAATCTGTCACATGATCTCAGTACATATAAACCTGTTCTGAAAGGCCCTAGAGTCTGCAACACCGCTAAGCAAGGTCCATCACCAAGCAAGCGGCACCATGAAAAACAAGGAGCTCTCCAAACAGGTCAGGGACAAAGTTGTGGAGAAGTACATATCAGGGTTGGGTTATAAAAAAATATCCGAAACTTTGAACATCCCACGGAGCAAAATTAAATCCATTATTAAAAAATGGAAAGAATAAGGTATCACAACAAACCTGCCAAGAGAGGGCCTCCCACCAAAACTCATGGACTAGGCAAGGAGGGCATTAATCAGAGAGGCAACAAAGAGACCAAAGATAACCCTGAAGGAGTTGCAAAGCTCCACAGCGGAGATTGAAGTATCTGTCCATAGGACCACTTTAAGCCATACACTCCACAGAGCAGGGCTTTATGGAAGAGTGGCCAGAAAAAAGCCATTGCTTAAAGAAAAAAATAAGCAATCACGTTTGGTGTTTGACAAGAGGCGTGTGGAAGACTCCCCAAACATATGGAAGAAGGTACTCTGGTCAGATGAGAGTAAAATTGAGCTTTTTGGCCATCAAGGTAAATGCTATGTCTGGCGCAAACCAAGCACCTCTCATCACCCCGAGAACACCATCCCATGAGAACACCATCCTATGAACACCATCCCCCGAGAACACCAGGGACTGGGAAACTGCTCAGAATTGAAGGAATGATGGATGGACAATGACCCTAAACATACTTATAAAGCAACACTTGAGTGGTTAAAGGGGACACATTTAAATTTCTTGGAATGGCCTAGTCAAAGCCCAGACCTCAATCCAATTGAGAATCTGTGATATGACTTAAAGATTGCTGTACACCAGCGGAACCCATCCAATTTGAAGGAGCTGGAGCAGTTTTGTCTTGAAGAATGAGCAAAAATCCCAGTGGCTAGATGTGCCATACTTATAGAGACATACACATACCCCAAGAGACTTGCAGCTGTAATTCTTTAAAAAAGATGGCTCTAACAACTTCGACATTGAGAGGGTAAATAGTTATGCACGCTCAGGTTTTCAGTTTTTTAATGTTATTTCTTGTTTGTTTCACAAGAAAAATATTTTGCATCTTCCAAGTGTTAGGCATGTTGTGTAAATCAAATGATAAAACCCCCCCCAAAATAAATTTTAATTCCAGGTTGTAAGGCAACAAATAGGAAAAATGCCAAGGCGGTGAATACTTTCCCAAGCCACTGTATACGATATAAAACTCAACTGTTTATCTTTTCCAGTGATGAAGACATGGATGTCTCATGGTAGGGTGGGGTATGCAAAATGTGAAATTTTTGAGCACCTTTATATGCTAAATGTTATGGTATTCAGGTCGAAAAAGTTACTTTCTGACCACTTCTATCATAGGAGAATATGCATAGAAAGTTTCGTTCAAATCAAAAGGGGTACGTTCAAAAAATGATTGAAATCAAACAGAACGACTCAGTAAGCTAATACTTTCTGTTGTCCTGCATAGCCCTTAATGAGGCCAAACACAACCCAGCTCCTTTGCCTAGTTCCATGGCTTATCTGGAAGTGAATATGGCAACTGATGCCCCTTTAGCAACAAGCCAATCCATGCTTGCTGGGTTGTGTGCACTTTCACTCTACCTTATTCATAACCTGAGTCGAGTCAGCCTGATAACATATCTCTAGTCATGTTGTCCTGATTAGAATACCAAGTGACCTAGAGTCATGTCATAATGAAGGCTATTTTCAAGGTTGAAACACCTTTGCATATGCGCTAAGAATCCAATAACATGAATATATTCATAGCAAATGACTAAATCTAAGTGCTAGATTTGATGTGCCATACATACAATGATAATAAACATTCTAATTTAATGACAATTGGAACATTTCCAGCTATTTTGAAGTCAGAACATCCTCAGACACAATGTTGATGACTCGCAATACTGTATGACAGACAGCGCAGACAATACTGTATGACACCTTGGGCTATTTTGACAACATGTTAAGCACAGTGTGCCTAAAGAGAATGTCAAAAGAGACTGCATTACTCACAATCGTTATATTCCACAATTTTTCATTATATATAATTTATGCAGAGATAAGTTACGTATTGAATAAACCCAAATATTTTTCTCAATAATCATGGCACTGGGTAGTACTTGGAAACTATATGAAATTGTGTGGTATGTTTGGTCCTCAAGTACCCTCAACAGTACAAATTTGTATTGTAACCCTGGACAAGAACAGTTGATTAAACTTGTCAGCTAATCATCAAGCTCTCAATGAGTTGAATGAGGTGTGTTTGTCAAGGGCTACAACGAAACTGTGTACTGTTGGGGGTACTCGAGGACCAAGGTTGGGAAATACTTATGAGATGGTTCTATCTTTTTTTGCTTGTAGAATCTTCTCTAGGCTAGCTCGCCAAAATGTTACACATACTGTATAGTGTGGTGGAGTTGAAGAAAAGGGGCCAAGACCTTCAAAAGAAACATAAGAAATGTATTTATGTTGGTGCCTAGGATCAACATTAGAGAAAGCATCAGAACAACATCATCAATACAAAAAGAGCTAAAAATGGACAACATACATGATGAAGTGAGTGCCACCCAGTGGAGGCTGCTGAGGGGAGGACGGCTAACAATAATGTCTGGAACGGAGCAAATGGAATGGCATCAAACACATGGAAACCATGTGTTTGATGTATTTGATACCATTCCACTGATTCTGCTCCAGCCATTACCAACATTACATTTACATGTATTTTTTTTTTTTACATTTTTGTCATTTAGCAGACGCTCTTATCCAGAGCGACTTACAGTAGTGAATGCATACATTTCATACATCTTTTTTCATACTGGTCCCCCGTGGGAATTGAACCCACAACCCTGGCATTGCAAACACCATGCTCTACCAACTGAGCCAAATGGGACCAACATCAATTAACCTGTCTGGGATAGGGGGCAGTATTTTCACGGCCGGATAAAAAACGTACCCGATGTAATCTGGTTATTACTCTTGCCCAGAAACTAGAATATGCATATAATTCGTAGATTTGGTTAGAAAACACTCTAAAGTTTCTAAAACAGTTTGAATGGTGTCTGTGAGTATAGTAGAACTCATATGGCAGGCAAAAACCTGAGAAGATTCCAAGCAGGAAGTGGCCTGTCTGGCAATTTGTAGTCCTTCTGTTGCATCTCTATCAAAATTACAGAATCTGAGCAGTTACGTGAAACTTTCTAAGGCTTCCATTGTCTCTCTAAAGCCTTCAGAAACCGGATTGAGGCATCTCTTGTCTCTGGGCAGATAATAGCAGCACAGTTTGTCAGTGGTCTGCCTGGTGACAGAGAGACTGGAGATGCGCATTCACGAGACCTCGCCATTTTTTTCTTTCCCTCTTTGAATGAATACAACATTGTCCGGTTTGAATATTATCGCTATTTTACGAGAAAAATAGCATAAAAATTTATTTTAAACAGCGTTTGACATGCTTCTAAGTACGGTAATGGAACTTTTTGAATTTTTTTGTCACGTAATGCGCTCGCGCATTACCCTTTGGATAGTGACCTGATGCATGAACAAAATGGAGGTATTTGGATATAACCATGGATTATTTGGAACCAAAACAACATTTGTTGTTGAAGTAGAAGTCCTGAGAGTGCATTCTGACGAAGAACAGCAAAGGTAATCCAATTTTTCTAATAGTAATTCTGAGTTTAGTGAGCCCCGAAGTTGGCGGGTGTCAAAATAGCTAGCCTGTGATGGCCGAGCTATATACTCAGAATATTCGAAAATGTGCTTTCGCCGAAAAGCTATTTTAAAATCTGACATAGCGATTGCATAAAGGAGTGCTGTATCTATAATTCTTAAAATAATTGTTATGTATTTTGTCAACGTGTATGATGAGTAATTTAGTAAATTCACTGGAAGTTTTCGGTGGGTATGCTAGTTTTGAACATCACATGCTAATGTAAAAAGCTGTTTTTTGATATAAATATGAACTTGATTGAAAAAAACATGCATGTATTGTATAACATAATGTCCTAGGAGTGTCATCTGATGAAGATCATCAAAGATTAGTGCTGCATTTAGCTGTGGTTTGGGTTTTTGTGACATATATGCTTGCTTTGAAAATGGCTGTGTGATTATTTTTGGCTGTGTACTCTCCTAACATAATCTAATGTTTTGCTTTCGCTGTAAAGCCTTTTTGAAATCGGACAATGTGGTTGGATTAACGAGATTATTTTAAGATTAACATTTTATCTTTCAAATGGTGTAAAATAGTCGTATGGTTGAAAACTTGAAATTATTGCATTTCTGAGGTATTTGTATTTCGCGCCACGTTCTTCCATTGGATATTTGGCGAGGCGTTCCGCTAACGGAACGTCTAGATGCGAGAGGTTTTAAGGTACCACCAACCTCCTGTGGTGCCATCCTACACCAACTGGAACAGCATCAACTCATTGACGTGTACAACTATTTCTAATGTGTTGCTCTTGCTGGGGGGGGGGGGGGTTGTCAAATAAAACCAGACACAGTCTTATCCGGGTAATTGAAAGGACAATAAATGACATTGAGGACAAGGAGAAGGAGGACAGGACATGTGAGTACCTGAGACATGTCCTCTCATTCATGCAAGAAATCAGAGGAGTAGAGAAACAGAACAGATAGTCCCTGATCACAGCCGCCTTGCTGACCTCGAGACACAGTCTGTCCTATAACAGAGAGTCCAGGAGGAAAAGCGCAGAGCATTGGAGGAAGAGATCAGACGCCTCGGTGAGACGGCCACACCCCCCAGGCATGGAACAGAGGTACGTACAGACCACACCACATCCTACCCCAGCACCTCAGGTCACAGCACGTCATACTCTGAGCTCAGAATCAAGGACACATAGGAGAAGAGGGACAGCGAGACAGGCTGACATACACCAATCTCCTCCATCAGATTGAGGCCAGGCTCCGGAAGTGACACTCCGAGACTGAGGTAATTGAGGCCATGATTAGAGCAGTGAGCCCTGGAATTCAGCTCCATGACATGCTGGAAATAAAAAGTGGGTTGACTCTGTCTATACTAAAAACCATCCTAAAGGGTCATTGTAAAGAAGACCGCTCATCTGACCTATATCACAAACTAATGAATGTGTCACAGGAGCCCAGAGAGTAAGCCAAGACCTTCCTCTTCTGAGCCATTGAGCTGAAGGAGAAGCTACTGTGGAAGTCCACAGACAGGGATGATGAGGACTACAGCCATAACCTGATCCAGCGAAAGTTCGCCGTTCATTGAAACTGGACTGGTAAGTTATGTCATAAAGTTCCAGGTGAAGCCCTATCTCCATGACATCACTGTTTCAGACGAAGAAGAGGATGAAATCTGCCACAGGGATGGGTCCACGCGTTTGAGCTCCAGACTGACATTAGCAGCCAACCCCAAGGTCCTGCAGAGGGGAAGGGATACAGACCAGTGATGCTGAGGACAAGTGAGCCACCACCACAGTCAAAGAGAGGTTAATCCCAGGGTCCACAGATCACATCCGAAACCCACCAGCTCATAGAAGACCTGAGGTTCGACGTCTGGGAGATGCGGTTCGACGTCTGGGAGATGCGGTTCGACGTCTGGGAGATGCGGTTCGACGTCTGGGAGATGCGGTTCGACGTCTGGGAGATGCGGTTCGACGTCTGGGAGATGAAGTCCGACGTCTGGGAGATGAGGTCCAACGTCTGGGAGATGAGGAAGGTGTTCCTGATAGCGATGGAGACCATCACTCAGCCATCACAGGGACTAAGGTACACTACACACCTCCTATTCAGCCCACAGGGGAAGACCTATAACACAGACAAGCCATAGACCACGGGGATGTGTGGAGTGTCAAGAGGCACACACAATTGAGCAGTGCTACCACTGTTTCTGCTGCAGTGAGACGGGCCACATGTCAAGTGGTTGCAGAAAGCCAAGGCAGATGACGGCAAATGGGAATGGGCTGCTGAAACGGGATCAACAGTAGCTCCAACCCCGTGTCTCACCTAGAGTCAGACTCTCCAACCACAAGAGAACACAGCACCAGCACAAAAAACAGCAACTACAAGAGCAAACAGGTAGAGTAAACACACCACTCAAGCAACAACAACTGCTCCCAGCCCATCTATATGTGAAAACAAGCATTTCGCTACACTCGCAATAACATCTGCTAACCATGTGTATGTGACCAATATAATTTGATTTGAACTATGTGAGGCCACTGCACAACACAGCTCATCAATCTGATTGGAAGGCAATGTTTAGTCTGCTGCAAGCTTGATGACTTCACAGTAGAGGGCCTGTGGGACACTGGAGCTCAAGCCAGCATCATCAACGATGCCTGGAGGAAGAAACACCTCCCACACACCACCCTCCGAGCCATTGAAGAGCTGTTGGGGCCCGGAACACTGACGGAACTGGCAGCCAATCAAGTTCAAAGGTCAAGAGATATTATTCACACCCAGTGAACCATACCCTCTCCCCCATGGCTTGGAAGAGACTGAGGGGCTGGTTAAGACAGCCATTGGGAAGAAAGCCTTTGTCACTATTACCATCGCGAACACCACCAACCACCCCATCGTACTCAACCAGTGCATCATCCTAGGCCACCTCCAGACAGTGAATGCTTTGTATCCTGCCGCCACTGACTCCCAAGCCTCCCAAGCCAGTGTTCTACAAGTGTTCTACAGTCAACCTAGCCCCAGTGAGTCCAGCACAGCAAAGAGAAAGAGAACAGCAACAAAGTGAAAAACAACAGACCAAAGTGGGACCCTCCAGTCAATGTGGACCACCTGACAGAGGAACAGAGAGAGAAAGTGAGAGAGAAGTTGCATGAAGAATGTGAGGGCTTGACATATGATGATGACAACATCTGTTGTATCCCATCTCTGAACATTCCAAAGTTTCTAAAACTGTTTGAATGGTGTCTGTGAGTATAACAGAACTCAAATGGCAGGTCAAAACCTGAGAAGATTCTGTACAGGAAGTACCCTGTCTGACCATGTCTTGGCTTTCTTTGCCATCTCTATCCATTACAAAGGATCTCTGCTGTTACGTGACACTTCCTACAGCTGCCATAGGCTCTCAGAAGGCGGCAAAAAGCTGAATTGTGGCATTGCAGGCTTTGGCTGAAAAAAAGTAGCGCGTTTGGGTAGTGGCTGGTTACAGTACTGTGAGACTCAGGCGCGTGTCCGCGTCGACCGAATGCTTTGTTTTCTTTCCTCTGTTTACCTAAACGGAGATTCCCGGTCGGAATATTATCGCTTTTTACGAGAAAAATGCCATAAAAAAATTATTTTAAACAGCGGTTGACATGCTTCGAAGTACGGTAATGGAATATTTAGACATTTGTTTTGCTTTCATTGTAAAGCCTTTTTGAAATCGGACAGTGTGGTTAGACTAACGAGAGTCTTGTCTTTAAAATGCTGTAAAATAGTCATATGTTTGAGAAATTGAAGTAATAGCATTTCTAAGGTATTTGAAAATTGCGCCACGGGATTCAATTCGTCCCGCCTAGCCCAGAGAGGTTAAATTTCTCAAACATATGACTATTTTACACCATTTTAAAGACAAGACTCTCGTTAACCTGTTAGGGCTAGGGGGCAGCATTGACACGGCTGGATAAAAAACATACCCGATTTAATCTGGTTACCACTCCTACTCAGTAACTAGAATATGCATATACTTATTACATATGGATAGAAAACACCCTAAATTTTCTAAAACTGTTTGAATGGTGTCTGTGAGTATAACAGAACTCAAATGGCAGGTCAAAACCTGAGAGATTCCTTTACAGGAAGTGGCCTGTCTGACCATTTCTGGAACTTCTTTGCCATCTCTATCATTTACTAAGGATCTCTGCTCTAACGTGACACTTCCCACGTCTTCCATAGGCTCTCAGAGCCCGGGAAAAAACAGAATGTCGTCATTCCAGCCCCAGGCTGAAACACATTATCGCCTTTCTCAAGTGGCCCATCAAGAGACACTAGCTTATGCGCGTGACCCCGACCGCCCCCGCCTTTGGGATTTTTTCCTCTGTTTGCCGAAAAGGAGATTCCCTGTCGGAATATTATCGCTTTTCTACGAGAAAAATGACGTAAAAATTGATTTTAAACAGCGGTTGACATGCTTCGACGTACGGCAATGGAATACTTTGAATTTTATTGTCAGGAATTGCGCCAAGCGCGTGACACTTCTTTACTATTTCGGATAGTGTCTGGAACGCACGAACAAAACGCCGCTATTCGGATATAACGATGGATTATTTTGGACCAAACCAACATTTGTTATTTAAGTAGCTGTCCTGGGTGTGCATTCTGACGAAGACAACAAAAGGTAATGACATTTTTATAATAGTAAATATGATTATGGTGAGTGCTAAACTTGCCGGGTGTCTAAATAGCGAGCCCGTGATGCCTGGGCTATGTATTTAGAATATTGCAAAATGTGCTTT
The DNA here is from genome assembly GCF_965601325.2 of Salmo salar. Taxonomy (NCBI): domain Eukaryota; kingdom Metazoa; phylum Chordata; class Actinopteri; order Salmoniformes; family Salmonidae; genus Salmo; species Salmo salar. The sequence continues at coordinate 71,003,732 of NC_138300.1, forward strand.
CACCAAAAAGCTATTTTAAAATCGGACATATCGAGTGCATAGAGGAGGTCTGTATCTATAATTCTTAAAATAATTGTTATGCTTTTTGTGAACGTTTATCGTGAGTAATTTAGTAAAATGTTAGCGAATTCCACGGAAGTTTGCGGGGGGTATGCTAGTTCTGAACGTCACATGCTAATGTAAAAAGCTGGTTTTTGATATAAATATGAACTTGATTGAACAAAACATGCATGTATTGTATAACATAATGTCCTAGGGTTGTCATCTGATGAAGATCATCAAAGGTGAGTGCTGCATTTAGCTGTCTTCTGGGTTTTGGTGACATTATATGCTGGCTTGAAAAATGGGTGTCTGATTATTTCTGGCTTGGTACTCTGCTGACATAATCTAATGTTTTGCTTTCGTTGTAAAGCCTTTTTGAAATCGGACAGTGTGGTTAGATTAACGAGAGTCTTATCTTTAAATGGCTGTAAAATAGTCATATGTTTGAGAAATTGAAGTAATAGGATTTTTAAGATTTTGAAAATCGCGCCACAGGCTGCAAGTGGCTGTTACGTAGGTGGGACGAATTCGTCCCGCCTAGCCTAGAGAGGTTAATCTAACCACATTGTCCGATTTCAAAAAGGCTTTACAACGAAAGCAAAACATTAGATTATGTCAGGAGAGTACCCAGCCAGAAATAATCAGACACCCATTTTTCAAGCTAGCATATAATGTCACAAAAACCAAAACCACAGCTAAATGCAGCACTAACCTTTGATGATCTTCATCAGATGACACTCCTAGGACATTATGTTAAACAATACATGCATGTTTTGTTCAATCAAGTTCATATTTATATCAAAAACCAGCTTTTTACATTAGCATGTGACGTTCAGAACTAGCAAACATACCGAAAACTTCCGGTGAATTTACTAAATTATTCACGATAAACGTTCACAAAAAACATAACAATTATTTTAAGAATTATAGATACAGAACTCCTTTATGCAATCGCGGTGTCCGATTTTAAAATAGCTTTTCGGTGAAAGCACATTTTGCAATGTTCTGAGTAGATAGCCCGGCCATCACAGGCTCTCTAGATACCCACCAAGTTTGGCGCTCACCAAACTCAGATTTACTATAAGAAAAATTGGATTACCTTTGTTGTTCTTCGTCAGAATGCACTCCCAGGACTTCTACTTCATCCACAAATGTTGTTTTGGTTCAAAATAATCCATAATTATGTTCAAATATCCTCTGTTTTGTTCTTGTGTTCAAGACACTATCTGAACGGTGACGCGCGGACGCGTATCGTGACAAAAAAAATCTAAATATTCCATTACCGTACTTCGAAGCATGTCAAATGCTGTTTACAATAAATTGTTATGCGATTTTTCTCGTAAAATAGCGATAATATTCTGACCGGGAGACATCTTTTTCGTTCAAGACTGAAAATCTAAAATGGCCTCTTCACGTGCACGCGTGCGCCCGTCTCATTGTTCTCAGATCGACCACTATCCAAATGCGCTACTGTTTTTCAGCCAGGGACAGCAAAGTCATCATTCAACGTTCTGGCGCCTTCTGAGAGCCTATGGGAGCCTTAGAAAGTGTCACGTTACAGCAGAGATCCTCTGTTTTCAATAAAGAGGGTATAGAAGGCCAAAAAATGGTCAGAGAGGGCACTTCCTGTACAGAATCTTCTCAGGTTTTGGCCTGCCATATGAGTTCTGTTATACTCACAGACACCATTCAAACAGTTTTAGAAACTTTAGGGTCTTTTCTATCCAAATCAAACAATTTTATGCATATTCTAGTTTCTGGGCAGTAGTAATAAATAACCAGGTTAAATCGGGTACGTTTTTTATCCGGATGTGAAAATACTGCCCCCTACCCTAGAGAGGTTAAACTAATAACACACAAATTATTGTATTTTCTTGTCTATATTGAATACATAATTTAAACATTCACAGTGTAGGTTGTAAAAGGTATGTGAACCCCTCGGCTAATGACTTCTCTATAAGCTAATTGGAGTCAGGAGTCAGCTAACCTGGAGTCCAATCAATGAGACAAAAACAAGGCAGCAAAAACAGCCACTGAGAAGATCTTCAACAACTTGTCCCTGAAATTCGTTTTCTCCAGCAAAATCCCTCACACCATGGGAAAATAATTTGAGAACCAGCTGCTGACAAGGTTAAAAGAACTGGGTGGAGTACATGGATTCCACACCACCCGTATCACCCTGAAGGGAATGGTCAAGTTGACAGGTTCAATAGGACACTGCTCAGAATGTTGAGGACCCTGACGGAAGAAGAAAATGCAGGCTGGAAAACCTCATTTCCCAAGGTAGTGCATGCCTACAATTGCACACGCTCAGAGGCAACAGGATACTTTCCTTTGTATCTTCTGTTCAGAAAGTCCCCAAGGCTTCCCATTGACCTGCTATTCATCCTGGAAGTAAATGGCGTAAAAGGCAGCAATGAGCACTACGTCAGAAACTGGCAGGAGATAATGAAAGAGGCATACAACATCGCTGCAAATGAAGCCACAAAAGGGGATGAAATAGGGAAAAGTCATTAACCACGACAGGAAGGTCCCTGGTCAAGAGCTACAACCTGGAGACAGAGTCCTTGTGAAAAACCTGTTTGAAAGAGGAGGGCCAGACAAACTTAGTTTGAACTGAGAGGATAAAGTCCACATAATCCCTCAAAGAAAACACCCTGAGAGTCCGGTGTATGACGTGAAACGAGAGAATGGACAAGGAGGAAAAAGAGTGCTCCACAGAAGCCTTCTATTGCCTTGTGATCACTTTACTTTGGAGAAAACAGAAGTGACCTGTGTACAAATAAATCAGACGGCCAAATAAATAATTCCCTACTTGTTCTCAAATAAATTGAAATTGAAAAACTGTGTCTGCGTTTATCATTGATAAAGGCTGTGCATCCAAGTATTAATTCTGGGGTGCCAATAATTGTGACCGACTGGATCGAATCTTACGTAGTCTTATGTAGCAAGAAAATATATACACTGCTCAAAAAATAAAGGGAACACTAAAATAACACATCCTAGATCTGAATGAATGAAATAATCTTATTAAATACTTTTTTCTTTACATAGTTGAATGTGCTGACAACAAAATCACACAAAAATAATCAATGGAAATCCAGTTTATCAACCCATGGAGGTCTGGATTTGGAGGCACACTCAAAATTAAAGTGGAAAACCACACTACAGGCTGATCCAACTTTGATGTAATGTCCTTAACCTGTTAGGGCTAGGGGGCAGTATTTGCACGGCTGGATAAAAAAAATGTACCCGATTTAATCTGGTTACTAATCCTACCCAGTAACTAGAATATGCATATACTTATTATATATGGATAGAAAACACTCTAAAGTTTCTAAAACTGTTTGAATGGTGTCTGTGAGTATAACAGAACACATTTGGCAGGCAAAACCCTGAGACATTTTCTGACAGGAAGTGGATACCTGATGTGTTGTATTACCTTTAAACCTATGCCATTGAAAAACACAGGGGCTGAGGAATATTTTGGCACTTTCTATTGCTTCCACTAGATGTCACCAGCCTTTACAAAGTGTTTTGAGTCTTCTGGAGGGAGATCTGACCGAACAAGAGCCATGGAACGATGATGGCCCATTAGACACCTGGCGCGCGAGTTCATGTTGGGTACCCTCGTTCCAATACGTTATAAAAGAGTATGCATTCGTCCACCTTGAATATTATTCATGTTCTGGTTAAAAAAGGCCCTAATGATTTATGCTATACAACGTTTGACATGTTTGAACGAACGTAAATATATTTTTTCCCCTCGTTCATGAAGTGAAGTCCGGCGGGCTTAGATCATGTGCTAACAAGACAGAGATTTTTGGACATAAATGATGAGCTTTTTTGAACAAAACTACATTCGTTATGGACCTGTGATACCTGGAAGTGACATCTGATGAAGAGAATCAAAGGTAATGGATTATTTACATAGTATTTTCGATTTTAGATCTCCCCAACATGACGACTAGTCTGTATCGCAACGCGTATTTTTCTGGGCGCAGTGCTCAGATTATTGCAAAGTGTGATTTCCCAGTAAGGTTATTTTTAAATCTGGCAAGTTGATTGCGTTCAAGAGATGTAAATCTATAATTCTTTAAATGACAATATAATATTTTACCAATGTTTTCTAATTTTAATTATTTAATTTGTGATGCTGACTTGACTGCCGGTTATTGGAGGGAAACGATTTCCTCTACATCAATGCCATAGTAAAACGCTGTTTTTGGATATAAATATGAACTTGATAGAACTAAAAATGCATGCATTGTCTAACATAATGTCCTAGGAGTGTCATCTGATGGAGATTGTAAAAGGTTAGTGCATCATTTTAGCTGGTTTTATGGTTTTGGTGACCCTGTCTTTGAATTTACAAAACATTACACACAACTCTTGTAAATGTACTGTCCTAACATACTCTAAATTTATGCTTTCGCCGTAAAACCTTTTTGAAATCGTAAAACGTGGTTAGATTAAGGAGATGTTTATCTTTCAAAGGGTGTAAAATAGTTGTATGTTTGAAAAATTTGAATTTTGACATTTATTTGTATTCAAATTTGCCGCTCTTGAAATGCACCTGCTGTTGATGGAGTGCACCACGGGGGGGACGCCTGCGTCCCACCTAGCCCATAGAGGTTAAAACAAGTCAAAATGAGGCTCAGTAGTGTGTGTGGCCTCCACGTGCCTGTATGACCTCCCTACAACGCCTGGGCATGCTCCTGATGAGGTGGCAGATGGTCTCCTGAGGGATCTCCTCCCAGACCTGGACTAAAGCATCCGCCAACTCCTGGACAGTCTGTGGTGCAACGTGGCGTTGGTGGATGGAGCGAGACATGATGTCCCAGATGTGCTCAATTGGATTCAGGTCTGGGGAACGGGCGGGCCAGTCCATAGCATCAATGCCTTCCTCTTGCAGGAACTGCTGACACACTCCAGCCACATGAGGTCTAGCATTGTCTTGCATTAGGAGGAACCCAGGGCCAACCGCACCAGCAAATGATCTCACAAGGGGTCTGAGGATCTCATCTCGGTACCTAATGGCAGTCAGGCTACCTCTGGCGAGCACATGAAGGGCTGTGCGGCCCCCCAAAGAAATGCCACCCCACACCATGACTGACCCACCGCCAAACCGGTCATGCTGGAGGATGTTGCAGGCAGCAGAACGTTCTCCACGGCATCTCCAAACTCTGTCTCGTCTGTCACATGCTCAGTGTGAACCTGCTTTCATCTGTGAAGAGCACAGGGCGCCAGTGGCGAATTTGCCAATCTTGGTGTTCTTTGGCAAATGCCAAACGTCCTGCACGGTGTTGGGCTGTAAGCACAACCCCGACCTGTGGACGTCGGGCCCTCATACCACCCTCATGGAGTCTGTTTCTGACCGTTGGAGCAGACACATGCACATTTGTGGCCTGCTGGAGGTCATTTTGCAGGGCTCTGGCAGTGCTCCACCTGCTCCTCCTTGCACATAGGTGGAGGTAGCGGTCCTGCTGCTGGGTTGTTGCCCTCCTACGGTCTCCTCCACGTCTCCTGATGTACTGGCCTGTCTCACGGTAGCGCCTCCATGCTCTGGACACTACGCTGACAGACACAGCAAACCTTCTTGCCACAGCTCGCATTGATGTGCCATCCTGGATGAGCTGCACTACCTGATCCACCTGTGTGGGTTGTAGACTCCGTCTCATGCTACCACTAGAGTGAAAGCACCGCCAGCATTCAAAAGTGACCAAAACATCAGCCAGGAAGCATAGGAACTGAGAAGTGGTCCGTGGTCACCACCTGCAGAACCACTCCTTTATTGGGGGTGTCTTGCTAATTGCCTATAATTTCCACCTGTTGTCTATTCCATTTGCACAACAGCATGTGAAATGTATTGTCAATCAGTGTTGTCAATCAATTTATTGTCAATCAGTTTGATTTCACAGAAGTGTGATTGACTTGGAGTTACATTGTTTTTAAGTGTTCCTTTTATTTTTTTGAGCAGTATATTTGAAATTGTGTATTTTAGATTGGATAAAAGTAGAGACTCAGAGCTACAAAATGGTGTACCATACATTACATTTACATTTAAGTCATTTAGCAGACGCTCTTATCCAGAGCGACTTACAATACGCTACAGTTGTGGAACAATGGGAAAGTAATTCTACTTTGAAAGTTGATAAATTTGTAACCTCACTTTTGAGATAATGGCCATTGAATGTTTTGGTAAACCTACTGGAGAGCTCTTCTTTACACCCAGTCAACATTGTTCACACCTTCTTAAGCCTTAGCCCGACCCATCTCTTTAAGGATTCACATATGAGGCCATGTACTAAACAACCAAATATTTCAAGATTAAAGCCTGGTTTATACTACTTCTATCGACAGTTGTCTCAGTGACATCATGAACATTCTATTGTCGTCCAACATCAAACTTGTCGTTGTCGTTATGAAAAAGTATAAACACAAAAACTACAGGCTGCATGACATCAGCAGTCTCGTGATCCAAAATAACATAACTAGTGTATTTTAACCCCAATAAATACACCCTTTTAAAAATGAATATAGTATATGTCAATCTAGCAAACCACACAACTAAAAGGAACTTTCTAAACAATGTTTTGGTTAGTTTCCAGCTTGTTAGCCAGCTAGGTAATGTTAACCTCTATGGGCTAGGTGGGACGCTAGCGTGCCACCCGTGGTGCACTGCATCAACAGCAGGTGCATTTCAAGAGCGGCAAATTTGAATCCAAATAAATGTCAAAATTCAAATTTTTCAAACATACAACTATTTTACACCCTTTGAAAGATAAACATCTCCTTAATCTAACCACGTTTTACGATTTCAAAAAGGTTTTACGGCGAAAGCATAAATTTAGAGTATGTTAGGACAGTACATTTACAAGAGTTGTGTGTAATGTTTTGTCAAGTCAAAGACAGGGTCACCAAAACCATAAAACCAGCTAAAATGATGCACTAACCTTTTACAATCTCCATCAGATGACACTCCTAGGACATTATGTTAGACAATGCATGCATTTTTAGTTCTATCAAGTTCATATTTATATCCAAAAACAGCGTTTTACTATGGCATTGATGTTGAGGAAATCGTTTCCCTCCAATAACCGGCAGTCAAGTCAGCATCACAAATTAAATAATTAAAATTAGAAAACATTGGTAAAATATTATATTGTCATTTAAAGAATTATAGATTTACATCTCTTGAACGCAATCAACTTGCCAGATTTAAAAATAACCTTACTGGGAAATCACACTTTGCAATAATCTGAGCACTGCGCCCAGAAAAATACGCGTTGCGATACAGACTAGACGTCATGTTGGGGAGATCTAAAATCGAAAATACTATGTAAATAATCCATTACCTTTGATTCTCTTCATCAGATGTCACTTCCAGGTATCACAGGTCCATAACGAATGTAGTTTTGTTCAAAAAAGCTCATCATTTATGTCCAAAAATCTCCGTCTTGTTAGCACATGATCTAAGCCAGCCGGACTTCTCGTCATGAACGAGGGGAAAAAATATATTTACGTTCGTTCAAACATGTCAAACGTTGTATAGCATAAATCATTAGGGCCTTTTTTAACCTGTTAGGGCTAGGGGGCAGCATTGACACGGCTGGATAAAAAACATACCGATTTAATCTGGTTACCACTCCTACTCAGTAACTAGAATATGCATATACTTATTACATATGGATAGAAAACACCCTAAATTTTCTAAAACTGTTTGAATGGTGTCTGTGAGTATAACAGTACTCAAATGGCAGGTCAAAACCTGAGAGATTCCTTTACAGGAAGTGGCCTGTCTGACCATTTGTTGAACTTCTTTTCCATCTCTATCATTTACTAAGGATCTCTGCTCTAACGTGACACTTCCCACGTCGTCCATAGGCGCTCAGAGCCCGGGAAAAAACAGAATGTCGTCATTCCAGCCCCAGGCTGAAACACATTATCGCCTTTCTCAAGTGGCCCATCAAGAGACACTAGCTTATGCGCGTGACCCCGACCGCCCCCGCCTTTGGGATTTTTTCCTCTGTTTGCCGAAAAGGAGATTCCCTGTCGGAATATTATCGCTTTTCTACGAGAAAAATGTCGTAAAAATTGATTTTAAACAGTGGTTGACCTGCTTCGAAGTACGGTAATGGAATACTTAGAATTTTATTGTCACGAATTGCGCCAAGCGCGTGACACTTCTTTACTATTTCGGATAGTGTCTGGAACGCACGAACAAAACGCCGCTATTCGGATATAACGATGGATTATTTTGGACCAAACCAACATTTGTTATTGAAGTAGCTGTCCTGGGTGTGTATTCTGACGAAGACAACAAAAGGTAATGAAATTTTTATAATAGTAAATATGATTATGGTGAGTGCTAAACTTGCCGGGTGTCTAAATAGCGAGCCCGTGATGCCTGGGCTATGTACTTAGAATATTGCAAAATGTGCTTTCACCAAAAAGCTATTTTAAAATCGGACATATCGAGTGCATAGAGGAGGTCTGTATCTATAATTCTTAAAATAATTGTTATGCTTTTTGTGAACGTTTATCGTGAGTAATTTAGTAAAATGTTAGCGAATTCCCCGGAAGTTTGCGGGGGGTATGCTAGTTCTGAACGTCACATGCTAATGTAAAAAGCTGGTTTTTGATATAAATATGAACTTGATTGAACAAAACATGCATGTATTGTATAACATAATGTCCTAGGGTTGTCATCTGATGAAGATCATCAAAGGTGAGTGCTGCATTTAGCTGTCTTCTGGGTTTTGGTGACATTATATGCTGGCTTGAAAAATGGGTGTCTGATTATTTCTGGCTTGGTACTCTGCTGACATAATCTAATGTTTTGCTTTCGTTGTAAAGCCTTTTTGAAATCGGACAGTGTGGTTAGATTAACGAGAGTCTTATCTTTAAATGGCTGTAAAATAGTCATATGTTTGAGAAATTGAAGTAATAGGATTTTTAAGGTTTTGAAAATCGCGCCACAGGACAGCCGTGGCTGTTACGTAGGTGGGACGAATTCGTCCCGCCTAGCCTAGAGAGGTTAACCAGAACATGAATAATATTCAAGGTGGACGAATGCATACTCTTTTATAACGTATTGGAACGAGGGTACCCAACATGAACTCGCGCGCCAGGTGTCTAATGGGACATCATCGTTCCATGGCTCTTGTTCGGTCAGATCTCCCTCCAGAAGACTCAAAACACTTTGTAAAGGCTGGTGACATCTAGTGGAAGCAATAGGAAGTGCCAAAATATTCCTCAGCCCCTGTGTTTTTCAATGGGATTGGTTTAAAGTCAATACAACACATCAGGTATCCACTTCCTGTCAGAAAATGTCTCAGGGTTTTGCCTGCCAAATGAGTTCTGTTATACTCACAGACACCATTCAAACAGTTTTAGAAACTTTAGAGTGTTTTCTATCCATATATAATAAGTATATGCATATTCTAGTTACTGGGTAGGATTAGTAACCAGATTAAATCGGGTAAATTTTTTTTATCCAGACGTGCAAATGCTGCCCCCTAGCCCTAACAGGTTAAGTTTGCTGGCTATTCAATTCAAATAATAACCATATTAAGTGGCTGACAATGTCTTCGCATTAACTCATTTATCTTCATTATTACAGGAAAATAAACTCACAACAATATCATTTTTTACAAGTTAATGGCGAGCCAATTACAGAAAATAGCTTACAGTTGTGATTGTCTAAATAAATGCAGGGCATTCTACCGGAGAATCGTTGTCCTAACATTATATCCTAATTTGACTTTGGTGCAGGTAGTATTCACATTAACATCTCTGGTAAACACATACTATATCAAATAAAATCAAAGTTGATCTATCACATGCACAGGATACAGAAGGTGTAGTGAAATGGCTACTTGCAGTCTTTTGTTTAGACATGTTGCAAGCTAGCTAGCTAAACAATAAACCATAATCTCAACTCACACGTTACTACCCTGCATGAATCTGCAGATAGCTAACCATCCAGGTTCAGTGTTAAGTAGCTAGCTAACGTTAGGCCATAACTTGCAATGCAAATGGCTCTGAGATATGTATATGATCTGTGTAGTAATATTATTCATAACGTTAGCTAGCCAACCAGCCAGCTAACATTAGCTCGCTAGCTAAAAGTACGCTTTAACTTGCAATGAAAATGATTTTCTGACACAATTTGAATTGCATAATATCTGAAAATATAGCTAGTTAGACTCTCTTACCCGTATACATGGTTGGACGCATCTCCCTCTGTCATGGATGCCATGGTTGCCCTTAGTTTGAAGATGTAATCCGGAGGCGGGTGTTTTATACAACAGCCTTCTCTGTGTACTCTTTTTGACTCCCTCTGCATATTTGCAATCAAAAGCCTGCATTGTTGCCATCTCCTTAGCTATCAGACTCTAATTCCACCAGGCATTCCACTGATTTCAAAACTCGGTCCTCCAGAAAGTGGAGAACACTTTTGCAGATATACTATGTGATATCTTTCAAAAAAGGTACATTAGAAATGATTACCTACACATATTGAACAGCTCATGTTATAGACAGAAGCGTGCTACATGGCTAAACCAGCTAGCCTTGTAATTTTACAATTGTATTCGTAGATAGCTTATAAGTTTGTTATTAAGGCACATGAAAGTTCACGTTCCAGAAAGTATTTCTGCCTAAAGAAAACACATTTAGATTTTATTTTTAAAGTTCACGTTCGAATGCCTTTCCTGTGAAGTAGTGACATGAGCCTAGTTTCCTGAAACGAGTCACAATTTTGTACATACCATTTGTCTTTATTTTTTAAAATAAAAATTGTAAACTTAAATTTACTAAATAAAAGTGGTTCTGCAATGTTCAATATCCAATAGCAAGGTGTGGAGACAAAAAGTATTTTAAAATGTGCAACTGTAATCGCACAGGTGACATTTCTATGCCCATAGATGTGGGTGTGAAAGCTCAAAGTACTGCTTGGGAATATCAATCACTACTATATAATTAGTTGGATTTATAAGGCAGGGATGTTACCTATGTCAGCATAGGTCACATATACTGTAACTACCATTGTACTTAATCGGTAACATACAGTAACTAAGCTGGTTAAATGTCATTATTTTTACACATTCTAATGAGACCATATTGGTGCTATACCATGCATTGGCCTGAACATCTTCACTTCCTCCAACGAAAGAGTTGAAAGTAACAAGATATTTAAGGATGTGAATGACATTCTGCTTTTTACGAAGAATAGCTAAGGGATTCAGTCGTATGTCTGAAGAGAAAATACAGGGCATGTGGCCATTTGTACTTTCAATATGCAACCCAACCAACCTCGCCTGAGTGCAGATAAAATATCTGAAATAAAATAGGGATGGAAACTAACTCTGCCCAGGGCAAGGTAATATGATTGATCTTTTATTGTTTTTCCAGCCTACAGTGTGTTATTGTGGTTTCTCCCCTGAAATGGGAAATGTGATAAATATTGATGTTCTTTACAGGAAAACCAGTCAGGTTTTCACTATATGCAAGGCCTCCTCTATCAATCTCTAACTTGTTTTTTTTTTGACGGCAGGGATGTATGTGTACTGTAAGGTGACCCCCAACAAAATCTATGCCACCAAAGATGTAGGTCTGCCTAAAAGCCATTCAATCAGCATGTTTTCACTCTTTTTGCAACAATAGCATCAGTAAAATGTGCTGTTCTATACCTTCGATCTCATTCTCTCTAGCTGAACAGAATGTATTCCCTGGCAAGAAATATTCAATTTCCCAATACCATTAACCTAAAAACTACATTTCATTGTGAGTCATCTGCAGAATCAGTGGCTTAATAGGTCTATATTTTGAATCAGATTTTCAATAAACAACATAATACCATTAAAAAATGCATAATTACTACAGTATCTGCTGTGGTATGCTAACACGGACAGACAATAGCCTATAGCCTATGGTAGCCCAAGATGCTGGCCATGCTAATCTTTTGTGAGGTCAAAGCACCTGTCAAGCATCACCGTCTGGAGAGCAGACAAATCAAAGATAGACGACAGCTGGTATATCTGCCACCTCAGCAGGGGTCCATAGGAAGAAGGATAACTTTGTTACAAGCCAAATGTCTAGGCAATAAATATCACTACCACACCTTGAGAGAGAAACCAAACACGCAAACACATGCACACGTCCAAGTGTGCTTGTGCAAACACATATGCACACGTACGCATAAACACACTATAAACATAATGCATATTTTTACAGCAACCACTGATGCTACCTAAATGAGAATTAATTTAACAACATTGCAAAACAGCTACCTGCTACTTATCGCACAACTAATGCTGCCCTTGACAGGCAGAGCATGTAAAGTTCTCTCGGAGGGACTGGGGCTGAAAATAACACAAGATCGATATCAGATAGCAACTCTCGGGGTAGCATTTTTTTACCCAGCCCTAACAGAATGAATCACACCACTGTAGCAACACAGATTTTCCCTAGTCCTCTCCCCCTCTTTAGCCCTACCTCTTTTTCTCCTTCTCCATCTTCCTCTCTCTCCCTGTCCTAAATTGAGATATTGTTTCGGTACATTTATCAGCCCTGTATCCCATGATATGCTCTGCTTGCATCTGTCAATATGTTATGAAAAGTAAGCTCTTACCAGAACTGTGAAGATAATTCCAAAAATGGCTGGTTCATTCCACAGGGCCACTTATTAAATCCAAGATGCCGGGGAAAGGATTGAGGATGCCATTGAAGGAAATGCCGACGGGAAAAAATCTGATTCTTAAAAACGTGGGAAATATGCAGAAGGAGATGGCTGAGAGAAGCAGAGGAAGCTGGGAGGTTTCAGATATCCAAATCTGGAGCACTTTATAAAGGTGCCAGCGTTGTATACACAGGCACATGCAATTCACACAACAACCCACACGAACACACACACTCACATACACAGGGTGTACCTACAATCGCTTTCAGAGAGGCTGGAAGATAGAGGGTGAGAGAGGAAGATAGAGGGAGAGCGAAAGAGATGGAGCGGGAGATGGAGAGGGAGGGGGGGCTGGAACAGAGCAAGGTAGAAATAGGAGCTGCAGTGTGGGGAGAGATGGTGAGGAGGGATGGAGAGGAGAGGACCGAAGGGAGGGAGGGAGAGAGAAATACGAGGGTGCAACTAATGAAATTCTTTAGCCATATTTCCATCTAAAACACAGATGCGGCTATGAGTCAGTGAAATGCAGGGAAGACAAAGAGACTCAGGCTACAGAAACCATTTAGACATTTAGATCCCCGTTGCATCTAACAAATGAGTGATTCCCCTTGTTACTGCAAAGCAAATTGGATAAGAAACAATTATATAAAAAACATATAAACGCAACATGCAACCATTTCTAAGATTTGACTGACTTACAGTTCATATAAAGAAATCAGTAAATTGAAATAAATTAATTATGCCCTAATTTATGGTTTTCACATGACTGGGAAAATGTGGAGGGTTTTTAGAAGGTGGAATAGTGGGGACCAAATGGTGCTTTACTTAGTAGCATTGCAAATATCATGGTACAGCTATGCAGACACTCAATTGTCATGTTACTTTTTAATTGTACGTTTACAAACATATATTATGATAAATAGAATTGAAACTTGTGTCTCATTATGGTAATTGGTGAAATACGTATAGCCAGTTATAATTGTAATGGCTTAGCAGATAATTACAAAAGATGATCAGTATTTACCTGGCTAAAAGAGAAGGAATATAATATCTACTGTTCACTGGAAACTCATTAAACAATTTTAGATGAAGTTTTGTGGAAAAAGGACTGAGGGGCAAAATATATTTCTCCCATGGGCAAAGTAAGTCAGAAGGGGTGATGATATTAATTAACAGTGATTTTGATTCAAATGTGCAAATTGTCCAAACAGATCCTCAAGGTAGATGGATGATTTTAAATATGTTATTGGACCGTAAACACACACTAACGTTCAAAAGATTGGGGTCACTTAGAAATGTCCTTGTTTTTTTTGTCCTTTAAAATAACATCAAATTGATCAGAAATACAGTGTAGACATTAATGTTGTAAATGACTATTGTAGCTGGAAATGACAGATTTTTTTTGTGGAATATCTACATAGGCGTACAGAGGCCCATTATCAGCAACCATCACTCCTGTGTTCCAATGGCACGTTGTGTTAGCTAATCCAAGTTTATAATTTAAAAAGGCTAATTGATCATTAAAAAACCTTTGCAATTATGTTAGCACAGCTGAAAACTGTTGTGCTGGTTAACCTGTTAGGGCTAGGGGGCAGTATTGACACGGCCGGATAAAAAACGTACCCGATTTAATCTGGTTACTACTCCTGCCCAGTAACTAGAATATGCATATAATTATTGGCTTTTGATAGAAAACACCGTAACGTTTCTAAAACTGTTTGAATGGTGTCTGTGAGTATAACAGAACTCATATGGCAGGCAAAAACCTGAGAGGATTCTATATGGGAAGTGGCCTGTCTGACAAGTTGTTGTTCATCTGGGCTCTTTTTATTGAAGACTGAGGATCTTTGCTCTAACGTGACACTTCCTACGGCTCCCATAGGCTCTCAGAGCCCGGGAAAAAGCTGAACGATATCGAGGCAGCCTCTGGCTGAAACACATTATCGCTTTTGGCAAGTGGCCGATCAGAGTACTATGGGCTTAGGCGCGTGCACGAGTCGACCCCATGCTTTATTTTCTTTCGTCTGTTTACCTAAATGCAGATTCCCGGTCGGAATATTATCACTTTTTTACGACAAAAATGGCATAAAAATGGATTTTAACCTGTTAGGGCTAGGGGGCAGCATTGACACGGCTGGATAAAAAACATACCCGATTTAATCTGGTTACCACTCCTACTCAGTAACTAGAATATGCATATACTTATTACATATGGATAGAAAACACCCAAAATTTTCTAAAACTGTTTGAATGGTGTCTGTGAGTATAACAGAACTCAAATGGCAGGTCAAAACCTGAGAGATTCCTTTACAGGAAGTGGCCTGTCTGACCATTTCTTGAACTTCTTTTCCATCTCTATCATTTACTAAGGATCTCTGCTCTAACGTGACACTTCCCACGTCTTCCATAGGCTCTCAGAGCCCGGGAAAAAACAGAATGTCGTCATTCCAGCCCCAGGCTGAAACACATTATCGCCTTTCTCAAGTGGCCCATCAAGAGACACTAGCTTATGCGCGTGACCCCGACCGCCCCCGCCTTTGGGATTTTTTCCTCTGTTTGCCGAAAAGGAGATTCCCTGTCGGAATATTATCGCTTTTCTATGAGAAAAATGACGTAAAAATTGATTTTAAACAGCGGTTGACATGCTTCGACGTACGGTAATGGAATACTTTGAATTTTATTGTCAGGAATTGCGCCAAGCGCGTGACACTTCTTTACTATTTCGGATAGTGTCTGGAACGCACGAACAAAACGCCGCTATTCGGATATAACGATGGATTATTTTGGACCAAACCAACATTTGTTATTGAAGTAGCTGTCCTGGGTGTGCATTCTGACGAAGACAACAAAAGGTAATGACATTTTTATAATAGTAAATATGATTATGGTGAGTGCTAAACTTGCCGGGTGTCTAAATAGCGAGCCCGTGATGCCTGGGCTATGTACTTAGAATATTGCAAAATGTGCTTTCACCAAAAAGCTATTTTAAAATCGGACATATCGAGTGCATAGAGGAGGTCTGTATCTATAATTCTTAAAATAATTGTTATGCTTTTTGTGAACGTTTATCGTGAGTAATTTAGTAAAATGTTAGCGAATTCCCCGGAAGTTTGCGGGGGGTATGCTAGTTCTGAACGTCACATGCTAATGTAAAAAGCTGGTTTTTGATATAAATATGAACTTGATTGAACAAAACATGCATGTATTGTATAACATAATGTCCTAGGGTTGTCATCTGATGAAGATCATCAAAGGTGAGTGCTGCATTTAGCTGTCTTCTGGGTTTTGGTGACATTATATGCTGGCTTGAAAAATGGGTGTCTGATTATTTCTGGCTTGGTACTCTGCTGACATAATCTAATGTTTTGCTTTCGTTGTAAAGCCTTTTTGAAATCGGACAGTGTGGTTAGATAAAGGAGAGTCTTATCTTTAAAATGCTGTGAAATAGTCATATGTTTGAAAAATTGAAGTTTTTGTATTTTAGAGGAGTTTGTATTTCGCGCCACGCCCATCATTGGATAATGGAGCAGGTGTTCCGCTAGCGGAACGTCTAGATGTAAGAGGTTTTAACATCCTTATCATTTATCGCCCTCCAGGTTCCCTTGGAGAGTTCATCAATGAGCTTGACGCCTTGATAAGTTCCTTTCCTGAGGATGGCTCACCTCTCACAGTTCTGGGTGACTTTAACCTCCCCACGTCTACCTTTGACTCATTCCTCTCTGCCTCCTTCTTTCCACTCCTCTCCTCTTTTGACCTCACTCTCTCACCTCCCCCCCCACTCACAAGGCAGGCAATACGCTTGACCTCATCTTTACTAGATGCTGTTCTTCCACTAATCTCATTGCAACTCCCCTCCAAATCTCCGACCACTACCTTGTATCCTTTTCCCTCTTGCTCTCATCCAACACTTCTCACTCTGCCCCTACTCGGATGGTATTGCGCCGTCCCAACCTTCGCTCTCTCTCTCCCGCTACTCTCTCCTCTTCCATCCTATCATCTCTTCCCTCTGCTCAAACCTTCTCCAACCTATCTCCTGATTCTGCCTCCTCAACCCTCCTCTCCTCCCTTTCTGCATCCTTTGATTTTCTCTGTCCCCTATCCTCCAGGCCGGCTCGGTCCTCCCCTCCTGCTCCGTGGCTCGACGACTCACTACGAGCTCACAGAACAGGGCTCCGGGCAGCCAAGCGGAAATGGAGGAAAACTCGCCTCCCTGCGGACCTGGCATCCTTTCACTCCCTCCTCTCTACATTCTCCTCTTCTGTCTCTGCTGCTAAAGCCACTTTCTACCACTCTAAATTCCAAGCATCTGCCTCTAACCCTAGGAAGCTCTTTGCTACCTTCTCCTCCCTCCTGAATCCTCCTCCCCCTCCCCCCCCCCCCTCCTCCCTCTCTGCGGATGACTTCGTCAAGCATTTTGAAAAGAAGGTTGACGATATCCGATCCTCATTTGCTAAGTCAAACGACGCCGCTGGTCCTGCTCACACTGCCCTACCCTGTGCTTTAACCTCTTTCTCCCCTCTCTCTCCAGATGAAATCTCGCGTCTTGTGACGGCCGGCCGCCCAACAACCTGCCCACTTGACCCTATCCCCTCCTCTCTTCTCCAGACCATTTCCGGAGACCTTCTCCCCTACCTCACCTCGCTCATCAACTCATCCTTGACCGCTGGCTACCTCCCTTCCGTCTTCAAGAGAGCGAGAGTTGCACCCCTTCTGAAAAAACCTACACTCGATCCCTCCGATGTCAACAACTACAGACCAGTATCCCTTCTTTCTTTTCTCTCCAAAACACTTGAACGTGCCGTCCTTGGCCAGCTCTCCTGCTATATCTCTCAGAATGACCTTCTTGATCCTAATCAGTCAGGTTTCAAGACTGGGCATTCAACTGAGACTGCTCTTCTCTGTGTCACGGAGGCTCTCCGCACTGCTAAAGCTAACTCTCTCTCCTCTGCTCTCATCCTTCTAGACCTATCTGCTGCCTTTGATACTGTGAACCATCAGATCCTCCTCTCCACCCTCTCCGAGTTGGGCATCTCCGGCGCGGCCCACGCTTGGATTGCGTCCTACCTGACAGGTCGCTCCTACCAGGTGGCGTGGCGAGAATCTGTCTCCGCACCATGCGCTCTCACCACTGGTGTCCCCCAGGGCTCTGTTCTAGGCCCTCTCCTATTCTCGCTATACACCAAGTCACTTGGCTCTGTCATATCCTCACATGGTCTCTCCTATCATTGCTATGCAGACGACACACAATTCATCTTCTCCTTTCCCCCTTCTGATAACCAGGCGGCGAATCGCATCTCTGCATGTCTGTCAGACATATCAGTGTGGATGATGGATCACCACCTCAAGCTGAACCTCGGCAAGACGGAGCTGCTCTTCCTCCCAGGGAAGGCCTGCCCGTTCCATGATCTCGCCATCACGGTTGACAACTCCCTTTGTCCTCCTCCCAGAGTGCTAAGAACCTTGGCGTGAACCTGGACAACACCCTGTCGTTCTCCACTAACATCAAGGCGGTGACCCGATCCTGTAGGTTCATGCTCTACAACATTCGCAGAGTACGACCCTGCCTCACACAGGAAGCGGTGCAGGTCCTAATCCAGGCACTTGTCATCTCCCGTCTAGATTACTGCAACTCGCTGTTGGCTGGGCTCCCTGCCTGTGCCATTAAACCCCTACAACTCATCCAGAACGCCGCAGCCCGTCTGGTGTTCAACCTTCCCAAGTTCTCTCACGTCACCCCGCTCCTCCGCTCTCTCCACTGGCTTCCAGTTGAAGCTCGCATCCGCTACAAGACCATGGTGATTGCTTACGGAGCTGTGAAGGGAACGGCACCTCCATACCTTCAGGCTCTGATCAGGCCCTACACCCAAACAAGGGCACTGCGTTCATCCACCTCTGGCCTGCTGGCCCCCCTACCTCTGAGGAAGCACAGTTCCCGCTCAGCCCAGTCAAAACTGTTCGCTGCTCTGGCACCCCAATGGTGGAACAAGCTCCCTCACGACGCCAGGACAGCGGAGTCAATCACCACCTTCCGGAGACACATGAAACCCCACCTCTTTAAGGAATACCTAGGATAGGATAAAGTAATCCTTCTAACCTCCCCCCCCCTTAAAAGATTTAGATGCACTATTGTAAAGTGGTTGTTCCACTGGATATCATAAGGTGAATGCACCAATTTGTAAGTCGCTCTGGATAAGAGCGTCTGCTAAATGACTTAAATGTAAATGTAAATGTAGTAGAAAAATAAGTCTATATACAAAGTGAGCAAATGAGGTGAGATGGGTGATAACAGGAGAACTTTAATATACACCTTGGACCAAAGGCACAGGCGAGGCAGCACAAAACACAACCACGGTAACATGAACCGGATAAAAAAAAAAAAAAAAACCTAGGTTTGAAACAAACCTAGCGCAAGCCAGCCTGTAGCACCCTATACAAAGAACAATTCCACAGACAGACATGGGGGAAACAGAGGGTAATATACATTTAGTCTGATAAGGGAATGTGAACCAGGTGTGTGGGAAAACAAGACAAAACAAATGGAAAAGGAAAGGTGGAGTGGTGATGGCTAGAAGACATGTGACATCGAACACCGCCCGAACAAGGAGAGGGACCGACTTCGGCGGAAGTCGTGACAGTACCCCCCTTGACGCGCGGCTCCAGCAGCGCGCCGACACCGGCCTCGGGGACGACCCGGAGGGTGAGGTGCAGGGCAATCCGGACGAAGACGGTGGAACTCCCGCAGCATAGAAGGGTCCAAAACATCCTCCACCAGGACTCAGGATCTCTCCTCCGGACCGTACCCCTCCCAGTCCACGAGGTACTCAAGGCCCCTCGCTCAACGCCTCAAATCCAGTATGGAGCGAACGGAGTACGCCGGGGCCCTCTCGATGTCCAAAGGGGGCGGAGGAACCTCCCACACCTCAGACTCCTGGAGCGGGTCAGCCACCATCGGCCTGAGGAGAGACACATGGAATGAGGGGTTAATACGGTAATCGGGGGGAGCTGTAACCGGTAACTAACCTCATTCAGTCTCTCCAGGACTTTAAATGGCCCGACAAACCGCGGCCCCAGCTTCCGGCAGGGCAGGTGGAAGGACAGGTTTCGGGTCGAGAGCCAGACCCGGTCCCCCGGTGCGAACACCGAGGCCTCACTGCGGTGACAGTCTGCGCTGGCCTTCTGGCGCAGCACGGCCCGCTGGAGGTGAACATGGGTGGCGTCGCAGGTCTCCTCTGCGCACCTGCACCAGTCGTCCACCGCAGGAACCTCGGTCTGACTCTGATGCCAAGGCACCAGAACTGGCTGGTACCCCAGTACGTACTGGAAGGGCGAGAGGTTAGTGGAGGAGTGGCGGAGTGAGTTCTGAGCCATTTTGGCCCAGGGCACGAACGCCGCCCACTCCCCCGGCCGGTCCTGACAATAAGATCGCAGAAACCTACCCACATCCTGGTTCACTCTCTCCACCTGCCCATTACTCTTGGGGTGAAAACCCGAGGTAAGGCTGATCGAGAGCCCCAGACGTTCTGGGGACCCCGATCAGACACTATATCCTCAGGTTACCCGTAGTGCCAGAAGACGTGTGTAAACAAGGCCTCCGCAGTCTGTAGGGAGACCGGGCAGAGGGAGGAGATGGCAAGACTTGGAAAAAAGGTTGACAACAACCAGGATCGTGGTGTTAGCCTTTGAGGGAGGGAGATCGGTAAGGAAATCGACCGACAGATGTGACCAAGGCCGTTGTGGAATGGGTAAGGGTTGTAGCTTACCTCTGGGCAGGTGCCTAGGAGCCTTACACTGGGCGTACACCGAGCTGGAGGAAACATAAACCCTAACGTCCTTTGCCAAGGTGGGCCACCAGTACTTCCCACTCAGACAGCGCACCGTCCGACCGATGCCTGGATGACCAGAGGAATGTGACGTGTGGGCCCAATAGATCAACCGGTCATGGACAGCAAACGGAACATACAGATGCCCAGCGGGAGACTGGAGAGGAGCGGGCTCTGCACGTAATGCCCGCTCAATGTCCGCGTCCAGCTCCCATACTTCTGGCGCCACCAGGCAGGAGGCCGGGAGTATGGGTGTAGAATCCATGGGCCGCTCCTCTGTGTCATACAGCCGGGACAGTGCATCTGCCTTAACATTCTGGGAACCTGGTCTGAAAGTAAGGGTGAAAACAAAATGGGTAAAAAACATGGCCCACCTTGCCTGACGAGGATTCAGTATCTTCGCTGCCCAGATGTACTCCAGGTTGCGGTGGTCAGTCCAGATGAGGTCAGTCTCCTAGAGATGAAGTACTTGGGTGCGAAAAGTGAAAATCAATCCCAGAACAACAGCAAAGGACCTTGGGAAGATGCTGGAGGAAACAGGTACAAAAGTATCTATATTCACAGTAAAACGAGTCCTATATCGACATAACCTGAAAGGCAGCTCAGCAAGGAGGAAGCCACTGTTCCCTAAACTGCCATAAAAAAGTTAGAATTTTTTTTTGAATTGTCCTCTGGTCTGATGAAACAAAAATAGAACTAATTGGTCATAATGACCATCGTTATGTTTGGAGGAAAAAGGGGGAGGCTTGCAAGTCGAAGAACACCATTCCAACCGTGAAGCACGGGGTGGCAGCATCCTGTTGTGGGGGTGCTTTGCTGCAGGAGGGACTGGTGCACTTCACAAAATAGATGGCATCATGAGGAGGAAATTATGTGGATATATTGAATCAACATCTCATGACATCAGTCAGGAAGTTAACCTCTATGGGCAAGGCGGGACGAATTCGTCCCACCTACGTAACAGCCACCTGAATTCAGTGGCGCGATTTTTGAATCGTTTGAAATACTATTACTTCAATTTCTCAAACATATGACTATTTTACAGCTATTTAAAGACAAGACTCTCCTTAACCTCTTACATCTAGACGTTCCGCTAGCGGAACACCTGCTCCAACATCCAATGATGGGCGTGGCGCGAAATACAAACTCCTCAAAAATACAAAAACTTCAATTTTTCAAACATATGACTATTTAACAGCATTTTAAAGATAAGACTCTCCTTTATCTAACCACACTGTCCGATTTCAAAAAGGCTTTACAACGAAAGCAAAACATTAGATTATGTCAGGAGAGTGCCCAGCCAGAAATAATCAGACACCCATTTTTCAAGCTAGCATATAATGTCACAAAAACCCAAACCACAGCTAAATGCAGCACTAACCTTTTATGATCTTCATCAGATGACACACCTAGGACATTATGTTATACAATACATGCATGTCTGTTCAATCAAGTTCATATTTATATAAAAAAACAGCTTTTTACATTAGCATGTGACGTTCAGAAAAAGAATACCCCCCGCAAACTTCCGGGGAATTTACTAACAGTTTGCTAAATTACTCACGATAAACGTTCACAAAAAGCATAACAATTATTTTAAGAATTATAGATACATTACTCCTCTATGCACTCGATATGTCCGATTTTAAAATAGCTTTTCGGATGAAGCACATTTTGCAATATTCTAAGTACATAGCCCAGCCATCACGGCTAGCTATTTAGACACCCGGCAAGATTAGCCTTCACCAAAATCCTATTTCCTATAAGAAAAATGTTCTTACCTTTCCTGTTCTGCGTCAGAATGCACTCCCAGGACTTCTACTTCAATAACAAATGTAGGTTTGGTCCCAAATAATCCATCGTTATATCTAAATATCCTTTGTTTTGTTCGTGCGTTCTAGACACTATACGAATGGTAAATAACGGTCGTGCGCATGGCGTGACAAAAAATGTCTAAATATTCCATTACCGTACTTCGAAGCATGTCAACCGCTGTTTAACCTCTATGGGCTAGGTGGGACGCAGGCGTCCCCCCCGTGGTGCACTCCATCAACAGCAGGTGCATTTCAAGAGCGGCAAATTTGAATCCAAATAAATGTCAAAATTCAAATTTTTCAAACATACAACTATTTTACACCCTTTGAAAGATAAACATCTCTTTAATCTAACCACGTTTTATGATTTCAAAAAGGTTTTACGGCGAAAGCATAAATTTAGAGTATGTTAGGACAGTACATTTACAAGAGTTGTGTGTAATGTTTTGTCAATTCAAAGACAGGGTCACCAAAACCATAAAACCAGCTAAAATGATGCACTAACCTTTTACAATCTCCATCAGATGACACTCCTAGGACATTATGTTAGACAATGCATGCATTTTTAGTTCTATCAAGTTCATATTTATATCCAAAAACAGCGTTTTACTATGGCATTGATGTTGAGGAAATCGTTTCCCTCCAATAACCGGCAGTCAAGTCAGCATCACAAATTAAATAATTAAAATTAGAAAACATTGGTAAAATATTATATTGTCATTTAAAGAATTATAGATTTACATCTCTTGAACGCAATCAACTTGCCAGATTTAAAAATAACCTTACTGGGAAATCACACTTTGCAATAATCTGAGCACTGCGCCCAGAAAAATACGCGTTGCGATACAGACTAGTCGTCATGTTGGGGAGATCTAAAATCGAAAATACTATGTAAATATTCCATTACCTTTGATTCTCTTCATCAGATGTCACTTCCAGGTATCACAGGTCCATAACGAATGTAGTTTTGTTCAAAAAAGCTCATCATTTATGTCCAAAAATCTCCGTCTTGTTAGCACATGATCTAAGCCCGCCGGACTTCACTTCATGAACGAGGGGAAAAAATATATTTACGTTCGTTCAAACATGTCAAACGTTGTATAGCATAAATCATTAGGGCCTTTTTTAACCAGAACATGAATAATATTCAAGGTGGACGAATGCATACTCTTTTATAACGTATTGGAACGAGGGTACCCAACATGAACTCGCGCGCCAGGTGTCTAATGGGCCATCATCGTTCCATGGCTCTTGTTCGGTCAGATCTCCCTCCAGAAGACTCAAAACACTTTGTAAAGGCTGGTGACATCTAGTGGAAGCAATAGAAAGTGCCAAAATATTCCTCAGCCCCTGTGTTTTTCAATGGCATAGGTTTAAAGGTAATACAACACATCAGGTATCCACTTCCTGTCAGAAAATGTCTCAGGGTTTTGCCTGCCAAATGAGTTCTGTTATACTCACAGACACCATTCAAACAGTTTTAGAAACTTTAGAGTGTTTTCTATCCATATATAATAAGTATATGCATATTCTCGTTACTGGGTAGGATTAGTAACCAGATTAAATCGGGTACATTTTTTTTATCCAGCCGTGCAAATACTGCCCCCTAGCCCTAACAGGTTAAGCCAGTGAAGGGGGCTATACTATTCTTAGGTAGCAGAATGTAGGTCTGTTGTAAGGCAGGTCCTCACCAGACATCCGCGGCAACCACGTCGCCTATGGGCACAAACCCACCATCGCTGGACCAGACAGGACTGGCAAAAAGTGCTCTTGAGGTTTTGTTTGACATGGGATGATGGTCGGATTCGCGTTTATCATCAAAGGAATGAGGGTTACACCGAGGCCTGTACTCTGGAGCGGGATCGATTTGGAGGTGGAGGGTTCGTCATGGCCTGGGCGGTTTGTCACAGCATCATTGGACTGAGCTTGTTGTCATTGCAGGCATTCTCAACGCTATGCATTACAGGGTTGACAACCTCTTCCCTCATGTGTTACCTTTCCTGCAGGCTCATCCTGACATGACCCTCCAGCATGACAATGCCACCAGCCATACTGCTTGTTCTGTGCAAGATTTCCTGCAAGACAGGAATGTCAGTGTTCTGCCATGGCCAGAGAAAAGGCCAAATCTCAATCCCATTGAGCACGTATGGGACCTGTTGGATCGGAGGGTGAGGGCTAGGGCCATTCCCCCCAGAAATGTCTGGGAACTTGCAGGTGCCTTGGTGGAAGAGTGGGGTAACATCTCACAGCAAGAACTGGCAAGTCTGGCTTAGTCCATGAGGAGGAGATGCACTGCAGTAATTAATAACCTCTTGAAACGCTCGTCCCGCATGCGGGATCAACATCCAGTGCAAAATCATATCGCCATATTCATAACCGAACCATAGCAAAATGTAACATTTTTTTTCTTCTCAAATATAGGACAATTTTATATCGTTTTATAGATACACCTCTCCTGAATCTAACCACATTGTCCGATTTCAAAAAGGCTTTACAGCAAAAGCCAAACATTAGATTATGTTAGAGGAGTATATCGTCAAAGTAGCCACATAGCCATTTTCCGACCAACCACATGCATCACAAATAACCAAAAAACAGCTAAATGCAGCACTAACCTTTGACAATCTTCATCAGATGACACTCCTAGGACATCTTGTTACACAATACATGCATTCTTTTGTTCGATAAAGTTCATATTTATATATAAAAACAGCATTTTACATCGGCGCGTGACGTTGAAAAAATATTTGCCCTCAAATGCATCCGGTGAAACAGCGCTACAATTTACTAAATTACTATTCGAAAACATTTTTTAAATGTAATATTGTCATTCAAAGAATCATAGATTAACATCTCGTGAAAGCACCCGCATTGCCACATTTTAAAATAACTTTACTGGGAAATCACACTTTGCAATAAAAGGGGATAACTATACTCAGAAAAATAGGCTAGGCGATACAGGTCAGCACCATCTTGGAACAATCGAGTATCAAATCTACTCTTGTATACTATTGTAAATATTCCGTTACCTTTGATTATCTTCATCAGAAGGCCCTTCCAGGAATCCCAGGTCCACAACAAATGTAGTTTTGTTCGAAAACGTAAATCATTTATGTCCCAATAGCTTCTTCTTGTTAGCACGTTCCGAAGGCTACTCAAAATGTACCGTCGTGCGCGGGACTTCTCCTCACGAAAGTGCAAAAAAATAAATATTTAAGTTCGTTCAAACATGTCAAACGTTGTATAATGTAAGTCTTTAGGGCCTTTTTCAACCAGAGCTTCAATAATATTCAAGGGGGACGGTTGCATTGTCTTTCTAAACGTTTCGAAAGGGGAGGGTAGCCAGGGGCGCCCGCGTCATAATGGTAATGGCCCTCCCCCTATGACCACGTTCCACAGACTCTGATTCGGTCAGTTTGTACTGTAGAAGACTCAAACCACTTTGTAAAGATTGGGGACATCTAGTGGAAGCCATAGGAAGTGCTCAATGAATCCTAACTCACGGTGTGATTTATAGGCAAAGTGCTGAAGTTGAGTCCGCAAATCAGATTTCCACATCCTGTTAGGATCTGTCTCGAGGTTTTAACTGCCATATGAGTTCTGTTATACTCACAGACACCATTCAAACAGTTTTAGAAACTTTAGGGTGTTTTCTATCCATATGTAATAACTATATGCATATTCTAATTATATGCATGTCCTAGCTTCTGAGTTTGAGTAGGAGGCCGTTTAAAATGGGCACGTATTTTTTTCCAAAATCTCTGTAGCGCCCCCTATCCTTGGCGTGCGTCTTAATGCAGCTGGTTGCTACACCAGATACTGGCTGTTACTTTTGATTTTGCCCCCCCCATTGTTCAGGGACACATTATTCAATTTCTGTCAGTCACATGTCTGTGGAACTTGTTCAGTTTATGCCTCAATTGTTGAATCTTATGTTCATACAAATATTTACACATGGTAAGTTGGCTGAAAATAAACTCAGCTGACAGTGAGAGGACGTTTCTTCTTTGGCTGTTTTTACATTTGCTGAAGCATTATGACAACTCAGTGTCACAGTGGTAGGGATTAACCCTTGTGTTGTCTTAAGGGTAAAGAAATGACCCGCCACTATGTTCAAAAGCAGAGAAAAACCCCTAAATTATATTTTTTCAACTTGAAGTTTGATGACTTTTCCTAGAGTGACCCCAACATTAGAAAAAGTGAAACATCGCCCTTGTTCATATTTCCATGAAAGCTGTACACCACCAGGGTACAAAGATTGTCTGAGGTTCATTTTTGACCCAGCAGTTATAAAATCATTTACACACCACAACGACACACACACACACACACACACACACACACACACACACACACACACACACACACACACACACACACACACACACACACACACTGAGAAATGTTGATTATGAGTGCTACTGATTGAACTCAGCCAGCAGCTCCTGAAGGGGAAGATCACCATGGTTGTAACAGTTAGAAAAAACAAGCCTGAGCTCCCCCTGCACTCCTCGCAACAAGGGGGAGAGAGGCCTTCTCATCAAAGTTTGCCTTCACCCCCACCCCGATTTCTTACCTACAAAAGAAGAACAAGAATGTGGTCCTCCTGAGCACACTACACAAAAGGTCTGAGATCAATGATCATGAGGACAAGAAGCCAGCCATCATGCTGGACTACAACCACAACAACTTACAGCTGCAGGGGGATGACTGCCCGCTGGCCCTGGTCATCTTCCATAACATAATTTATGTTTTCTCATACAATGCCTTTGTGGTATGGAACCATATCAACCCTACCTGGATGCTTGATAAGCGGAACAAGAGGAGGGTGTTTCTGGCGCAGCTGGGAAAGGCACTTGTAACCCCACACATTCAAAGAAGGGAGCACCTCCCCCACACAGAAGGCTCTGCAACAAGCCTGAGCTCCCCCCTGCACTCCTCGCAACAAGGGGGAGAGAGGCCTTCTCATCAAAGTTTGCCTTCACCCCCACCCCCACTCTGATTTCTTACCTACAAAAGAAGAACAAGAATGTGGTCCTCCTGAGCACACTACACAAAATGTCTGAGATCAATGATCATGAGGACAAGAAGCCAGCCATCATGCTGGACTACAACCACAACAACTTACAGCTGCAGGGGGATGACTGCCCACTGGCCCCTGGTCATCTTCCATAACATAATTTATGTTTTCTCATACAATGCCTTTGTGGTATGGAACCATATCAACCCTACCTGGATGCTTGATAAGCGGAACAAGAGGAGGGTGTTTCTGGCGCAGCTGGGAAAGGCACTTGTAACTCCACACATTCAAAGAAGGGGGCACCTCTCCCACACAGGAGGCTCTGCAGCGCTTGTGAAAGCTGTTCAGGGGGCTGACTCTTGTCCTGATCCACCTGAGGCTGCAGCTGGGGCAGGGAAGAGGAGGAGATGCCAATTCTGTCCCCAAAGAAGGACTGTAAAACAAATACTATGTGCTGCACATGTGAGAAATACATCTGCAAAGTCCATGCGCACACACTTGCATACTTTCCTACCTGTTGGGGCTACAGGTTAGCAATGAACCCCGAGCCGGGATTGCTAACAAGGCTGGAAATTCAAAACATCAAAAATCTAATAATTTCAATTTCTCAAACAATCAACTATTTTACACAATTTAAATGATAAACATCTCCTTAATCTAACCACATTGTTCGATTTTCAAAGAGGCTTTACGGCAAAAGCATAAAGTTAGATTATGTTAGGACAGTACATAGCCACAAAAGTACAAACATCCATTTTCAATTCAAGGTCAGGCGTCACCAAAAGCAGAAACCAGCTTGAATTATGCACTAACTTTTGTCAATCTCCATCAGATGACACTCCTAGGACATTATGTTATACAATACATGCATTTTTTGTTCCATCAAGTTCATATTTATATCCAAAAACAGCATTTTACAGTAGCGTGAAATTCAGATTTTTTTCTTCTCTGAAATGCTTCCGGTGAACATAACAAAATTACTGTTCGAAAACATTGGTAAATTATAATATTGTCATTCAAAGAATAATATATTATCATCTCGTAATTGCTACCGAATGGCCAGATCTCAAAATAACTTTACTGGGAAATCACATTTTGCAATAAACGGGGTGCTATGCTAAGAACAACAGGCTATGCTATACAGTTAGCATCATCTAAAATCGATAATAACATTGTAAATACCCCCTTACCTTTGATTATCTCCATCAGAAGGCAGGATCCCAGGTCCGGAAGGCATTCCAGGTCCGGAACAAATGTGGTTTCTTTTGACAAAGTTCATAATTTATGTCCAAATAACACCAAGTACTTAGCGTTCATTATGCTCCCACAAAACGTGGTTGGGGGGCTGGTAAAATCACGCCGAAAAGCTAAAAAAACATAGTAAATAATCTATTTATGTTCGTTCAAACATGTCAAATGTTGTTTAGCATTAATCTTTTGGTCCATTTTTAACGTTAAACATCAGTAATATTTTCACACAACCTATCCTATGTCTAGATAAAAAATGATGACAAACTCACGTTTCTCAGATTTATGCGCAGGCGCAAAAAAATGAAGTGATGACATGTCAACTTCCTTGGATTCTAATTTGCTCTCTGTTTATCATAGACGCTTCAAACAACTTTATAAAGATCGTTGACATCTAGTGGAAGCCGTAGGTGTTGCGAAATGAATCCTTTCTCACTATGGTATCTATAAAACAATGACACTAAATAGTACAGTCACAAAATTCACCTTTTTTTGGGATCTATTTTTCACAGGTTTTTGCCTGCGATATGAGTTTTGTTATACTTACAGACACCATTCAAACTGTTTTAGAAAATTCAGAGTGTTTTCTATCCGAATGTGTTAATAATATGCATATCCTAGCTTCTGAGTTGGTGTAGGAGGCAGTTAAAAATGGGCACATATTTTTTTCAAAATGTCTCAATACTGCCCCCAAGCCCCAACAGGTTAATTGATTTATGTTCTTCACATTTTTGTTTTTTATCTTATTTTATTAGTATTTATTGTTGTTGTTTATACACCTTGTGGGTGGGGGCAATGGTTAAAAAAATGGGAGAAGACTAGTATTTTGTAGTTGAATTCCTTATTGTACAGTATTTAAGAATATATCAATATGTCACCAAAAAAGATCAAGATTGTTTTTGTTTCCCTTCAATAAAATGCATTCAAAACTACTTTCTGCACATTTCTGCAACTTTCTTAGGCAAAAAAATTATGTTTACACCTATGCATTACTTTTAGCAATAATAATAATAACAATCCACCTCTACTTTAGTAAAGAAAACAATGATGACAGGTGTGTTGTAATAAAAGTCTTTCTGCATTGTGTTTAAAGAAAACCCAGATATTCAAAAAGATTGTGATAAACATCAGGTTGTTTCTTCATGCAAAGATTTGGGGTTTAAAATTAAATTAAGCTGCTTTATTTTAGGGGTTTAGTGAAGGCAGGTCATTTTTTACCATTAGGAAAAGGGGAGTATACACAGGCTTAACTGAGCTGGGCTTGGTTATTGTCTCACGCAGCCTTATAATGCTGTGAAAGGATCCAGGAACCAAAATGATTTGGGTGGATCCTATCCTCCTTATAAAACATGTTTTTATTTCCAAAAGGTTTTGAAATTGTCAACAAAAGTTACACCCATTGAGCTGCAATAATCACGTAGCATTTGTGAAGAGAAATAATCTTGCTAAAGCATTCAATGCCATGATTCAGAGAGGGCACGGGGCCAGATATGATGTGTCCTTTATTAGTGTCTAGCAGAGAGTCAATCAGCTCTTTAAAATCCAGTTTTTACTGTTCAGAGCTACCCTTCAAAATGTTATTAAAACCCACATGGACTATGATAGAATCGATTTCCATTTCCAGACGTAACACATTCTGGAGCAGCTCTGGGATAGGTCAAATTTCTTACCATGGAGCTGCCCAAAATCATCAGCAGCCTGGAGGTCTAAAACAGCATAACTGGTGAATTTTAACACCAATAAATCCATCTGTTTAAAAATGAATTTACTATATGTCAATCTTGCAAACCAGGCAACAAAAGGCAACTTTTTAAACAATGTTTTTGGTTTGTATATAGCTTGTTAGAAGGTGTAAACAGCACAGTAAAATGGTTACTTGCATGGTGGAGTCTTTTGTTTAGACATGTAGCTAAATAATGAACCATAATCCCAACTCATAACGTTACTACCCTGCATGAATCTACAAGTAGCTAAAGCTAACCAACTAGTTAGCTAGCTAGCTAACATTAGGCTAAAACTAGCAATGCAAATGGCTCTGAGATACGAATACCATTACTACACAGATCATACATGTAACGTTAGCTAGCGAGCCAGCTTGCCAGCCAGCTAATGTTAGCTAGCTAGCTGACAGTATGCATTAACTTGCAATGAAAATGACTTTATGACATAATTAGAAATGTATAATATCAAAAGATTTAGCTAGCTAGACTCTCTTACCCATATACATGGATGAATGCTTCTCCCTCTGTCACAGATGCCATGGTTGCCCTTAGTTTGAAGATGTAATCCTGACAGGTGTTTTACACAACAGCGTGTTCTCTTTTCGACTCCCTCCACATTAGCCTTAGCAACTCTTGTGCAGTTCTTTGTGATCTTTCAAAAAAGTCGCTTTAGAAAGGTTTACCTACACATGCTAAGCAGCTCATGTTGTAGACAGAAGCGTGCTACAGAGCAGAACAATCCAAACTCATCTCTCAGCATGTCTAGCCCATTCATTATTTCAGCCAATCATGGCTAGCAGGAAGGTTCCTAACTTTTTACGTGACTAAACCAACTGGGCTCAATTTTATTCATATTTACAGATGGCATACAAGCTTGTTTTTAAGGCACATGAAAGTTCACAAGTTCCAGAACGCATTTCTGTCACGGTTGTCGTAGGATGAAGCAGACCAAAGTGCAGCGTGATTATCGTTCCACATATTTTATTGAACTCTGAAACTATGCAATACAAACAAAATAAACTGAATGAACAAAAACAAACCGTCACGAAGAGTTAACATACACTTACTCAAAATCAATCTCCCACAAACCTAGGTGGAAAAAACACCTACTTAAGTATGATCTCCAATTAGAGACAACGATGACCAGCTGCCTCTAATTGGAGATCATCCCAAACAAATCTCAACATAGAAATACAAAACTAGAAAATCGAAACTAGAAAAAAAACCCTGTCACACCCTGACCTACTCTACCATAGAAAATAACAGCTTCTATGGTCAGGACGTGACAATTTCTGACAAAAACATTACCTTCAAATGCTTCTCCTGTGAAGTAGTGATGCACGGCATACCCTTGTTTCCTGAAACAAGTCACATATATTCATTGGCCCTGTCAGCAATTTTTTGGGATAAATATTAAAGTATTGCTAGCTCAAACACTTAATCTGCAAAAATGACAAGATAATTAGTGGGTGATGGTGATTTCAGAACCAAAGTGGAGGGACAAAAAACACAGGCTACATTGCCTCCCCAATCTAATTGTGGTAGTGGGATGGTACAGTGGTTCTTCCTGTAAACGTTGTGTCATACTGCAGCACACCTTGCGGGCTGCCGCAGAATTCTATGGCACGTTATTTAAAGCCTTTAAGGCTGGGAAAACTCCAGGGCTGGATGGCATACCAGTGCAAGTGTACAAAACTTTTTTGGATATACTCAGAGGACCATTATTAGCATGTTTTAACCACTCCTATATAAATGGTAGATTATCGGACACGCAACAAGAAGGTCTGATATCATTATTACTGAAACTGGACCTAAGTGGTATATATAAAGATCCAGTCCATAAAAAAAATTGAGACCTCTTACACTTCAGTGTTGTGATGCAAAAATCCTAGCAAAATGCTTGGCGCATAGAATTATAAAAGTATTGTCAGATATTGTTCATCCTAATCAGACAGGTTTTTTACATGGACGATACATTGGAGATAATATAAGACCAGTACTGGAAACAATAGAATACTATGAAATATCGGGGACACCAGGCCTGGTTTTCATAGCTGATTTTGAAAAGGCTTTTGATAAAGTATGACTGGAGTTTATATATAAATGCCTAGAATATTTCAATTTTGAGGAATCTCTTATAAAATGGGTTAAAGTTATGTATAGTAACCCTAGGTGTAAAATAATAAATAATGGCTACATCTCAAAGTTTTAAACTATCTAGAGGAGTAAAAAAAAGGTTGTCCACTATCGGCATATCTATTTTTTTATTGCCATCGAAATGTTAGCTGTTAAAATTAGATCAAACAATAACATTAAGGGATTAGAAAGCCGCTGCATAAAAACATAGGTGTCATTGTACGCTGATGATTCATGTTTTCTTTTATAACCACAATTAGAATCTCTCCACGGCCTCATAGAAGATCTAAATACTTTTGCTATCCTCTCTGGATTAAAACAAATTTATGATAAGTGTAATATTTTACGTATTGGATCATTAAAAAAAACTATTTTTACATTATTGTGCAGTTTACCAATGAAATGGTCTGACGGAAATGTGGACATACTCGGTATCCAAATACCAAAAGAAAGAAATGATCTCAATCCAATACATTTTTAGAGAAAGTTAGCAAAAATAGATAAGATCTTGCTACCATGGAAAGGAAAATATCTGTCTATTTGTGGAAAAATCACCCTGATTAACTCTTTAGTTATATCACAGTTTACCTATTTGCTTATGGTTTTGCCTACACCTAGTGACCTGCTTTTATATTATATGAACAAAAAATATTCAATTTGTGGGGGAATGGCAAGCCAGACAAAATTAAAAGGGCCTATTTATATAACAAATATGAATTCGGAGGGCAGAATGTATTAAATGTTAAAGCATTAGACCTCTCACTACAGGCATCAGGCATGTGTATAAGATGTATATACTGAAGGTAGCAGCCTAAGTCGTACTGTTTATTAGTTTACTCCAGTTGGGCGAAGGGTGGTAGGGTTTGCGGGGAATAATAAAGATATATTCAAAAAAAAAAGTATGTATGTCTATATAGGTATGTGTATGTATATATGTGTATGTGTATGTATATGGATATAGATATTTACAAAAAAATATATATGGGGATTGGAAATGATGCAGACAATTATATTGATGGAAGCAACAATCTTAGCGCAATGGTAAGCTGATCCACCCCTTAAAAAAAAAACAGATCACCGACCATTTCGAATCCTTCCGTACCTTCTCCACTATGCAATCTGGTTTCCGAGCTGATCATGGGTGCACCTTAGCCACGCTCAAGGTCCTAAATGATATCATAACCGGCATCGATAAAAGACAGTACTGTGCAGCCATCTTCATCAACCTGGCCAAGGCTTTCGACTCTGTCAATCACCGGATTCTTATCGGCAGACTCAATAGCCTTGGTTTCTCAAATGACTGCCTCGCCTGGTTCACCAACTATTTCTCAGATAGAGTTCAATGTGTAAAATCGGAGGGCCTGTTGTCCAGACCTCTGGCAGTCTCTATGGGGCTGCCACAGAGTTCATTCTCGGGCCGACTCTTTTTTCTGTATATATCAATGATGTCGCTCTTGCTGCTGGTGATTCTCTGATCCACCTCTACGCAGACGACACCATTCTGTATACATCTGGCCCTTCTTTGGACACTGTGTTAACAAACCTCCAAAAGAGCTTCAATGCCATACAACTCTCCTTCTGTGGCCTCCAACTGCTATTAAATGCTAGTAAAACTAAATGCATGCTCTTCAACTAGCCTCACTACTCTGGACGGTTCAGACTTAGAATATGTGGACAACTACAAATACCTAGGTGTCTGGTTAGACTGTAAACTCTCCTTCCAGACTCAGATTAAGCATCTCCATTCCAAAATTAAATCTAGAACCGGCTTCCTATTTCGCCACAAAGCCTCCTTCACTCATGCTGCCAAACATACCCTCGTAAAACTGACTATCCTACCAATCCTTGACTTCGGTGATGTAATTTACAAAATAGCCTCCAACACTACTCAGCAAACTGGATACAGTCTATCACAGTGCCATGCGTTTTGTCACCAAAGCCCCATATACTACCCACCACTGTGACCTGTATGCAGTCGTTGGCTGGCCCTCGCTACATATTCGTTGCCAAACCCACTGGCTCCAGGTCATCTATCAGTCTTTGCTAGGTAAAGCCCCACGTTATCTCAGCTCACTGGTCACCATAGCAACACCCACCCGTAGCACGCGCTCCAGCAGGTATATTTCACTGGTCATCCCCAAAACCAACACATCCTTTGGTCGCCTTTCCTTCAAGTTTTCTGCTGCCAATGACTGGAACGAATTGCAAAAATCACTGAAGCTGCAGACTTATATCTCCCTCTAACTTTAAGCATCAGCTGTCAGAGCAGCTTACTGATCACTGTACCTGTACACAGCCAATCTGTAAATAGCACGCCCTTCTTCCCCGATTGCTCAGTTTGGCCAGGCGGCTAGCTATAGGAAGAGTCATGGTTGTTCCAAACTTGATTTAGGCCACTATGTTCTTGGGGACCTTCATTGCTGCAGAAATGTTTTGGTGTCCTTCCTCAGATCTGTGCCTCGACACAATCCTGTCTCGGTGCTCTACGGACAATTCCTTCGACCTCATGGCTTGGTTTTTGCTCTGACATGCGCTGTCAACTGTGGGACCTTATATAGACAGGTGTGTGCCTTTCCAATGAAGTTGTAGACACATCTCAAAGATGATCAATAGAAACAGGATGCACTTGAGCCCAATTTCGAGTCTCATAGAAAAGGGTCTGAATACTAATGTAAATAAGGTATTTCTGTTTTATTTTTAATAATTTTGCAAAAATGTATTAAAACCTGTTTTCGCTTTGTCATTATGGGGTGTTGCGTGTAGATTGAGGGAAACAAGTAATTTAATCAATTTTAGAATAATGCTGTAACTTAACAAAATGTGTATAAAACAAGGGGTCTGAATACTTTCCGAATTCATTGTATATCCAAAGAATGTTTATTTGTACAATTCTATAATACAGGAGAGTTAACACAAATACTGACTAAAAAACAGAACTGGGTCAGTAAACGTATAAATGAAGAATTTTACAAACATGATAAAAGCAACATATGATAAAAATAAAGGATACAGCAGGTGTAAACAGTACAGTGAGATGCTTACTTGCAAGCGTTTCCTCAACAATGCAGTAACACTCAGAAGTCAGCTGAAAATACACACGAGAATATATATATATATACACTGCTCCAAAAAATAAAGGGAACACTTAAACAACACAATGTAACTCCAAGTCAATCACACTTCTGTGAAATCAAACTGTCCACTTAGGAAGCAACACTGATTGACAATAAATTTCACATGCTGTTGTGCAAATGGAATAGACAACAGGTGGAAATTATAGGCAATTAGCAAGACACCCCCAATAAAGGAGTGGTTCTGCAGGTGGTGACCACAGACCACTTCTCAGTTTCTATGCTTCCTGGCTGATGTTTTGGTCACTTTTGAATGCTGGCGGTGCTTTCACTCTAGTGGTAGCATGAGACGGAGTCTACAACCCACACAAGTGGCTCAGGTAGTGCAGATCATCCAGGATGGCACATCAATGCGAGCTGTGGCAAGAAGGTTTGCTGTGTCTGTCAGCGTAGTGTCCAGAGCATGGAGGCGCTACCAGGAGACAGGCCAGTACATCAGGAGACGTGGAGGAGGCCGTAGGAGGGCAACAACCCAGCAGCAGGACCGCTACCTCTGCCTTTGTGCAAGGAGGAGCAGGAGGAGCACTGCCAGAGCCCTGCAAAATGACCTCCAGCAGGCCACAAATGTGCATGTGTCTGCTCGAACAGTCAGAAAAAGACTCCATGAGGGTGGTATGAGGGCCCGACGTCCACAGGTGGGGGTTGTGCTTACAGCCCAACACGGTGCAGGACGTTTGGCATTTGCCAGAGAACACCAAGATTGGCAAATTCGCCACTGGCGCCCTGTGCTCTTCACAGATGAAAGCAGGTTCACACTGAGCACGTGACAGAGTCTGGAGATGCCGTGGAGAACGTTCTGCTGCCTGCAACATCCTCCAGCATGACCGGTTTGGCGGTGGGTCAGTCATGGTGTGGGGTGGCATTTCTTTGGGGGGCCGCACAGCCCTCCATTTGCTCGCCAGAGGTAGCCTGACTGCCATTAGGAACCGAGATGAGATCCTCAGACCCCTTGTGAGACCATATACTGGTGCGCTTCCTCCTAATGCAAGACAATGCTAGACCTCATGTGGCTGGAGTGTGTCAGAAGTTCCTGCAAGAGGAAGGCATTGATGCTATGGACTGGGCCGCCCGTTCCCCAGACCTGAATCCAATTGAGCACATCTGGGACATCATGTCTCGCTCCATCCACCAACACCACGTTGCACCACAGACTGTCCAGGAGTTGGCGGATGCTTTAGTCCAGGTCTGGGAGGAGATCCCTCAGGAGACCATCTGCCACCTCATCAGGAGCATGCCCAGGCGTTTGAGCAGTGTATATATATATATATATATTGTGGCAAAGAAGGGGGTCGAGTGATAAATGGCAGATATATGAGGGCAGAACTAATAAACGGGCTCTGCCCGATCACTAAAATGGCCACCCCGATCAGAACTACAGATCACAAAATGGCCGACTACCAAAACTACAATTCCCAGAAGCAAGGGGAACCCTCAGAAGGTGGAGCCGACCCACAGATAAAAGGTCAAGAAAAACCAGGAAGAGAGAGAGGGCGGGAAGGATCTATGAACCATAGAGAAAGAGACCGTGTACGAGCTGGACTGTTTTGGACTTACCTGTTGGCGTTTAGACCTGGACCTACCGAGAACCAGATTTGTGTACCGAACCCTGCTATCCTTGACCTTACCTGCGGCCTGGGTGGACCAGGACAGCGAAACAAACACATAGGTACTGTCATGTTCGAAAGAACTTTCATTCTGGGCTGACTTTGGTGACAGTTTCCCACATAATTTGTGACAAACGCTCCTAACTTTGAAGAGGTTTGCCATATATATATATATATGAATAATTTAACATAAAGGCTTGGAACAGGGCTGCAACAACCAAAAACTTGCTCTTTCTAGGCCTATCTGTGTGACGATACTGATGAATTGTTGTCACAGATGGTTTGTTTACATAGGAGGTTAGGATAATTAACATGGCAGATTAGGTGAATTAACATAGCAGGTTACGAGAATTAGGTTGAGGTTACGAAAAGGGTTATGGTTCGGCTATGCAACAATTCTGTAGTTGTCGACAACTGTTGTCCCCAACGCGACCACTAGATTAGAGCTGTAGGTCTACTAAATCTAGCCACAGCGCTAGAAATGTAAACAAACCATCTGTGGCAACAAATCATCAGTATCATGATTTGTGCTCACTTGCACTGTCTAGACTGCCTCATTAATTACTGTTGTTATCAAATTCTGTTTTATAATTCAACAAGTTTGTCAATAGCGGGATATACTTGGATAAAAAATCTACACGCTTGGATCCAGATTACGCCTATCTATACATACCTTGCATTGTTTGCGGGAACTGACATAATATCGCTATAATCGAAGTGTTCATTTTCGGAAGTTGCTTTCATTTCCACACATCTAATTTGCAAACATTTAAACTGTATTAAACGTTTACTTTTTTCAATTCTACAAAAAATTTGCACCAATCAAAATAAAGTTCTCTTCTCTTTGTTGTGATGTAAGTGTCAGGACGAAGCTTTAGCATTCTTATAGATGCAATGGAAAGACAAAGTATTCCATTGAGCCCATTTCAGCCAAAACCAGGGCGTGTCTGACAAGTCATAAACATTTCCTCGGTCGTAACGTCAATGGGGAAAAATGACAGGCACAAGCAACAGTATGAAATAATCACAGGAGTAAAATTAAAGCAATCCATCCAGTGAGATTTAAGTGACAAGTGGATTTTGCACCCCTCAAAGACAGGAAATAGATGGCTGAAAAAGACAGATCCTCAAGTGGGCAGGGCTTGTGTATTGCTATTGTGTGTGGATAGGGCAATGACTGTATATATCAATGGACAAAGCCATCGATCACATGACACCATTCATTCCTATGCGAAGATTCAATAACGAATTGAAGCCAAATTAAGTCAGTTAAGATGACGTCTCATGGAGACAGAGCATGCGCAGTTTGAGTTATTCCAGAAAGTGGAGGTTCAGGCAGGGCTGTAGTCAGGGTCTGCGTTTTAGTGAGGTCTGGATGGGAAATTGTAAGTAAGTTAACTTCTTATGGGCAGGTAGCGTCCCACCTGGCCAACATCCGGGGAAATTGCAGAGCGCGAAATTCAAACTAGAGAATTATACATATTTAACTGTCATAAAATCACAAGTGTAATACATCAAAATAAAGCCTAACCTCTTGTTAATCCAGCCGCTGTGTCAGATTTCAAAAAGGCTTTACGGCGAAAGCACACCATGCAATTATCTGAGGACAGCTCCCCGCATACAAAACCATGTTAAACATATTTCAACCAGGCAGGTGTGACACAAAAGTCAGAAATAGAAATATAATAAATGCCTTACCTTTGATGATCTTCTTCTGTTGGCACTCCAAAAGGTCCCAGTTACATGACAAATGGTCCTTTTGTTCGATAATGTCCTTCTTTATATCCATAAAAACTCAGTTTAGCTGGCGCGCTTCAGTCAATAAGCCACCCAATTTCCCTCCATCAAAATGCATACAAAATGAATCCCAAACGTTACTAATAAACTTTTCCAAACAAGTCAAACAACGTTTATAATCAAACCTTAGGTACCCTAATACGTAAATAAACGATAAAATTTAAGACGGATTATCGTTATTGTCTTTACCGGAGAAAAATACCAAAGAACGAGCTCTCACTCACGTGCTTGGAAACACTACAGCCAAAACGGGAGCCACCTAGAAAAACTACAATTCCTGGCTCATTTTTCCAAAAACCAGCCTGAAACTCTTTCTAAAGACTGTTGACATCTAGTGGAAGCCATAGGAACTGCAATCTGGGAGGACATCGCCTTATAATAAAAGTGACCGCCATTGAAAATAGTGGTAGGCTGAATTATTGTTTTTTGGGATGGTTTGTCCTCGGGGTTTTGCCTGCCATATCAGTTCTGTTATACTCACATACATTATTTTAACAGTTTTAGAAACTTTAGAGTGTTTTCAATCCAAATCTTCTACCAATTATATGCATATCCTAGCTTCTGGGCCTAAGTAACAGGCAGTTTACTTTGGGCACGCTTTTGGAAGTGTACATAATGGGGGGTGCTAGGCATATTGTAGACAGGGCTTCAGCACCATCTTGCTCCTACCTGGAGCTCCAATGTCTAATTTCCTGCAATTCTACACATTTTTCCATGACTTATGCCATCTTAATATGATATCTTAGTGAGAATGACTAACAAAATGATTGGGGACCCCCTGGAGGTAAGGGCCCCTGGGCACATGACCTGCGTGCCCGGTTGGTAATTCGGTCATGTTTAAGACAAAATTAGATAGCTGGCTAGACTAACTTGACTTATTTACAAATCTAAAAATGTTTTAACTGACATGGACAAACTGAATTGCTTTCAGTGAGGACTGGCTCAAATTGTGAGAATGACAACACAATTTTTTTTCATCATGAGCAAAATCTTTTGGTTTTCTACCCAAAGTTGCAAAGGAAATGTTGTGATTCAGTGGTGAAAGTAAGCCGGTCCTGTACGTCGTCCCGGTAAAACATAAGCCTATAACAATAATTAAAACAAAATGTCCAGAAAACTGTAAGCTATTATACCATTATTTATCATCAGGCTACCAGATGTCAGAGGCATGAAAAATGAGCAAATGATAGACTGACACTGAGACACGCACAGACAGCAGTGGATGCATACATTCTGGCGTAATGACAACCAACACTTTTTAGTGTTTTGTGTAACAGTCTCTTTCCATTCACCACTGTTTGAGGCTGAAAATATGTTGCGACTGGAGGAACGTGCGTGAGTAGCCTAGTAAAGGCGCCCTTTAGAAGTAATTGTTTGACAATAATTTGAAAAAATCTTGACTGGTTGTGTTTATGCCACAATAAAAGGTCATACATTTTAAAAGTTAAATGACAAATATTTAAGTCTAGCTCCACAGACATCCTCTTGAATTAACAGGGATTATGTATGCAATTCTATGATTAAGCGCATGCACACATAGGTCCCGGGAATAAGTCTACTTTCACCCCTGTTGTGATCTATTTAATAAACACAAGAGACCAAAGTACATTGAAAGAAAGGCCGGATATACGCCATCAGATACGTCATCAGAGCGCGCAACATAACATTGTACTGTCTACACTCGGTTTGTTGTTTACATTAACCTGTTGGGTCTAGGGGGCAGCATTTGCACGTCTGGATAAAAAAAATGTACCCGATTTAATCTGGTTACTAATCCTACCCAGTAACTAGAATATGCATATACTTATTATATATGGATAGAAAACACTCTAAAGTTTCCAAAACTGTTTGAATGGTGTCTGTGAGTATAACAGAACTCATTTGGCAGGCAAAACCCTGAGACATTTTCTGACAGGAAGTGGATACCTGATGTGTTGTATTGACTTTAAACCTATCCCATTGAAAAACACAGGGGTTTAGGAATATTTTGGCACTTCCTATTGCTTCCACTAGATGTCACCAGCCTTTACAAAGTGTTTTGAGTCTTCTGGAGGGAGATCTGACCGAACAAGAGCCATGGAACGATGATGGCCCATTAGACACCTTGCGCGCGAGTTCATCTTGGGTACCCTCGTTCCAATACGTTATAAAAGAGTATGCATTCGTCCACCTTGAATATTATTCATGTTCTGGTTAAAAAAGGCCCTAATGATTCATGCTATACAACGTTTGACATGTTTGAACGAACGGAAATATATTTTTTCCCCTCGTTCATGACGAGAAGTCCGGCTGGCTTACATCATGTGCTAACGAGACGGAGATTTTTGGACATAAATGATGAGCTTTTTTGAACAAAACTACATTCGTTATGGACCTGTGATACCTGGAAGTGACATCTGATGAAGAGAATCAAAGGTAATGGATTATTTACATAGTATTTTCGATTTTAGATCTCCCCAACATGACGTCTAGTCTGTATCGCAACGCGTATTTTTCTGGGCGCAGTGCTCAGATTATTGCAAAGTGTGATTTCCCAGTAAGGTTATTTTTAAATCTGGCAAGTTGATTGCGTTCAAGAGATGTAAATCTATAATTCTTTAAATGACAATATAATATTTTACCAATGTTTTCTAATTTTAATTATTTAATTTCTGACGCTGACTTGACTGCCGGTTATTGGAGGGAAACGATTTCCTCAACATCAATGCCATAGTAAAACGCTGTTTTTGGATATAAATATGAACTTGATAGAACTAAAAATGCATGCATTGTCTAACATAATGTCCTAGGAGTGTCATCTGATGGAGATTGTAAAAGGTTAGTGCATCATTTTAGCTGGTTTTATGGTTTTGGTGACCCTGTCTTTGACTTGACAAAACATTACACACAACTCTTGTAAATGTACTGTCCTAACATACTCTAAATTTATGCTTTCGCCGTAAAACCTTTTTGAAATCGTAAAACGTGGTTAGATTAAGGAGATGTTTATCTTTCAAATGGTGTAACATAGTTGTATTTTTGAAAAATTTGAATTTTGACATTTATTTGGATTCAAATTTGCCGCTCTTGAAATGCACCTGCTGTTGATGGAGTGCACCACGGGTGGCACGCTAGCGTCCCACCTAGCCCCAAGAGGTTAAAACATTTTCATTAAATTGATTTTAATCAGAACTAAAGTTTTGTTGCTAAGGATTCCACGTCACGGTTAGCCTTTACAGCTGGGACTGCAAGTTTGTGTTCCTTTTTTTGAGTGGATTCCGCGAGTGCTAGCTGGCTGTACTACAGACACCTATCGTCATCATGGGAAAGACTCATTGTTATCTTTCGTAAAACAACTGGTTGCAGTAAAGAGCCAACCTGGATACTAAGGAGATCCTGAGGGAAATCGACAAGTACCAACAGCTTTACACTATGGAGGAACAACATACTCCATCATGGAAAGATCCGACTACCTCACAAAATAACTTTAACCTGACAAAAAAAGAAAAACAGATTAATCTACAAACACGGACGATTTACTTACCATTGAAGTAGAGGCTAGTGCTCTGGCTGGAATCCATGCAACACTGGAAAAGCTGTGTGAGGAGGTAGAAGGGTTGAGGGGGAGTTTGGAGTTCAGCCAGAGTGAAATTCTCACTCTCCAAAGAGAAAACAAGACACTCACAGCCAAGGTAATAATACACGATTCCCACATGGATTTTCTACTCAGGGAAAACAGGGTGATGAAGGAGTCGCTACTAGACATACAAAGTCGTAGCATGTGTGAAAATAAAAAAACTTCTGTGATTCCTGAGGACGCATTAAAAAATCCAGAGGGCGCGATCAGAGAATTCATGCAATCCGCCTTCAAACTTCCTATAGAGACTGTAAACAAGGTGGCTTTCCACCGAGAACACAGACTTGGAGCTCGGAGCGACAAGACCATCATCGCAAAATTTAAACACTACCAGCAAAAGGAGCTGTTCAAAAGCAAGGGAAGGGAGCTTAAAGGGACCAAATTAGGTCGCAATGACCAATTTCCCAGGGAGATAAACGAACGTCGTAAGAGACTGTATCCGGTACAAAGACAACAAAAGGAGAAGGGTAAGCGTGCCTTTATCATTGTGGACAAACTCTTTATAGATGGACAGCTATTCCGAGACAGCTCCATAACACCGTGGCTGTACTAAATTCTACAGGGACTTCAGGTTACAAAAAAAGAAGGTATGGGAACTGTAAAAATATCTGAACATTATGAAGTGAATATGAACACACACGTACTCAATTACATGCTTGCTTTCACATACGGACTTATACATACACACACACCTGATCTCGCTCTCGTCTCTCACTCTCTCTTTCTCTCTTTTGTCTTCTCTTCTCTCCCTCTCTATTGTCGAACTGTTTTATAATTTAATGTGTTAGACAAACAATTATCTTTTTTATGTATTTGTCTACAAGTTTATATATGTTTACAACAACCAGGGGAAAGTTATCAGAATAGTGACTTTGGGGAATAATAGCGTATTGTACGGAATACATTTGTACTGTAGTGAAGCCATCTCTAGAGTAATGCAAGGTCTCTTTCACGATCATGTGAAACGTCAATTGCTATGGAAATGCTGGGATGTGTTTTTCAATTATGTTAAAGGTAATTGTGATACAATATGGATTACAATTACCATCATGAATATTAAAGCTATACACATTACATGTTACACAACCATGCAAATTGGCAGAGTTATTATTTATTTCGACATCACACATTATAGTCTTAGTCTTATACAGATATCGTACACACTCTCACTAAATCACATCCAATATCATACAAATCAACCTACTAAGATTTACAACACACATAATATCTTGTCTCAATTTTCTAACATATGTGCCATTGGCTCACAGGCAAGGGAATACAAATATTGCTAGAACCTATTTCTTGAATTCTAAATATCAGACATTTAAAAGCTCTCGTTTTGACCGTCACAATGCCTCTGATGGCAGTAACTTTACAAGCACTAATTTTGGTCAATTTAGACTGAGAATAGTATCTAGTTATGATAATGGGTGAAATAAGTGTAGCATTTATAATGAACAGTTTAGCAGATTATAAAAAAATAAGAAGATCAGTCTTTACATGGCTAAAGGAGAAGGAATATAACATACTGTTTACAGGAAACTCACTCTACATCCTTAGATGAAGTTGCGTGGAAAAAGGAATGGGGTGGTGAAATAATTTTTTGTCTTGGACAAAGGAACTCAAAGGGTGTGATTGTGCAAACAGTCAGGAATGATTCGCAAGGAAAGTGGATCCTTTTGAATATGAAAGTGGACGAAAAGAGATTTGGCTCATTAATCTAAATGGTCCAAATCAGGATGATACATACTTCTTCGAAAATATTTATACAAATGTATTGAACTTACAGTCAACAAATGATCTAATCATTATGGTAGGAGACTATAACACACTGTTAAGCACCTCAATGGACCGTAAAGGGAATCACTCTACAAACTATCATCACCGTGCCCTTAAGGAAATCACAAATATTATGGACACTTTAGAAATAGTGGATATTTGGAGACTAAGAAACCCTGACCTAGTGAGAAATACATGGAGGAGACGTAATCACGCTAGTCATCTTGACTACTTTCTTGTCTCTTTCTCTCTTGCATCAAAGGTTAAAAAA
This sequence comes from Salmo salar, assembly GCF_965601325.2. NCBI lineage: Eukaryota > Metazoa > Chordata > Actinopteri > Salmoniformes > Salmonidae > Salmo > Salmo salar. The sequence goes on from NC_138300.1 coordinate 71,048,416, forward strand.
GTTTTAATAGGAGAAAGAATATGATCGGATCATCATCTAATTGGCATTCACATAACTCTCACAGATTTTCCACGTGGACGGGGCTATTGGAAATGTAAACAAAGTTTACTGTAGGACAACTTATTTTTAACTAAGACAAAATAATTTATAACTGAATTTGTCCAGTATAATATAGGTTCAGAAAATCCCCTTATTGTTTGTGATACCTTTAAATGTACCTTCGGGGGTCATTCAATTCAATATTCATCAATAATAAAATAGCAGTTTCTGGCTAAAGAGACAACACTAACAAGGGATATACATGAACTAATAGTACAGGTAGACAGCAATAAAATTGATACTACACAGATACAAAATAAGTTAGAGGAAAAACAAAAAGAACTTGAGGAACTTATTAAAAAATGATCTAATGTTATCTATAATAAAAATAAAGCAAACTGGATGGAATATGGAGAGCAATGCACAAAAGTCTTCCTGAATCTCCAATACCGGAACGCTAACAAAAATAATTTGCAGAAATTCGTTACTGAAGACGGTCATCTATGATTCTCTGAATTATATTTAAAAAAAGGAAGTTAATTATTTTAGGCAGATGTTATTTTCTGTCTCATCCTCTCACTGAATGAAGATTATGGTAAGGAATTCTATCAAAAAAATATAAAAATTGAAAATTAACAAATCTGTGTGAAGGCCAAATTACAGAGGAAGAACTTTTTGAGGCTATTAAATCCTTTCAGCCTGGAACAACCCCAGGACTTGATGGCATACCGGTAAAGGTATATGAAGTATTTTTTGATATACTAAAAGCTCCATTGTTAGATTGTTTTAACTACTCCTATAGAAATGGTAGCCTGTCAGGTACTCAGCAGGAAGGTCTGATTTATCTTTTATTAAAACAAGACCCAGATGGCAAATATAAAGACCCAGTCTATCTAAAAAACCAGAGGCCCCTTACACTTCAATGTTGTGACGCAAAAATACTAGCGAAATGCATAGCACTCAGAATTAAATGGGTTTTACCAGGTATTGTTCATCCTGATCAGACAGGTTCTTTACATGGACGATACGTTGGAGATAATATACGACAGCTACTAGAAATAATAGATCATCATGAAACATATAAGAAGCCAGGAATGGTATTTATTGTGGATTCTGATAAGATATTTGATAAAGTAAGACTGGATTTTATTTATAAATGCCTGGATTTTTCAATTTCATTAATTCTCTTATATAATGGGTAAAAATAATGTATAGCAACCCCATTTGTAAAATAGTAAATAACGGCTACTTCTCAAAGAGTTTTGAATTGTCAAGAAGAGTTCAACAAGGGTGTCCGCTGTCACCACATTTATTCGCTATGGACATCAAAATGCCAGCTATTAAAATCAGATCCAATAACATTAGAGGATTAGAAATCCAAGGCTTAAAAACAAAGGTGTCCATGTATGCCGATGACTCAAGATTTATATTACGTCTGCAAGCTAGATCCCTGCAATGTCTCATTGATGATCTAGATAACTTTTCTGTACTCTCTGGACTAAAACCTAATTATGATAAGCGTACAATATTACGCATTGGATCTTTAAAAAATACAACTTTACATAACCCTGCAATTTACCTATAAAATGGGCTGATGGTGAAGTAGACATACTCGGTATTGCACTGATTAACTACTTAGTCATATCTCAGTTTACTCACTTACTTATGTTGCTGCCTATTTCTGATGATTCGTTTTTCAAATCATATGAGCAAAATATATTTCACTTTATCTGGGATGCTAAACCAGACAAAATAAAACGTGCTTATCTATATAATGAATATGAATTGGGTGGGTTGAGATTGTTAAATATAAAAGCACTAAACCTCTCTCTAAAAGCTTCACTCATTCAAAAGTTTTATTTGAACCCTAAATGGTTCTCAAGTAGATTACTAAGAAAAGCTCATCTATTGTTTAAAAATTGCCTTTTTGCCTTTGTGCAGATTGCCATGTCTCATTTTCGATTAATTGAAAGTGATTCGTTTTTCAAAGTATCTCTCTTTTTCAAACAAGCATTGCCGAGATGGCTACAATTTCAATTTCATCCCCCTGAAAAGATACAACAAATATTATGGCTGAACTCAAATGTGCTGGTTGATAAAACACCTGTATTTATGGGAAAGATGTTTAAAAAGGGTATTTTGTTCTTAAATTATATTGTAAATTGGAATGGTAGAGTTATGTCCTTCACGGAATCAGAATTGTGCAGGAAGGTCTGCTCAATCCAAGAGTACAACCAATTGATTACAGCATTACCCCAAAAATGGAGGAGGCAGGTGGCAGCAGGAGGAGGTAGGGAACTGGTCTGTCTGCCCATTAAAAAGGATCAAAACTAGCAGAGGAATAAAAATAGCATAAATAGGAAAGTATACCAGTTTAATTTAAGGACCAGGATGTTGACATGCTGACAACTGTGCCATACAGATTGCAAAATAGTTGGGAAGATATTTTTTATATACACCCTGTACCATGAGTTGATATATAAAACAACGCAAGATTCAAGACTTTGTGCTTTTCAGCTAAAATTATTATATAGATTTCTTGCCAACAACATGTTGAATATTTGGGGCATAAAATCATCGAAGCTCTGCTGATTTTGTTGTGAGGAAACAGAATCAATAGACCATTTATTTTGGTATTGCCCTCAGGTAGCCTGTTTCTGGTCTCCGGTTCAGGAATGGCTGAAAATGCATAGCATTGATCTAAAATTGACCCTAGAAATAATACTGTTAGAAGATCTGGAGAGACCAGGTCAGTCAATGACTAATATACTAATACTCTTAGTAAACGTATTTATCTTCAACTCACAATCTGTGGATTCTATTTGATTAGATAGATTGCAATTGTATGTTAAACATCACAGCATAGTTGAAAGATATGTGTTGCGTAGAAACCTGAAGTTGGTGGCCAGCAGAGATAGATGGGATGGGCTGAGGGAAGCTGAGGGTTAGTATGTGGAATTGGAGACAAGTGGGAGTGGAGTTGCTGTGTGTAGATAGAATGATTGTCAAAGATAAAAGTTTAAAAAAAGTCTAAATAAAACATAATAAAAAGTACATTTGAATGACACTGAGGGGCAGTGTTTTTATATCTAATGCCTGTTTGCCTGAGGCTGATGCCGTGCAGGTGTTTGTACACATGCATATACACACACTCTCATTCAAATAAACACATACAAGAACACACACATACATGTAATAGTGCCAGACATGAATACAAACATATACAGTTGGCATTGCTGTTATGATTTTAGTTGTCCTTGATGTCCTTTGTTATTAATGTATTCTTTTGTGTTATTCTTTTTTTGAAATGTTGTTTACTGTTTTCTTCTGTCTTTTCCTTTTTTCTCTTTAGTTCATTCTCTTGGTTGTTGGTGCATCGGGGGGTTTTGGGGGTGGAGAGCTATATCCACAGTAAAACAAGTCCTATATCGACATATCCTGAAAGGCTGCTCAGCAAGGAAGAAGCCACTGCTCCAAAACTGCCATAAAAAAAGCCAGACTACGGTTTGCAACTGCACATGGGGACAAAGATCATACTTTTTTGAGAAATGTCCTCTGGTCTGATGAAACAAAAACAGAACTGTTTGGAGGAAAAAGGGGGAGACTTGTAAGCCGAAGAACACCATCCCAACCTTGAACAAGTGGGGTGGCAGCATCATGTTGTGGGGGTGCTTTGCTGCAGGAGGGACTGGTGCACTTCACCAAATTGATTGCATCATGAGGGAGGAAAATTATGTGGATATATTTAAGCAACATCTCAAGACATCAGACAGGAAGTTAAAGCTTGGTCGCAAATGGGTCTTCCAAATGAACAACGACCCCAAGCATACTTCCAAAGTTGTGGCAAAATGGCTTAATAAGGACAACAAAGTCAAGGTATTGGAGTGGCCATCACAAAGCCCTGACTTCAATCCTATAGAACATTTGTGGGCAGAACTGAAAAAGCATGTGCGAGCAACAATCCTACAAACCTGACTCAGTTACACCAGCTCTGTCAGGGGGGATGGGCCAGAATTCACCCAACTTATTGTGGGAAGCTTGTGGAAGGCTACCCGACACGTTTGACCCAAGTTAAACAATTTAAAGGCAATGCTACCAAATACTAATTGAGTGTATGTAAACTTCTGACCCACTGGGAATGTGATGAAAGAAATTCAAGCTGAAATAAATCTTTGTCTCTACTATTATTCTGACATTTCACATTCTTAAAATAAAGTGGTGATCCTAACTGACCTAACACGACAGGGAATTTTTTACGAGGATTAAATGTCAGGAATTGTGAAAAAAATGATTAAATGTAAACTTCTGACTTCAGCTATACATTACAGAAGAAGCAATACTCCAAACCGCATATTCACACTTCTTGTCAGACATAGAGAACTGTATATTGGTTGTTGTGGTGGGATTGGCCTTGGATGTGGAGGGTCCGTGGGTGGCTTTAATTGGATTCCTCATGTCTTATTTTGAGTACTATATTTATTGAATATTATCTGATTCTCTGAGATCAAATTACATTTTAACAAAATGTTTCAGAAATACCAATATCACCTGTTTTCTAATTACAAAAATTATTTCAGAAAAATCTGAGATGATGGGCATCATGACTTGTGGAAATGACATAGAATGACTTGAATGTTACATAGCTAATGTTAGCTAGGGAAATGATTCAGGTTTACAGTTGCTGATGCTTGGCATAGAAAGTTAGCAGGCGGGCTAGCTAACTAGCCAACTCCAGTCATGTGCTAATGTAGGCAGGTAAGCCTATCTTTAGGTTGCTGGTTGTAGGGCACCGGATGCCACTATAGGGTGTTTCGTTAGATGTGCACTGACCTAGAAATGCCTCAGACATGATAAAGAAAAACATATTCCCCCAGAGTGAAATGTTCCTTTAAACTCATCAACGAAAAATGAAAACTAAGGGGAAAGCTCATTCAAACAAGATCACCTCACCTTAAACAGAAGTTCACACGCTTCAGAAACACTTCATACACCAGCTCATTTTGCACAAGCAGAGGAAATGGTCCACATTCTACCACTAACTGAACAAAGACTGCAACACCTGCACTATCGGGCAAAAATAAAAAGACTCATTGGAAATGAGGTCAACAAAGCAACATCAGCCATAGTCCGAAACAGCAAGCTCCTGGAGAACAACCAACAAAAAGCACAAACCTTCTACAACCACCTACAACAAGTACATTTATGCCCAGAAGACCCAAAATTTGACAAAGAATGGAAAACATCAGTAGACTAAGACCTTGCCAAAACCACACCCATACCAATACTCCGTAACAACCTAACTCTTCCCCTTACAGAACCAGTAACATCTAAAGAACTACAGACCCATATCAAAAGGTACGAAGGTAAAAGCCCAAGGAGAGGATGAGGTTGACACAGGCTCCTCAAAGAAGCTCCACAGCATTACTTGAACTTGCTGGGTCAGCTCTTCTCTGCCTGCCTCCGAACCGGCCACTTCCCTACTCACTGGAAGTCAGCACTGGTGACAATATTTAAGAAACTTGGAAAAAACTCACAAAATGTCACCAGCCCATCAGAAATATTTCCTATTTTCACAGCCAGAATTATGACCGCAATAGCTGGTGGTGGCACGAAAGGGCTGGGCTTTGATGAATAAACAAGTTGTAGTTGTGATGAGGGCTTGGCCACTCACTGGCCAATCAAGGCAATCCATGGCTTAATACTACATACGTTTGTCTCAAGTTCTGTAGGTCAACGACAGTCTTTGCATTGTCATCAACTCCAATTCAAGGAATACAGTGCCTTGCAAAAGTATTCATCCCCCTTGACATTTTTCCTATTATGTTGCATTACAACCTGTAATTTGAATGGATTTTTATTTGGATTTCATGTAATGGGCATGCACAAAATAGTCCAAATTGGTGAAGTGAAATTAAAAAAATAAATACTTAAAAAATATTTTTTTACGGAAAGTGGTGCGTGCATATGTATTTGCTATGAAGCCCCTAAATAAGATCTGGTGCAACCAATTACCTTCAGAAGTCATGTAATTAGTTAAATAAAGTCCTCTTGTGTGCAATCTAAGTGTAACATGATCTCAGTATATATATATATATATGGGCTTTGACTATGTATACACATACCCGTTCTGAAAGGCCTCAGAGTCTACAACACCACTAAGCAAGGGGCATCACCAAGCAAGCAGCACCATGAAGACCATGGAGCTCTCCAAACAGGTCAGAGACAAAGTTGTGGAGTAGTACAGATCAGGGTTGTGTAATAAAATAATATCTGAAACTTTGAACATCCCACAGAGCACCATTAAATCTATTATTAAAAAATGGAAAGAATATGGCACCAGAACAAACCTGCCAAGAGAGGTCCACCAAGCAAAACTCACGGACCAGGCAAGGAGGGCATTAATCAGAGAGGCAACAAAGAGACCAAAGATAAACCTGAAGAAGCTGCAAAGCTCCACAGCGGAGATTTGAGTATCTGTCCATAGGACCACTTTAAGCCGTACACTCCACAGAGCTGGGCTTTACGGAAGAGTGGCCAGAAAAAAAGCCATTGCTAAAAAGAAAAAAATAGGCATGTGGGAGACTCCCCAAACATATGGAAGAAGGTACTCTTGTCAGATGAGACAAAAATGTAGCTTTTTGGCCATCAAGGAAAACACTATGTCTGGCACAAATCCAACACCTCTCATCACTTCCAAGAACACCATCCCCACAGTGAAGCATGGTGGTGCAACATCATGCTGTGGGGATGTTTTTCATCAGCAGGGAATGGGAAACTGGTCAGAATTGAAGGAATGATGGATGGCGCTAAATACAGGGATTTTCTTGAGGGAAACCTGTTTCAGTCTTCCAGAGACTTGAGACTGCGACGGAGGTTCACCTTCCAGGAGGACAATGACCCTAAGCATATTGTTAAAGCAACACTCGAGTGGTTGAAGTGGAAACATTTAAATGTATTGGAATGGCCTAGTCAAAGCCCAGACCTCAATCCAATTGAGAATCTGTGGTATGACTTAAAGATTGCGGTACACCAGCAGAACCCATCCAACTTGAAGGAGCTGGAGCAGTTTTGTCTTGAAGAATGGGCAAAAATCCCAGTGGCTAGGTGTTCCAAGCTTATAGAAACATACCCCAATAGACTGGCAGTTGTAGTTGCTGCAAAAGGTGGCTCAAAAAAGAATTGTCTTTGGGGTGGGGTGAATAGTTGTGCACGCTCAAGTTCTGTTTTTTTGTCTAATTTCTATATCTATAATATATTTTGCATCTTCAAAGTGTTAGGCATGTTGTGTAAATCAAATTATACAATCCCCCGCAAGAAAATTATTTTAAATCCAGGTTGTAAGGCAACAAAATAGGAAAAATGCCAAAGGGGTGAATACTTTCGCAAGCTGTATTCTTGTCCTAGTGCACTGTGGAATAATATTTTATTAAATAGCATGGGGCAGGCTACAGTAATGAGTAATAGCAACAGTAGAAAAAAATATCCAGTTTGCTCAATAACTTTGGAGTGTTGACAGTCAACATTGTTTTAATTGGCTTTCATGAGTATAGGCGGGGATGTATAGGCGCATCGCACTTCTTCTCAAATAAAAAATACTAGACTCCTGTGAATTGTATTGTATGTGTGAGGCCTGTTCTCAATAAGCAAGATTTAGCCTAGGTTCTACCGTTGATATGGCGTTATAGGACTGAACATTTTGAATATGTTTGGAGGAGCGCGTTTGTCTTTGGTGACCGGACAATCGGCACTCTTTGGAAATGGGGATGGATATAAACCAAATGGAGTATGCACTGCAGGTAGGCCTATGTGAATGTGAATAATGCAAAAGCATGACGGCAAAAGCCTCACCAGTAAACTATTTAGAAACATTTTATGGATAATGCATGGCCAGGAAAAGAAAGACACCATACGCATTACTGTTGAACCAGCTTTCGTTACAGTAGGGTAAGGGTAGTCTATTAAGGGCGTGTTTTAATCAAACAAAATGGAAAACAAGCAATTGTTAGAGGAAAATAACTTCAATATTTGTAAATACGAGTGTCACCAGATTCTCATCTCTTGTTCCATGATGGGCATAATACCCTACATGGAGTTTTTTTACGCACATACAAAATAATAACAGGAGATTGCTTTAAATAATGTACAACAGCCTACATAGATAAAGAGGATGTCCGCTTACTGTTGTGCTGCTCCCAAACTTGATCTTTTAATGAAGCTTTGGTGATTAAGATTTATTTCAAAGCAGTCTCACGAGCCAACCCTTTTATCAATGGTCTTTACTACTTGGTGAATGCATTGTGCAGGACGGAAAAAAAATGCCTTTGTTGAAAGGAGAGGAGGCTATGCTTGGTTTTTAATCAATTGAAACAAAATGGGGAAAAACAATTCATTTTTGTTTTGTTTCTAAATACGAGGTTTACAATGACAAAAAGCAGATCTCTCTTGTTCCATGTGCATATGGGCACTGTTCGTTACGGCTGGATAGGCTTCACTTCCATTATCAAAACCCATGCCATAATCAAAAGCTTTTGGTTGGTCTTAAAGCTGCAATATTTCACTTTTTGGGCAAGCAGACCAAATTCACATAGAAATACAAGTTATAGATCTGTCATTCTCATTGAAAGCAAGTCTAATTATCGTCAATTTCAATGCTTCTTGTTCTTAATTTTTGTTTTTACGTCTTTTATTTTTGGTTTTGTAGACCAGCTTAAAATACAATATATTTGCTAATGGAAAATATATTTCACAGTTTAGATGGTACAATGATTCTCTACATTATTACTTGCTTGTTTTGTCACAAACTGAAATTAAGTGAACTATACTGAAAAAAATATAAACGCTACATGCAATAATTGAAAACATTTGACTGAGTTACAGTTCATATAAATAAATCAGTCAATTGGAATAAATTCATTAGGCCCAATTCTAGGGATTTCACATGACAGGGAATACAGATACCTTAAAAGAAAGGTAGAAGCATGGATCAGAAAACAATGAGTCAGCATCTGGGTTGACCACCATTTGCCTCATGCAGCGTGACACATCTCCTTTGCATAGAGTTGATCAGGCTGTTGATTGTGGCCTGTGGAATGTTGCCCAACTCCTCTTCAATGGCTGTGCGAAGTTGCTGGATATTGGTGGGAACTGAAACGCGCTGTTGTACACATTGATCCAGAGCATCCCAAGCAAGCTCAATGGGTGATATGTCTGTTGAGTATCCAGGACATGGAAGAACTAGGTCATTTCCAGCTTCCAGAAATTGTCTAAAGACCCTTGCAAAATGGAGCTTGCATTATCATGAGGTGATGGAGGCAGATGAATGGCACAACCATGGGCCTCAGGATCTAGTCACAGTATCTCTGTGCATTCAAATTGCCATCGATAAATTGCAATTGTGTCCGTTGTCTGTAGGTTATGCCTGCCCATACCCTAACTGCACCATGGGGCACTCTGTTCACAACGTTGATATAAGCAAACCGCTCGCCCAGACGACATCATACATGTGGTTTGCGGTTGTGAGGACAGTTGGACTTACTGCCAAATTCTCTAAAACAACCTTGTAGAGAAATTAAAATTAATTTTTCTGGCAACATCTCTGGTGGACATTCCTGCAGTCAGCATGCCAATGACATGCTCCCAAAACTTGAGACATCTGTGGCATTGTCCTGTGTGACAAAACTGCACATTTTAGAGTGGTCTTTTATTGTCCCCAAACACAAGGTGCACCTGTGTAATGATCATGCTGTTAAATCAACTTCTTGATATGCCACACCTGGATTATCTTGGCAAAGGAGAAATGATCACTAACAGGAATGTAAACATATTTGTGCACACAATTGGATAGAAATAAACGTTGTCTGTTTATGGAACATTTCCAGGATCTTTTATTTCAGCTCATGAAAAATAGGAGCAACACTTTACATGTTGCATTTATATTTTTGTTCAGTATTAGAATTTTAGCAACCAGGAGATGGCGGAGCACTTTCTGCACAGTGCACATTTAAATCTCTACATCAGCGCATACTGAAATTGGCACTTTGGTTAAAAAAATGTAAGGACACACCTTAAATGTTGCCACCCCTCCCACCTCAGTGCAAGCGAGCTCATATAAAACAGGTAATTTACCAATCCTGGCGCTAGGGTTTTGAAATAGGAAGTGGACAACCCACCTTGCAAACATTGAAGTAGAGGGGGGGAAAAATAATCAACCACTTGAAAGCCCTGTGTGGGAGGAGTACCGTAGCAGCACCAACAACTGTGATGAAAGTACACCAAAGCTACATCAGGCCTGTCTTCAAGTACTCCTCCCCAATTTAGATAATCACATCAACAGAAAGAAAAGCAACAAATAATCCAGAACACAGCAATAAGATCCTCCCTAAAAGCATTCCTGTCACCTACCTTCACAAAATCTCATTAAAAAAAGAATAAACAAGCACCTGGACCTGCTGGGACAGAAATACATTTACAGGGGCCTCCCGTGTGGCGCAGCGGTCTAAGGCACTGCATCACAGCACTTTAGGCGTCACAACAGACCCGGGTTTGATCCCAGGCTGTGTCACAACCGGCTGTGACTGGGAGTCCCATAGGGTGGCGCACAATTGTCCCAGTGTCGTCCGGGTTAGGGGGAAGGTTTGGCCTTGGCTCATCGTGCTCTGGCAAGTCCTTGTAGCGGGCCAGGCGCCCACAGGCTCACTTTGGTCATCTTTTGAACTGTGTTTTCTCCGACACATTGGTGTGGTTGGCTTCCGGGGTAGGAAGCACGGTTTGGCGGGTCATGCTTAGGAGACAAAGCGCAGTTTGGCGGGTCATGTTTCGGAGGACACATGACTTGACCTTTGCCTCTCCAGAGCCAGTTGCAGCCATGAGACAAGAATGAAATTGGGGAGAAAATAAGTTAAAAATATTAAAATAAGAAATACATTTACATAGCAAAAGACAACCAATCAGTGAAGAAAATAATAGAAGAATACACTACCAAAACACTCCTTTCTCCACCACACTGAGCACTACCTATCCCAAACCTTTTCCCTAAACCGGGTTCAAATCCAAACCCCAACCCAGACCTCTACCGGGTCTGTATCCTAACCCTCTATGCAGCCACAAGACAAGCCACTGAACAACTGCAATAAAGTGTAATATATTACAGTGCAATATATTATAAAAAATTAAACGAAGTGGATGGAATATGTGGAAAAATGCACCAAATAATTTTTTTATCTTCAAAATAGAAACGATACCTAAAATAATTACTGAAAACTGTTAGAAATGACGGAGTCACCCATAATTCATCAAACTATATTTTGAAAAAGGAAGGAAGCAGAGTACTTTAAGCATATGTTTTCATCTCAGTCTCCTCAATCTCCACTAACCAAAGTTAATTGTGTGGATTTTCCCTATTAATAATGTAAAATTAACAGCTGTACAGAAAGGCTCATGTGAAGGCTAAATTAAAGAGGAGGAACTTCTTGATGTAGTTAAAGCCTTTAAGTCTGGGAAAAACTCCAGGGCTGGATGGCATACCAGTTGAGGTATACCAGTCCTTTTTTGATGTACTCAGAGGACCGTTATTAGCATGTTTTAACCCCTCCTATAAAACCCCTCCTATTTTTATCATCAAATACTCAACAAGAAGGTCTGATTTCATTATTACTGAAACAGGACCCAAGTCATATATATATATATATATATATATATATATATATATATAAAGACACAGTCCATTTAAAAAATTGTATGCCCCTTACTCTTCAGTCTTGTGATGCAAATATTCAAGCAAAAATGCCTAGCGCATAGAATTAAAAAGGTATTTGAGAATGTCGAATCTGAGAATAGAAAGGTTCAGAACTTTTGTGAAACATCACAGCACAGTTGAAAAACATATGGTAAATAGAAATCAAAACTGGATGGTTCAGAGATAGATGGGAGGGGTATAGAGGAGCTGAAGGATGGGGCTAAAAACAAACAAAAGATAACTATTGTAAAATATACGATATGCAAAAATGTAGGTACTATGTATAAACTGGAAATAGAAGCCTATGTGTGGTTGTCCACTAGTTTACTCCAATTAGGGGAGGGGTGGTAGGGTTAGGGGAAAATAATAGAAGAAAATATAAAAAAGATATACTGTACCAGTCAAACATTTGGACACACCCACTCATTCCAGGGTTTTTCTTAATGTTTTACTATTTTCTACATTGTAGAATAGACATCATAACTATGAAGTAACAGATGGAATCATGTAGTAACCAAAAAGTATTGAACAAATCAAAATACATTTTATATTTGAGATTCTTCAAAGTAGCCACCCTTGATGACAGCTTTGCACACTCTTGACATTCTCTCAACCAGCTTCATGAGGTAGTCACCTGGAATGCATTTCAATTAACCTCTCTAGGGTAGGGGGCAGTATTTTCTGTTGACTAGGTGGGATGATTTCGTCCCACATACCCTAGAGAGGTTAACAGGTGTGCCAAGTTCATTTGTGTAATTTCTTTTCTTCTTAATGCATTTGAGCCAATCTGTTGTGTTGTGACAAGTTAGGGGTGGTATACAGAAGATAGCCCTATTTGGAAAAAGACCAAGTCCATATTATGGCAAGAACTGCTCAAACAAGCAAAGAGAAACGACAGTCCATCCTTACCTTAAGACATGAAGGTCTGTCAATCTGGAAAATGTCAAGAACTTTGAAAAATTCTTTAAGTGCAGTCACAAAAACCCTCTAGCGCAATGATGAAACTGGCTCTCATGAGGACCGCCACAGAAAAGGAAGACGCAGAGTTACTTCTGCTGCAGAAGATAAGTGCATTAGAGTTACCAGCCTCAGAAATTGCAGCCCAACACATCACAACATCAACTGTTCAGAGGCGACTGCGTGAATCAGGCCAAAAAAACCACTACTAAAGGACACCAATAATAATAAAAGATTTGCCTGTGCCAAGAAACACGAGCAATGAACATTAGACCAGTGGAAATCTGTCCATTGGTCTGATGTGTCCAAATTTGAAACGTTTGGTTCCAGCCACCGTGTCTGTTTGAAATGCAGAGTAGGTGAACAAATGATCTCCGCATGTTTGGTTCCCACTGTGAAGCATGGAGGAGGAGGTGTGATGCTGTGGGGGTGCTTTGCTGGTGACACTGTCAGTGATTTATTTAGAATTCAAGGCACACTTAACCAGCATGACTACCACAGTATTCTGCAGCTATACGCCATCCCATCTGGTTTATCGTTTAGTGGGACTATCATTTGTTTTTCAACAGGACAATGACCCAACACACCTCCAGGCTGTGTAAGGGCTATTTGACCAAGAAGGAGAGTGATGGAGTACTGCATCAGATGACCTGGACTCCACAATCACCCGACCTCAACCCAATTGAGATGGTTTGCGATGAGTTGGACCACAAAGTTAGAGAAAAGCAGCCAACAAGTGCTCAGCATATGTAGGAACTCCTTCAAGACTGATGGAAAAGAATTCCAGTTGAAGCTGGTTGAGAGAATGCCAAGAGTGTACAAATCTGTCATCAAGGCAAAGGGTGGCTACTTTGAAGAATCTAAAATCTATTTATTTTAACACTTTATTGGTTACTACTTGATTCCATATGTGTTATTGCATAGTTTTGATCCCTTCACTATTACTCTACAATGCAGAGTAGGTGTGTCCAAACTTTTGACTGGTAGTCATTGGAAATGATGAAGACAATTACATTGATGGAAGCCTCAATCTATCTGCAATATTAAAGCAGATCTACCCACATAAATTATATATAATAATAAAAAAATATATAAAATCCACTGAACTCCTAACATTCAACTGAACCCACGAATATTACAAAAACATTAATTTGTTTATACTTATTTCATATTTTATCATACTTTACGCTATGCTACTCAAATCATTTTATGTATCCCTCGTACTACCTTTTTGCTATTACCCTACCTATGAGCTTATGCTCCTGAGTGGCACATCGGTCTAAGGCACTGCATCTCAGTGCTAGAGGGGTCAATACAGACCCTGCTTCGATTCCAGGCTGTATCACAACTGGTCGTGATTGGGAGTCCCATAGTGCAGCGCACATTTGGCCCAGCACCGGGGTAGGCCGTTATTGTAAATAAGAATTTGTTCCTAACTGACTTGCCTAGTTAAAATAAAAATAAAAAATGCTTTCCTTACCTCTTCAAATGCTCTGCCCACTTCACTTGTCTTCCTCCAGAACGGTAACCAATCAAGCCAGAAGCAATGGATGGAAAAGAGTTCTGAGCAATCCATCCAAGACTACTAGTATTACTTATGTTCAGTATGAATATTTGATCAAAAATACAATTAGTAGTGCATTAGTTTATACAAAAGGTTGACTTAAGTCTGTGGATTAACCCATCCTTCTAAATTGAAACACTTAAAAAAAGGAAAAATGTATTTTCAGACAGAGGAGTGGTGTGCACAATATGACATTTTCTAGTCTATTGTACTGGTTCAAGTAACATTTTCATCCCTTTATGGCAGCATGCCGTATGTATGAAGTAGCGGACCATTCGGTGTAGTGTTAATTGAACAGTAAAGTGGTAGAGGTAGTTTGAGCAACAAATGAGGCATTGTGTCATCTTATGTATCAAGGTCACTAGACACAAGACATTATTAACGAGATAGTGATGAGCAGTGGTGCAATGCTGAAGGAAGGATGGGCTTGTTAGCAGATCTCTATTTCAGTCTGATGAAAGCTATACACCCAAAACTTTTTCTCTTCAATCTTCAATTTGCATCCCTGTTCATGAACATTGATTGGAAAGCGAGGTAGCAACCTTCTAGCAGAATTCTTTTCCCAATACAATATAGACAAACAATGGAACCAAAGCCAACAACAAGTGAACTTGTGCCTTCGGAAAGTATTCAGACCCTTGACTTTTTCCATATTTTTCTACGTTACAGTCTTATTCTAAAATGTATGAAATCTTTAAAACAAATCAGTAATCTACACACAATACTCCATACTGACATAGCTAAAACAGGTTTTTAGAAATAGAAATACCTTATTTACATAATAATTATTCAGACCCTTTGCTATGAGAAAACGATTTAATACATTTTAGAATATGGCTGTAACGTAAAATATCCTGTTGGGGGTAGGGGGCAGTATTTGCACGGCCGGATAAAAAACGTACCCGATTTAATCGGGTTATTACTACTGCCCAGAAACTAGAATATGCATATAATTATTGGCTTTGGATAGAAAACACCCTAAAGTTTCTAAAACTGTTTGAATGGTGTCTGTGAGTATAACAGAACTCATATGGCAGGCAAAAACCTGAGAAGATTCCTTACAGGAAGTGACCTGTCTGACAAGTTCTTGTTCTTCTTGGCTCTGTTTATTGAAAACTGAGGATCTTTGCTGTAACGTGACACTTCCTACGGCTCCCATAGGCTCTCAGAAGGCGGGAAAAAGCTGAAAAACAGCGCTTTTGTTAAGTGCTCTATCAGAGGACAATGGGACGGAGGCGCGTGCACAAGTCAACCCCATGTTTTTATTTTCTCTCTTTTTGAACCTAAACACGCTTTACCGGTCGGGAATATTATCGCTTTTTTACGAGAAAAATGTCATAAAAATTGATTTTAAACAGCGGTTGACATGCTTCGAAGTACGGTAATGGAATATTTAGAATTTTTTTGTCACGAAATGCGTCGTGCGCGTCACCCTTCTTTACCATTCGGATAGTGTCTTGAACGCACGAACAAAACAGAGGATATTTGAACATAACTATGGATTATTTTGAACCAAACCATCATTTGTTATTGAAGTAGAAGTCCTGGGAATGCATTCTGACGAAGAACAGCAAAGGTAATAACATTTTTCTTATAGTAAATCTGACTTTGGTCAGGGCTAAACTTGGTGGGTGTCTAAATAGCTAGCCCTGTGATGCCGGGCTATCTACTTAGAATATTGCAAAATGTGCTTTCACCGAAAAGCTATTTTAAAATCGCACATAGCGAGTGCATAGAGGAGTTCTGTATCTATAATTCTTAAAATAATTGTTATGCTTTTTGTGAACGTTTATCGTGAGTAATTTAGTAAATTCACCGGAAGTTTGCGGGGGGTATGCTAGTTCTGAATGTCACATGCTAATGTAAAAAGCTGTTTGATATAAATATGAACTTGATTGAACAAAACATGCATGTATTGTATAACATAATGTCCTAGGGTTGTCATCTGATGAAGATCATCAAAGGTTAGTGCTGCATTTAGCTGTGGTTTGGGTTTATGTGACATTATATGCTAGCTTGAAAAATGGGTGTCTGATTATTTCTGGCTGGGTACTCTGCTGACATAATCTAATGTTTTGCTTTCGTTGTAAAGCCTTTTTGAAATCGGACAGTGTGGTTAGATTAACGAGAGTCTTGTCTTTAAAATGGTGTAAAATAGTCATATATTTGAGAAATTGAAGTAATAGCATTTCTAAGGTATTTGAATAACGAGCCACGGGATTCAACTGGCTGTTGAGTAGGTGGGACGATTTCGGATATTTTGGATATTTTGGAAAAAGTCAAAGAGTCTGAATACAACCTACTGACTCATAACTTGAGATGTGCTTCTTGTGTGTGCCCCTAGGTGTGAAAACAGACAGTCTATTGCTACAGACAGCTGGCTTCAGTATTCCCACAGCAGAGGCCGCAACCACCCTTGACTCCTTCTCATTAGCCTGACCTCCGACCCTCTATTTTTTATAATCCAAAATATTGCTACCTTCATTGACCTATGAATATTTATAAAGCCCTCATTATGCCATCACTCAAAGTAATCATTATCCTGGGGCCTATTATAGTTGAGTTTTGGCATTGTATGTGCTCTTTTTCGATGGACACAGCACAAATGAAAATGCCAGGCAGAGTTGTACACAGTGGGAAATCACAGGCAATACTTTCAAACCCTCAGTTGTAATGACTACTTTGTCTTAGACAACATAATATGTATTCCCAGTTTTTTTTGCAGTCGTAGGACTGTCACTCCTGAATAAAAATATAGGGCCACTTCTAAAGTTTCAAGTTTCAGTTTCAATTTTGGAGTATACACAGCTTTTGGAGTTCTAAGACACATAACATGGGAGACTTCATTAATTCCTGACTACGGTGCAACTATGCCATTGAAGTCAAATCGTTTTTTGGGTGGGGGGAGTATAAATGTACACGTGACAACATGTATTCCCATCTGAAACTGAAATTAAATTAAAAGCAAACAATATGACACTACTACGATAAATAACAATAGAGTCGTGATTTGATTTTCTATTCATTCAATGAAAAGTATGAAGCCTTTGTCTGAAATGCTCTTGAGAACAATACCTACTTCACATTGAGAGTTTGCTGATGAAAAGAGTGGACCACACAATTGTAAATTGCATTCAGCAATGTGAAGATGTAACCTTGTTGAATCAATGGAACC
The DNA here is from genome assembly GCF_965601325.2 of Salmo salar. NCBI lineage: Eukaryota > Metazoa > Chordata > Actinopteri > Salmoniformes > Salmonidae > Salmo > Salmo salar. The sequence goes on from NC_138300.1 coordinate 71,065,885, forward strand.
AGGGCCATTTTTCTCCTCTTGTTCAATGTGAGAAGTGGACAAAACGTATTTCAAACCACTGAATATAACATAGTCCAATCCCAATAAAGACAGGAAGTAATATTTTTATACATAAGATTCAAGGTTACATTTTGTTTGCCATATGTAATTGATACATTGGACATGTTACTCACCAGGGCCCTCATTTATCAAAGGTGCATGCACGCAAAAAAATACTCTAAATCTTGCGAACGCCGGCTTTCCTGCAAAGGTTGGTTTTTATAAATGTTGAACTTGACCTGAAAGTGTGCACATCTCTACGCAAATCTCAAACCGTGCGTACGCACGTCTAGAAGGTTGATCAACTGTATTGGAAGCAAACAGATTTGTTCATTTTGTGGAAATGGGAGGTGTTTGATGCATGGGAATTATAATAATGAAAGAAAAACATAATAATATAGGCCTAATAATAAAACAGATGCGTTTACCACTGGTAAGGAGATCGCATTGTTTAATATGTTTATTTTACTTTTATTATATAGGCCAAAATCATAATCATATTGCAGGACATGTCTTTCTTATTCTGATTTCAATTATTCCTGCAACACAACACATAGTAGGCTACCAACTATCATGGCCCAACATAGTTTCAACATCTCCAAATGAGGACATTTTTGTTAGCATAAAAGGTGAATGTAGGACGTTTTTCAGGCGGTGTTGTAGCACTCGTTCATGACCACACAAATACAATATGGCTGATTTGACTTTCCAACTGTGTAAAATACTTTATATGGGAATGTTGTCATATACAGTACCCGTCAAAACTTTGAACACACCTATCCATTCAAGGGTTTTTCTTTATTTTTACTATTTTCTACATTGTAGAATAATAGTGAAGACAGCAACACTATGAAATAACACATAGGGAATTATGTAGTAACCAAAAAAGTGTTAATTAAATATATTCGATTTTAGATTATTCAAAGTAGCCACCCTTTGCCTTGATGACAGCTTTGCACACTCTTGGCATTCTCTCAACCAGCTTCATGAGGAATGATTTTCCAACAGTCTTGAAGGAGTTCCCACATATGCTGAGCACTTGTTGGCTGCTTTTCCCTCACTCTGTGGTCCAACTTATCCCAAACCATCTCAACTGGGTTGAGGTCGGGTGATTGTGGAGGCCAGGTCATCTGATCCAGCTCTCCATCAATCTCCTTCTTGGTCAAATAGCCCTCAAAAGAGTTGCAAAACCTGGACCCGTACGAATCAGCTGGGCTAGACAATCTGGATCCTCTCTTTCTAAAATTATCCGCCGCTATTGTTGTGACCCCTATTACTAGTCTGTTCAACATCTCTTTTGTATCGTCTGAGATTCCTAAAGATTGGAAAGCTGCCGTGGTCATCCCCCTCTTCAAAGGGGGTGACACTCTAGACCCAAACTGTTACAGACCTATATCCATCCTGCCCTGCCTTTCTAAAGTCTTCAAAAGCCAAGATAACCTCATTGGGGATAGGGGGCAGTATTTGCATGGCCAGATAAAAAACGTACCCAATTTAATCTGGTTACTACTCCTGGCCAGTAACGAGAATATGCATATAATTGTTTGATTTGGATAGAAAATACCCTAAAGTTTCTAAAACTGTTTGAAATGTGTCTGTGTATAACAGAACTCATATGGCAGGCCTCTATGTGTGAATACCAGGAGATACTAAATGTGTTTATTTTAATTAACAGTCAATTACTGTGAGATCGGCAGTTATTTGCTTGACAATCAACGGTTGACAAAATGTCATTGCTGCCACAGCCCTAACACACGGGGGCTGCCCCTCAGAATGGGAAAACATGTTCCCGTGCTTCAACTACTCAGCCCCACGTCTGGGCAGTGCTTTCTGATGGCCTCATTACATGTTAGTCATTTAGCAGACACTCTTATCCAGAGCAATTTACAGTTTTGAGTCCATACTTTTTTGTACTGGTACCCTGTGGGAATCAAACCCAATGTAGAGAATCAAAACCAATGTAGAGAACGACAGGGCAGGGTAGAGATCCCGGGTCGCAGGCGAGAAAGACTAACACCCTACGCATCGCTCATTTAGCAAAGGAGATTTGGCACAGACAGAGACGGACGCCTCGCTTCGCGTCCTTAGGAAACTATGCCGTATTTTGTTTTTTTTATGTATTATTTCTTACACTGTTACCACAGGAAATCTTAAGTCTTATTACATACAGCCGGGAGGAACTATTGGATATAAGAGCAACGTCAATTTACCAACATTACGACCAGGAATATGACTTTCCCGAAGCGGATCCTTTGATTGGACCACCACCCGGGACAATGGATCAGATAGCAGTAGGCGACCCAAAACAACGGCGCCGCAGAACGGGCAGACGGAGCGGTCTTCTGGTCAGGCTGCGTAGACAGGCACATCGCTCACCGCTCCCGAGTATACTACTCGCCAATGTCCAGTCTCTTGACAACAAGGTAGATGAAATTCGAGCAAGGGTTGCCTTCCAGAGAGACATCAGAGATTGTAACATTCTTTGTTTCACGGAAAAATGGCTTACGTTATCAGAGTCGGTACAGCCACCCGTTTTCTTCACCAATCACGCCGACAGAAACAAACATCTCTCTGGTAAGAAGAAGCGCGGGGTTTATGCCTTATGATTAATGAGTTGTGGTGTGATCATAACAACATATGGGAACAAAAGTCCTTTTGTTCACCTGACCTAGAATTCCTTACAATCAAATGCCGATCGCATTATCTACCAAGAGAATTCTCTTCGATTATAATCACAACCGTGTATATCCCCCCCCAAGCAGAAACCTCGATGGCCCTGAAAGAACTTTATTGGACTCTATGTAAACTGGAAACCACATATCCTGATGCTGCATTTATTGTAGCTGGGGATTTTAACAAGGCTAATCTGAAAACAAGGCTCCCTAAATTTTATCAGCATATCGAATGCGCAACCCGGGCTGGCAAAATTCTGGATCATTGCTACTCTAATTTCCGCAACGCCTACAAAACCTTCCCTCGCCTTCCTTTCGGCAAATCTGACCACGACTCCATTTTATTGCTCCCAGCCTATAGACAGAAACTTAAACAGACCTGAGCACGGGCATTTCCTGGTTAACGCTGGTCCGACCAATCTGATTCGACGCTCAAGATTGCTTCGATCACGTAGACTGGGATATGTTCTGGATAGCATTGGACAAAAACATTGTTGTATACGCTGATTTGGTGAGCGAGTTTATTAGCAATTGCATCGGTGATGTTGTACCTACGGTGACTATTAAAACCTTCCCCAACCAGAAACCGTGAATTGATGGCAGCATTCGCGCAAAACTGAAAGCATAAACCACTGATTTTAATCATGGCAAGGCGACCGGAAACATGACCGAATACAAACAGTGCAGGTATTCCATCCGCAAGGCAATCAAACAACCTAAGCGTCAGTATAGAGACAAAGTAGAGTCGCTATTTAACAGCTCAGACACGAGACGTACGTGGCAGGGATACAGTCAATCAAAGATTACAAAAAGAAAACCAGCCCTGTCGCGGACACCGATGTCTTGCTCCAAAACATGCTAAACAACATCTTTGCTCGCTTTGAGGACAATACAGTGCCACTGACACAGCCCGCGACCAAAATCTGCGGGGTCTTCTTCAACGCAGCCAACGTGAGTAAAACATTTAAATGTGTTAACCTCTCTAGGCTAGGCGGGACGAATTCGTCCCACCTACGTAACAGCCACTGCTATCCTGTGGCGCGATTTTCAAAACCTTAAAAATCCTATTACTTCAATTTCTCAAACATATGACTATTTTACAGCCATTTAAAGACAAGACTCTCGTTAATCTAACCACACTGTCCGATTTCAAAAAGGCTTTACAACGAAAGCAAAACATTAGATTATGTCAGCAGAGTACCAAGCCAGAAATAATCAGACACCCATTTTTCAAGCCAGCATATAATGTCACCAAAACCCAGAAGACAGCTAAATGCAGCACTCACCTTTGATGATCTTCATCAGATGACAACCCTAGGACATTATGTTATACAATACATGCATGTTTTGTTAAATCAAGTTCATATTTATATCAAAAACCAGCTTTTTACATTAGCATGTGACGTTCAGAACTAGCATACCCCCCGCAAACTTCCGGGGAATTCGCTAACATTTTACTAAATTACTCACGATAAACGTTCACAAAAAGCATAACAATTATTTTAAGAATTATAGATACAGACCTCCTCTATGCACTCGATATGTCCGATTTTAAAATAGCTTTTTGGTGAAAGCACATTTTGCAATATTCTAAGTACATAGCCCAGGCATCACGGGCTCGCTATTTAGACACCCGGCAAGTTTAGCACTCACCATAATCATATTTACTATTATAAAAGTTTCATTACCTTTTGTTGTCTTCGTCAGAATACACACCCAGGACTGCTACTTCAATAACAAATGTTGGTTTGGTCCAAAATAATCCATCGTTATATCCGAATAGCGGCGTTTTGTTCGTGCGTTCCAGACACTATCCGAAATAGTAAAGAAGTGTCACGCGCATGGCGCAATTCGTGACAATAAAATTCTAAGTATTCCATTACCGTACTTCGAAGCATGTCAACCGCTGTTTAAAATCAATTTTTACGACATTTTTCTCGTAGAAAAGCGATAATATTCCGACAGGGAATCTCCTTTTCGGCAAACAGAGGAAAAAATCCCAAAGGCGGGGGCGGTCGGGGTCACGCGCATAAGCTAGTGTCTCTTGATCGGCCACTTGAGAAAGGCGATAATGTGTTTCAGCCTGGGGCTGGAATGACGACATTCTGTTTTTTCCCGGGCTCTGAGCGCCTATGGACAACGTGGGAAGTGTCACGTTAGAGCAGAGATCCTTAGTAAATGATAGAGATGGAAAAGAAGTTCAAGAAATGGTCAGACAGGCCACTTCCTGTAAAGGAATCTCTCAGGTTTTGACCTGCCATTTGAGTTCTGTTATACTCACAGACACCATTCAAACAGTTTTAGAAAATGTAGGGTGTTTTCTATCCATATGTAATAAGTATATGCATATTCTAGTTACTGGGTAGGAGTGGTAACCAGATTAAATCGGGTATGTTTTTTATCCAGCCGTGTCAATGCTGCCCCCTAGCCCTAACAGGTTAACCCTCGCAAGGCTGCCGGCCCAGACAGCATCCCTAGCCATGTCCTCAGAGCACGCGACATCAACCCAATTGAGATGGTTTGAGATGAGTTGGACCGCAGAGTGAATAAAAAGTAGCCAACAAGTGTTCAGCATATGTGGAAACTCCTTCAAGACTGTTGGAAAAGCATTCCAGGTGAAGCTGGTTGAGAGAATGCCAAGAGTCTGCAAAGCTGTCATCAAGGCAAAGGGTTGCTACTTTGAACACTCTAAAATCTAAAATAGATTTAGATTTGTTTAACACTTTTTTGGTTGCTACATGATTATATTTGTGTTATTTCTGTCACACCCTGATCTATTTCACCTGTCTTTCTGCTAGTTTCCACCCCCACCAGGTGCCACCCAATTGCCCCATTATCCCCTGTGTATTTATACCTCTGTCCTCTGTTTGTCTATTGCCAGTTTGCCTTGTCTCGTCAAGCCTACCAGCTGTTTTCCCATGCTCCCGTTTTCTCTCTAGTCATTTGTTTTCTTGTTTTCCCAGTTTTGATCATTCTGCCTGCCCTGACCCTGAGCCTGGAGCCAGGAAAATTGCGGTTTTCCTGGCTCCAGCGCCACAATCCCCTTATCAACTGGACTGCTGGTACTATTGTGGGCTGTAGCCCGTTTTGCCACGCCCATTTCCTGAAGTTGGAAGAAGCCTCGGACCTCTCCACAGTTCCCGCGGAGTACCAGGATCTCCGGGAGGTATTCAGCAAGGCCCGGGCCGCTTCGCTTTATCAGCATTGACCCATTGACTGCAGGATCAACATTCTCCCGGGCACTTCACCACCCCCAGGGACGGCTGCATTCACTGTCAGGTCCGGAGACCAAGGCTATGTAGACGTTCATCAAGGACTCCCTGGCTGCCGGCGGTATCCGTCCTTCTGCCTCCCCGCCGGGTATCTGCACCCCTGCATAGACTACCGGGGCCTCAATGACATCACGGTGAAGAACCGCAACACGCTACCACTCATTGCCTCGGCTTTCGAGCCGCTTTCGAGCCATTATCTTCTCTAAGTTAGACCTGTGGAACGCCTACCACCTGGTACGGATACAGGAAGGTGACTAGTGGAAGACAGCCTTCAACACTACTAGCGGACACTATGAATACCTGGTGATGCGCTTTGGTTTGACCAATGTTCCTGCTGTGTTCCAGGCCCTGGTTAGTGACGTTCTCCGGGGAATATGTTGAACCGGTTCAGGTTCGTCTACCTCGATGACATCCTTGTCTTTTCCCGCTCGGCTCAAGAACATGTTCTCCACATCCGACAAGTCCTCCAGCGTCTCCTGGAGAACCAGCTGTTTGTCAAAGCCAAAAAATGCAAGTTCCATCGCTCCACCATCTCCTTCCTTTGAATCTCCTTCCTTGGATGCGTCATCGCTGCTGGGAATGTGCAGATGGATCCGGGAAAGGTGAGAGCAGTGGTGGATTGGCCCCAACCCACATCCAGAGTGCAGCTGCAACGTTTCTTAAGATTTTCCCATTTCTATCGCTGTTTTATCCGGAATTACAGCACCTTGGCTTCCCCCCTGTCAGCACTCACCTATCCCAAGGTCCCCTTCATGTTGCTCCCAGCTGCTGACCGGGCATTCTTGGACCTTAACTTGTTATAGATAGGGGGCAGTATTTTCACGGCCAGATAAAAAACGTACCCGATTTAATCTGGTTATTACTCCTAGAATATGCATATAATTAGTAGCTTTGGATGGAAAACATTCCAAAGTTTCTAAAACTGTTTGAATGGTGTCTGTGAGTATAACAGAACTCAAATGGCAGGCCAAAACCTGAGAAGATTCTGTACAGGAAGTACCCTGTCTGACCATTTCTTGGCCTTCTTTGTCATCTCTATCCAAAACAGAGGATCTCTGCTGTAACGTGACACTTTTTAAGGCTCCCATAGGCTCTCAGAAGGCGCCAGAACGTTGAATGATGACTCTGCAGTCTCTGGCTGAAAAACAGTAGCGCATTTGGATAGTGGTCAATCTGAGAACAATGAGACTGGGGCGCGCGCATGCCCGTGAAGAGTCCATTTTGCATTTTCAGTCTTTGAACGAAAACAACGACTCCCGGTCGGAATATTATCGCTATATTACGAGAAATGGAATAGTTCGGTAATGGAATATTTTAGAATTTTTTTGTCACGATACGCGTCCGCGCGTCTCCCTTCGTTACCCTTCGGATAGTGTCTTGAACGCACGAACAAAACGCCGCTATTTGGATATAACTATGGATTATTTGGAACCAAACCAACATTTGTTGTTGAAGTAGAAGTCCTGGGAGTGCATTCTGACGAAGAACAGCAATTGTAATCCAATTTTTCTTATAGTAAATCTGAGTTTGGTGAGTACCAAACTTGGTGGGTGTCAAAATAGCTAGCCTGTGATGGCCGGGCTATCTACTTAGAATATTGCAAAATGTGCTTTCACCGAAAAGCTATTTTAAAATCGGACACCACAATTGCATAAAGGAGTTCTGTATCTATAATTCTTAAAATAATTGTTCTGTGTTTTTTGTCAACGTTTATCGTGAGTAATTTAGTAAATTCACCGGAAGTATTCGGTGGGAATGCTAGTTCTGAACGTCACATGCTAATGTAAAAAGCTGGTTTTTGATATAAATATGAACTTGATTGAACAAAACATGAATGTATTGTATAACAATGTCCTAGGAGTGTCATCTGATGAAGATCATCAAAGGTTAGTGCTGCATTTAGCTGTGGTTTTGTTTTTTGTGACATTATATGCTAGCTTGAAAAATGGGTGTCTGATTATTTCTGGCTGGGTACTTTCCTGACATAATCTAATGTTTTGCTTTCGTTGTAAAGCCTTTTTGAAATCGGACAGTGTAGTTAGATAAAGGAGAGTCTTGTCTTTAAAATGGTGTAAAATAGTCATACGTTTGAAAAATGGAAGTTTTCGGATTTTCGAGGAGTTTGTATTTCGCGCCACGCCCTATCAATTTATATTGGAGCGGTGTTCCGCTAGTGGAACGTCTAGATGTATTAAGCACCTCTTCACCACAGCTCCAAAATGTATCCATCTGGACCTGTCCCGTCAGTTCATGGTGCCCTGGACCTTAATCGGCATCCCTGTGCCTTCTTCTCCCATCGACTTAATGCCACAGAGAGGAATTATGATGTGTGGAACCGAGAACTACTCACAGTGAAGATAGCCTTAGAGGAGTGGGGACTGGTTAGAGAGGGTAGAACTTCTATTAATAGTGTGGATGGATGACAAGAACCTTTAAAATCTCTGCACCGCCAAGCATCTCAACTCCAGGCAAGCTCGATGGGCCCTGTTCACCCTGTTCAACTTCACCATCTCCTACTGTCCAGGGTCTAATAATGTTAATCCGGACGCACTTTCACACCGCTATTGCCCAGCTTCTACACCCTTGGACCCCGAGACCATTCTTCCTACCTCGTGGCTACCCTAGTCTGGGTAATAGAGAACCAGGTCTGTGAGGCACAGTGTTCCCCGGGGGGGGGCGCGCTAACTGGATGTTTGTCCCAGACGCTGCCCGCTCCCCGATCTTGAAATGGGCTCAATCCTCCAGGCTTTCCTGCCACCCTGGTTCCCGTCGAACCCTGGCCTTTGTGCGACATCACTTTTGGTGGCCACCATGGTTCCGGACGTCACTGAGTTCGTTGCAGCCTGCACCGTCTGTGCTCAGAACAAGACTCCTCGGCAAGCTCCTGCTGGCCTCTTCAACCTCTTTCTGTCCCTCACCGTCCCTGGTCAGATATATCCCTGGACTTCTTCACTGGTCTCCCTCCATCTGATGGCAACACCACTATCCTCACGGTGGTGGACAGGTGTTATAAAAAGCGCATTTCATTCCCCTCCCCAAGCTACCTTCTGCCAAGAAGACGGCCCAGCTCATGGTGCAGCAGGTCTTCCGGATCCATGGACTTCCGGTGGACATGGTTTCCGACCGTGGTCCTCAGTTCTTGTCCCGGTTCTGGAAGGCGTTCTGCAAACTCATTGAGTCATCGGCCAGCCTGTCTTCCGGGTTTCATCCCCAATTCACGGCCAGTCAGAACGTGCCAATCAGGACCTGGAGACAACTCTTTGGTGCCTCGTCTCGGCCAACCCCACCACCTGGAGCCAGCAACTCGTGAGGGTGGAGTACACCCGGAACACCCTTCGCTGCTCGGCTACTGGGCTCTCGCCCTTCTACTACTCCGTGGGTTATCAGCCCCCGCTTTTCAAAGAGCAAGAGGAAGAAGTCAACATACCCTCTGCCTAGATGTTTGTCCGCCACTGTCGGCTTACCTGGAAGAGAGCTCGGTCCGCTCTTCTCAAGACCACCTCCAGGTATCGTCGACAGGCGGACCACCACCGGACCCTGGCTCCCCTCTAACATCTTGGGTAGAGGGTATGGTTGTCCACTCGGGATCTACCCCTCCATTTTATTGTCCCTTTCACCATCTCCAAGATGCTGCTCATCTTCTGTTTTCCCTGTCGTGTCTTTACTATGGATTAAATTATATATGACATGCTATTTTACCAAATCAATTCTCTGTAATTAATATTACCTGATTAAACTAATCATGTTAATGTAATTAACTAGGAAGTCGGAGCACCACGGAATAATGTTTATAGAGCAGTTGTCTTCCGAATAAACTCTTAAAGATCTGGTAATAGTTTCTATCAATAGCAGTAAATTATTAATTGTCACCTTATTCAGTCTCATCTGAACATCGTAAAATTATTTGGTTTTCACGAACCCTAGCTAACAAGTTCAATCAGCTATATAAAATTTGGTTTCATTACTTATTTACTAAATACCTAAATAATCACACAGAATTAAATATACACAGGATGGAACATACATTGATTACTCATTATGTCATAAAAGAAAACGTCCCTAGCGGACAAAACCAATATGATGGCTGGTTACACAAAGAAAGGGGGTTGGGTTTGAATGAAAGAGCGGGAAGACTGAGGAACAAAAGGATTGGGTCTCTATTGGACCTTATGAAACTATGCTATCGTAAATACAGAATCTTATGCATTCTAAATAACTGCCTATTTGGAAATGGAAAAAGCAAGAAGTATATTTACTCTGAGCTATGCTTCGATAGATTGGTCGAAGATGGAAGGCTGGGTTGCCCAGCAGAGATCTCCGTTGTCCTTTGAAGAATATTTATGGGTGGATACGTTGTAGTCTGTTGTCGTGTAGTGGAACGCATATGTTGTAGTAACCTGTCGTTCTGAAGAGATTGTCCGTCCTTTCCTAGGCCACGTACGTTTATAGCTGCTGCTGATAAACGACATCTAGGATGTATCACTTCTTTAGTGAATAAGAGTTCAAAGTTCACACCAAGTTGCCATACTAATCTCATGCTCTATTCTGGCTGGTATAGTCATCCTTCCAGCGTGGAGATCGTCATCTCCACATTGAAATTAGCCCTTTTAAACGTTTGGACATCAGTCCTCACTTCATCGGGAACACAATGTTAATTTTGTTAGGTTGGTTGTAGTCGTTCAAACATTAACAGCTCACGCTGGGGTTGGCTTAGTCTGTGTGAATTGGGTAACGGGGGCTCTTATAGAAATGTAGAAAAGTGGTTGGTTCATCATTTCCAACCAATGCCTATTCACGTGGGCATGGCCACTGACTGAGCATATTTTACTTATGAAGGTATTTATGGGGGTCATAAACCTCACCAACTGGAAAACGTCATGACACCCCGTACCCTTCGTATACATCCCACTTTTCATGTGTCTGGGATTAAACCTATGTCTCACAGCACTTTGTCTCCTGTTTTGACCAATAATACTCTTAGTAAAAATGTTGATCTTTAATTACAATCTGTAGAAACTATGAGAATAAAATAGTTCTGAACTTTTGTAAAACATATATGTCCAGTAGAAATCAAACCTGCATGGTTTTCAGAGATAGATGGGAGGGGTTGAGGGTATCTGAAGGCTGGGACAAAAAAATATAACTAGTGTAAAATGTACTGTGTCTATAAAATGTATATAGTATGTATAAACTGGAAGTAAAAAGTATTGTTGTCCGTTAGTTTAATCCAATTAGGTGAGGGGTGGTAGGGTTAGGGGAAAATAATAAAGAAGGAAAATATATTTTAAAAATAATAATATATATAGTATTTATGGGGGTGTCACGGTTGTCGTAGGATGAAGGAGCGGACCAAAGCGCAGCGTGTGTATCATTCCACATTTTCTTTATTAAACTGTGAAACTATGCAATACATACAAATAAACTGAATGAACAAAACAACAAACCGTGAAGAAGAGTTACAACATACGCGTACTCAAAAACAATCTCCAACAAATCCAGGTGGGAAAAACTACTACTTAAGTACGATCTCCAATTAGAGACAACGATGACCAGCTGCCTGTAATTGGAGATCATCCCAAAAAAGCCCAACATAGAAATACAAAAACTAGAACATAACATAGAAAATCTAAATTAGAAAAAAAAACTGTTACGCCCTGACCTAGTCTACCATAGAAAATAACAGCTTTCTATGGTCGGGACGTGACAGTACCCCCCCCCCCCCCCCCCCCCAAAGGTGTGGACTCCGAACGCCACCTAAAACAACAACAACAAAACATTTTAAAAGGGAGGGTTAGGGTGGGTGACTAATGTCGGTGATGGCTCTGGTGCAGGACGAAGAACCTTCTCATCCTGTGAATCCTCCAGCAGAGGAGGCGGCACCGGTTCGGGGCGTAACCCCCGCTCTGCACGCTGATCCCTCTGCTTTTGTGTCACCGGACTCTGGATTGTCGCCGAAGGACCCGGACCGTGGATCATCACCGGAGATTCTGGACTGTAGAGTGCCACTGAAGACTACGGACTGGGGGCCGTCTCAGGAGGCTCCGGACTGGGGGCCGTCTCAGGAGGCTCCGGACTGGGGGCCGTCTCAGGAGGCTCCGGACTGGGGGCCGTCTCAGGAGGCTCTGGACTGGGAACTGTCACCGGAAGCTCAGGACTGGGAATGTGCACTCCTGCTGTTTTTCGCCCAGAGACTGCAGAGCTCTCATTCCACTTTCTGGCGCCTTCTGAAATCCAATGAAAGCCTTAGAAAATGTCACGTTACAGCAGAGATGCTGTATTTTTGATAGAGATGCCCTAGAAGGACAACAAATTGTCAGACAGGGCACTTCCTGCATGGAATCTTCTCAGGTTTTGGCCTGCCATATGAGTTCTGTTATACTCACAGACACCACTCAAACAGTTTTAGAAACTTTAGAGTATTTTCTATCCAAATCTACTAATTATATGCATATTCTCGTTTCTGGGCAAGAGTAGTAACCAGATTAAATCGGGTCCGTTTTTTATCTGGCCGTGCAAATACTGCCCGCTAGCCCCAACAGGTTAAGGTGGCTACATTACATCAGGATGGCAAGATGCAGTAGATGGTATAGAGTACAGTATATACATATGAGATTAATAATGTAGGTTATGTAAACATTATCTAATATAAATAAGATAAAGTGGCAAGTGATAAATTGATTTCATTTCATCCTCTGCATTGGCCCCTTTTGGGTTCACAGAGTGGAACAAATCCTGATCAGAGGAGGAGGGGGGTGGGGTTCTTCTTGGGGAACAAGGTGAAGACTTGCTAACTGATATGTCTCACGTTGAAGTAATGAGGCCTGACATTTAACACTTCTATTTCAGCCCCTGTGATTGCTCTGCCAGCTTTATTAGCCATGACCCATGTTTCAGGGAGAACGGAGTGGCATTGACCCCTTGTTGCGACTGGTAATGAGTATCGCACGTTTTGGTGTGACAGCTGACTGTGAGGGTCAGCTTGGAGACAACCCAAAGGTTCAACGAGGATGAGCAGTGGTCTACAACAGGCCTCCACTGCCACAGATGCTGAATCTTGTTAGAATGTTAGTTTATCACCTTTTCATGTTCTGTTTTTACACTTTCCTATTCTGCTCTTTTCACTTCAAAGGTATTGGGACAATAACACATTTTTAGTTGTTTTGGCTCTGTATTCCTGCACTTGAAATGATACAATGACTATGAGTTAAGGTGCAGGTTGTCAGCTTTAATTTGAGGTTATTTTCATCCATATCGGGTGAACCGTTTAGACATTACTGCACTTTTTGGATATAGTCCCGCCATTTTAGGGGACCAAAAGTATTGGGACAAATTCACTTATACTTTATGTGTATTAAAGCAGTCAAAAGTTTACTATTTAGTCCCATATTCCTTACACGCAATGATTACATCAAGCTTGTGACTCTACAAACTTGTTGAATGCATTTGTTGTTAATTTTGGTTGTGTTTATTTTGTGCCCAATAGAAATTAATGGTAAATAATGTATTGTGTCATTTTGGAGTCTGAAGTGCTGGAGTACAGAGCCAAAACATAAAAAAATACAAATTATTTTGAAACTCACTAAGCATTGCATTAGGCATAAGGTTCATATTAAGGTAAAGGTAACCTGACTTTGCTGGCTTGACATGGTTTTAGCTTTCCTAACAGGGTTATCAAACAGCAAGCTCTAGTATAGTATTCTTGTCACTTACAACTTCAAACTCCAAAATCAGAAAACTACTGACACAGCATGTGTTGCTTCATTTTGTGGTTGACAAATCGGCCTACAGGAAACAGCCTGAACAATTCATCTAATTATTTTGTATTTGCTGTATGCTCTGAAATCATGTCAAAGGCAATGGTATATGGTCATACGGATGAGAAAAATTGGAAGCGACTACTGGAGGATTATACCAATTTGTGACATTTCTGACATTAGCCAGTTGTCAAAACTGACACACTTGGTATTACTACATGAAGGTTGGCCCATCATGTCAAGAAATTGCTTCAAAATAATTCTGGTCCTCTGGTCATAGTCTGTGAACAACAGAATTTTCAACTTGTTCTTTCATGCAACATATTCAAATCAGACAGGGGTAACCCGGTAAATAAATTGTTGGTACTAATGTGGCCTGCAATTGCTCCTTGGAATTTCTTGTGAAGTCGTTAATATAACATGATTGTGTTGAAGTGCTTTGAAGTCCGAACAACTCTTTAACCAGTAAGCTGGTTTCAGCTAGCTGGATGAGCTAGCTAATGATGATAACAAGATAGTTTGCTTGCTTGCTAATGTTGACAATATGGTCAAAAACAGCTTTGTTCTATCATATTTTTATGATTTGAACAGTTGAAAGGTCAGTGATGAAACTTCACACCTGGTAAACTTACAGTGAGGGAAAAAAGTATTTTATCCCCTGCTGATTTTGTACTTTTGCCCACTGACAAAGAAATTATCAGTCTATAATTTTAATGGTAGGTTTATTTGAACAGTGAGAGACAGAATAACAACAAAAAAACGCATGTCAAAAATGTTATGAATTGATTTGCATTTTAATGAGGAAAATAAGTATTTGACCCCCTCTCAATCAGAAAGATTTCTGGCTCCCAGGTGTCTTTTATACAGGTAACGAGGTGAGATTAGGAGCACACTCTTAAAGAGTGCTCCTAAACTCAGTTTGTTACCTGTATAAAAGGCACCTGTCCACAGAAGCAATCAATCAATCAGATTCCAAACTCTCCACCATGGCCAAGACCAAAGAGGTCTCTAAGGATGTCAGGGACAAGATTGTAGACCTACACAAGGCTGGAATGGGCTACAAGACCATCGCCAAGCAGCTTGGTGAGAAAGTGACAACATTTGATGCGATTATTCGCAAATGGAAGAAACACAAAAGAACTGTAAATCTCCCTCGGCCTGGGGCTCCATGTAAGATCTCACCTCGTGGAGTTGCAATGATCATGAGAATGGTGAGGAATCAGCCCAGAACTACACGGGACCATAGTCACCAAGAAAACAATTGGTAACACAGTACGCCGTGAAGGACTGAAATCCTGCAGTGCCCGCAAGGTCCCCCTGCTCAAGAAAGCACATATACATGCCCGTCTGAAGTTTGCCAATGAACATCTGAATGATTCAGAGGACAACTGGGTGAAAGTGTTGTGGTCAGATGAGACGAAAATGGAGCTCTTTGGCATCAACTCAACTCGCCGTGTTTGGAGGAGGAGGAATGCTGCCTATGACCCCAAGAACACCATCTCCACCGTCAAACATGGAGGTGGAAACATTATGCT
Source organism: Salmo salar (assembly GCF_965601325.2). Taxonomy (NCBI): domain Eukaryota; kingdom Metazoa; phylum Chordata; class Actinopteri; order Salmoniformes; family Salmonidae; genus Salmo; species Salmo salar. Next base: position 71,081,157 of record NC_138300.1, read on the forward strand.
TTGGGGGTGTTTTCCTGCTAAGGGGACAGGACAACTTCATCGCATCATAGGGACGATGGACGGGGCCATGTACCGTCAAATCTTGGGTGAGAACCTCCTTCCCTCAGCCAGGGCATTGAAAATGGGTCATGGATGGATATTCCAGCATGACAATGACCCAAAACACACAGCCAAGGCAACAAAGGAGTGGCTCAAGAAGAAGCACATTAACCTGTTGGGTCTAGGGGGCAGCATTTGCACGTCTGGATAAAAAAAATGTACCCGATTTAATCTGGTTACTAATCCTACCCAGTAACTAGAATATGCATATACTTATTATATATGGATAGAAAACACTCTAAAGTTTCCAAAACTGTTTGAATGGTGTCTGTGAGTATAACAGAACTCATTTGGCAGGCAAAACCCTGAGACATTTTCTGACAGGAAGTGGATACCTGATGTGTTGTATTGACTTTAAACCTCTCCCATTGAAAAACACAGGGGTTTAGGAATATTTTGGCACTTCCTATTGCTTCCACTAGATGTCACCAGCCTTTACAAAGTGTTTTGAGTCTTCTGGAGGGAGATCTGACCGAACAAGAGCCATGGAACGGTGATGTCCCATTAGACACCTGGCGCGCTACTTCATGTTGGGTACCCTCGTTCCAATACGTTATAAAAGGCTATGCATTCGTCCACCTTGAATATTATTCATGTTCTGGTTAAAAAAGGCCCTAATGATTTATGCTATACAACGTTTGACATGTTTGAACGAACGGAAATATATTTTTTCCCCTCGTTCATGACGAGAAGTCCGGCTGGCTTACATCATGTGCTAACGAGACGGAGATTTTTGGACATAAATGATGAGCTTTTTTGAACAAAACTACATTCGTTATGGACCTGTGATACCTGGAAGTGACATCTGATGAAGAGAATCAAAGGTAATGGATTATTTACATAGTATTTTCGATTTTAGATCTCCCCAACATGACGTCTAGTCTGTATCGCAACGCGTATTTTTCTGGGCACAGTGCTCAGATTATTGCAAAGTGTGATTTCCCAGTAAGGTTATTTTTAAATCTGGCAAGTTGATTGCGTTCAAAAGATGTAAATCTATAATTCTTTAAATGACAATATAATATTTTACCAATGTTTTCTAATTTTAATTATTTAATTTGTGACGCTGACTTGACTGCCGGTTATTGGAGGGAAACGATTTCCTCAACATCAATGCCATAGTAAAACGCTGTTTTTGTATATAAATATGAACTTGATAGAACTAAAAATGCATGCATTGTCTAACATAATGTCCTAGGAGTGTCATCTGATGGAGATTGTAAAAGGTTAGTGTATCATTTTAGCTGGTTTTATGGTTTTGGTGACCCTGTCTTTGACTTGACAAAACATTACACACAACTCTTGTAAATGTACTGTCCTAACATACTCTAAATTTATGCTTTCGCCGTAAAACCTTTTTGAAATCGTAAAACGTGGTTAGATTAAGGAGATGTTTATCTTTCAAATGGTGTAACATAGTTGTATTTTTGAAAAATTTGAATTTTGACATTTATTTGGATTCAAATTTGCCGCTCTTGAAATGCACCTGCTGTTGATGGAGTGCACCACAGGTGGCACGCTAGCGTCCCACCTAGCCCCAAGAGGTTAAGGTCCTGGAGTGGCCTAGCCAGTCTCCAGACCTTAATCCCATAGAAAATCTGTAGAGGAAGCTGAAGGTTCGAGTTGCCAAACATCAGCCTCGAAACCTTAATGACTTGGAGAAGATCTGCAAAGAGGAGTGGGGCAAAATCCCTCCTGAGATGTGTGCAAACCTGGTGGCCAACTACAAGAAACGTCTGACCTCTGTGATTGTCAACAAGGGTTCTGCCACCAAGTACTAAGTCATGTTTTGCAGAGGGGTCAAATAATTATTTCCCTCATTAAAATGCAAATCATTTTATAACATTTTTGACATGTGTTTTTCTGGATTTTTTTTATGTTATTCTGTCTCTCACTGTTCAAATAAACCTACCATTAAAATTATAGACTGATCATTTCTTTGTCAGTGGGCAAATGTACAAAATCAGCAGGGGATCAAATGCTTTTTTCCCTCACTGTAGGTATTCAAATGATCCCTGACTTTCCCACTTGTTGGCCTAATTCCGACTTGGAGGGTAGTGTATTTTTCCAGTCGGAACCTCATATATCCAAAGTGCCGAAAGCATTTGAAGGCAGTATAAGGCTCTAAAAGGGGATTTAATCCCGTCACTGATGAAAATCAAAATTTTACCTGAAAATAATTTTCATATGTTTATGTAAACTGATTTATTTTCTTGAGAGCATAGCTTTCCATTGCCACCCGAAGCCAAGAAAGGTTTACGAGCAAATAAGATTTGAATTTTAGCCACACTATAATCTGAAAATGTGGATATAATACTCTGAAATGGGATTAATCTAATATTTATCTCTTGGAACAGATAACAAAGCTTCAAAAGGCATTTGTACTTGTTGACAAGATAATGGAATATATTCAGTGAAATGATAATGGTAAGGCCTACATCTAGTTTAAACTATTTTGTCAGAAAGAATGAAATATTTACATGTTTCCCGGCAAAAAGGATTTTGATGTTGCCAAAAATTGACCACTTCGGTAGAGTATGGTACGGATTCCCTCTTTGAAGAGGTGAGCAAAATTCCCCATAATAGTGAATGAAAATGTGGCCTTCTTCCTTTTGTGTCAATTTGGTGAAGTGTGGAAAGAGATTCTAATCCTATTAAAATGTTGTAAGCGCCCTCTCTCTCAACCCCAGGCCTTGTTAGCAATATTTTCACCTTTTTTATAAGTATTGTGTTCCCCCTCTAAATGTAGCTGAGTAGTCCACCATGTGTGCGTCTGATGTGTTTCCTCTCGGCTAGTCTTTCTGTCTAGCTTGTATTTTGTGCCTGTCTGCTTCGCTGACTGACATGGAGGCCAGGAATGAGTGAAAGAGAGCTCTTTAGCCTGTGTGCCCAGCCATTTTCCATTTCCTCAAGTCTAATATAGTGGCATCCTGGAGCCAAATGCTAGAAAAAGTTGCAAATCCAGAGAGAGAAGCCACACACACAGTCATGTACACACAAACGCACACACACAGGCATACAGTGCCTTGGGAAAGTGTTCAGACCCCTTGAATTTTTCCACATTTTGTTACGTTACAGCCTTATCTTCATCAATCTGCACACACTACCCAATGATAACAAAGTGAAAACAGATTTTTTTGAAATTTTTGCTAATTTCTTCAACAAAAAACAGAAATATCTTATTTACATAAATATTCAGACTCTTTGCGATGAGCCTCGAAATTGAGCTCAGATACATCCTGTTTCCACTGATCATCCTTGAGATGTTTCTACAACTTGATTGGACATGTTTGGAAACGCACACACCAGTCTATATAAGGTCCCATAGTTGACAGTGCACGTCAAATCAAATCTAATTTTATTTGTCACTTACACATGGTTAGCAGATGTTAATGCGAGTGTAGCGAAATGATTGTGCTTCTAGTTCCGACAATGCAGTAATATCCAACGAGTAATCTAACCTAACAATTTCACAACAATTACCTTATACACACAAGTGTAAAGGAATGAATTAGAATATGTACATTGAAAAAATATGAATTAGTGATGGTATAGGCAAGATGCAGTGGATGGTATAGAGTACAGTATATGCATATGAGATGAGTAATGTAGGATATGTAAACTCATAAAAGTGGCATTGTTTAAAGTGGCTAGTGATACATTACATCAAGATGGCAAGATGCAGTAGATGGTATAGAGTACAGTATATACATATGAATGAGTAATGTAGGGTATGTAAACATTATATGAAGTGGCATTGTTTAAAGTGGCTAGTGATACATTTATTACATCCATTTTTCCATTATTAAAGTGGCTGGAGTTGATTCAGTATGTTGGCAGCAGCCACTCAATGTTAGTGATGGCTGTTTAACAGTCTGATGGCCTTGAGATAGAAGCTGTTTTTCAGTCTCTCGGTCCCTGCTTTGATGCACCTGTACTGACCTTGCCTTCTGGATGATAGCGGGGTGAACAGGCAGTGGCTCGGGTGGTTGTTGTCCTTGATGTTCTTTTTGGCCTTCCTGTGACATCGGGTGGTGTAGGTGTCCTGGAGGGCAGGTAGTTTGCCCCCGGTGATGCGTTGTGCAGACCTCACTACCCTCTGGAGAGCCTTACGGTTGTGGGCGGAGCAGTTGCCGTACCAGGCGGTCATACAGCCCGACAGGATGCTCTCGATTGTGCATCTGTAAAAGTTTGTGTGTTTTTGGTGACAAGCCAAATTTCTTCAGCCTCCTGAGGTTGAAGATGCGCTGCTGCGCCTTCATCACCACACTGTCTGTGTGGGTGGACCATTTCAGTTTGTCCGTGATGTGTACGCCAAGGAACTTTCTACCTTCTCCACTACTGTCCCATCGATATGGATAGGGGGGTGCTCCCACTGCTGTTTCCTGAAGTCCACGATCATCTCCTTTGTTTTGTTGACGTTGAGTGTGAGGTTATTTTCCTGACACCACACTCCGAGGGCCCTCACCTCCTCCCTGTAGGCCGTCTCGTCGTTGTTGGTAATCAAGCCTACCACTGTAGTGTCGTCTGCAAAGTTGATGATTGAGTTGGAGGCGTGCATGGCCACGCAGTCGTGGTTGAACAGGGATTTCAGGAGAGGGCTGAGAACGCACACTTGTGGGGCCCCAGTGTTGAGGATCAGCGGGATGGAGATGTTGTTACCTACCCTCACCACCTGGAGGCGGACTGTCAGCAAGTTCAGGACCCAGTTGCACAGGGCGGGGTCGAGACCCATGGTCTCAAGCTTGATGACGAGTTTGGAGGGTACTATGGTGTTAACCTGTTGGGTCTAGGGGGCAGCATTTGCACGTCTGGATAAAAAAAATGTACCCGATTTAATCTGGTTACTAATCCTACCCAGTAACTAGAATATGCATATACTTATTATATATGGATAGAAAACACTCTAAAGTTTCCAAAACTGTTTGAATGGTGTCTGTGAGTATAACAGAACTCATTTGGCAGGCAAAACCCTGAGACATTTTCTGACAGGAAGTGGATACCTGATGTGTTGTATTGACTTTAAACCTATCCCATTGAAAAACACAGGGGTTTAGGAATATTTTGGCACTTCCTATTGCTTCCACTAGATGTCACCAGCCTTTACAAAGTGTTTTGAGTCTTCTGGAGGGAGATCTGACCGAACAAGAGCCATGGAACGGTGATGTCCCATTAGACACCTGGCGCGCTACTTCATGTTGGGTACCCTCGTTCCAATACGTTATAAAAGACTATGCATTCGTCCACCTTGAATATTATTCATGTTCTGGTTAAAAAAGGCCCTAATGATTTATGCTATACAACGTTTGACATGTTTGAACGAACGGAAATATATTTTTTCCCCTCGTTCATGACGAGAAGTCCGGCTGGCTTACATCATGTGCTAACGAGACGGAGATTTTTGGACATAAATGATGAGCTTTTTTGAACAAAACTACATTCGTTATGGACCTGTGATACCTGGAAGTGACATCTGATGAAGAGAATCAAAGGTAATGGATTATTTACATAGTATTTTCGATTTTAGATCTCCCCAACATGACGTCTAGTCTGTATCGCAACGCGTATTTTTCTGGGCACAGTGCTCAGATTATTGCAAAGTGTGATTTCCCAGTAAGGTTATTTTTAAATCTGGCAAGTTGATTGCGTTCAAAAGATGTAAATCTATAATTCTTTAAATGACAATATAATATTTTACCAATGTTTTCTAATTTTAATTATTTAATTTGTGACGCTGACTTGACTGCCGGTTATTGGAGGGAAACGATTTCCTCAACATCAATGCCATAGTAAAACGCTGTTTTTGGATATAAATATCAACTTGATAGAACTAAAAATGCATGCATTGTCTAACATAATGTCCTAGGAGTGTCATCTGATGGAGATTGTAAAAGGTTAGTGTATCATTTTAGCTGGTTTTATGGTTTTGGTGACCCTGTCTTTGACTTGACAAAACATTACACACAACTCTTGTAAATGTACTGTCCTAACATACTCTAAATTTATGCTTTCGCCGTAAAACCTTTTTGAAATCGTAAAACGTGGTTAGATTAAGGAGATGTTTATCTTTCAAATGGTGTAACATAGTTGTATTTTTGAAAAATTTGAATTTTGACATTTATTTGGATTCAAATTTGCCGCTCTTGAAATGCACCTGCTGTTGATGGAGTGCACCACGGGTGGCACGCTAGCGTCCCACCTAGCCCCAAGAGGTTAAATGCTGAGCTGTAGTCGATGAACAGAATTCTCACATAGGAATTCCTCTTGTCCAGATGGGTTAGGGCAGTGTGCAGTATGATTGCGATTGCGTCGTCTGTGGACCTAAAGAAAATTGGAGTGGGTCTAGGGTGTCAGGTAGGGTGGAGGTGATATGGTCTTTGACTAGTCTCTCAAAGCACTTCATGATGACGGAAGTGAGTGCTACGGGGCGGTAGTCATTTAGCTCAGTTACCTTAGCTTTCTTGGGAACAGGAACAATTGTGGCCCTCTTGAAGCATGACTGCAGACTGGGATAAGGATTGATTGAATATGTCCGTAAACACACCAGCCAGCTGGTCTGCGCATGCTCTGACGACGCGGCTGGGGATGCCGTCTGGGCCTGCAGCCCATGTCAGAGCATGAGGTCGAAGGAATTGTCCGTAGAGCTCCAAGACAGGATTGTGTTGAGGCACAGATCTGGGGAAGGGTACCAAAACATTTCTGCAGCATTGCAGGTCCCCAGGAAGACAGTGGCCTCCATCATTCTTAAATGGAAAAGTTTGGAACCACCAAGACTCTTCCTAGAGCTGAGCAATCGGGGGGTAAGGGCCTTGGTCAGGGAGGTGACCAACAACCCGATGGTCACTCTGACAGAGCTCTAAAGTTCCTCTGTGGTGATGGGAGAACCTTCCAGAAGGACAACCTCTCTGCAGCGCTCCACCAATCAGGCCTTTATGGTAGAGTTGCTAGACGGAAGCCACTCTTCAGTAAGCGGCACATGACGTCCCGCTTGGAGTTTGCCAAAAGGCACCTAAAGACTCTCAGACCATGAGAAACAAGATGATCTAGTCTGAGAGAAACCAAGATTGAACTTTTTGTCTATATGCCAAGCATCACGTCTGGAGGAAAACTGGCACCATCCCTACGGTGAAGCATGATGGTAGCAGCATCATGCTGTGGGATGTTTTTCAGCGGCAGGGACTGGGAGACTAGTCAGGATCGAGGCAAAGATGAACAGAGCAAAGTGTAGAGAGAGCTTGATGAAAATTTCCTCCAGAGCACTCAGGACCTTAGACTGGGCAAAGGTTCAACGTCCAACAGGACAACGACCCTAAGCAGACCGCCAAGACAACTCAGGTGTGGCTTCTGAATGTCTGAAGTTTCTGAATGTCCTTGAGTGGCCCAGCCAGAGCCCGGACTTGAACTTTGAGAGGATCTGCAGAGAAGAACAGGAGAGAATCCCCAAATACAGGTTTCAAATCAAATGAAATTGTATTTATCACATGCGCCGAAATCAACAGGTGAAGACCTTGCAGTGAAATGCTTACTTACAAGCCCTTAACCAACAACGCAGTTAAGAAAAAAAGTGTAAAGAAAGTATTTACTAAAATAAACTGAAGTAAATAAGACAGTAGCGAGGCAATGTGCGGGGCCACCGGTTAGTCGAGGTAACTGAGGTAACATGTACATGTAGGTAGAGATAAGGTGACTATGCATGGACAATAAAAAAAGAGTAACAGCAGCATCAAAATGGGTGTGAGCTGGGGACAATGCAAATAGTCTGGGTAGCCATTTCATTAGCTGTTCAGGAGTCTTATGGCTTGGGGGTAGAAGCTGTTAAGAAGCCTTTTGGACCTAGACTTGGTGCTGTGGTACCACTTGCCATGCAGTAGCAGAGAGAACAGTCTATGACTTTGGTAATTTTTTGGGCCTTCCTCTGACGCCACCTGGTACAGAGGTCCTGGATGCCAGGAAGCTTGAACCCAGTGATGTACTGGGCCATACGCACCATCCTCTGTAGTGCCTTACGGTCAGAGGCCGAGCAGTTGCCATACCAGGCGGTGATGCAACCAGTCAGGATGCTCTCGATGGTGCAGCTGTAGAACATTTTGAGGATCTGAGGACCCATGCCAAATCTTTTCGGTCTCCTGAGGGGGAATAGGCATTTTTGTGCCCTTTTCACGACTGTCTTGGTGTTTTTAGACCATGACAGTTTGTTGTGGTGTAGACACCAAGGAACTTGAAGCTCTCAACCTGTTACACCACCGTCCCGTTGATGAGAACGGGGGCGTGCTCGGTCCTCCTTTTTCTGTAGTCCACTGTCATCTCCTTTGTCTTGATCACGTTGAGGGAGAGATTGTTATCCTGGCACCACACTGCCAAGTTTCTTACCTCCCCCTATAGGCTGTTTCATCGTTATCAGAGATCTTCCTACCACTGTTGTGTCATCGTCAAACTTAATGATGGTGTCGGAGTCGTGCTTAACCATGAAGTCATGGGTGAACAGGGAGTACAGAAGGGAACTGAGCACGCACCCCTGAGGGGCCCCTGTGTTGAGGATCAGCGTGGCAGATGTGTTGTTACCTATCCTCACCACCTGGGGGCGGCCCATCAGGAAGTCCAGGATCCAGTTGCAGAGGGAGGTGTTTAGTCCTTCGCTTATTGATGAGCATTGAGTGCACTATGGTGTTGAACGCTGAGCTGTAGTCAATGAATAGCATTTTCATGTAGGTGTTCATTTTGTCCAGGTGGGAAAGGGCAGTGTGGAGTGCAATAGAGATCGCTTCATCTGTGGATCTGTTGGGGTGGTATGCAAATTGGAGTGGGTCTAGGGTTTCTGGGATAATGGTGTTGATGTGAGCCATGACCAGACTTTCAAAGCACTTCATGGCTACAGACGTGAGTGCTACTGGTCGGTAGTCATTCAGGCAGGTTACCTTGGTGTTCTTGGGCACAGGGACTATGGTGGTATGCTTGAAACATGTTGGTATTACAGACTCAGTCAGGGACAGGTTGAAAATGTGAAGACACTTGCCATTTGGTCAGTATATGCTCGGAGTACACATCATGGTAATCTGCGGCCTTGTGAATGTTGACCTGCTTAAAGGTCTTACTCACATCGGCTACGGGGAGAGCATGACCAAAGTCCTCTGCAACAGCTGATGCTCCCATTCATGCTTCAGTGTTGCTTGGCTCGAAGCGAGCATAGAAGTTATTTAGCTAGTCTGGTAGGCTCGTCTGGCAGCTCACAGCTGTGCTTCCCTTTGTGGTCCGTAATAGTTTGCAAGCCCTGACACATCCGATGAGCGCCGGAGCCAGTGTAGTGTGATTCAGTCGTATTCCTGCATTGACGCTTTGCCTGTTTAATGGTTCGTCGGTGATGATGATTGTAAGAAATCTTCAGGTTTGAGTCCCCCTCCTTGAAAGAGGCAGCTGTGGTCAGATTTGCCAAATGAAATGCAAGGAAGAGCTTTGCGTGTGGAGTAAAGGTGGTCTAGAGTTTTTTTTTTTCTCCTCTGGTTGCACATTTAACCTCCCTGGGTAAGGTGGGACGTTTGCTATATAATGTCACAAAAACCAAAACCAAAGCTAAATGCAGCACTAACCTTTGATGATCTTCATCAGATGACACTCCTAGGACATTATGTTATACAATACATGCATGTTTTGTTCAATCAAGTTCATATTTATATAAAAACCAGCTTTTTACATTAGCATGTGATGTTCAGAACTAGCATACCCACCGCAAACTTCCAGTGAATTTACTTAATTACTCACGATTAACGTTCACAAAATACATAACAATTATTTAAAGAATTATAGATACAGAACTCCTTTATGCAATCACGGTGTCAGATTTTAAAATAGCATTTCGGCGAAAGCACATTTTGCAATATTCTGAGTACATAGCCCAGCCATCACGGCTAGCTAATTTGACAACCACCAAGTTTGGCCCTCACCAAACTCAGATTTACTATAAGAAAAATTGGATTACCTTTGCTGTTCTTCGTCAGAATGCACTCCCAGGACTTCTACTTCAACAACAAATGTTGGTTTGGTTCGAAATAATCCATAGTTATATTGAAATAGCTCCGTTTTGTTCGTGTGTTGAGGTCAGTATCCGAAGGGTGACGGGCGAGCGCATTTCGTGACAACAAATGTCAAAATATTCCATTACCGTACTTCGAAGCATGTCAAACGCTGTTTAAAATCTATTTTTATGCGATGTTTCTCATAAAATAGCGATAATATTCCAACCGGCGATGTTGTATTCGTTCAAAGAGAGAAAGAAAAACATGGAGTCCTCTTGTGCAGGCGCGCTCCAGTGTCAGTGTTACCTGCCTGACCACTCACAAACACTCCTGCTGTTTTTCGCCCAGAGACTGCAGAGCTCTCATTCCACTTTCTGGCGCCTTCTGAGAGCTAATGGAAGCCTTAGAAAATGTCACGTTACAGCAGAGATGCTGTATTTTTTATAGAGATGCCGTAGAAGGACAACAAATTGTCAGACAGGGCACTTCCTGCATGGAATCTTCTCAGGTTTTGGCCTGCCATATGAGTTCTGTTATACTCACAGACAACATTCAAACAGTTTTATAAACTTTAGAGTGTTTTCTATCCAAATCTACTAATTATATGCATATTCTCGTTTCTGGGTAAGAGTAGTAACCAGTTTAAATCGGGTACGTTTTTTATCCGGCCGTGAAAATACTGCCCCCTAACCTCAACAGGTTAACATGCTGGTAGAAATGAGGTAAAACAGTTTTAAGTTTCCCTGGCTACTTCGAGCACCGTCACTGGATTAGCATTTTCTTGTTTGCTTATGGTGTGCCAAGCTTGTGCCGCCATACCCAAGAAGACTTGAGGCTGTATTCGGTACCAAAGGTGCTTCAAAAAAATACTGAGTAAAGGGTCTGAATACTTATGTAAATTTGATATTTCATTTTTATAATAATAATACATGATAAAAAAATTATAATAATACATTTTAGCTTTGTCATTATGTTGTTTTGTGTGTAGGTTGATGAGGAGAAAATAACAATTTAATCATTTTTATAATAAGGCTGTTACCTAAAAATATTTTGGAAAAGGTCAAGGGGTCTGAATACTTTGTGAAGGCACTGTGTGTATATAGACACACACACACACACACACACAAGCATGTACAGTATGCACACATACTGTGCGTGTTGTGCAATGACCTGGCCTGACTTGTCATTCAGTATCAAGTCCCATTTTTTCCTTAGGTCTTTCAACTCCCACTGGTGCTGTGCAAGGTGTGCTGATAGAATAAGTGCCAAGTGCTTCATGCCAAACCAAAAATCTTTACTGAAAATTACACTTAACAGAAATATAAACACAACATGCTTCAATTTCAAAGATTTTACTGAGTTACAGTTCATATAAGGAAATCAGTCAATTGAAATAAATTAATTAGGCCCTAATCTATGGATTTCACATGACTGGGAATACAGATATGCATCTGTTAGTCACAGATACACTACATGACCAAAAGTATGTGGACACCTGCTTGTCGAAAATCTCATTCAAAAAGCATGGGCATCAAATATGGAGTTGGTCCCCCCTTTGCTGCTATAACAGCCTCCACTCTTCTGGGAAGGGTTTCCACTAAATGTTGTAACATTGCTGTGGGGACTTGCTTCTATTCAGTCACAAAAGCATTAGTGAGATCAGGCACTGATGTTGGGCGATTAGGCCAGGCTCGCAGTCGGCGTTTCAGTACATCCAAAAAGTGTTTGTTGGGGTTAAGGTCAGGGCTCTGTACAGGCCAGTCAAGTTCTTCCATACCAATCTCAACAAACCATTTGTGTGGACCTCTCTTTGTGCAAAAGGGCATTGTCATGCTGAAACAGGAAAGGGACTTCCCTAAACTGTTGCCGCAAAGTTGGAAGCACAGAATCTTCTAAAATGTCATTGTATGCTGTAGCGTTGAGATTTCTCTTCACTGGAACTAAGGGGCCTAGCCCGAACCATAAAAACAGCCCCATACCATTATTCCTACTCCTCCAAACTTTACAGTTGGCACTATGCATTGGGGGAGGCAGCGTTGTTGCCACCGGGGCAGCTTTAGCAGGGCAGAAATTTGACGAACTGACTTGTTGGAAAGGTGGCATCCTATGACAAGTGCCAAGTTGACAATCACTGTGGTCTTCGGTAAGGCCATTCCACTGACAATGTTTGTCTATGGAGATTGTATGGCTGTGTGCTCGATAGTATACACCTGTCTGCAACGGTTGTGGCTGAAATAGCCAAATCCATTCATTTGAAGGGGTGTCCACATACTTTGTATATATAGTGTACCTTAAAAAAAGGTAGGGGCGTGGATTAGAAAACCAGTCATTGTCTGGTGTGATCACCATTTGCTTCATGAAGCGCACCACATCTCCTTCGCATAGTTGTTGGCTGTTGAGTGTGGCCTGTGGAATGTTGTCCCACTTCTCTTCAGAGGTTGTGCGAAGTTGCTGAATATTGGTGGGAACTGGAACATGCTGTCGTACACGTTGATCCAGAGCATCCCAAACATGCTCAATGTGTGACATGTCTGGTGAATATACAGGCCATGGAGGAACTGAGATATTTTCAGCTTCCAGGAATTATGTACAGATCCTTGCAACATGGGGCTGTGCATTATCATGCTGAAACATGAGGTGATGGTGCGTCAATGGGCCTAAGGATCTTGTCACGGTATTGCTGTGCATTCAATTTGCCATCAATAAAATGCAATTGTGTTCGTTGTCCGTAGCTTATGCCTGCCCATACCATAACTCCACCGCCACCATGGGACACTCTGTCCACAATGTTGACATCAGCAAACCGCTCGCCCACACACTGCCATACAGGCTGTCTGCCATCTGCCCGTTGGATTAATCCGTGAAGAGCACACTTCTACAAAAAAAGTGGCCATCGAAGTTGAGCACTTGCCCACTGAAGTCAGTTACGATGCCGCACTGCAGTCAGATTAAGACCCAGGTGAGAATGACGAGCACACAGATGAGCTTCCCTGAGGTGGTTTTTGACAGTTTGTGCAGAAATTATTCGGTTGTGCAAACCCACAGTTTCATCAGCTGTCCAGGTGGCTGGTCTCAGATGATCCGCAGGTGAAGAGGCCAGATGTGGAGGTCCTGGGCTGGCATGGTTACACGTGGTCTGCAGTTGTGAGGCCAGTTGGATGTCCTCCCAAATTCTTGCAAATGAGTTGGAGGCGGTTTATGGAATGGAAATTAACATTCAATTCTCTGGCAACAGCCTTGGTGGAGATTTATGCAATCATCATGTCAATTTCACGCTCCCTCAAAACTTGAGAACTCTTTGGCATTGCTTTGTTTGACAAAACTGCACATTTTTGTCAAAAGAGATGATAGTACATTTTTAGTGAAAATTTGTTTTAGATATGATGTTGCTACTCCCATGCTTTAAGTCTCATATACTTGTCAAGACAGTCAATTCCATCAACTGTGTTTTTCTACATCTAAGACAAGTGGTACTTGTTTACGGTAATTTTGTTACTGTCTAAATCACAGCCTAAAAGCCAGCCAAATGTCAAGATTAGCTGAGTTTAGCACTCCTACCCACTCACTTTCAAAAGAATGAGGCGCAAATCCATCTCATTGTAGAAAAATACACATGTATTGATTTCTCAGAATTAAGAATATTGCCCTTTTGGGCCATCTTGGCAATAACACATATTGGTTGATGCACTGTCCACTCACCTTAATTTAATGATTTGAAATGTATAATTTTGGATGATTTGGAGATATCTACTTATCTGTGATTGAAGATATTAAATCATTAAACATATCTGTAATTAAACAGAGTAGTTTTGCTTATGTTGTAAACGTTTGGAAAACCTTTCGAATTTGGACATTGGAATAGTTATTTCTACTCCAGCGCAATACCATATCTACCAATTACAACACCCCTTCCTAAATGTACTTTATTCCACATGAGAAAAACGGGCTAGCCTTTCGCTAAGTTGAACATAGCAAAAAAGTATTCTCGACTGCTTAGTTTCACACTCACTAACATGGCTGACCTCTATCTGCCTTGCCCCTGTTCTCACTTTAATCCCTCAGTTACCATAGTGTCTGTCCTGTTTTGGTCTGCACCATGAATAATGCATATGACAAGCATTAGGCAGAGTCACACAGCGCCAAGCCACTGTGAAACGCCTGCCAGGGCCACACATTTTTTCGGATACTTAATTTTCTTGACTGAGTTGCAATGTTTTACAAAGACTTCATGCTTCACAGGTGGTAGAAAAAAGGCCCGTCACATGGCAAGGTAAATAAGAGGTTTATCCTTGACTCCACTGGCTGCAGCAGAACTACGGTAGAACTCATTTTTCGTACAGTCATAGTCACTTTTTTCTCAATTTGTAAAAATTACTATCATCATAGACTGCTGCCCACTGCTGTTTGTAGGTAGCCAGCAAGGGATAGCCAGAGGTACTTGGCAGATATCCTTCCAACATTCCAATGTAAAACTGACATTTAGATCACAGCCGATGACGCTATTGACACTTTGGATAGGCAGTAATTAGTTCTCGGTTTAGCATTCAGCGTGTGAGTCATTTCATCGCTAAATGTCAATTATCATGGCAGTTCCATTCAGCAGCTAACCTTCAGTCATCACTGTAAGGACTAAAGTGAGGGTTGCCTTTAAGAATAAGCCTGTTTTATCTTTTCTCAGACAGTTCTCTTGACAGGACTAAGTGTTATGGTAAAATGTAACATTCAAACAATGAGGAGGATTTGCAGGCTATTTACAAATATTGCCTGTTGGGTGTAAGGATAGGTTAATTGCTTATTGGTCATATTTGGAGTCTTCTGTAGTTCATATCATGTTAAGAAGATGGCTATCAAACCATTTGATAGTGCTAACTTGGTGGTCAGTTATCAAAGAAGGAAAAGAGGGTGATATACATAACCTAAACAAATACAGATTTTTCTCATCCTAAACAAATACTGGCGGTGTTCTAAAAAATGATATTGTGATAAAGGAATGACTCATTGCGTGAGGTTCCCATGACACACCACATTTGTACTTCGACAGGAATGTAAACAGCTTGCCTCAAACAAAGGGCTATATAATGAGGTTTGTGCATAAAACAAAATGCACAATAATTTATCTGAAAGGTCCTAAACTGGGATACTGTCATACAATGCACAGAAATACATTATCTGTCACAGTCCAGTGGTTGGCAAAGTGTTTTATATAAAATAGTGTACATCAACACTGCCTAAGCTTCAATATGCTGACAGGGATGGCCTATGCTCAAATGCTTATGTTACACCTTCATGTATTTTTTAGTGAGGTGATGCAAAACTTTTAGCTTAGCTAACACATTTTCCTACTGAGTAGCAGGGGCTTATGGAACCGGACAAGGAAACTATTAATTTGGATACATAGCTATTGGGAGGCTGTGGGGATGAATTGTGTGGCGTGACTCAAAAGAGATGCACTGAGCCGCAACCTGGAGCCCATCCAGATTGTCCCTCTGTGGGCATCACCCGACATACACGTAAAGGACGTCACGCTGCTTGATTATCGAGTACCACTTCTTCCCGATTTGACCCATACCTGCCGCAAACTTAGGACCTCTGCCTCACAAACACACTTGACCGTCCTCCCTCAAGCATTTTAGCCAATCGTGACACCTCAAAAGCTAGTTAATGAGGCGACGCAAGCGGGATACTTAAGGCTGAGGAGTAAGTTTCATTCATCCTATGTCCTACACACACAAACACGTTTGTTTTACTATCCTTGTGGGGACAAAACAATTGATACCATTCAAAATCCTGTTTTCCCTAACACCTAACCCTAACCTTATCCCAAAACCCCTAAACCTAACCATAACTGCTAAACCTAACCCATAACCCTAAAATAGCCTTTTTCCTTCTGGTGACCGGCAAAGTGTTCCCACTTGTCCGAATTGGCCTTGTTTGTGCTAAAGATACAGTACATACCCACTTTCTTTCATTCACATAAATACATAAACACAGACACACACACACACACACCCCGCTCTAAGCCCTCAGAGGCAAACCCCCTTTGGCATGGTGCATTAGCTGTCCCTTTTTAAAAGCCACTTTCGATAACCCAGCCGCTCCAATGACACAATGACAAGTTCAAATACGGCTCCCGTCAGTGTTACTCCATTAGTGTGCCACCACGTGGCTCTGACTCAGTGTACAGCAGAGCAACCAAGGTGGGATGCAGTTGCACTCTGATGGCTATCCTCCCAGGCAAGACACTGTTGACGTGCTTCCCTACTCTCGTGGTTGGTCAAGCAATACTGTCCATACTGGATTAAGCATCTTGTCTTTCTTCAGTGTAGTCTGGTTTTTGTACAATATGTCTCTTTCCATCATGAAAGGTTTTAAATCCCTATCAGCGAATTAACATCCAAAGTTTTAGAGATGCATTTGTAACACTTACATTTAACCGAATTCAACACTCAACCCAACTCAGGGGGAATTCACAAGTATGTGTCTAATGTTAATATCAGTGCAGGGGCTGTAACAGAACAGACATTATTGCTGTTGAGTTTATAATTGACAGTGAAAAGTTAGTTAAGTGCACATGCACACACATTTGTGCTCATCACATTAAGGGAGCCTGCTATTTATGCTGGTTAGCATTGTAAACAGTAAACAAAGACCAAGGTTATTGTATTCTCTGTACAGTTCACAATACATTGGACCTTTGAGAGCTTAAACAGTGCAGCAGGCATCTTCCCTTTTTCCTAATGCACGATGACAGTTTTCAACTTTTATATAGTGGTGTACAAAATGTTAATGAAAGAGGCAGGAGGTCACATATGCCATCCTTCCTTGCAGTAAAGCTGAATAGCTGTTGAAGTTGGCCGTGGGCGAACCTGAGTCATACAAACAGCAGCAAACAAATTGTGGGTCGATAATAGCTGGTTGACAGGGCGCAAATTACTTTTGAAGCTGTATGACACTTTGATTTCTGAATTTTCTCTATGGACCAATTTATCTACCTCCTGAGAAGCTGACTACTTTAATGGATGTGGGCATAGCATCTTTGTTTGTTTTTTTCACCCACCACATTGAATGAATCCCTCAGGAAACCTAATGGAATCTATGACAGATCTGTTACGCATAGAATATTGAAATTACTTCAAATAAAGCTGACGTACATTTTCTAGACCAGTGTTTCCCAACTCCAGTCCTCAAGTACTCCCAACAGTACTCATTTTTGGTGGTTTCATGTGTGTGTATGTGAAATGTCTAGCAGTGATGTCCCCCACTCTGAGACCTATAAGTAGTTGTTTCCCTTTCTCTTCAAGAGCTGTGGTTTTTGTGGCATGACGGGTAATACTACTTTTTGGGTGACACGTGACGATGTGTTCAGAGAGTCACTGGTTGGGCCAACAAGAGGCATGGAAAAAAAACACATTTCAAACCACCTTCGTAGGTGGTTTGAAATCTGATACAAATCTGATTCCTGGCTATCCGACTTATGTCTGAAAGGTCAAATCTGATATATTTTCCCTCAAGGCGTTTTTAGACTGTTATTTGGTATATCTTGTTGCTTGCTAGCTACTCTGTTGACAAGAACATGTAGTAGCTAAGTAGCTTGTTAATTGTTTACAAACAAATTAGTGAATGTGCTAGAAAGCTAAACAGCTACCTAGCTAGCTAGTTGACTGCTGTGGCTAGCCAAAAAGGACTCGTTTTGAAAGTTGGATCCTCTTATCCATTGAGGCTTTAAAAGTCTTCTTACACTATGATTTTGAACATTCAAAGCAACTGGGAAACATCTGTCACCTTAGCTTGCTACATAACTTCTGAGTGATAGGAAGCACCATCACCAATCAGCCTACACCATTGCGTACACACCCATCGTTACTATGACAACTAGCATAGACATGTCAGCAAATGACTTCTGTGTGAACACACACACACACACACACAAGTCCGATTTGTAACTTGCTGTTTGTATAGTCAGTACTCTAAAACGGAACTGATTTGAGCATTAAGATTTGAGCAAAACAAAACTGATTTGAGCATTAAGGCTTTAAGTCCTGCAGTGTGGACAAAGCTTTACTGCTATTTCCATCGGCTAACATTTACACAGCTAGCCAGTTAGTTAAGCAGCTTTACGTCTGACAATGGGTTTCCACTAGATAACACAGCCACAAAGTCAAAATTGACTATCGTAAAAACTAATGAAAACAAAAATATGCTTTTTGGTCTTCATTTAAGATTAGGATTATGCATAAGGTTAGTAGTGTGGTTAAGGTTAAGGTTAGGCTTAAAATCTGATTTTAAGACAGCAGAAGAACCCTTTAAGGTTCTAGATAACACCTTTTTTCTAAGAGTGTCCAGTGACATTTTTAAATAGGCTTGGTTTATGTATTTGAGGCTGAGTTAACTATTGAAGACTCTGACGTTAGTCTCCTCGGACAATATCAGTATCTTTGATAGTACACACTTTCGCCACAGGAGAACCATTTTTGGTTCCAGGTAGAACCATTTTGGATTCCACGTAGAACCCTCTGTAGAAAGAGGTACTACATGGAACCCAAAAGGGATTCTTCAAAGGCTTCTTCCATGGGGACAACCAAAGAACCCTAAGCTATTAAACGATGTAAGACACTTGTATTTTCATGAATGTTTAATATTACGATTTTTGGTATTTTGAATTTCGCGCTCTGCAATTTCACCGGATGTTGTCGAGGTGGGGTGCGAGGTGAGGTTTTAACCAACAGTGCAGTTCAAGAGGAAGAGAATATTTACCAAGTAGACTAAAATAAAAAGTTATAATAAAAAGTAACACAGTAAGAATAACAATAGCGAGGCTTTATACGGGGGGCACCTCAACTACAGGCTAGTTGAGGTAATCTGTACATGTAGGTGGGGGCGAAGTGACTATGCATAGGTAACAAACAAACAGCGAGTGTTAGCAGTGTACAAAAGGGAGGGGTGGGAGGGTGTAAATTGTCTGGTGGCGATTTTAGGAATTGTTCAGCAGTCTTATGGCTTGGGGGTAGAAGCTGTTGAGGAGCCTTTTGGTCCAAGACTTGGCGCTCCGGTACCACTTGCCGTGCGGTAGCAGAGAAAACAGTAACTTGGGTGACTGGAGTCTCTGACAATTTGGGCATATAATATGGACTTGTTCTTTTACCATATAGGGCTATCTTCTGTATACCACCACTACCTTGTCACAACACAACTGATTGGCTCAAATGCATTAAGAAGGAAATAAATTCCACAAATTAACTTTTAACAAGGCGCACCTGTTAATTGAAATGCATTCCAGGTGACTACCTCATGAAGCTGGTTGAGAGAATGTCAAGAGTGTGCAAAGCTGTCATCAAGGAAAAGGGTGGCTTGAAAAATATATTTTGATTGGCTTAACACTTTTTTGTTTACTACATGATTCCATATGTGTTATGTCATAGTTTTGATGTCTTCGATATTATTCTACAATTAAGAATATAGTCAAATAAAGAAAAACCCTTGAATGAGTAGCTGTGTCCAAACTTTTGACTGGCTCTGTATTTTCAAAGAAGCATGGACCATTTCGATTAATTAAACAAAGCTATTTATGGTCCAATAGCATATTTAAAGGGGTCCATCTTCCTTGTGGATCTGTTTGGACAGTTTGCACATTCGGATCGAAATTATTGTTAATTAATATCAAACGTTTTGAGTTTCTTTTTTTTTGCCCTATCGTGGAAAATTACATAATTAGTCATGCTATCCTTTGTTTTACTGTTTAAATATTTGTCTCTTGTTATATGCTAGTGTTTTTTTTTAACCTGATACAAACTTGTCTTTATGGGACTTAGTCATAAGACTGGGCGTATAGCTAAGGTCCGCTTGGGTGCGGCCGCAGCATGTGACATCGCTATTTCTGACTTTTATAATTCCTTTACTTGGTTGTAAAATGTTTGTATGCTTTTGTAAGCTGGGCGCTGTCCTCAGATAATCGCATGGTATGCTGTCGCCATAAAGCCTTTTTGAAATCTGACAAAGCGTCTGGATTAACAAGAAGTTAATCTTTAAACCGATGTATGACACTTGTATTTTTTTATGAATGTTTATTATGACTATTTCTGTATTTTGAATTTGGCGATCTGCAATTTCACTGGATGTTGTCGAGGTGGGTCGCTAGCGGAAGGCCTGCGCCAGAAAGTTTAAACTGATTTTTATTTGGATTTCATGTAATGGACATACACAAAATAGTCCAAATTGGTGAAGTGAAAAAAGAAAAATACATTTTTTTGAAGTTTAAAACTGAAAAGTGGGGCATGCATATGTATTCATCCTCTTTACATTGAGGCCCGTAAATAAGATCTGGTGCAACCAATTACCTTCAGAAGTCACATAATTAGTTAAATAAAGTCCTCCTGTGTGCAATCAAAGTGTCACATGATCTGTCACATGATCTCAGAATATATACACACCTGTTCTGAAAGGCCACAGAGTCTGCAACACCACTAAGCAAGGGGCACCACCAAGCAAGAGTCACCATGAAGACCAAGGAGCTCTCCAAATAGGTCAGGGACAAAGTTGTGGAGAAGTATAAATCAGGGTTGGGTTATAAAAAAATATCCGAAACTTTGAAAATTCCACGGAGCACCATTAACCTCTATGGGCTAGTGGGATACAAGCGTCCCACCCCTGGTACACCCTATCAACAGCAGGTGAAATATCAAGGGCGCCAAATTTGAAAACAATTAAATGTCATAATTCAAATTTCTCAAACATACAACTATCTTACACCCTTTGAAAGATAAACATCTCCTTAATCTAACCACGTTGTCCGATTTCAAAAAGGCTTTACGGCGAAAGCATAAAGTTAGATTATGTTAGGACAGTACATTGAAAATAGCTGTGTGTAATGTTTTGTCAATGCAAAGACAGGCGTCACCAAAAGCAGAAAACCAGCTAAAATTATACACTAACCTTTGACAATCTTCATCAGATGACACTCCTAGGACATTATGTTAGACAATAGATGCATTTTTTGTTCTATCAAGTTCATATTTATATCCAAAAACAGCGTTTTACTATGGCGTTGATGTTGAGGAAATATTTTCCCTCCAATACCGCCAGTCAATCAGCACAACAAATTAAATAATTACTATTCCAAAAAATTGGTCAAATATTATATTGTCATTCAAATAATTATAGATTAACATCTCGTGAACGCAACCGCATTGTCAGGTTTAAAAAAAACTTTACTGGGAAATCACATTTTGCAATAATCTGAGTACTGCGCTCAGAAAAATAGGCTTTGCGATACAGACTAGGCGCCATCTTGGAGTCATCTAAAATCAAAAATACTATGTAAATAATCCCTTACCTTTGATTATCTTCATCAGAAGGCACTTCCAGGAATCCCAGGTCCATAACAAATGTAGTTTTGTTCGAAAAAGCTCATCATTTATGTCCAAAAAGCTCCGTGTTGTTAGCGCGTCCTGTAGGCTACTCAAAAACATGAACGTCGCCCGCCGGACTTGTCTTCATCAAAGAGTGGAAAAAAAACGATTTACGTTCGTTCAAACATGTCAAACGTTGTATAGCATAAATCATTAGGGCCTTTTTCAATCAGAACTTCAATAATATTCAAGGCGGACGATTGCATTCTCTTTTAAAACGTATTGGAACAAGAGTACCCAAACATGCACTTCGCACGCCAGAGTAGTATTGACCATCCGCTTATGACCAACGTTCCAAGTCTCTTGTTCGGTCAGTTTCCACAGTAGAAGACTCAAACCACTTTGTAAAGACTGGTGACATCTAGTGGATGGCGTAGGAAGTGCTCAATGATTAATACGTCCCTGTGTGTTTCAATGGCATAGGCTTAAAAGTAATTCAACACATCAGATATCCACATCCTGTCAGAATTTTTCTCAGGGTTTTGACTGCCATATGAGTTCTGTTATACTTACAGAGACCATTCAAACAGTTTTAGAAAATTCAGAGGCAGTTAAATATGGGCACATATTTTTTTCCAAATTCTCAATACTGCCCCCTAGCCCCAACAGGATAAATCCATTATAAATTGTTTTTGAAAGAATATGGCACGACAACAAACCTGACATGGGAGGGCCACCCACCAAAACTCACGGACCAGGCAAGGATGGCATTAATCAGAGAGGCAAAAAAGAGACCAAAGATAACCCTGAAGGAGCTGCAAAGATCCGCAGTGGAGATTGGAGTATCTGTCCATAGGACCACTTTAAGCCATACTCTCCACAGAGCTGAGCTTTACCGAAGAGTGCCCAGAAAAAAAGCCATTGCCTAAAGAAAAAATAAGCAAACTCAAGACCTCTCATCACCCCGAGCACACCATGTTTTTCATTGGCAGGGACTGGGAAACTGGTCAGAATTGAAGGAATGGTGGATGATGCTAAATACATAGAAATTCTTGAGGGAATCCTATTTCAGTCTTCCAGAGATTTGAGACTGGGACAGATGTTCACCTTCCAGCAGGACAATGACCCTAGGTATACTGCTAAAGCAACACTCGAGTGGTTTAAAACATCTTATGGATCAAATCCCTTTAGCGGGATCGATTTGACAACATCCGGTGAAATGGCAGGGCGCCAAATTCAAATTAAATTAATATAAATATTAAACCTTCATGAAATCACACATGCAATACACCAAATTAAAGCTACACTTGTTGTTAATCCAGCCGCAGTGTCAGATTTCAAAAAGGCTTTACGGCGAAAGCAAACCATGCTATTATCTGAGGACAGCACCCCATCAAACAAAGACAGACAATCATAACCTGTTGGGGCTAGGGGGCAGTATTGAGAATTTTGAAAAAAATATGTGCCCATTTTTAACTGCCTCCTACACCAACTCAGAAGCTAGAATATGCATATTATTGTTCAGGTTTGGATAGAAAACACTCTGAATTTTCTAAAACTGTTTGAATGGTGTCTGTAAGTATAACAGAACTCATATGGCAGTCAAAACCCTGAGACAAATTCTGACAGGAAGTGGATACCTGATGTGTTGAATTACCTTTAAGCCTATGCCATTGAAACACACAGGGGCTTATTAATTGTTGAGCACTTCCTATGGCTTCCACTAGATGTCACCAGTCTTTAGAAAGTGTTTTGAGTCTTATACTGTGAGAACTGAACGAACAAGAGCCTTGGAACGGTGGTGGCCGATTAGACTCTGGCGCGCGAGTTCATATTGGGTACTCTCGTTCCAAAACGTTTTAAAAGAGAATGCAAACGTCCGCCTTGAATATTATTCATGTTCTGGTTAAAAAAGGCCCTAATGATTTATGCTATACAACGTTTGACATGTTTGAACGAACGTAAATATTTTTTTTCCCCTCGTTCATGACGCGAAGTCCGGCTGGCATAGATCATGTGCTAACAACACGGAGCTTTTTGGACATAAATTATGAGCTTTTTCTAACAAAACTGCATTTGTTATGGACCTGGGATTCCTGGAAGTGACATCTGATGAAGAGAATCAAAGGTAATGGATTATTTACATAGTATTTTCGATTTTAGATCTCTCCAACATGGCGGTTAGTCTGTATCGCATAGCGTATTTTTCTGGGCGCAGTGCTCAGATTATTGCAAAGTGTGATTTCCCAGTAAGGTTATTTTTAAATCTGGCAATCCGGTTGCGTTCAAGAGATGTAAATCTATAATTCTTTGAATGACAATATAATATTTTACCAATGTTTTCGAATAGTAATTATTTAATTTGTTGTGCTGCTTGACTGGCGGTTATTGGAGGGAAACGATTTCCTCAATATCAACGCCATAGTAAAACGCTGTTTTTGGATATAAATATGAACTTGATAGAACAAAAAATGCATGCATTGTCTAACATAATGTCCTAGGAGTGTCATCTGATGGAGATTGTCAAAGGTTAGTGCATCATTTTAGCTGGTTTTCTGCTTTTGGTGACGCCTGTCTTTGAATTGACAAAACATTACACACAGCTATTGTCAATGTGCTCTCCTAACATAATCTAAGTTTATGCTTTTGCCGTAAAGCCTTTTTGAAATCAGACAACGTGGTTAGATTAAGGAGATGCTTATCTTTCAAAGGGTGTAAGATAGTTGTATGTTTGAGAAATTTGAATTATGACATTTAATTGTTTTCAAATTTGGCGCTCTTGATATTTCACCTGTTGTTGATTGGGTGTACCAGGGGTGGGACGCTTGCGTCCCATATAGCACATAGAGGATAATTCAACCCGCCAGGCACGACACAAAACTCAGAAATAAAGATATAATTCATGCCTTACCTTTGAAGAACTTCTTCTGTTGGCACTCCAATATGTCCCATAAACATCACAAATTGTCCTTTTGTTCGATTAATTCCGTCGTTATATCTCCAAAATGTCCATTTATTTGGCACGTCTGATCCAGAAAAACACCTGTTCCAACTCGCGCTACATGACTACAAAATATCTCATGAGTTACCTGTAATCTTTGTCCAAACATTTAAACAACTTTCCTAATACAACTTTAGGTATTTTTTAACGTAAATAATCGATACAATTTAAGACGGGATAAACTGTGTTCAACACCGGACGAAAACAAAGAAGGCACATTCCAGGTCGTGCGCACCAAAACAGAGTGCACCTTGAGTGACACAGGAGAATAACAGGGCTACTTCTTCATTTCTCTAAAGAAAAACATCAACCAATTTCTAAAGATTGTTGACATCTAGTGGAAGCTTCTAAAGACTTGACATCTAGTGGAAGCATATTTCTATTAAAACGGCCTTGCCATAGAAAACCAAAGGAAAACAGATTGACCTAAAAAAAAATGTCCCTGGATGGATTGTGCTCGGGGTTTCGCCTGCCAAATCAGTTCTGTTATAGTCACAGACTTCATTCAAACAGTTTTAGAAACTTTAGAGTGTTTCCTATCCAAAATAGCACCCCCAAGCCATAAGAAGTTAAGGGGAAACATTTCAATGTCTTGGAATGGCCTAGTCAAAGCCCAGACCTCAATCCAATTGAGAATCTGCAGTATGACTTAAATATTGTTATGCCGAAAGGAAAAACTGCTCCAGCTCCATCAACTTGATAGAACTGGAGCAGTTGTTCCTTGAAGAATGGGCAAACGTTTCAGTAGCTAGATGTGCCAAGCTTATAGAGTCATACCCCAAGAGACTTTCAGCTGTAATTGCTGCGAAAGGTGGCTCTACAAAGTATTGACTTTGGGGGGGTGAATAGTAATGCATGCTCAAGATTTCAGTTTGTCTTATTTCTTGTTTTTCACAATAAAAAATATTTTGCATCTTCAAAGTGGTAGGCATGTTGTGTAAATCAAATGATACAACCCCCAAAAAAATATATTTTAATTGGTTGTTGCCTACCCTTACCACCTGGGGGCAGCCCGTCAGGAAGTCCAGGATCCAGTTGCGGAGGGAGGTGTTTAGTCCCAGGGTCCTGATGAGCTTTGTGGGCACTATGGTATTGAACTCTGGGCTGTAGTCAATCAACAGCATTCTCACATAGGTGTTTTGTCCAGGTGGGAAAGGGCAGTGTGGAGTGCGATTGAGATTGCGTCATCTGTGGATCTGTTGAGGCAGTATGCGAATTTGAGTGGGTCTAGTGTTTCCGGCATGATTACATTTACATTACATTACATTTAAGTCATTTAGCAGACGCTCTTATCCAGAGCGACTTACAAAATGGTGCATTCACCTTATGATATCCAGTGGAACAACCACTTTACAATAGTGCATCTAAATCTTTTAAGGGGGGGTTAGAAGGATTACTTTATCCTATCCTAGGTATTCCTTAACCTCTTGGGGCTAGGTGGGACGCTAGCGTGCCACCCGTGGTGCACTCCATCAACAGCAGGTGCATTTCAAGAGCGGCAAATTTGAATCCAAATAAATGTCAAAATTCAAATTTTTCAAAAATACAACTATTTTACACCATTTGAAAGATAAACATCTCCTTAATCTAACCACGTTTTACGATTTCAAAAAGGTTTTACGGCGAAAGCATAAATTTAGAGTATGTTAGCACAGTACATTTACAAGAGTTGTGTGTAATGTTTTGTCAAGTCAAAGACAGGGTCACCAAAACCATAAAACCAGCTAAAATGATGCACTAACCTTTTACAATCTCCATCAGATGACACTCCTAGGACATTATGTTAGACAATGCATGCATTTTTAGTTCTATCAAGTTCATATTTATATCCAAAAACAGCGTTTTACTATGGCATTGATGTTGAGGAAATCGTTTCCCTCCAATAACCGGCAGTCAAGTCAGCATCACAAATTAAATAATTAAAATTAGAAAACATTGGTAAAATATTATATTGTCATTTAAAGAATTATAGATTTACATCTCTTGAACGCAATCAACTTGCCAGATTTAAAAATAACCTTACTGGGAAATCACACTTTGCAATAATCTGAGCACTGCGCCCAGAAAAATACGCGTTGCGATACAGACTAGACGTCATGTTGGGGAGATCTAAAATCGAAAATACTATGTAAATAATCCATTACCTTTGATTCTCTTCATCAGATGTCACTTCCAGGTATCACAGGTCCATAACGAATGTAGTTTTGTTCAAAAAAGCTCATCATTTATGTCCAAAAATCTCCGTCTCGTTAGCACATGATGTAAGCCAGCCGGACTTCTCGTCATGAACGAGGGGAAAAAATATATTTCCGTTCGTTCAAACATGTCAAACGTTGTATAGCATAAATCATTAGGGCCTTTTTTAACCAGAACATGAATAATATTCAAGGTGGACGAATGCATACTCTTTTATAACGTATTGGAACGAGGGTACCCAACATGAACTCGCGCGCCAGGTGTCTAATGGGACATCATCGTTCCATGGCTCTTGTTCGGTCAGATCTCCCTCCAGAAGACTCAAAACACTTTGTAAAGGCTGGTGACATCTAGTGGAAGCAATAGGAAGTGCCAAAATATTCCTAAGCCCCTGTGTTTTTCAATGGGATAGGTTTAAAGTCAATACAACACATCAGGTATCCACTTCCTGTCAGAAAATGTCTCAGGGTTTTGCCTGCCAAATGAGTTCTGTTATACTCACAGACACCATTCAAACAGTTTTAGAAACTTTAGAGTGTTTTTTATCCATATATAATAAGTATATGCATATTCTAGTTACTGGGTAGGATTAGTAACCAGATTAAATCGGGTACATTTTTTTTATCCAGACGTGCAAATGCTGCCCCCTAGACCCAACAGGTTAAAGAGGTGGGGTTTCAGGTGTCTCCGGAAGGTGGTGATTGACTCCGCTGTCCTGGCGTCGTGAGGGAGCTTGTTCCACCATTGGGGTGCCAGAGCAGCGAACAGTTTTGACTGGGCTGAGCGGGAACTGTGCTTCCTCAGAGGTAGGGGGGCCAGCAGGCCAGTGGTGGATGAACGCAGTGCCCTTGTTTGGGTGTAGGGCCTGATCAGAGCCTGAAGGTATGGAGGTGCCGTTCCCTTCACAGCTCCGTAGGCAATCACCATGGTCTTGTAGCTGATGCGAGCTTCAACTGGAAGCCAGTGGAGAGAGCGGAGGAGCGGGGTGACGTGAGAGAACTTGGGAAGGTTGAACACCAGACGGGCTGCGGCGTTCTGGATGAGTTGTAGGGGTTTAATGGCACAGGCAGGGAGCCCAGCCAACAGCGAGTTGCAGTAATCCAGACGGGAGATGACAAGTGCCTGGATTAGGACCTGCGCCGCTTCCTGTGTGAGGCAGGGTCGTACTCTGCGAATGTTGTAGAGCATGAACCTACAGGATCGGGTCACCGCCTTGATGTTAGTGGAGAACGACAGGGTGTTGTCCAGGATCACGCCAAGGTTCTTAGCACTCTGGGAGGAGGACACAAGGGAGTTGTCAACCGTGATGGCGAGATCATGGAACGGGCAGTCCTTCCCCGGGAGGAAGAGCAGCTCCGTCTTGCCGAGGTTCAGCTTGAGCTGGTGATCCGACATCCACACTGATATGTCTGACAGACATGCAGAGATGCGATTCGCCGCCTGGTTATCAGAAGGGGGAAAGGAGAAGATGATGGTGTTGATGTGAGTCATAACCAGACGTTTGAATCACTTCATGGCTACCGACATGAGTGCTACGGAGCGGTAATCATTTAGGCAGGTTACATGATGTGTGAATGCGTATACACACACATCAAGTATAGTATTAAGATGTGCACACACTAACATTAGCTAGCTAGCTAACAGTAAGCTTTAACTTGCAATGAAGATGGCTTTCTGACAAAATTAAAAATGTATAATATCTGAAAATGTAGCTAGCTGGACTTTCTTACCCATATATCTGGATGAACACTTCTCCCTCTCTGTCACAGATACCATGTTTGCCCTTAGTTTGAAGATGTAATCCGGAGACAGATGTTTTATACAACTGCCTGTGTTTCCTTTTCGACCCCAACCACATTTACAATCAAACGGCAGATTTTTCGCCATCTTCTTAGCTATCACACTCTGCTTCCACCGGGCATTCCACGGATTTCAAAATTCAGTCCTCCAGAAAGTGGAGAGCCTTAGCAACACTTTTGAAGTTCTTTTTGATATCTTAAAAAAGGCAGTGTTAGAAAGGATTGCCTACACATACTGATCAGCTCATGTTATAGACAGAAGCGTGTTACATTGCAGACCAACTCTTGGCATGTGCAGCCCATGCATTATCTCAGCCAATCACGGCTAGCGGGAAGATTCCTGCCTTTTTCCGTGGCTAAACTTACTAGGCTCATAATGTAACAATTGTATTCTTATTTACAGATTGCACACACATTTGTTTTAAGGCACATAAAAGTTCTCATGTTCCAGAAGGCATTTATGCCAAAAAATGCATTTTGATAAAATAATAATAATGAACTTCCCATCACCAATGAATTGACAGCATGCTGATAGATTAAACAGTGTGAAGAACTGTGTGCTGCCTTACCTACCGTAGACACCCACCTGAGCAACCCACACACTAAGGAGACGTCCATACCTGTTATGTAAACCTACAGCAAGTAGCCTATGCAGCCAATGCAGAAAGACAAACGCAGTCAGAGACCCACTAAAGCAGTACCACCCCCTCAAAAATCTGAGCCTGCCTGACAGGGTTGGTCCAACAAAGCCAAAGCCCCTGGATGGAAGTGCATAATATACAAGGATTTTATCAAAGCTGCTAACGAGAACCTTGATAACCTCGTACCTACCCGGTGGGAATTCCGGTGGAGTACCCCACCATGCTAGTGGCAGTGCTGGCAAAACTGGATGCAGTAACCCATTGGGGGAAGGGTCAGACTTGAACAATCAGAGAGGAGGCAAATTATTGTGGCCCTGGCGGCACAAAATGAAAAATTATTTGACTGCACAGAGGTACCTGGGAAGAATGGGGATGGAACAATTGCGGAACAACTGTGGGTGTGTAATTTCCTTGACATAGACTGACCAGGTGAATGCAGGTGAAAGCTATAATCCCTTATTGATGTCACTTGTTAAATACACTTTAATCAGTGTTGATAAAGAGGAGACAGGTTAACCTCTCTGGCGCAGGCGTTCCGCTGGCAACCCACCTCGACAACATCCGGTGAAATTGCAGAGCGCCAAGTTCAAAATACAGAAATACTCATAACAAACATTCATAAAAAATACAAGTGTCATTTCATCGACATTGCTGTGGTGAATTCATTCATCCTCCAGAAGGAAATGGCTAAGAGCTGTGGACATACCCCCATCTCACAGCTAGCCTTCAGAGAGCTGCTCATCCAGGAGCTTGCTAGCTACAGCAAGTCCACTGCATCACCTTCTGTCCCATCTACCTCTGTCCCTTCTGCTCCTTCAACCAGTGGTGTTCACATGCCCAAATTCATCTCTGCAGACATGAATGTGCCTCAGGGCAAAAAGGGCACAGTAGGGAGGCGTTGTTGTGCTCTTTGCCACAGGAAATCCCCTGTCACCTGCACCACTTGTTCGGTGACCCTGTGCTTTACACCAGAAAGAGACTGCTATGGCATCAGCAGCACAATATTGTGTAGAGGACTGAGCGTCTTGACAATATTGTGTGTAAATAGTTACCCTTGTTATTTTGTATTTTTGAGAAAAAAAATGTAATTTTTTGGGGGTGTGTGTTAGAATAGCATTTTAGTATTTTGTATATAGTTATTTGCATCAAAATGTATCACTGTACAAATTCGACCACTTGGGTACATTTGGGCAACTTGTGTGGGACACCTGGGTGACTTCATGCTCAATGTCATGTAGCTCACTCATTACTGAAGTTATGTCTGAAACTTTGCTCAACTACTGTTGCCCTCTTATGTTCTTCATTGAAATTATCCCTAGCATCCTATCTGAGTGTTTGGCTGTTCTTGTTCATTTGAAAGATGATGCAACAACAATAAAAAACAAAAAACGCATGTTTTTTCCTTGTATTTTCTTCTACCAGATCTATTGTGTTATATTCTCCTACATTCAACTCACATTTCTACAAACTTCAGAGTGTTCCTTTCAAATGATACCAAGAATATGCATATCCTTGCTTCTGGGCCTGAGCTACAGGCAGTAAGATTAGGGTAGGTCTTCAGGCGGAAATTGAGAAGAAGGGAGGCAAGCCCAAAGAGGTTAAATTACAGATTGTAATGCAACAAAATAGGAAAAACGCCAAGGGGGATGAATACTTTTGCAAGGCACTGTACTAAACAACCAAAGATTTCAAGACCAAAGGTTGGTTTATAGTACAGGTGTGTTCGTAAATGTAATCTGAAGTGCGAGAGTGTGCTCTGGGCATTCGTAAACTGAGAGCTTTGTCAGATTGTCTGTTCATAAATCAGAGCGTTTTGCTCTCGGAGCATTCAGAGCGCACACTGGACTACCTGGTGGAGGAGTAGGGTTGATCCGAGCCTTCTGAACTAACAACAGCAGTCAAGCACCCAAGCTAACTGGCTAACGTTGGCTAGCTTGCTAGCTACTTCCAGACACAAATGAGAAAACAGTTCACTCTGACCATTTTACTCACCCTAGCAGAGCTGGTTAGGCTGTTTTTTTATGTTATCCAGAGCATTGTTGACTGCAACTGTGCTGCTGGCAACAATTTAATTATGCTTTTTTGCCATAATTTACTGACACTGTCCATATTCAACGGGTGTTGAGCCTTCGTAAATTAGTCAGTTATTCTGCACTGGCACACAGATGAGAGTGCTCTGAAATCTGAGTAGATAGCCAGAATGAATTTACCAGCTACGTCTATCGACAGTTGTCTCAGTGACATCATGAACATTCTATTGAAATGTTTACTTTTGTTTAGACATGTAGCTAGCTAAACAATTAACCATAATCCCTACTCATAACTTTACTACCCTGCATGAATCTGCAGGTGGCTAACCAATCAGGTTCAATGTTACCTAGCTAACAGGGAGAGGTTGAAAATATCAGTGAAGACACTTGCCAGTTGGTCAGCGTATGCTCAGAGTAAACATCCTGGTAACCTGTCACTGGGCAGCTCTCGTTTTTGCTTCCCTTTGTAGTCTGTAATAGTTTGTAACACCGAGCATCGGAGCCGGTGTAGTACGATTTGATCTTAGTCCTGTATTGATGCTTTGCCTGTTTGATGGTTCGTCGGATGACATAGCGGGATTTCTTATAAGCTTCCAGGTTAGAGTTCCGCACCTTGAAAGTGGCAGCTCTACCCTTTAGCTCAGTGTGAATGTTGCCCATAATCCATGGCTTCTGGTTGGGGCATGGGGACGACGTCCTCAATGCACCAGTGACTGATGTGGTGCACTCCTCAATTATAATTTTTTTATTTGACCTTTAAATTCTTATTTACAATGATGGCCTAGGAACAGTGGGTTACCTGCCTTGTTCAGGGGCAGAACAACAGATTTTTACCTTGTCAGCTCGGGGATTCGATCTCGCAACCTTTCAGTTACTGGCCCAACGCTCTAACCTGCCGCCCCGGAAGTGCCATCGGAAGAATCCTGGAACATATTCCAGTCTCTGCTAGCAAAGCAGTCCTGTAATTTATGGTCAGATTTGTCAACTGGAGGTGCGAGGGAGAGCTTTGTATGTGTCTCTGTGTGTGGAGTAAAGGTGGTCGAGAATTATTTTTCCTCTGGTTGCACATTTAACCTGTTAGGGCTAGGGGGCAGTATTGACACAGCTGGATAAAAAACGTACCCGATTTAATCTGGTTACTACTCCTGCCCAGTAACTAGAATATGCATATAATTAGTAGCTTTGCATAGAAAACACTCCAAAGTTTCTAAAACTGTTTGAATGGTGTCTGTGAGTATAACATAACTCAAATGGCAGACCAAAACCTGAGAAGATTCTGTACAGGAAGTACCCTGTCTGACCATTTCTTGGCCTTCTTTGTCATCTCTATCCAAAACAAAGGATCTCTGCTGTAACGTGACACTTTCTAAGGCTCCCATAGGCTCTCAGAAGGCGCCAGAACGTTGAATGATGACTCTGCAGTTACTGGCTGAAAAACAGTAGCGCATTTGGAAAGTGGTCCTGTTTCCATTCATTATCCTTGAGATGCTTCAACAAGTTGATTGGAGTCCACCTGTGGTAAACTCAATTGATTGTACATGATTTGGAAAATCACATACCTGTCTATATAAGGTCCCACATTTGACAGTGCATGTCAGAGCAAAATCCAAGCCATGAGGTCAAAGGAATTGTCCGTAGTGCTCCGAGACAGGATTGTGCCGTGTTACAGATTTGGGGAAGGGTAGCAAAAAAATTATTCAGCATTGAAGGTTCCCAAAAACACTGTGGCCTCCATCATTCTTTAAACTTCTTACGGATCAAATCCCTTTAGTGGGATCGATTTGACAACAGCCAGTGAAAGTGCAGGGCGCCAAATTCAAAAAAGCAAAAATCTCATAATTAGAATTCCTCAAATATAAAAGTATTATACACCATTTTAAAGATAAGATTCTCAATAATCCAACCACAGTGTCCGATTTCAAAAAGGTTTTATGGCAAAAGCATAGCATTAGATTATGTTAGGACAGCACCTAAACAAGAAAAACCATAGCCATTTTCCAAGCAACGAGAGGCGTCACAAAAACCAGAAATACAGCTAAAATGAATCACTAACTTTTGATGATCTTCATCAGATGGCACTCATAGGACTTCATGTTCCACAATACATGTATGTTTTGTTCGATAAAGTTCATATTTATATCCAAAAATCTCAGTTTACATTGGGGCGTAATGTTCGGTAATGTTCTTGCCTCCAAAACGGCCGGTGATTTTGCAGAGAGCCACATCAATTTACAGAAATACTTATCATAAACTTTGACAAAATATACAGGTGTTATGCACAGAATTATAGATACACTTCTCCTTAACTTCTTTGGGATAGAGGTACAGTATTTTCCCGGCTGGATAAAAAACGTACGCGATTTAATCTGGTTACTACTCCTGCCCAGATTTTGATATAAAACACTCTAACGTTTCTAAAACTGTTTCAATGGTGTCTGTGAGTATGACAGAACTCATATGGCAGGCCAAAACCTGAGAAGATTCTATATGGGAAGTGCCCTGTCTGACCATTTCTTAGCCTTCTGTAGCCTCTTTATCGAAAATAGAGGATCTCTGCTGTAACGTGACATTTTCTAAGGCTCCCATAGGCTCTCAGAAGGCGCCAGAACGGGGAATGATAACTCTGCAGTCCCTGGGTGAAAAACAGTAGGGTTTTTGAAAGTGGTCATTCTGAGAACAATGACACAGGCGCGCGCGTGCATTCGAAGACTCCATTTTCTATTTTCAGTGTTTGAACGAAAACAAGGTCTCCCGGTTGGAATATTATCGCTATTTTACGAGAAAAATAGCATAAAAATTGATTTTAAACTGCGTTTGACATGCTTCGAAGTACGGTAATAGACTATTTAGAATTTTTTTGTCACGATATGCGCCGGCGCGTGACCCTTCGGATAGTCTCTTGAATGCAAGAACAAAACGCAGCTATTTGGATATAACTATGGATTATTTGGAACCAAAACAACATTGGGTGTTGAAGTAGAAGTCCTGGGAGTGCATTCTGACGAAGAACAGCAAAAGTAATCCAATTTTTCTTATAGTAAATCTGAGTTTGATGAGTGCCAAGCTTGGTGGGTGTCAAAATAGCTAGCCATGATTGCCGGGCTATCTACTCAGAATATTACAAAATGTGCTTTCACCGAAAAGCTATTTTAAAATCGGACACCGCGATTGCATAAGGAGTTCTGTATCTATAATTCTTAAAATAATAATGTTTTTTGTGAACGTTTATCGTGAGTAATTTAGTAAATTCACCGGAAGTTTTCGGTGGGTATGCTAGTTCTGAACGTCACATGCTAATGTAAAAAGCTGTTTTTTGATATAAATATGAACTTGATTGAACAAAACATGCATGTATTGTATAGCATAATGTCCTAGGAGTGTCATCTGATGAAGATCATCAAAAGGTTAGTGCTGCATTTAGCTGTGGTTTTGTTTTTTGTGACATTATATGCTAGCTTGAAAAATGGGTGTGTGATTATTTCTGGCTGGGTACTCTCCTGATATAATCTAATGTTTTGCTTTCGTTGTAAAGCCTTTTTGAAATCGGACAATGTGGTTAGATAAAGGAGAGTCTTGTCTTTAAAATGGTGTAAAATAGTCATATGTTTGAAAAATTGAAGTTTTAGGATTTTTGAGGTGTTTGAAATTTGCCAATTTTCCCAGTGGCTAGATGTGCCAAGCTTATATAGACATACCCCAAGAGACTTGCAGCTGTAATTGCTGTAAAAGGTGGCTCTAACAAAGTATTGACTTTGGGGGGTGAATAGTTATGCACGCTCAAGTTCTGTCTTATTTCTTGTTTGTTTCACAATAAAATGTATTTTGGATCTTCATAGTGGTAGGCATGTTGTGTAAATCAAATGATTCAAACCTCCAAAAAAATCAATATTGTTTAAGGCAACAAAATAGGAAAAATGCCAAGGGGGTGAATACTTTCACATGCCACTGTACCTGTCCAAAATTGTAATCAGTAATGTCATTTTTGGATTACACAAACTCAGTAACGTAATCTGATTACATTCAGTTACTTTTAGATTACTTTCCCATTAAGAGGCAGTAGAAGAAGACAAAAATGTATTTTACCAATTGAATGACATCTACTCCTGAGTGGCACAGTGGTCTAAGGCACTGCATCTCAGTGCTAGACTCGACACTACAGACCCTGGTTCGATTCCAGGCTTTGTCACAACCAGCTGTGATTGAGAGTCCCATTGGGTGGCGCACAATTGGCCCAGTGTCATCCGGGTCGGGCCCGTGTAGGCCGTCATTGTAAATAGAATTTGTTCTTAACTGACTTGCCTATTTAAACAAAAGTTAAAATATGTTAAAGTTTACATAGCTGGCCATATATTGATGTTAAATGTTACTTTATGGATTGGTTACAATCATGTCTAGTTCTTACTATATAATTTTTTGTATACTGTAGAACATAGTCGATACTACAGTAATGTCCTCAAAAAAACTACAGTTTGCTAAAACACCACTTTTTTAACTATGGTAAATACTACCGTATTGAATTTGTGTATATACCCTGCCCATTTCCCTCCTCCATATCGCAATTTGTGCCACCCGTAAGTGAGAAACCTATATGCCAAGTATAGACCATATATTTTGTTACCTACAGGTTATAGAAAAGAGCAGAAGTTCCGAACTATCTGTTCAGACCCCAGTGCTACCTACCTATAGCCTGAGTGCAAGTCTCTTTAGCTAACATTCCACTCCTTGTCATTGCAAAAGAGACAGGCCTTTCAGCAATCTTCAATTAGGAGCATTCTATCATTAATGATATGATGACCCTCACAGCTATCCTCCAATCACAATGTTTATGCAAATTAGACTGATGGGAAAACGTCCTAACTTAATTCATAAATTTGACTGTAAGCATTTTTACTACCAGCCAATGTGATCATATCACATCATAGAAGCTCTCGCCATTCAAACTTCCCCGCCAGTTCATTGTGAATGCTGTTGCCTATTTTAAATCCAGCAAACAAAAGCAAGGTGCTTCTTTCCAAAAAATATATCTTTTAATTTCTCTAAATAAGTGACCAAACTATATTGCTACTTCTGGGAGATGCTTGAAATGCACAAGAGGGGATTAGTGATGACAGAGATGTATAAATTATAAGTTAATTCATAGGCTGGGCTATTAATCCACCATTCATATGCTAGCCTATATTATGCCTTGCTTACTACAGTGAATTTAGGTGACCACCACTTGTGCTATGCAAGCCAGAGACATCTACAAACGAATTGGGATCTGATGCAGGTTTTGTGCCAATGATTTGAAATTGAACTGCAACATCGACAAATGCGTCAGTTTAACTAAATGTGCAATGTTTTTTTGTTTTGCAAAGGCCTATTTAATGAAACCCAGGCTGTAGAGGTATCTCCGATTCCCCACTGAGCTAATTTTTGTTAATGCCAATTCACGAGTGATCAGTGAAGCCTTTCATAGTAGACATTTAGGGTTTGTTTGTTAGTTCGCTAATCCTATCTATATCCCTTCTGAAAGTTTCCTAAAGAAGCCTGTCTGTCTATAACAGAAATGAGTACAAATGTAAGCAGGTCATGATGATCAACATTCAGTACTACAGTTCTTTTACTACACTATTTATGCTATAGCGACCTATAAATACTGCAGTATACTACAGTAAATACTACAGTAAATTCAGCCAAAATACTACAGTAATTACTATCATATTTATACCATAGTATGCTATAGTATTTGTTTCATGTGGGTTAAAACATAGAATAAAACACAATAATAATCTCAAAGTGCATAAAATGAAACATAAAAAATGTAAACAACAAAACAAATATATCTAACCATGAAAGCAACAATCAAAGTCTAGGAGGTAGGGTAGGCCAGCCGATAGAGATGAGTCTTAAGGCCTGCTTTTAAAGCTCCAACAGTCTGAACATAGGCGTGGTGCATGGAGGAAAAGGTAAGGCCCCCACATTATGCAGAGCCTGGTCTTGGGGGCATGGAGCAGTTTGTTGTGGCTTGAACATAGGTTGCATGGAGGTTCATAGGGGGAGAGTAAATCTGACAGGTAGGCAGGTCCTATGGCATTTATGGCTTTGAAGAGAAATGTTATAGTCAATTCTTAGAGGATCAGGTAGCAAGGATGAGGGTTATGTAGGCAGACTTTTTGTTTGTGTCAGAATCCTTGTGGCACTGTAGTTTATTAATTGAATTTGCAGGCAGGCCACCAAGGTCTGCGTTCCCATAATCATTTCTGGAGAAAATACATGCATGGATTATCTTGTGACCGAAATTAAAGCTGAAACATTCTATAGTCTACAACAAATGTCTAATTCTATAAAAAAACGTATTAAAATCATATCTGTTTGTCTCAATGTAAACATTTCAATAGTATTGCATCAAACACCCTGCCAGTTCAAAAACTGTGTGGGTTATCTGTGATACCTTGACTCAAACTCAGCAAAAAAATAAACGTCCTCTCACTGTTAACTGTGATTATTTTCAGCAAACTTAACATGTGTAAACATTTGTATGAACATAACAAGATTCAACAACAGACACAAACTGAACAAGTTCCACAGACATGTGACTAACAGAAATGGAATAATGTGTCCCTGAACAAAGGGGGGGGGCAAAATTAGAAGTAAAAGTCAGTACCTGGTGTGGCCACCAGCTGCAATAAGAACTGCAGTGCATCTCCTCCTCATGGACTGCACAAGATTTGCCAGTTCTTGCTGTGAAATGTTACCCCACTCTTCAAAAAAGGCACCGGTAAGTTCCCGGACATTTCTGGCGGGAATGGCCCTAGCCCTCACCCTCCAATCCAACAGGTCCCAGGCGTGCTCAATGGGATTGAGATCTGGGCCCTTCGCTGGCCATGGCAGAACACTGACATTCCTGTCTAGCAGGAAATCACACACAGAATGAGCAGTATGGCTGGTTGCATTGTCATGCTGGAGGGTCATGTCAGGATGAGCCTGCAGGAAGGGTACCACGTGAGGGAGGAGGATGCATTCCCTGTAACGCACAGCATTGAGATTGCCTGCAATGACAACAAGCTCAGTCCGATGATACTGTGACATACCGCCCCAGACCATGACGGACCCTCCACCTCCAAGTCGATCCCGCTCCAGAGTACAGGCCTATGTGTAACGCTCATGCCTTTAACGATAAACGTGAATCCGACCATCCTCCCTGGTGAGACAAAACCACGACTCGTCAGTGAAGAGCACTTTTTGCCAGTCCTGTCTGGTCCAGCGATGGTGGGTTTGTGCCCATAGGAGACATTGTTGCCGGTGATGTCTGGTGAGGACCTGCCTTTCAACAGGCCTACAAGCCCTCAGTCCAGCCTCTCTCGGCCTATTGCGGACAGTCTGAGCACTGATGGAGGGATTGTGCATTCTTGGTGTAACTTGGGCAGTTGTTGTTGCCATCCTGTACCTGTCCCGCAGGTGTGATGTTCGGAAGTACCGATCCTATGCAAATGGTGTTACACGTGGTCCGCCACTGCGAGGACGATCAGCTGTCCGTCCTGTCTCCCTGTAGCACTGTCTTAGGCGTCTAACAGTACGGACATTGCAATGGCCACATCTGCAGTCCTCATGCCTCCTTGCAGCATGCCTAAGGCACGTTCACGCAGATGAGCAGGGACCCTGGGCATCTTTCTTTTGGTGTTTTTCAGAGTCAGTAGAAAGGCCTCTTTAGTGTCCTAAGTGTTCATAACTGTGACCTTAATTGCCTACCATCTGTAAGCTATTAGTGTCTTAACGACCGTTCCACAGGTACATGTTCATGAATTGTTTATGGTTCATTGAACAAGCATGGGAAACAGTGTTTAAACTCTTTACAATGAAGATCTGTGAAGTTATTTGGATTTTTATGAATTATCTTAGAAAGACAAGGTGATGAAAAAGGAACGTTTTGGTTCATAAAATTATTTATTCACATCACTCATGTGAAACAATAATACACAATGAAAGTGCTATGTCTGTTTACTTGTTGGGGGCATAGCAGCTCAATAATAAATGTGTCAGTCAAAACCCATCTCAATTATATCCTGCATCACATACATCAGTATCCTTCTGGGGGCTCTCTTCACCTTTTAAGTGGCTATGGCATCACTCCATTGTCAAAAATAGACAGGAAAAATCCCATTATAACTCCCAAGATAAATCAGGAAAGGAAATAGTCCTCTGGTGAAAGTTCAATATAAGACATTTGAGGTAATGTGACATACGCTAGAAAACAGCCTACTAATATCCCTCCAACATTTTATAAGCGGAATCCCATGGGGACTACTTCTCTACGACTGCTTCAGAGTGGGTAAAAATGGCAGAAACTCTTGATGCGGTCCAAATGTTTGCATATTAATATCAATTAGTAATGGCTTTAGAAACCATGAGTGGTACAGAATGCGACTGAAAGAGGCTAAGTGGGTTGTGGGTCACATTTGTACTTCAACAAATGCATCCAAACTAATGAAGCAGATTTTTGAACCTCATTGATGTACAGTAGTTGTTGTGGTGTAATAACATCATATATGTTTGGAGGAACAGTTCTTTCATATTACTGTGCATTGCAGGCCCCGGCATATATTGGGGCCTATGGGGGACTCAGGGGGCCAAGCTCGACCTCCAGACCCTTTCAAAATGTTCTGGATTATTGTTTGGTATTTATAGTGATTTATATATTTTCTAAATCCTGGGAAAAAATGTCAAATGATTGCTGAAATGTCTGGAAGTGAAAAAAATTATCACGCAAGAGATTATGCTGATGAAATGTGAAAGTGTTAGCTAAAAATAATATTTCAACAAAAAAAGATTTCAGTGCATCTGACTGCTGGTAAACTGACCCTTTACTCATATTCCAGACCAAACTTCCATCATGTGTCTTTTTTCTGACAGCCTATAAGTGCTGTGACAATAAGTGCTACACACATTTAGCATTTCATCATCTCTTTGGAGACCTGCCTGCTTGACACTTTCATCTACCCAAGGAATCTTGCCTACGTCACTATTTTATCCGCTTGAATAAAACACAAAATAGTCGCTAGCAGCAAGATAGCAATCATGGAGTTTAGGTTGAGGTTTTCGAGACTAATTCTCAAAGGGGAAGCAGGGCTATAGCTCCCGTATCCTTAGTTTTAGACATTCACATTGTACTTTTGTTTCAAACCTCAGTGGGCAATGAACATAATAATTGCTTCCTAAATTGTGAGTCAGAAGCCATTGATGGGTTTTGGTTGATTTATTTTGTGTTTTGGAGTGAACCTGGATTTTGGGTGGATTTAGAAACCTTCATTTTGTTTACTTGTTGTGTGGGTCATACACATAGGAGGAATCATCAACAATCGCCGGGATCCAATCAAAGGCGCATTGTCATCAAGTGCACTGCCCTTGACTCATACTGTATGTCAGGGAAATTGCCTTTAAAGGACAAATCCATAGTTGAAACAATAACACAGCGGGCACCCAAACACTGTTTTGGTAAAAAGCTGAGGGATGGGGCTGGAGAAATGTTACCATTTTCAAAGACTTTAATGGATACAAGAACTTATCATCCATTATAACAAAGTTATAGTTTTACCATGTTTTGAGGCTATTGGAGTAAAACAAGCTTATATTTTGGGTTCTGATGGGATACGAAAGTAAAACTCAGTTCATGAGACATTTATAAGTTATATTTTTCAAGAATTAGTCGGTATATCTAATTAATTTATACATCCAAAAACAAATGTAGCAACTGCGGATTGCCCCTAGGTCAACATACTGCACAATGCACCTTTGAATGAATCCCGGCCTAGATAATAAAAAGATGTAGAATATCTTATGGAACCATCTTACATGTTGTCTGTAATGAGACTGCTCAGGAGAGCACAGTTGATGGATGTGTTGATAGAGGCAAGGTATAGAACCATTCCTACCCATGTCAGGCTAACATTTAAAAATGAAATTCTTCAACATTGGAAAAACAAATAGCAGATATAAAGTACCAGTCAAAAGTTTGGACACACCCAAAAATTTAAGTGTTTTTCTTTATTTTTACTATTTTCTACATTGTAGAATAATAGTGAAGACAAACTATGAAATCATGCAGTAACCAAAAAAGTGTTAAACAAATCAAAATCATTTTTTGATTTTAGATTCTTCAAAAAGCCACCCTTTGCCTTGATGACAGCGTTATACACTATTGGCATTCTCTCAACCAGCTTCACCTGGAATGTTTTTCCAACAGTCTTGAAGGAGTTTCCACATATGCTGAGCACTTGTTGGCTGCTTTTCCTTCACCCTGCGGTCCAAATCATCCCAAACCATCTCAATTGGGTTGATGTCGGGGAATTGTAGAGGCAAGGTCATCTGATGCAGCTCTCCATCACTCTCCTTCTTGGTCAAATAGCCATTACACAGCCTGCATGTGTGTTGGTTTCATTGTCCTGTTGAAAAACAATTTATAATCCCACTAAGCGCAAACCAGATGGGATGGTGTATCACTGCAGAATCCTGTGGTAGCCATGCTGGTTAAGTGTGCCTTGAATTCTAAATAAATCACAAACAGTGTCACCTGCAAAGTAGCCCACACCATCACACCTCCTCCTCCCTGCTTAATGGTAGGAACCCCACATGCGGAGATCATCCGTTCACTTACTATGCATCTCACAAAGACACGACTGTTGGAAGCTCAAATTTGGACTCTTGAGACAAAATGACAGATTTCCACCGGTCTAATGTCCATTGCTCGTGTTTCTTGGCCCAAGCAAGTCTCTTCTTTTTTGTCTCCTTTAGTAGTGGTTTCTTTGCAGCAATTTGACCATGAAGGGCTGATTCAAGCAGTCTCTTCTGAAAGGTTGATGTTGAGATGTGTCTGTTACTTGAACTTTGTGAAGCATTTATTGTGGCTGCAATCTGAGGTGATGTTAACTCTAATGAATTAATCCTCTGAAGCAGAAGTACATCTGGGTGTTCCTTTCCTGTGGTGGTCCTCATGAGAGCCAGTTTCAACATAACGCTTAATGGTTTTTGCGACTACACTTGAAGAAACTTTCCAAGTTCTTGAACTGTTCCGCATTGACTGACCGTCATGTCTTCAAGTAATGATGGACTGTCGTTTCTCTTATCTTATTTGAGCTGTACTTACCATAATATGGACCTAGGTTTTTTTCCCCAAATAGGGCTATCTCTTGTATACCACCACTACCTTGTCACAACACAACTGTGTGACTCAAACGCATTAAGAAGGAAAGAAATTCCACACATTGACTTTTAATAAGGCACACCTGTTCATTGAAATGCATTCCAGGTGACTACCTCATGAAGCTGGTTGAGGGAATGCCAAGAGTGTGCAATGCTGTCATCAAGGCAAAGGGTGGCTACTTTGAGAATCTCAAATATAAAAAAT
This sequence comes from Salmo salar, assembly GCF_965601325.2. Taxonomy (NCBI): domain Eukaryota; kingdom Metazoa; phylum Chordata; class Actinopteri; order Salmoniformes; family Salmonidae; genus Salmo; species Salmo salar. The sequence continues at coordinate 71,123,661 of NC_138300.1, forward strand.
ATTTTAATTTGTTTAACACTTTTTTGGTTTCTACAAAATTCCATATTTGTTATTTCATAGTTTTAACTTAACTCTATATTAGGTTTGTATAATGAGGCACAACAGAGGCAAAGTCATCATTCTAAAATAACATTATCACCCTTTACCGGGTTTCCTCTGAAACCAAACAGACTCCAAAGATTCTGTCTCCCACCCACCTATTTAAGGGGTAGTAAGACTGCCATTGGAATTAAACGCCAATGAATTAGCCCCAATGACGCCTTTTAATTAAGTGTCAGATAATCAGCAGATTGGAAAGGTAGTGATTATTATTTACAACTTTGTTCTTCGAATGAACTCATCTGTCCTGGCACAAATTAAAGGGGAGGAGAGAAATGTCAAATTTACAAAGTGAGCGTGGTGGCCATGGTAATACCTACTTCATTATGAATTCCTTTTATTTCCACAATCGATGTGAGCTGAGGCTCTGGGAGTAAAATGGACTAAAGATGACCTTTGAGGGATCTCATAACGACCCAACAATAATATCATTGATAAGCATTAATCTGGTACGATTTTGCAAAAAGATAGGCATCAAGAAACATGACCCTTATGTGAATACATTGAATTCAATGGGGGGGAGATTTCAATCACACTATTGTAGCCTAGGGATAGGCTCATGGACATTCAATAGGGTGACGATTAGTGTCAAAATATTGATGCCAAGAGATGGGCATTAGAGACATGCTGCCTAAATTGGGGTGGGGGGGGGGGATTAGTGTAACAATATTGACACCTAGAGATAGGCATCAGAGACATGAGGACGAAGTCAGTACATTGCATTCAATGAGATTGACTCAGATATGCTTCAAGAAGTTTACACAAATCAATGCATTCATGTCTGTCTGATTTCTCACTCTTCCTCCCTCTTTACAGTGGGGGAAAAAGTATTTGATCCCCTGGTGATTTTGTACGTTTGCCCACTGATAAAGAAAGGATCAGTCTATAATTTTAATGGTAGATTTATTTGAACAGTGAGAGACAGAATAACAACAAAAAAATCCAGAAAAACACATGTCAAAAATGTTATGAATTGATTTGCATTTTAATGAGGGAAATAAGTATTTGACCCCTCTCAATCAGAAAGATTTCTGGCTCCCAGGTGTCTTCTATACACACTCTTAAAGGGAGTGCTCCTAATCTCAGTTTGTTACCTGTAAAAAAGGCACCTGTCCACAGAAGCAATCAGATTCCAAACTCTCCACCATGGCCAAGACCAAAGAGCTCTCCAAGGATGTCAGGGACAAGATTGTAGACCTACACAAGGCTGGAATGGGCTACAAGACCATCGACAAGCAGCTTGGTGAGAAGGTGACAACATTTGGTGCGATTATTCGCAAATGGAAGAAACACAAAAGAACTGTCAATATCCCTCGGCCTGGGGCTCCATGCAAGATCTCACCTCGTGGGGTTGCAATAATCATGAGAATGGTGAGGAATCAGCCCAGAACTACACGGGAGGATCTTGTCAATGATCTCAAGGCAGCTGGGACCATAGTCACCAAGAAAACAATTGGTAACACACTACGCCGTGAAGGTCTGAAATCCTGCAGCGCCCGCAAGGTCCCCCTGCTCAAGAATACATATACATGCCCGTCTGAAGTTTGCCAATGAACATCTGAATGATTCAGAGGACAACTGGTGAAAGTATTGTGGTCAGATGAGACGAAAATTGAGCTATTTGGCATCAACTCAACTCGCTGTGTTTGGAGGAGGAGGAATGCTGCCTATGACCCCACGAACACCATCTCCACCGTCAAACATGGAGGTGGAAACATTATGCTTTGGGGGTGTTTTTCTGCTAAGGGGACAGGACAACTTCACCGCATCAAAGGGACGATGGACAGGGCCATGTACCGTCAAATCTTGGGTGAGAACATCCTTCACTCAGCCAGGCTCATTGAAAATGGGTCGTGGATGGGTATTCCAGCATGACAATGACCCAAAACACACGGCCAAGGCAACAAAGGAGTGGCTCATGAAGAAGCACATTAATGTAACGTCACTGTAGCAGCAGCCACATTCTACAGGCTAAACCATCCTCCCCTTGTGAGAGGAATGTGTCCGTCAGGAATATAGAGAGGAGGAATGAAGCAGGATGTTCTATCTTTGAATTATTGTCGAATTGATCCTTTTTTGAAAGTTAAGCAAACAAGTTTCCTCAAATATCTCTGGCACTTCCCCTCAGAAAAATATTCCAAAACTGAAATTTGTGAAAAACCAAGAGATTTTTTGGGGGGGATAGATGTACTCTAAGAATTCCTCCTGTTTATTTTCAATGTTCAGAAGATTTAAAGATTTTGACAAGCTGCCTTAAGTTTTCTTAAATGTCAGGCCATAGATTATGATCATCACGGTTTGCTGCACTGTTGCTACACAGTTTGACAACTTAGGATAATAGTATACATTCCATGGACAATGTGTGCCATAAAATGACAAGGCATGTTATGGCAGTAAGAGCAGTAGGTCAAACTTAGGTCAATCTAACTGTCCTATCATCCTAAACTCACCATACCAAAGGGCTGAAGGTGGGTTTTTCCAATTTAATGACCAAGAAAATACCAAATATGTCTCCCAGACTTATTTTCATCAGTCACTGACATAATTCCAACTATTGAGTGCACATAATTTTCAAAAGCTGCACTCTTCTTGAAGTGTCACCAGAGACAGTATTTATGACTTTTTTGTCAAATGACAGAAGCTGTGCCAAATATTATGTGTTAATTATAAAGCTGCTTTTAGTTTGAGTGAAAGCAACAGCAGACCCTACCCTACTTCAAAACAAAGGGGATAAAAGTATTACCCTGCAATAAAATTTAATTCAGTCACACAAAAGCTCTAAGAACTACAGCTCTTTTGTTTAGTGATTCAATTAAGTTTGCATATGAAACAATCCAATAGCGATGGAAAGCCAAGCTCACAACAGGGGAAGACAAAAGAGAATGCAGGGACGATTAAAAACTGCATTGATGATGAAGTTGTGGGTCCTCAATCCTCTCGTCTCTGTATTGTTGACTCTTTTGGCACATCGCAGCGCAGTCTGCAGTCTGAACTCTTTCAGCATCCTGAAATGGAAGACAGTGTTTGGAAATGTGTGTGCTCAGAGTATGTTTCATCTACTTCCCTGTTATGATGCTACCCTTTCTCTAGATGGTTTATTCTGCTCAGAGAGGTACTGTTGCGTTGTGTTAAAGACAGTTACAATATCTTGGCATTGGACTGGCTGTGATTGTAGGTTTAAGAGAATTTAATTGGAAAAAAGTGACGCCAGAGGGTGACTTACTTGGCCAATCCTAACTTGGTCCTCTTGTTCCCACTTAAAAGAAGCATTCTACTCCATTTCCAGAGAGTCTTGTAACATCAGTGAATTAATCAGTCCTTTGACTCCTTTCTACAATACCACCAGCATATGCATATGCTTTTTCTGTCACCCATACAAGGGTTTTGGGGAGTATCCTGACCGGGAATTGAACCCACATAGGTTCTTTGTTAGTCCAAGCTTTGGACTGACACATTGTTGCCCATTGTTGTGAACCGTTCAGATATAAATATACAGTATTGTGTAGAACAGACATGTTTCTCTGACATGTAGAGTATGGAATCATGTCTCTATTAACCTCTTACATCTAGACGTTCCGCTAGCGGAACACCTGCTCCAATATCCAATGATAGGCGTGGCACGAATTACAAATTCCTCAAAAATACAAAAACTTCAATTTTTCAAACATATGACTATTTCACAGCATTTTAAAGACAAGACTCTCCTTTATCTAACCACACTGTCCGATTTCAAAAAGGCTTTACAGCGAAAGCAAAACATTAGATTGTCAGCAGAGTACCCAGCCAGAAATAATCAGACACCCTAAATGCAGCACTAACCTTTGATCTTCATCAGATGACACTCCTAGGACATTATGTTATACAACACATGCATGTTTTGTTCAATCAAGTTCATATTTATATCAAAAACCAGCTTTTTACATGTGATGTGATGTTCAGAACTAGCATACCCACCGCAAACTTCCGGTGAATTTACTAAATTACTTATGATAAACGTTGACAAAAAACATAATTATTTTAAGAATTATAGATACAGAACTCCTTTATGCAAACGCTATGTTAGATTTTAAAATAGCTTTTCGGCGAAAGCACATTTTGCAATATTCTGAGTACATAGCTCGGCCATCACGGCTAGCTATTTTGACACCCACCAAGTTTGGGGCTCACTAAACTCAGAATTACTATTAGAAAAATTGGATTACCTTTGCTGTTCTCGTGAATGCAACCGCATTGCCAGATTTAAAAATAACTTTATTGGGAAATCACACTTTGCAATAAACGACGTGGTATGCTCAGAAAAATAGGCTAGGCGATACATGTTAGCGCCATCTTGGAACCATCTAAAATCAAAAATACTATTGTAAATATTCCCTTACCTTTGATTATCTTCATCAGAAGGCACTTCCAGGAATCCCAGGTCCACAAAAAAATGTAGTTTTTATTCGAAAATGTTAATAATTTATGTCCCAATAGTTCCTTCTTTTTAGCGCATTCCGAAGGTTACTCATAATGTACTGGAGCACGCGGGACTTGTCGTCACGAATGTGCAAATGAAATATATTTACGTTCGTTCAAACATGTCAAACGTTGTATAACATAAATCTTTAGGTCCTTTTTCAACCAGAGCTTAAATAATATTCAAGGCGGACGATTGCATTGTCTTACTAAACGTTTCGGAACAAAAGGGTTCCCATGGGCGCCCGCGTCATAGTAGTAATGGCCCTCCCCCTGTGACCAACTTCCCAAGCCTCTCTTTGGGACAGTTTCTACCATAGAAGACTCAAACCACTTAGTAAAGACTGTTGACATGTAGTGGAAGCCTTAGGAAGTGCAAAATGATTAATAACTCACTGTGTGTTTCAATGGCAAAGGTTTGAAGTGATTCCACACATCAAATTTCCACTTCCTGTTTGGATTTGTCTCAGGGTTTTGACTGCCATATGAGTTCTGTTATACTGACAGACACCATTCAAACAGTTTTAGAAACTTTAGAGTGTTTTCTATCCAAATCTACTAATTATATGCATATTCTAGTTACTGGGCAGGAGTAGTAACCAGATTAAATCGGGTACGTTTTTTTATCCGGCCGTGCAAATACTGATACCTGATGTGTTGTATTACCTTTAAACCTATGCCATTGAAAAACACAGGGGCTGAGGAATATTTTGGCACTTCCTATTGCTTCCACTAGATGTCACCAGCCTTTACAAAGTGTTTTGAGTCTTCTGGAGGGAGATCTGACCGAACAAGAGCCATGGAACGATGATGGCCCATTAGACACCTGGCGCGCTAGGTCATGCTGGGTACCCTCGTTCCAATACGTTTTAAAAGATTTTGCATTCGTCCGCCTTGAATTTTATTCATGTTCTGGTTAAAAAAGGCCCTAATGATTTATGCTATACAACGTTTGACATGTTTGAACGAACGTAAATATATTTTTTCCCCTCGTTCATGAAGTGAAGTCCGGCGGGCTTAGATCATGTGCTAACAAGACGGAGATTTTTGGACATAAATGATGAGCTTTTTTGAACAAAACTACATTCGTTATGGACCTGTGATACCTGGAAGTGACATCTGATGAAGAGAATCAAAGGTAATGGATTATTTACATAGTATTTTCGATTTTAGATCTCCCCAACATGGCGGCTAGTCTGTATCGCAACGCGTATTTTTCTGGGCGCAGTGCTCAGATTATTGCAAAGTGTGATTTCCCAGTAAGGTTATTTTTAAATCTGGCAAGTTGATTGCGTTCAAGAGATGTAAATCTATAATTCTTTAAATGACAATATAATATTTTACCAATGTTTTCTAATTTTAATTATTTAATTTGTGGTGCTGACTTGAATGCCTGTTATTGGAGGGAAACGATTTCCTGAACATCAACGCCACAGTAAAACGCTGTTTTTGGATATAAATATGAACTTGATAGAACTAAAAATGCATGCATTGTCTAACATAATGTCCTAGGAGTGTCATCTGTTGGAGATTGTAAAAGGTTAGTGCATAATTTTAGCTGATTTTATGGTTTTGGTGACGCCTGTCTTTGAATTGGCACAACATTACACACAACTCTTGTAAATGTATTGTCCTAACATACTCTAAATTTATGCTTTCGCCGTAAAACCTTTTTGAAATCGGAAAACGTGGTTAGATTAAGGAGATGTTTATCTTTCAAAGGGTGTAAAATAGTTGTATGTTTGAAAAATTTGAATTTTGACATTTATTTGGATTCAAATTTGCCGCTCTTGAAATGCACCTGCTGTTGATGGAGTGCACCACGGGTGGGACGCTTGCGTCCCACCTAGCCCATAGAGGATAACATAAATCTTTAGGGCCTTTTTTCAACCAGAGCTTCAATAATATTCCATGGGGACGTTTGCATTGTCTTTCAAAACGTTTCGAAAGGGGAGGGTAGCCATGAGCGGCCGCGTCATAATGGTAAATGGCCCTCCACCTGTGACCACATTCCACAGCCTCTCTTTCAGTCAGTTTATATAGTAGGAGACTCAAACCACTTTGTAAAGAATGGGGATATCTAGTGGAAGCCTTAGCCTCTCTAGGCTAGGCGGGACGAATTCGTCCCACCTACGTAACAGCCACTGCTATCCTGTGGCGCGATTTTCAAAACCTTAAAAATCCTATTACTTCAATTTCTCAAACATATGACTATTTTACAGCCATTTAAAGACAAGACTCTCGTTAATCTAACCACACTGTCCGATTTCAAAAAGGCTTTACAACGAAAGCAAAACATTAGATTATGTCAGCAGAGTACCAAGCCAGAAATAATCAGACACCCATTTTTCAAGCCAGCATATAATGTCACCAAAACCCAGAAGACAGCTAAATGCAGCACTCACCTTTGATGATCTTCATCAGATGACAACCCTAGGACATTATGTTATACAATACATGCATGTTTTGTTCAATCAAGTTCATATTTATATCAAAAACCAGCTTTTTACATTAGCATGTGACGTTCAGAACTAGCATACCCCCCGCAAACTTCCGGGGAATTCGCTAACATTTTACTAAATTACTCACGATAAACGTTCACAAAAAGCATAACAATTATTTTAAGAATTATAGATACAGACCTCCTCTATGCACTCGATATGTCCGATTTTAAAATAGCTTTTTGGTGAAAGCACATTTTGCAATATTCTAAGTACATAGCCCAGGCATCACGGGCTCGCTATTTAGACACCCGGCAAGTTTAGCACTCACCATAATCATATTTACTATTATAAAAGTTTGATTACCTTTTGTTGTCTTCGTCAGAATACACACCCAGGACTGCTACTTCAATAACAAATGTTGGTTTGGTCCAAAATAATCCATCGTTATATCCGAATAGCGGCGTTTTGTTCGTGCGTTCCAGACACTATCCGAAATAGTAAAGAAGTGTCGTACGCATGGCGCAATTCGTGACAATAAAATTCTAAGTATTCCATTACCGTACTTCGAAGTATGTCAACCGCTGTTTAAAATCAATTTTTACGACATTTTTCTCATAGAAAAGCGATAATATTCCGACAGGGAATCTCCTTTTCGGCAAACAGAGGAAAAAATCCCAAAGGCGGGGGCGGTCGGGGTCACGCGCATAAGCTAGTGTCTCTTGATCGGCCACTTGAGAAAGGCGATAATGTGTTTCAGCCTGGGGCTGGAATGACGACATTCTGTTTTTTCCCGGGCTCTGAGCGCCTATGGACGACGTGGGAAGTGTCACGTTAGAGCAGAGATCCTTAGTAAATGATAGAGATGGAAAACAAGTTCAACAAATGGTCAGACAGGCCACTTCCTGTAAAGGAATCTCTCAGGTTTTGACCTGCCATTTGAGTTCTGTTATACTCACAGACACCATTCAAACAGTTTTAGAAAATTTAGGGTGTTTTCTATCCATATGTAATAAGTATATCCATATTCTAGTTACTGGGTAGGAGTGGTAACCAGATTAAATCGGGTATGTTTTTTATCCAGCCGTGTCAATACTGCCCCCTATCCTAAACAGGTTAATTACATAAATACACTTTAACAATACTGGTAATGTTGGTTGAAAAGGTTGGACATAGAGTTGGTTTATTTGCAATACCATAATAATAACAGTACCAACCTCTTGAATCAAAGGGAAAAATGTAGATTTCTGCCTAAATAGACATACCGAAATTTAATTATTTTTCATGAGATGGCCAAAAACAATAAATGATGTTGCATAGTTATATAAAGGTCTGGAACTCACCTTTCTGGTAAAACATTTTTATAAACTGCTGCGGTGTACTCACTTTCGACAACACAAGTTCAGATACGTAGTACAAATATTAAGAAAAATCATAGAGTAACTGCCAACAGAGAATTTTCTCCTAAATGTTTTTTTTATTTTACCAGGCAAGTCAGTTAAGAACAAATTCTTATTTTCAATGATTGCCTAGGAACAGTGGGTTAACTGCCTTGTTCAGGGGAAGAACGACAGATTTTTACCTTGTCAACTCGGGGATTCGATCTTGCAACCTTTCGGTTACTAGTCCAACACTCTAACCACTAGGCTACCTGCCGCCACTGAGCGCCTTGCGGACACCATTCAAACTTGTGTAGACTCGTTACAACTTCAGCAAAGTGATTTTTACCATCTGTGACCAAGAGAAAGTGGTATTGTTTCAATTCTATATATTTTTTTCTTCATGTTGAGAGCTCTAAATCCGGCTGAGAAATCAAGGTGAGATGAAACCACAATGACTGGATACGTTAGACCACAGGTGTCAACTCATTCAATGGAGGGCCAAGGTTTTCGGTCCTACCATGTCTATGATTGATGAATTAAGGTCACTGCACTAATTAGTAAGAAACTCCCCACACCTGGTTGTCTTGGACTTAATTGATAGGATAAACCCAAACCTTGAAGACACTCCATGTAATGAGTTTGACACCACTGCACTAGACTATCACTGTTTATTTGCCATCTCGCAGGCTGAGCTCACTCATTCAAAAGAAGAGAAAGTCAATTATTTGTCTGGATAGGCCAGAACATGTCACTCCCTATTCAAATGTGGGGTGTGAAACCTAAAACTTCAAGTCAGCTCCACTGAGAGTGTGAAGCGGAGAGTAGACAGATGGGGGTTTCTAGCATTATAAGGCACAGGACCCTATGTTCACAGAGCACTTTGTACACCGAATGTCAGTCAGAACCGGTCCAGAACCGCTCAAAGTCTCCCATATTGGGGAGTTAACTTTTTAGGAGTCTAAACATAATGGTACCAATGTATAGAAAAACATTCTGCAGTGAAGTTGTATTATTGGATAACAAAAGTTCTAAAAGGAAGAAACATACATATAGGTAGACAGTCAATTGAACATCATAGGCCATATCTACACTTGACACTAACAGACTTTGGCTATCAGAATATGAAGGTTACAATGAAAAGACAGGTTGCATTGTGGTCTGATTGTGTTCAGATCTGGCGGACCACCTCAGGAGAAGGTCATGGATGCAATGTGTGCGGATTTCCCCTCAGCCTTGATGCAATCAAGCTATTGAAAGTGTGATGTGGTGAGGTTGGACCCAGGTGCAGAAAAGAGACCAGACAAGGAATCAGTGGTTAACTTCCCTAGTCAACAGCCAGTGGAATCGCATGGCGCGAAATACAAATGCCTCAAAAATGCTATAACTTCAATTTCTCAAACATATGACTATTTTACACCATTTTAAAAAGACAAGACTCTCCTTTATCTAACCACATTGTCCGATTTCAAAAAGGCTTTACAGCGAAAGCAAAACATTAGATTATGTCAGGAGAGTACCGTGCCAAAAATAATCACACAGCCATTTTCAAAGCAAGCATATAAGTCACAAAAACCAAAACCACAGCTAAATGCAGTACTAACCTTTGATGATCTTCATCAGATGACACTCCTAGGACATTATGTTATACAATACATGCATGTTTTGTTCAATCAAGTTCATATTTATATCAAAAACCAGCTTTTTACATTAGCATGTGATGTTCAGAACTAGCATACCCACCGCAAACTTCCGGTGAATTTACTAAATTACTCACGATAAACGTTCACAAAATACATAACAATTATTTTAAGAATTATAGATACAGAACTCCTTTATGCAATCGCGGTGTCAGATTTTAAAATAGCTTTTCGGCAAAAGCACATTTTGCAATATTCTGAGTACATAGCTCGGCCATCACGGCTAGCTATTTTGACAACCACCAAGTCTGGGAAAACCTAAACTCACAATTATTATTAGAAAAATTGGATTACCTTTGCTGTTCTTCGTCAGAATTCACTCCCAGGACTTCTACTTCAACAACAAATGTTGTTTTGGTTCCAAATAATCCATAGTTATATTCAGATAGCTCCGTTTTCTTTGTGCGTTCAGGTCACTTTCCAAAGGGTGACGCGCGAGCGCATTTCGTGACAAAAAAAATCAAAATATTCCCTTACTGTACTTCGAAGCATGTCAAACGCTGTTTAAAATCAATTTTTATGCTTTTTGTCTCGTAAAATAGCGATACTATTCCAACCGGGCGACGTTGTATTCATTCAAAGGCTGAAAGAAAAATATTGAGTATTCTCATGAACGTGCATCTCCAGTGTCACAGTCCCCAGGCTGACCACTCACAAATTCTCCTGCTGTTCTTCGCCCAGAGACAGCAGACACCCCATTACACTTTCTGGTGCCTTCTGAGAGCCAATGGAAGCCTTAGAAAATGTCACGTTACAGCAGAGATGCTGTATTTTCGATAGAGATGCAACAGAAGGACAACAAATTGTCAGACAGGGCACTTCTGTATGGAATCTTCTCAGGTTTTGGCCTGCCATATGAGTTCTGTTATACTCACAGACACCATTCAAACAGTTTTAGTAACTTTAGAGTGTTTTCTATTCAAATCTACTAATTATATGCATATTCTCATTTCTGGGCAAGAGTAGTAACCAGTTTAAATCGGGTACGTTTTTTATCCGGCCGTGCAAATACTGCCCCCTAGCCCCAACAGGTTAAGGATAAACATAATACTTTACTAAGAAACGGTAGCCGCAGGATCACAGTACACTTGAAAAAACAACAATACTCAAACTCACTCAGGAAACGACCGCACATGGTAAACAATTCAAGCTTCTGCAAAGCACAACAGAAAACACACCTTAACGGGGAAATCATGACAAATAGAACACACCTGAGTGTCATAATTGTCTCTAGGATGGTCTCTGCCGCCCTCTGGTGACAGGTGGAACAATGACAGAAAGCACGTACAGTGGGTGACGTCATCAGCACAATGTTTTGGGACAGAGAGGCACCTTTTCAAATGCATGCCAGCTAGCTAATGTTTAGCAAAAGTACTTTTTGTTTGGCTAGAGTTATGCTAACTCATTTTTAATCTCTTTAGCTTCGCTTGCTAGCTACAGAGGCTAGCTGGCTAGTTAGCTACAGTAGTTAGCCACTGCCATCAAGGTGTTGTTGTGTTATTAACATATCAAGTTTTTAGCGATGACTGGAGAATTCTGGGGGAGACCTGGTTTGGGCACGTATTGAACAGGAGTTGACATAACGAGTGACATACATCCTGCACCAAGGTGGGCCACCAGTACTTCTCAGCAATGGAGTGGATGGTGCGAGAAATACCTGGATGTCCAGCAATGACAGCTGTGTGTGCCCAGGTCAGCAGCCAGGGTGCGCCAGGGAGGACAGTTCAGGGGTGCGGGCTCCCTCTCTAGAGCCTGGCAGATCTCCACATCTACGTCACAGTCCACAGGAGCTATGACATGGGAGGATGTGGATTATAGGCTCACTCAGGACAGGCCCCTCTCCCGAATCGTAGAGGCGGGACAAGGCATCGGCCTCGGTGTTCTTTGAGCGTGGGCGATATGTTAGCATGAAGTTAAAACTTGTGAAGAAAAGGGCCCACCTTGCTTGGCGTGGATTCAGCCTCCTCGCTGTCCGCATGTACTCCAGGTTCCTGTGGTCAGTGAGGATGACGAATGGTTCCTTGGCGCCCTCCAGCCATTGTCTCCAATCCTCTAATGCCAACTTCACTGCCAAGAGCTCCCAATCGCCGACATCGTAGTTCCTCTCTGCAGAGGACGGTTTCTTATAATAAAACGCAAATGGGTACAACTTCAGTGGGTTCCCCTGTCGTTGAGACAAAACTGCCACTACACCTACCTCGGAAGCATCCACCTCCACCACAAAGGATATCGTGGGATTTGGATGTTTCAGCACTGGGGCGGAGGTGAAATGTCCCTTGAGAAGATGGAAGGCCTCGTCGGCTGCTGGACCCCACACAAACCTAAGGGGCCCTCCCTTATGGAGAGAGGTGAAAGGAGCGGGCTACAGAGCTGAAATTCCAGTTGAAACTAAGGTAGATGTTGGCAAAACCCCAAAACTGTTGTAACCCTTTAATGGTGGTTGGGACTGGCCATGACCTGACTGCATTTATTTTCTTGTCATTCATCATCACTCCTTGCGGGCTAATTTGGTAACCCGAGAAGTAGACTGCCCGCTGATGGCATTGACACTTCTCAGCCTTGACGAACAGGTGATGGCCAGGAGGCGTTCAAATCAAAAGTTTGTCACGTGCGCCGAATACAACAAGTGTAGTAGACCTTACAGTTAAATGCTTACTTACTGACTCAAACCAATAGTGCAAGAAGGGTATTGTGTGAACAATAGGTAAGTAAAGAACAGTAAAAAGACAGTGAAAAACAGTAGCGAGGCTGTATACAGTAGCGAGGCTATAAAAGTAGCGAGGCTACATACAGTCAGGCTGATTGAGGTAGTATGTACATGTAGATATGGTTAAAGTGACTATGCATATATGATGAACAGAGAGTAGCAGTAGCGTAAAGAGGGGTTGGCGGATGGTGGGTGGCGGGACACAATGCAGATAGCCCGGTTAGCCAATGTGCGGGAGCACTGGTTGGTCGGGCCAATTGAGGTAGTATGTACATATGTACATGAATGTGTAGTTAAAGTGACTGTGCATATATGATAAACAGAGAGTAGCAGCAGCGTAAAAGAGGGGTTGGGGGGCACACAGTGCAAATAGTCCGGGTAGCCATTTGATTACCTGTTCAGGAGTCTTATGGCTTGGCGGTAAAACCTGTTGAGAAGCTTTCTTGTCTGAGACTTGGAACTCCGGTACCGCTTGCCATGCAATAGTAGAGAGAACAGTCTATGACTGAGGTGGCTGGGGTCTTTGACAATTTGTAGGGCCTTCCTCTGACACCGCCTGGTGTAGAGATCCTGGATGGCAGGCAGCTTAGCCCCAGTGATGTACTGGGCCGTACGCACTACCCTCTGTAGTGCCTTGCGGTCGGAGGCCGAGCAATTGCCGTATCAGGCAGTGAAGCAACCAGTTAGGATGATCTCGATGTTGCAGCTGTAGAACCTTTTGAGGATCTCAGGACCCATGACAAGTCTTTTTAGTTTCCTGAGGGGGAATAGGCTTTGTTGTGCCCTCTTCACGACTGTCTTGGTGTGTTTGGCACATTCTAGTTTGTTGGTGATGTGGACACACTTGAACTTGAAGCTCTCAACCTTCTCCACTACAACCCCGTCGATGAGAATGGGGCGTGCTCGGTCCTCCTTTTCCTGTAGTCCACAGTCATCTCCTTAGCCTTGGTTACATTGAGGGATAGGTTGTTATTCTGGCACCACCTGGCCAGGTCTCTGACCTCCTCCCTATAGGCTGTCTCGTCGTTGTCAGTGATCAGGGCTAACACTGTTGAGTCATCTGCAAACTTAATGATGGTGTTGGAGTCGTGCCTGACCATGCAGTCGTGGGTGAACAGGGAGTACAGGATGGGACTGAGCACACACCCCAGTGGGGCTCCAGTGTTGAGGATCAGCGTGTTGCTACCTACCCTCACCACCTGGGGGCGGCCCGTCACGAATTCCAGGATCCATTTATTTTTAGTCATTTAGTAGATGCTCTTTTCCAGAGCGACTTACAGTAGTGAATGCATACATTTCATACTTGTTTTTTCTCCGTACTGGTCCCCCGTGGGAATCAAACCCACAACCCTGGCGTTGCAAACACCATGCTCTACCAACTGAGCCACACAGGACAGTTGCAGAGGGAGGTGTTTAGTCCCAGGATCCTTAGCTTATTGATGAGCTTTGAGGGTAAAATGGTGTTGAATGCTGAGCTGTAGTCAATGAATTGCATTCTCACATAAATGTTCCTTTTAACCAGGTGGGAAAGGGCAGTGTGGAGTGCAATAGAGAGTGCATCATCTGTAGATCTGTTTGGGCGGTATGCAAATTTGTGTGGGTCTAGGGTTTCTGGGATAATGGTGTTGATGTGAACGATTACCAGCCTTTCAAAGCACTTTATGGCTACAGACGTGAGTGCTACGGGGCTGTAGTCATTTAGGCATGTTGCCTTTGTGTTCTTGGGCACAAGGACTATGGTGGTCTGCTTGAAACATGTTGGTATTATAGACTTAATCAGGGACATGTTGAAAATGTCAGTGAAGACACCTGCCAGTTGGTCAGCACATGCCCGGAGCACACGTCCTGGTAATCTGTCTTGCCCCTCAGCCTTGTGTATGTTGACCTGTTTAACCTGTTGGGTCTAGGGGGCAGCATTTGCACGTCTGGATAAAAAAAATTTACCCGATTTAATCTGGTTACTAATCCTACCCAGTAACTAGAATATGCATATACTTATTATATATGGATAGAAAACACTCTAAAGTTTCCAAAACTGTTTGAATGGTGTCTGTGAGTATAACAGAACTCATTTGGCAGGCAAAACCCTGAGACATTTTCTGACAGGAAGTGGATACCTGATGTGTTGTATTGACTTTAAACCTATCCCATTGAAAAACACAGGGGTTTAGGAATATTTTGGCACTTCCTATTGCTTCCACTAGATGTCACCAGCCTTTACAAAGTGTTTTGAGTCTTCTGGAGGGAGATCTGACCGAACAAGAGCCATGGAACGATGATGTCCCATTAGACACCTGGCGCGCGAGTTCATGTTGGGTACCCTCGTTCCAATACGTTATAAAAGAGTATGCATTCGTCCACCTTGAATATTATTCATGTTCTGGTTAAAAAAGGCCCTAATGATTTATGCTATACAACGTTTGACATGTTTGAACGAACGGAAATATATTTTTTCCCCTCGTTCATGACGAGAAGTCCGGCTGGCTTACATCATGTGCTAACGAGACGGAGATTTTTGGACATAAATGATGAGCTTTTTTGAACAAAACTACATTCGTTATGGACCTGTGATACCTGGAAGTGACATCTGATGAAGAGAATCAAAGGTAATGGATTATTTACATAGTATTTTCGATTTTAGATCTCCCCAACATGACGTCTAGTCTGTATCGCAACGCGTATTTTTCTGGGCGCAGTGCTCAGATTATTGCAAAGTGTGATTTCCCAGTAAGGTTATTTTTAAATCTGGCAAGTTGATTGCGTTCAAGAGATGTAAATCTATAATTCTTTAAATGACAATATAATATTTTACCAATGTTTTCTAATTTTTATTATTTAATTTGTGACGCTGACTTGACTGCCGGTTATTGGAGGGAAACGATTTCCTCAACATCAATGCCATAGTAAAACGCTGTTTTTGGATATAAATATGAACTTGATAGAACTAAAAATGCATGCATTGTCTAACATAATGTCCTAGGAGTGTCATCTGATGGAGATTGTAAAAGGTTAGTGCATCATTTTAGCTGGTTTTATGGTTTTGGTGACCCTGTCTTTGACTTGACAAAACATTACACACAACTCTTGTAAATGTACTGTCCTAACATACTCTAAATGTATGCTTTCGCCGTAAAACCTTTTTGAAATCGTAAAACGTGGTTAGATTAAGGAGATGTTTATCTTTCAAATGGTGTAAAATAGTTGTATTTTTGAAAAATTTGAATTTTGACATTTATTTGGATTCAAATTTGCCGCTCTTGAAATGCACCTGCTGTTGATGGAGTGCACCACGGGTGGCACGCTAGTGTCCCACCTAGCCCCAAGAGGTTAAAGGTCTTACTCACGTTGGCTATGGAGAGCGTGATCACACAGTCGTCCGAAACAGCTGATGCTCTCATGCATGCCTCAGTGTTGCTTGCCTCGAAGCAAGCATAGAAGTGATTTAGCTCGTCTGGTAGGCTTGTGTCACTGGGCAGCTCGCGGATGTGCTTCCCTTTGTAGTCTGTAATAGTTTAAGCTCTGCCACATAAGACGAGGGTCGGAGCAGGTGTAGTATGATTCAATCTTAGCCCTGTATTGACGCTTTGCCTGTTTGATGGTTCATCGCAGGGCACAGCAGGATTTGTTGTAAGCTTCTGGGTTAGAGTCCCGCAAGTATGTCTTGATTTGGATAGAAAACACTCTAAAGTTTCTAAAACTGTTTGAATGGTGTCTGAGTATAACAGAACTCATTTGGCAGGCCAAAACCTGAGAAGAGTCCAAACAGGAAGTGCCCTCTCTGACCATTTCTTGGCCTTCTTTAGCCTCTTTATTGAAAACAGAGGATCTCTGCTGTAACGTGACACTTTCTAAGGCTCTCAGAAGGCGCCAGAACGTTGAATGATGACTCTGCAGTCCATGGCTGAAAAACAGTAGCACATTTGGATAGTGGTCGATGAGAGAACAATGACACGGGGGCGTGCGCGTGTGCACGTGAAGAGTCCATTTTACATTTTCAGTCTTTGAACGAAAACAACGACTCCTGGTCGGAATATTATTGCTATTTTACGAGAAAAATCGCATAAAAATGTATTTTAACCTGTTAGGGCTAGGGGGCAGTATTGACACGGCCGGATAAAAAACGTACCCGATTTAATCTGGTTACTACTCCTGCCCAGTAACTAGAATATGCATATAATTATTGGCTTTGGATAGAAAATACCCTAAAGTTTCTAAAACTGTTTGAATGGTGCCTGTGTATAACAGAACTCATATGGCAGGCCAAAACCTGAGAGATTCCATGCTGGAAGTGGCCTGTCTGACAAGTTGTTGTTCATCTTGGCTCTTTTTATTGAAGACTGAGGATCTTTGCTATAACGTGACACTTCCTACGGCTCCCATAGGCTCTCAGAGCCCGGGAAAAAGCGGAATGATATCGAGGCAGCCTCTGGCTGAAACACATTATCGCGTTTGGCAAGTGGCCGATCAGAGTACTATGGGCTTAGGCGCGTCCCCGAGTCGACCCCATGCTTTATTTTCTTTCGTCTGTTTACCTAAACGCAGATTCCCGGTCGGAATATTATCGCTTTTTTAACGAGAAAAATTGCATAAAAAATGATTTTAAACAGTGGTTGACATGCTTCGAAGTACGGTAATGGAATATTTAGAATTTTTTTGTCACGAATTGCGCCATGCTCGTCACCCTTATTTACCCTTTCGGCTGGTGTCTTGAACGCACGAACAAAACGCCGCTATTTGGATATAACAATGGATTATTTGGGATCAAACCAACATTTGTTATTGAAGTAGAAGTCCTGGGAGTGCATTCTGACGAAGAACACCAAAGGTAATAACATTTTTCTTATAGTAAATCTGACTTTGCTGAGTGCTAAACTTGCTGGGTGTCTAAATAGCTAGCCCTGTGATGCCGGGCTATCTACTCAGAATATTGCAAAATGTGCTTTCACCGAAAAGCTATTTTAAAATCGGACATATCGAGTGCATAGAGGAGTTCTGTATCTATAATTCTTAAAATAATTGTTATACTTTTTGTGAACGTTTATCACAGACACCGAAAAGGAGATTCCCTGTCGGAATATTATCGCTTTTCTACGAGAAAAATGGCGTAAAAATTGATTTTAAACAGCGGTTGACATGCTTCGAAGTACGGTAATGGAATATTTAGAATTTTATTGTCACGAATTGCGCCATGCGCGCGACACTTCTTTACTATTTCGGATAGTGTCTGGAACGCACGAACAAAACGCCGCTATTCGGATATAACGATGGATTATTTTGGACCAAACCAACATTTGTTATTGAAGTAGCTGTCCTGGGTGTGCATTCTGACGAAGACAACAAAAGGTAATCAAACTTTTATAATAGTAAATATGATTATGGTGAGTGCTAAACTTGCCGGGTGTCTAAATAGCGAGCCCGTGATGCCTGGGCTATGTACTTAGAATATTGCAAAATGTGCTTTCACCAAAAAGCTATTTTAAAATCGGACATATCGAGTGCATAGAGGAGGTCTGTATCTATAATTCTTAAAATAATTGTTATGCTTTTTGTGAACGTTTATCGTGAGTAATTTAGTAAAATGTTAGCGAATTCCCCGGAAGTTTGCGGGGGGTATGCTAGTTCTGAACGTCACATGCTAATGTAAAAAGCTGGTTTTTGATATAAATATGAACTTGATTGAACAAAACATGCATGTATTGTATAACATAATGTCCTAGGGTTGTCATCTGATGAAGATCATCAAAGGTGAGTGCTGCATTTAGCTGTCTTCTGGGTTTTGGTGACATTATATGCTGGCTTGAAAAATGGGTGTCTGATTATTTCTGGCTTGGTACTCTGCTGACATAATCTAATGTTTTGCTTTCGTTGTAAAGCCTTTTTGAAATCGGACAGTGTGGTTAGATTAACGAGAGTCTTGTCTTTAAATAGGTGTAAAATAGTCATATGTTTGAGAAATTGAAGTAATAGGATTTTTACGGTTTTGAAAATCGCGCCACAGGCTGCCAGTGGCTGTTACGCAAGCGTCCCACCTAGCCCATAGAGGTTAAATCCCTTTGGATTGCTAAACAAATTATGGTTGAGTATGGTTGAGAGGGATGACACAAAAGGTCTGGCAGCCCATCTGATTGGCAAACATACTGCAAATTAAGAAATCATGTGATTAAACTAAATAAAAATAAACCACACTATGAAACAAAGATATAAAGAATGGTAGTAAAAAGCTTTGGGGCACCTTAAATGACATTTTGGGAAAAAAAGCTAACTCGGCTCATTTATTGAATCAGATGGCTCACTCATCACTAAGCCCACTGATATTGCAAACTATTTTAGGCTAGGCGTGCCGCTAGCGGCACACCTCGACAACATCCGGTGAAATTGCAGAGCGCAAAATTCAAACTACAGTATTACAAATATTTAACTTTCATAAAATCACAAGTACAATACATCAAGATAAAGCTTAACTTCTTGTTAATCCAGCCAATGTGTCAGAATCAAAAAGGCTTTACAGCGAAAGCAAACCATGCGATTATCTGAGGACAGCGCCCCGCATACAAATGCATAGCAAATAATTTTCAACCAGGCAGGTGCGACACAAAAGTCAGAAATAGCGATATTATATATGCCTTACCTTTGAAGATCTTCTTCTGTTGGCACTCCAAAAGGTTCTAGTTACATTACAAATTGTCCTTTTGTTTGATAAAGTTCTTCTTTATATCCATAAAAACTCAGTCTAGCTGGCGCGCTTCAGTCAATAATCCACCGGTTTCCCTCCTTCAAAATGCATACAAAATGAATCCCAAACGTTACCAATAAACTTATCCAAACAAGTCAAACCACGTTTATAATCAAACCTTAGGTACCCTAATACGCAAATAAACAATAACATTTAAGACGGAGAATCATTATTGTCTTTACCGGAGATAAACAAAAAGAACGTGCTCTCTCATACATGCGCATGGAAACACTACAGCCAAAATGGGAGCCATTTAGAAAAACTACAACTTCTTCCTCATTCTTCAAAAAACCAGCTTGAAACTCTTTCTAAAGACTGTTGATATCTAGTGGAAGCCCTACTAACTGCAATCGGGGAGGAATTCTCGCCTTATAATAAAAGTGCCAGCCATTGAAATCAATGGAAGGCTGATTTGTTTTGGGGGGGGGGGGGGGTGGGGTTTGTCCTCTGGGTTTCGCCTGCCATTTCAGTTCTGTTATACACAGACATTGTTTTAACAGTTTTAGAAACTTTAGAGTGTTTTCTATCCATATCTACCAATTATATGCATATTTGGGCACGCTTTTCATCCGGATATCAAAATACTGCCCCCTAGCCCAAAGAGGTTTTAAAGTCACCACAGAGTGGACAGCCCAGTCACTGAAAACGGTCAAGGTCTAACTGGTGCCATTTTTTGTCTTGCCCTCCTTGTCACTTTCAAAAACTTAAAACACATTGGCTAGATCGCTAATTGTAAATATCACTGATTGGTTGTAATTGATTAATCTAACAGTAATTTGAATGTCATAAAACCTTTCCAATGGTAGGCTTACTAGCGCTCACCACAAATGGCCAAAGTGCACCTTGCGCGCTCTGCATCTCAAAGACATATGAGAAACTTCGGTTTTTAAATCGCTCATAATTGAGAGTTGAGAAAAAATATTTAGACCCCTATAAAGCTGATACCTTCCTCACTTCAACTAACAACATCATACCAGTTTTCAAAGTTTTACCCGTGATTACATTTTGAAAGAACACATTTTCCCTCTAAATAGAGTGCACAGCTGGAGTGAGAGAGAGTATGAGTGAGCCACAGCAGGCAGCCCGGCGAAACGGGCACAGTCAGGAGCAAGGCAGGCACTTTCACGGCAGAAATTAATGCACTTTTCCTTAGGCATTTTGTTTGATCAAATAATGGTTTTAGCCGCCCAAAAATAAGAAGTTTTGAGTGAGGAGACCAGCTAGAATATGTAAGTCGCAATGATGTGACCAATTAAAAATGTAAATCGCACAGCCAAGAGTGCTAACCTCTGGTGTTTTTGAAATAACTCATCATTAGTCATGATTCTTTCAGGATTATCCGTAATCAAAGTAGCATTCATGTTAATGTAGAAGTGTTTGAAATGTATTCTATTCTTATTTACAATAAAAGTGACTCCAACATGACACAATACATTATTTAGCATTACTTTCTATTGGGCACAAGATTATCTGATTCACAACCAAAACAGACAACAAATGCATCCAACAAATGTGTAGGGTCACAAGATTGATGTAGTCATTGCATGCTTTGAATATGGGACCAAATACTTAACATTTTTACTATTATAATACACATAAGTGAATTTACCCATATACTTTTGGTCGGCTAAAATCGGGGGACTACGTACAAAAAGTGCTGTAATTTCTTAACAGTTCACCCAATGTGGATGAAAATACATTTAAATTAAAGATGACAACCTGCACTTTAATCTCATTCATGGTATCATTTCAAATCCAAAGTAATGGAGCCAAAAATATATAATAATGTCACTGTCCCAATACTTTTGGAGCTCAATGTATGTTCAATCACAATGACCTTGACCTTTTGTCAGTATTCCAGCAGCCCAAATTGCATTTTCTGAGATAAAAAATACATCTCAGCATCTACTCAAGTAATTTTTATTATGATTGGCTCAAATATGTAAAATTATATGGGCTTTGACCCACTGAGGTATTGTATTATTGGTGACCGGAAGTTGAAAAATGTCTCTCCCTCTCATTGCCGACCCCTGGTTTAGAAGATATAACTGAAGGAGCAAAGGGCTGAAATCACCAGCTAAATCTTTGACATTTAAATTCCTATTTACTCTGTTCCATCTGACTGCGCAATCCACTGTCTCATCAGCCCAGCCAGGCAATTTATAAACTTGATATCCGCTACAAAAGCATCTAGACATGATCTCACATTTCTTTTAGACTAACATTTAGTTAGTGGAGATTTGTATAAACCTTGCTGTCTTTCTCTCTGACATTTGCAACATTGTTTCAATATTCAAATTCAATTCCAGCTGTCCCATAGTAATGAATGTGTTGGCAGTCGAGATGAGACAGACAGCCAGGCAGCTTTTCTCATTCAGTCGAAATTATGAATCATTATTATTTTTATGGATACATGCAAAGAACTATCAATAGAAAACCGGTAAAACAAAACGAAGTGCAGCTAGTTTGCATATTTCCAGCTTCAGTTTGAAGTGATTGTGTTATTCAGCTCCTCTGAATAACAGTGTCCTGACAAGAGAGCACATTGTTTTATGCCAGGTGAAATTGCGCATCATTAGCTCATTGTTATGAATGACCAAAATAAATGTCACTACAAAACAACTTATACAAATGGGAATTCAGCAGCTTGTTGTTTGACGTGACTGTAAGTTAGCCATAGTTGGCTAGCTAGCAAGCAAGGTGATAAGAACATTACCAGCCGGTATGACTGATGTCAAGGAAAATGAGACCTGGAGCAAGGTTGTGGGTCGAAATGCCCCAAAGTATACTGTTTTACCTATTTTTATCATGGAGAGAGAAATCTTGACAAAGGAGGAGGTCATAGCCAACCACATTAAGGAGGAGGAGCTCTACTACAGTCTCATACAGGAAATTCATCCAAACCACTTGAGGTCAGTATAGAGAGTACGTGCACTCTGGCTTATATATATTCTCAGTAAGGAAGCAAGGGCAAAGCTTCTGATCAGAGGAATAACAGTCAGAGGCAAACATGTTGTGCTCAAAGAAAATAATCCGTTGAGTTTGAATTCGCGCATGGCTGACCAGACCTCAATTCAAGAACTACCTGAATAGGCAGATGATAGTGTTGTGACTGAGTTTCTGGCTAAAGCTAGATGTAAGGTGGTGGGGAGAGTGATGAGGGGCATGATAAGATACGAGGGTCAATTTACAAACTGCTCCAATGGAGATCGTTTTGTATATGTTGAGGCAGCACCCATCATTCCTATAACATGGTTTGTAAAGATGGGCCCTCAATGGATCAAAGTATTTTATGATTGTTACGAATCCCTTTGGCCCTGCAGTCTAGGGGAGATGGAACTGAGACCCGTAACATAAATCATGCAAATTATAATAGTGAAAAGTAACAGTGAGAACAAAAACCATAGACAACTGAAATCTACCGTCAAACACTAAAGGTTTATTGTTTAAACACACGGTAAGGGGGGTGTGAGAAAAGGGGCTGAGCGGGACCCAAGCAAAGAAACAATAATCCAAAACCACCCCTAAGCTAGACTAGCCTATTTCAACAACAGCTAGCTAACTAACCAAAAATACAGTGGGTGGTCCGCCCAGTTCTAACTAGGGTACTTAGACACAGTATTCCTACGGTTAATGTATGCCCATGGGCGAATTGTCTTGGTACCTCCTTTTCCCACCAAACAAACAAACAAACAGTCAAACAACAAAACAATACTCACAGGATTACCGGACAAATGTGACATGTAGTTGCAAAAACAAAAGAGATCAATACAGAGATAGAGATTGGACACAAGAGCGATTGAGCGAATGAGCACAAAGATTGATCACAGAGTGAGAATGAGCTAGCGAGATAATGAGCTGGGGAGAAAACAACTGACTGGGTTTTTAAACCAAGGGAAAGGGGCTGTGATAGGTTGAGGGAAAAGGAACAGGTGTCTTCTGATTGGGGACTGATGGATGACTGATTGAGGAGTGATGATTGTCACCTGTGAGGGGAGAAGGAGAGACAAGAAACACACACATACAGGATACACACACAGGATACCTGTATCCGTAACAATGATGGACAAGGTCCTACGCGTAGACAGGACTGGCTGACAGAATCCCACGCTAGAGTGGGTCAGGAGATGGTAGAGCACATTCCTACTACACTGGACAACAAAAGGTGCATAGAGGAAACTTTTTCACACTATGTGCAGGCAGGTCAAAAATCCTGTTCCCATGAGTAGGGCAGAAGTATCACATATCTCAGCTGAAATGACTGAATGTTAGTCTGAGGTTGAATAGGATAATTCCTTAGCTCCCAAGGACGAAGACAGAGTGGATGAAACATTGGAGTTGGTACCTGGTGAGCCCGAATCTGCAACAGTGACCTCTCATTCCATGAAAAATAAGAAGAATAAGAGGAAAAATGCTAAAAATGAAGCTGGGAAAGTGGCTACTGAGACCAGTGACAATCATAACCCAACAGAAAACCTTCAGGTTTTTAAGGGACCCCGAAGGTGGTGCAACTCTCTGGGGAATACAAAAGATGGCAGCCAGACATCAATGCTGGCCTTCATTCAAAGCCTGCGCTACGTCTCTCCCTCCGCATCGACCCTATGACTGCGCTATTGACCTTCTTGCTGGCACTATACCATCCCGGGGGCGGCTTTACTCCCTGTCCGGTCCGGAGACCAAGGATATGGAGGAGTACATTGAAAACTTTCTCGCTGCAGGGAGAATTTGTCCATTGGCCTCTCCCACTGGTGCAGGGTTCTTCTTTGTGGAGAAGAAGGACAAAACCCTGCACCCGTGTATCGACTGCAGGGGTCTAAATAACATCATGTTAAAAACCGTTACCCTCTACCGCTCATCTCCTCGGCTTTCGAACCTCTTCAGGGAGCGACCATATTCTCTAAGTTGGACCTTCGGAACACCTACCTTCTGGTTCGGATATGGGAGGGAGACGAGTGCAAAACAGCCTTTAAAACTTCTTATGGGTAGGTGGGACGGTTGCGTCCTACCTGGCCAACATCTGGTGAAATTGCAGAGCGCGAAATTCAAACTACAGTATTATAAATATTTAACTTTCATAAAATCACAAGTATAATACATCAAAATAAAGCTTAACTTCTTGTTAATCCAGCCGCGGTGTCAGAAAGCACACCATGCGATTATCTGAGGACAGCGCCCCACATAGAAACACATGAAAAACATATTTCAACCAGGCAGGTGCGACATGAAAGTCAGAAATAGGATATATAAAATGCCTTACCTTTGATGATCTTCTTCTGTTGGCACTCCAAAAGGTTCTAGTTACATTACAAATGGTCCTTTTGTTCGATAATGTCCTTCTTTATATCAATAAAAACTCAGTTTAGTTGGCGCGCTTCAGTCTATAATCCACCTAGTTTCCCTCCATCAAAATGCATACAAAATGAATCCCAAACGTTACCAATAAACTTTTCCAAACAAGTCAAACAATGTTTATAATCAAACCTTAGGTACCCTAAAATGTAAATAAACAATAGAATTTAATCCATAACAAGTTAATCTAACCACATTGTCCGATTTCAAAAAGGCTTTACAACGAAAGCAAAACATTAGATTATGTCAGGAGTACCCAGCCAGAAATAATCAGACACCCATTTTTCAAGCTAGCATATAATGTCACAAAAACCAAAACCACAGCTAAATGCAGCACTAACCTTTGATGATCTTCATCAGATGACACTCCTAGGACATTATGTTATACAATACATGCATGTTTTGTTCAATCAAGTTCATATTTATATCAAAAACCAGCTTTTTACATTAGCATGTGACGTTCAGAACTAGCAAACATACCGAAAACTTCCGGTGAATTTACTAAATTACTCACGATAAACGTTCACAAAAAACAAAACAATTATTTTAAGAATTATAGATACAGAACTCCTTTATGCAATCGCGGTGTCAGATTTTAAAATAGCTTTTCGGCAAAAGCACATTTTGCAGTATTCTGATTAGATAGCTCGCCATCACGGGCTAGCTAATTTGACACCCACCAAGTTTGGTGTTCACTAAACTCAGAATTACTATAAGAAAAATTGGATTACCTTTGCTGTTCTTCATCAGAATGCACTCCCTGGACTTCTACCTGAACCACAAATGTTGTTTTGGTTCAAAATAATCCATAGTTATGTTCAAATATCCTCTGTTTTGTCCGTGCGTTCAGGTCCCTATCCGAACGGGTGACACGCGGACGCATGTCGTGACAAAAAAATTCTAATTATTCCATTACCGTACTTCGAAGCATGTCAAACGCTGTTTAAAATCAATTTTTATGCTATTTTTCTCGTAAAATAGCGATAATATTCCGACCGGGAGACGTCGTTTTCGTTCAACGACTCAAAGAAGAAAATACTCTTCATGTGCATGCACGCGCCTGTGTCATTGTTCTCAGATCGACCACTTTCCAAATGCGCTACTGTTTTTCAGCCAGGGACTGCAGAGTCATCATTCCCCGTTCTGGCGCCTTCTGAGAGCCTATGGGAGCCTTAGAAAATGTCACGTTACAGCAGAGATCCTCTGTTTTTGATAAAGAGGCTATAGAAGGCCAAGAAATGGTCAGAGAGGGCACTTCCTGTATGGAATCTTCTCAGGTTTTGTCCTGCCATATGAGTTCTGTTATACTCACAGACACCATTCAAACAGTTTTAGAAAATGTAGGGTGTTTTCTATCCAAATCAAACAATTATATGCATATTCAAGTTTCTGGACAGGAGTAATAACCAGATTAAATCGGGTACGTTTTTTTATCCGGATGTGAAAATACTGCCCCCTACCCTAGAGAGGTTAACAGTGTTAGAAACTTTACAGTTTAGCTTCTGGGCCTGAGTAACAGGCAGGTTACTTTGGGCATGCTTTTCATCCGGATGTGAAAATACTGCCCCCTAGCCCAAGACAGGTTAAATGTTTCCTCAGCCTACATGTTCACATGTTTTATATGCACCGAGTGCACAAAACATTAAGGACACATGCTCCTTTCATGACATGGACTGACCAGGTGAATCCAGGTGAAAGCTATGATCTCTTGTTAGTGTCACTTAAATCCACTTCAATCAGTGTATATGAAGGGGAGGTGACAGGATAAATAAGTATTTTTAAGCCTTGAGACAATTGAGACATGGAGAGTAAGATTTCGCCGACAGATATGCCAGCTCTGCTTCTAGCTCCTAAGCAACTTTGCAGTATTTCGTTTTTTTGTGTGTTATTTCTTACATTATTAGCCCAGAAAATCTTTGTTATTACATACAGCCGGAAAAAACTTTGGGATATTAGAGCGGCAGTAACTCACCAGCATTATGACCAGGAATATGACTTTCCTGAATTTGATCCTTTGTTCGTACCCCCCAGGGAAATTTAACTTATTCCAGAGGCTGCTTCAAAACATCACCTGCGGAGAAGAGGTATTCGGAGTGGACTTCTAGTCCGACTCAGGAGGCGTGCACACCATCCACTGCTTCTGCGTATATTACTCGCTAATGTTCAGTCTCTGGGTAATAAAGTAGATGAGCTCAGGGCAAGGATCTCCTTCCAGAGAGACATCAGGGATTGTAACATACTCTGTTTCACAGAAACATGGCTCTCTCAGGATATACTGTCCCCATCCATTCAGCCATCTGGGTTCTTAGTACATTGTGCATACAGGAATAAAGAATTCTCTGGGACAAAGAAAGGTGGGCGTGTATGTTTCATGATCAACCACTCATGGTGTGATTATGATGACATACAGAAAATCCAGTCCTTTTCTTCACCCAACCTAGAATACTTCACAATCAAATGCCGATCGTATTACTTCCCAAGAGAATTCTCTTCGTGTCACGTCTACTCCCGCTCCTGCCCTCCGGCGTTTGACATTGCCGGTTTACTAACTATCGGTCCTGGGAACAATCATTACGTGCACCTGGCATTCATCATTACGTGCACCTGGCATTCATCATTACGCGCACCTGCGCTTCATCATTAGGCACACCCGGACTCTATTACCTCACTCATTATCTCCACTTTCTAGTGAATTAAACATTCATGAAAATCCATGTGTCATACTTCATTTAAAAGCTTAACTTCTTGTTAATCCAGCCGCGGTGTCAGATTTCAAAAAGGCTTTACGGTGAAAGCACACCATGTGAAAAACATACACTGCTCAAAAAAATAAAGGGAACACTTAAACAACACAATGTAACTCCAAGTCAATCACACTTCTGTGAAATCAAACGGTCCACTTAGGAAGCAACACTGATTGACAATAAATTTCACATGCTGTTGTGCAAATGGAATAGACAACAGGTGGAAATTATAGCCAATTAGCAAGACACCCCCAATAAAGGAGTGGTTCTGCAGGTGGGGACCACAGACCACTTCTCAGTTCCTACGCTTCCTGGCTGATGTTTTGGTCACTTTTGAATGCTGGTGGTGCTTTCACTCTAGTGGTAGCATGAGACGGAGTCTACAACCCACACAAGTGGCTCAGGTAGTGCAGCTCATCCAGGATGGCACATCAATGCGAGCTGTGGCACAGAAGGTTTGCTGTGTCTGTCAGCGTAGTGTCCAGAGCATGGAGGCGCTACCAGGAGACAGGCCAGTACATCAGGAGACGTGGAGGAGGCTGTAGGAGGGCAACAACCCAGCAGCAGGACCGCTACCTCCACCTTTGTGCAAGGAGGAGCAGGAGAAGCACTGCCAGAGCCCTGCAAAATGACCTCCAGCAAGCCACGAATGTGCATGTATCTGCTCAAACGGTCAGAAACAGACTCCATGAGGGTGGTATGAGGGCCCGACGTCCACAGGTGGGGGTTGTGCTTACAGCCCAACACCGTGCAGGACGTTTGGCATTTGCCAGAGAACACCAAGTTTGGCAAATTCGCCACTGGCGCCCTGTGCTCTTCACAGATGAAAGCAGATTCACACTGAGCACGTGACAGACGTGACAGAGTCTGGAGACGCCGTGGAGAACCTTCTGCTGCCTGCAACATCCTCCAGCATGACCGGTTTGGCGGTGGGTCAGTCATGGTGTGGGGTGGCATTTCTTTGGGGGGCCGCACAGCCCTCCATGTGCTCGCCAGTGGTAGCCTGACTGCCATTAGGTACCGAGATGAGATCCTCAGACCCCTTGTGAGACCATATGCTGGTGCGGTTGGCCCTGGGTTCCTCCTAATTCAAGACAATGCTAGACCTCATGTGGCTGGAGTGTGTCAGCAGTTCCTGCAAGAGGAAGGCATTGATACTATGGACTGGCCCGCCAGTTCCCCAGAGCTGAATCCAATTGAGTACATCTGGGACATCATGTCTCGCTCCATCCACCAACGCCACGTTGCACCACAGACTGTCCAGGAGTTGGCGGATGCTTTAGTCCAGGTCTGGGAGGAGATCCCTCAGGAGACCATCCGCCACCTCATCAGGAGCATGCCCAGGCATGGTAGGGAGGTCATACAGGCACGTGGAGGCCACACACACTACTGAGCCTCATTTTGACTTGTTTTAAGGACATTACATCAAAGTTGGATCAGCCTGTAGTGTGGTTTTCCACTTTAATTTTGAGTGTGACTCCAAATCCAAACCTCTATGGGTTGATAAATTGGATTTCCATTGATTATGTTTGTGTGATTTTGTTGTCAGCACATTCAATTATGTAAAGAAAAAAGTATTTAAGAAGATTATTTATTTCATTCAGATCTAGGATGTGATGTTTAAGTGTTCCCTTTATTTTTTTGAGCAGTATATTTCAACCAGGCAGGTGCGACACGAAAGTCAGAAATAGGGATGTAAAAAATGCCTTACCTTTGATGATCTTCTTCTGTTGGCACTCCAAGATAATGGCACAATGCATCTGACCTGCCTGTTGATGACCAAATTTGTCAATGTTTTAACCCTTGTGTAGTCTTAACATTCTGTATACTCCCCTTGTCCTAAAGGTAAAACATGACCTGCCTTCACTAAACCCCTAAAATAAAGCAGCTTAATTGAATTTTAAACCCCAAATCTATTTTGCATTAAGAAACAACCTGTCATTCATCACAAACTTTGTGAACAAACTTTGTGAATATATGTATATATTCTTATGCACTGTACAATGAGGAAATAAACTACAAAATACTAGTCTTCTCCCATTTTTTTACCATTGCCCCCACCCTCAAGGTGACTAAACAACAACAATAAATAAGAATCAAATAAGATAACAGATACATAACAAAAATGTGAAGAACATAAATCAATCAACTCTAAATAGCACATGTAGGACAGTATGCAAGTGTGTGTGCATGGACTTTGCAGATGTATTTCTCACATTAGCAGCGCATAGTATGTTTTTTACAGTCCTTTTTTGGAGGCATGATTGTCATCTCCTCCTCTTGTCTGCCCCAGCTGCAGCCTCAGGTGGATCAGGACAAGATTCAGACCCCTGAACAGCTTTCACAAGCACTGCAGAGGCTGCTGTGCTTGGGAGGCAATCTCTTCTTTGAATGTGTGGGGTTACAAGTACCTTTCCCAGCTGCTCCAGGAACACCCTCGTTTTGTTCCACTTATCAGGCATCCAGGTAGGGTTGATCTTGTTCCATATCACGATGTCACGTCCTGACCAGTATAAGGGGTTATTTGTTCTTGTAGTTTGGTCAGGACATGGCAGGGGTGTGTTTGTTTAGAGTGTTTCGGGGTTTGTTGGGCTATGTTCTGTTTTAGGAGGGGTGTTTGTTTAGAGTGTTTCGGGGTTTGCTGGGTTATTTTCTTGTTAGTCTATTTCTATGTTAGTTCTAGTATGTCTATTTCTATGTGGTGTTTGTTGGGTTGACCTTCAATTGGAAGCAGCTGCTCCTAGATTGAAGGCCCTATTTAAGAATGGTGTTTTTCAATTGGATTTTGTGGGTAGTTGTTCCTTGTATAGCTGTAAGACTTACAGGACTGTTTATCGTCATTGCTTTTGTATACGTGTGTTTTGTTTTGGTTTTCCTTGTTTCTGCCTAATAAAAAGAAGATGAGTATACACATTCCCGCTGCATTTTGGTCTAATCAATACGACGCCCAAGACACACGATGGCATTGTATGAGGACACATCAATGATGTTATGGAAGATGACCAGGGGCCAGTGGGCAGTCATCCTCCTGCAGCAGTTACAGTCACCTTGTTCAGGTTGTCCACACCTCCTTTGTTGTGGTTGTAGTCCAGGATGATGGCTGGCTTCCTGTCCTCACGATCACTGATCTCAGTTGTTTTGTGCAGTGTGCTCAGGAGTACCACATTCTTGTTCCTCTTTGGGAGGTAAGAAACTAGAGTGGTGGTGGGGATGAAGGAAAACTTTGATGAGAAGGCCTCGCTCCCCCTTGTTGCGAGGAGTGCAGGGGGGAGATCAGGCGTGTTCTTTCTAACTGTGCCAACCATGGTGATCTTACTCTTCAGGAGCTGTTGGCTGAGTTTGTAAGAGGTGGAGAAATTGTCACACGTGACATTATGCCCCCTCAGTCCATCTGTCACATCAAGCACAACCTGGTTCTTCTCCAGGCCTCCACTGGTTGGCTTTGCTGTGTAGACTTGCATCTTCCAAGCGTAGCTGGATTGTGCGTCACAGGCCACCAATATCTTGATGCCATACTTTGCTGGGCATATACTGCCGGAAAGGATAGCGAGCTTTTGACAAATAGATTGCTATCAGTAATTAGTATCAGTGTCACAGAAAACAATCACATAAATCAATGATATTACAGCAATACATAATACAATTAACCTCTTACATCTAGACGTTCCGCTAGCGGAACACCTGCTCCAATATCCAATGATAGGCAGTGATAGGCGAATGATAGGCGAATTACAAATTCCTCAAAAATACAAAAACTTCAATTTTTCAAACATATGACTATTTCACAGCATTTTAAAGACAAGACTCTCCTTTATCTAACCACACTGTCCGATTTCAAAAAACCTTTACAGTGAAAGCAAAACATTAGATTATGTCAGCAGAGTACCAAGCCAGAAATAATCAGACACCCATTTTTCAAGCTAGCATATAATGTCACAAAAAATCAAAACCACAGCTAAATGCAGCACTAACCTTTGATGATCTTCATCAGACAACCCTAGGACATTATGTTATACAATGCATGCATGTTTTGTTCAATCAAGTTCATATTTATATCAAAAACCAGCTTTTTACATTAGCATGTGACGTTCAGAACTAGCATACCCCCCGCAAACATCCGGTGAATTTACTAAATTACTCACGATAAACGTTCACAAAAAACATAATTATTTTAAGAATTATAGATACAGAACTCCTCTATGCACTCGATATGTCCGATTTTAAAATAGCTTTTCGGTGAAAGCACATTTTGCAATATTCTCAGTAGATAGCCCAGCCATCACGGCTAGCCATTTAGACACCGACCAAGTTTAGCCCTGATCAAACTCCGATTTACTATTACAAAAGTTTCATTACCTTTGTTTTCTTCGTCAGAATGCACTCCCAGGACTGCTACTTCAATAACAAATGTTGGTTTGGTCCAAAATAATCCATCGTTATATCCGAATAGCGGCGTTTTGTTCGTGCGTTCCAGAAACTATCCGAAATGGTAAAGAAGGGTCGCGCGCATGGCGCAATTCGTGACAAAAAAAATCTAAATATTCCATTACCGTACTTCGAAGCATGTCAATCGCTGTTTAAAATCAATTTTTATGCAATTTTTCTCGTAGAAAAGCGATAATATTCTCCTTTTCGGCAAACAGAGGAAAAAAATCACAAAGACGGGGGCGGGCAGGTCACGCGCCTAAGCCCACAGTCCCTTGATCGGCCACTTGAGAAAGGCGATAATGTGTTTCAGCCTGGGGCTGGGATGACGACATTCAGGTTTTTCCCGGGCTCTGAGCGCCTGTGGACGACGTAGGAAGTGTCACGTGAGAGCAGAGATCCTTAGTAAAAGATAGAGATGGCAAATAAGTTCCAGAAATGGTCAGACAGGCCACTTCCTGTAAAGGAATCTCTCAGGTTTTGACCTGCCATTTGAGTTCTGTTATACTCACAGACACCATTCAAACAGTTTTAGAAACTTTAGGGTGTTTTCTATCCATATATAATAAGTATATGCATATTCTAGTTACTGGCTAGGATTAGTAACCAGATTAAATCGGGTACATTTTTTATCCAGCCGTGAAAATACTGCCCCCTAGCCATAAGAGGTTAACAGTGAAAATCACTTACATTACAAATATGAAAATAAAATTGTACTTCTGAATGGAACCAGTTGCTCATCCACCGTTTCTTCAGGCCCAGGGTTGTAGAGGTATGGCAGACATTCCACCCACTTCTCCCAGGCCTATCTTATGGCCGCCAGTTTGTCTCTCACATGTCTAGCAGGTCTTGACTGTCACGGTTATCAAATCGTAGCATTCCTGGGAAAATCGCCCTTCCACTCTCTGCATCCCAGAGACTACATGTAGCCTAGCCTCGGGACCATACACACCCACTAAGATTAGCAGCCCTATGTAGGCATGCAGGTCAATCTCATCCATCATTTTCCAGTTGTCTCCATATTTAAGGAAACCCTCCAAATTTGTCATCTCCAGGATGATTTGTTCGATGGCCGGTGTGATGAACATGTAGAATGTTGAGGCAATGTACTGGGCATGGGCAACGGCATGTCTTGTGGGCCCTGGGGTCATCCTTATGACATGTTGTGCTGCCATCCTGCCCTGGTTGTCATATGATGACAAGGACCATGTTATTTTGCTGTTCTTTGACAAAAATGTCTCTCTTTCAGCTTGGGGGATTTCTTCTTCATCTGAAGATGATGCATCGTGCTCTGGGTTGTATTCTTCCACATCTTCTTCTTCAGATACCCCCTCCTCTTCTAAATCATTGTTCTCTTGCTCCTCCCGGACATCTGAATGAATCTGATCTGCGACCTGTTGGGCATTGAATGGCGCACTCATAGCTTCAGCAAAGAGAGAACTGGAGGGACTGTCATCTGCAGCACCTTTTTAACTACAATTGGGTCTGATTCCATTGGCACCACCATTGGCACCACCAGTGCCCCCTGGTTTCCCAGAACGGTGAGCATGTTCCAGCTCAACCTGTTGGTACCAATTGTAGCGCCTCAGAAAACAGCTTTCAAACTTTGTCCTCTGATTCAGCCCATGTCTCATGTGGTAAACCGTGTGGGTTTGGGTTGAGCGTACAGAGATTGACACAGAGACAGGGAGTCTTTAGTCCACAAAACAACTTAACTAAGATGGAAAATAAATATATCAAAGAAATCACTTCGGTTTTGCTCGGTCTTTCTTCTCTCTCTTAACCTCTCTTGGGTAGGGGGCAGTATTTTCACATCCGGATAAAAAACGTACCCGATTTAATCTGGCTATTACTCCTGCCCAGAAACTAGAATATGCATATAATTGTTTGATTTGGATAGAAAACACCCTAAAGTTTCTAAAACGTTTTGAATGGTGTCTGTGAGTATAACAGAACTCATATGGCAGGCCAAAACCTGAGAAGATTCTATACAGGAAGTGCCCTCTCTGACCATTTCTTGGCCTTCTATAGCCCCTTTATCGAAAACAGAGGATCTCTGCTGTAACGTGACATTTTCTAAGGCTCCCATAGGCTCTCAGAAGGCGCCAGAATGGGGAATGATGACTCTATAGTCCCTGGCTGAAAAACAGTAGCGCATTTGGAAAGTGGTCAATCAGAGAACAATGACACGGGCACACGCGTGCACGTGAAGACACCATTTTCTTCTTTCAGTCTTTGAACGAAAAAGACGTCTCCCGGTCGGAATCTTATCGCTATTTTACAAGAAAAATCGCATAAAATTTGATTTTAACCTGTTTAGGATAGGGGGCAGTATTGACACGGCTGGATAAAAAACTTACCCGATTTAATCTGGTTACCACTCCTACCCAGTAACTAGAATATGCATATACTTATTACACATGGATAGAAAACACCCTAAAGTTTCTAAAACTGTTTGAATGGTGTCTGTGAGTATAACAGAACTCATTTGGCAGGCAAAAACCTGACAAGGTTTCAGGCAGGAAGTGGCCTGTCTGACAAGGTGTCGTTCTTCTTGTCTCTGTTTATTGAAGAGTGAGGATCTTAGCTGTCCCGTGACACTTCCTACGGCTGCCATAGGGTCTCAGAAGGCGGCAAAAAGCTGAATCATGGCTTTGCAGGCTCTGGCTGAAAAAAAGTTGCGCGTTTGGGTAGTGGCTGGTTACAGTACTGTGAGACTCAGGCTCGTGCCCGCGTCGACCAAAAGCGTTGTTTACTTTCCTCAGTTTAGCTAAATGGACATTCCCGGTCGGAATATTATCGCTTTTCTACGAGAAAAATGGCATAAAAATGGATTTTAAACAGCGGTTGACATGCTTCGAAGTACGGTAATGGAATATTTAGATTTTTTTTGTCACGAATTGCGCCATGCGCACGACCCTGATTTACCATTTCAGATAGTGTCTGGGACGCACGAACAAAACGCCGCTATTCGGATATAACGATGGATTATTTTGGACCAAACCAACATTTGTTATTGAAGTAGCAGTCCTGGGAGTGCATTCTGACGAAGACAACAAAAGGTAATCAAACTTTTATAATAGTAAAGCTGATATTGGTGAGTGCTAAACTTGCCGGGTGTCTAAATAGCTAGCCCGTGATGCCTGGGCTATGTACTTAGAATATTGCAAAATGTGCTTTCACCAAAAAGCTATTTTAAAATCGGACATATCGAGTGCATAGAGGAGTTCTGTATCTATAATTCTTAAAATAATTGTTATGCTTTTTGTGAACGTTTATCGTGAGTAATTTAGTAAAATGTTAGCGAATTCCCCGGAAGTTTGCGGGGGGTATGCTAGTTTTGAACGTCACATGCTAATGTAAAAAGCTGTTTTTTGATATAAATATGAACTTGATTGAACAAAACATGCATGTATTGTATAATATAATGTCCTAGGGTTGTCATCTGATGAAGATCATCAAAGGTTAGTGCTGCATTTAGCTGTCTTCTGGGTTTTTGTGACATTATATGCTAGCTTGAAAAATGGGTGTCTGATTATTTCTGGCTTGGTACTCTGCTGACATAATCTAATGTTTTGCTTTCGTTGTAAAGCCTTTTTGAAATCGGACAGTGTGGTTAGATTAACGAGAGTCTTGTCTTTAAATAGCTGTAAAATAGTCATATGTTTGAGAAATTGAAGTAATAGGATTTTTAAGGTTTTGAAAATCGCGCCACAGGCTTCAAGTGGCTGTTACGTAGGTGGGACGAATTCGTCCCGCCTAGCCCATAGAGGTTAAACAGCGTTTGACATGCTTCGAAGTACGGTAATGGAATATTTTAAAATTTTTTGTCACGATATGCATCCGCGCGCCACCGTTCGGATAGGGACCTGAACGCACGGACAAAACAGAGGATATTTGAACATAACTATGGATTATTTTGAACCAAAACAACATTTGTGGTTGAAGTAGAAGTCCTGGGAGTGCATTCTGACGAAGAACAGCAAAGGTAATCCAATTTTTATTATAGTAATTCTGAGTTTAGTGAACGCCAAACTTGGTGGGTGTCAAATTAGCTAGCCCGTGATCGCGAGCTATCTACTCAGAATATTGCAAAATGTGCTTTTGCCGAAAAGCTATTTTAAAATCTGACACCGCGATTGCATAAAGAGTTCTGTATCTATAATTCTTAAAATAATTGTTATGTTTTTTGTGACCGTTTATCGTGAGTAATTTAGTAAATTCAACGGAAGTTTTCGGTATGTTTGCTAGTTCTGAACATCATATGCTAATGTAAAAAGCTGGTTTTTGATATTAATATGAACTTGATTGAACAAAACATGCATGTATTGTATAACATAATGTCCTTGGAGTGTCATCTGATGAAGATCATCAAAGGTTAGTGCTGCATTTAGCTGTGGTTTGGGTTTTTGTGACATTATATGCTAGCTTGAAAAATGGGTGTGTGATTATTTCTGGCAGGGTACTCTCCTGACATAATCTAATGTTTTGCTTTTGTTTTAAACCCTTTTTGAAATCGGACAATGTGGTTAGATTAACGAGAGTCTTGTCTTTAAAATGATGTAAAATAGTCATATGTTTGAGAAATTGAAGTTATAGCATTTTTAAGGTTTTGAATATCGCACCACTCGATTCCACTGGCTGTTGTCCCACATACCCGAGAGAGGTTAACTGAGGTCCGTCTCTCCCCCTTTTTCTCCCGCGGTGTGCCATTTTACTCCTTTTATCTAGCCTCCACGGCTGGTTGGCTCTTTCCTCTAATTACCTCCACTTAGAGCTGTCCGTGTCAGGGTGCCCAGCTCCCATATTCCTAGCAGAGGGAGCCAACGTCGCCTCACGTACCTCCCCTCTATTACCATCTACCGGGGTAGACCTCCAGGGATAACACCCCCCCCCCCCTCCTTAGCCCTGACCGGGAGGGAGGGATGCTCAGGGCTAGGTTTGCATCCCTCCTGGATAGGGCGTCCGCATTGCCGTGCTGGGCCCCCGACCTGTGGATGACAGAGAAAGAGAATCGCTGTAAGGACAGGAACCAGCGGGTGACACGGTCATTCGTGTCCTTACCTCGTGCCATCCACACGAGAAGGGCATGGTCAGTAATCAGGGTGAACATCCTCCCGAGGAGGTAATACTTGAGGTAGTCGAGTGCCCACTTCACAGCGAGGCACTCCTTTTCGACAATTGAGTATTTCTTCTCCCTCGGGAGGAGCTTCCTGCTGACATACATGATGGGGTGCTCCTCCTCTTCCTGCTCTTGGGACAAAACAGCCCCTACCCCTGTGTCAGATGCGTCTGTCTGGACCAGGAGGTTTTTTGAGAAGTCCGGGGTGACGAGTACCGGGTGCGAACATAACGCATTCTTCAGAACCTGGAATGCCGCCTCTGTGTCCTCTGTCCATCGTACCGTCTGGGGTAGTCATGCCTTTGTTAAATCTGTGAGGGGAAAAGCTATTGTGGTAAAGTTAGGTACAAATCTACTGTAGTAGCCTGCTAACCCCAGGAATGACTTTACCTGCCTCTTGGTTCGGGGGACCGGCCATCCACTAATGGCAGCAAGTTTTTTTCTTGGGGTTTCACATTTCCCCTCACGATCTGATATCCCAGGTACTCCACTTCGGCATAGCTCAGCTTGCACTTGTGGGGGTTCGCGGTCAGACCTGCATCCCTTAGCGCATAAACCACGGCCTGTAACTTACACAGATGTGACTCCCAATTGTCACTGTGCACAGTTATGTCATCCAGATAAGCCGCTGCGTACTCACTGTGAGGCCGCAGGACTCGGTCCATGAGTTGCTGAAAGGTCGCTGGTGCCCCGTGGAGCCCGAACGGCAGAACCCGGTAGTGGTATAGCCCCTCCGGCGTGGAGAAGGCATTCTTCTCCCGGGAGGCCGCTGCCAGTGGCACCTGCCAGTACCCCTTCATTAGGTCCAAGGTGCTGACGTATCTCGCCATCCCCAAGCGTCGATCAGTTTGTCCACCCGGGGCATGGGGTAGGCATCAAACTTACTGACCTTGTTCAGGCCCCGGAAGTCATTACAGAAGCGGATGGTTCCATCTGGTTTCGGAACCAGCACTATGGGGCTAGACCACTCACTGTCTGACTCCTCCAGTACCCCCATTTCTAGCATTGTCGTCACTTCTCGCTGGACCGCCACCCTCCGGGCTTCTGGTATCTGGTATGGCCGTTGACGCACTTTTTCTCCCGGAAGGGTGTGGATCTGATGTTCCACGAGGTCCGTGCACCCCGGCACCTCGGAGAACACGGACGTATTCCGCTGTACCAACTCTCTGAGCTCCTGTCGTTGGGTCGGGCTGAGATCTTCCCCCATTGCCATTTCGACTGGGGATAGGCCCTGCTGTGGTCGGGTCCATGTTACGCACAGCACCTCGCGTGCGTGCCATTTCTTCAGTAAACTCACATGGTAAAGCTGGAGGGGTTTTCTCTGCCCCGGTTGGCGGACCATATAGTTGACATAGCCTACCCGCTCAATGATGTCGTAGGGCCCATGCCACGTAGCCAGGAATTTACTCTCCGTGGTAGGGATCAGCACCAAGACCTTCTCATCGGATTGGAACTCTCGTGGTTGGGCCCCCCAGTTGTAGACACGCTCCTGGGCACGTTGCGACCGGGCCGGGCCACCACTGGCCAAATCGCCATCATCCTCTCCCTCATCTCCTCCACATGTTCTACTACGCTGCGAAGGGGGTCGACTGCGCTTCCCAGACCTCCTTGACTAGGTCTAGCAGCCCGCGGGGCCGACGGCCATACAGGAGCTCAAAGGGGGAGAACCCCGTGGATGCTTGGGGTACCTCGCGCACTGAAAACATCAGGTGGGGCAGCAGCTGGTCCCAGTTCCTCCCGTCTCTCTCCATGACCTTCTTCAGCATCTGTTTCAGGGTTTTATTGAAGCGTTCCACCAGCCCGTCAGTTTGTGGATGGTACACACTGGTCCTCACCTGTTTGATTCGTAACAGATTGCAGACATCCTTCATCACAGGAGACATGAACGCGATGCCCTGGTCTGTCAGAATTTCCCGTGGAATACCCACCCGGCTAAATAAATTGAAGACCTCCCGTGCGATACCTTTTGCTGCCACCATGCGTAGCAGGATTGCCTCAGGATACCATGTGGCGTAATCCATGATTACCAGAATATATTGGTGTCCCCTCGCAGTCTTCACCAACGGACCCATCATATCCATTTTCCACCCGCTCAAATGGCACTCCTATAATGGGCAAGGGAACCAAAGGGTTTCGATACTGCACCCTCGGAGCTGTGATCTGGCACTCCGGGCAACTACAGCAGTAGTCCTCCACAGAGCGCTTGACTCCGGGTCAGTGGAACCGGTTCCCGATCCGCTCCCTGGTTTTCTCCATCCCCAGGTGTGCCCCAAGCAGGCGGGTGTGGGCAAGCTGCAACACAGTCCTAACATACATGAAGGGCACATTTTGTCATTTGCTGTATGATTGATGAGAAACTCCATATTGCAAATGTATGGTCCCTTACTAGACGTCCGCGAATGTTTGTACAATTCGTGGACAGCGGCGGGCCGTGCACCGGGGCCAGATCTTCCGGGAAGTCATCGAACGAAGTCTCTCGGACATTCAGTTTCCGTTTTATAAAATGTTCTAATATTTGTCATTTTTCCACTGTCCCGGAAAATACCACCAGAGGGCGAATGTAATCATATTGCAAATGTACAAAACATCACCAATCACGACGTGGGCTTTTCTCCTAAATGGAAAAGACTTCGAAGACGAAACTTGGTGAGCATAGGTTTGGCATAATGGGCCGTTGGCCCCAAACAAGATGGAGTCGAGGGCTCAACGCTTTTTGAGTTAAGGCCATTTTTCTGGGATTAAAGATCAAAAACGAAAATATAGCGCTAATTTGACCACTTCACGTCAAAGTACATCAACCTACTGTGTCAGGAAAAAAATAACCAGACATTTATCTATCGTAATTTAAGAGAAATTGTACAATGTACAATTGGTGATGTTCAAATAAATGATTTATTTTCCCAAAAAGTTACAGATCCAGTGGCAGCGTGTTCAGATGAATCCGTTAACCTGTTGGGGATCTTATCCCGATATCGGGATTCATTGTCAAGAGACCACGGCGGGAAATTCAAAAACTGCAAGAATCTAATAATTTCAATTTCTCAAACAATCAACTATTTCTCACAATTTGAAAGATAAACATCTCCTAAATCCAACCACATTGTCCGATTTCAAAGAGGCTTTACGGCGAAAGCATAAAGTTAGGTTATGTTAGGAGAGTACATTGAAAATAGCTGTGTGTAATGTTTTGTCAATTCAAACACAGGCGTCACCATAAGCGGATAACCAGCTAGAATTATACACCAACCTTTGACAATCTTCCTCAGATGACACTCCTAAGACATTATGTTACACAATACATGCATTTTTTGTTCCATCAAGTTGATATTTATATCCAAAAACAGCATTTTACCGAAGCGGTGAAAATCAGATTTTTTTTTCTCTCAAATGCTTCCGGTGAACAACGTTACAAATCACAAAATTACTATTCGATAACATTGGTAAATTATATTATTGTCATTCAAATATTCATAGTTTAACATTTCGTAAATGCTACTGCAATGCCAGATTTCAAAATAACTTTACTGGGAAATCACGATTTGCAATAAACCGGGTGCTGTGCTAAGAACAATAGGCTAGGCTATACAGGTTAGCACCATATGTAACCATGTAATATCAAAATTACTATTGTCAATATTCCCTTACCTTTGATTATCTTCATCCATTGGCACTTCTAGAAATCCCAGGTCCACTACAAATGTGGTTTCTTTTGACAAAGTTCATAATTGATGTCCAAATAACTCCAAGTTGTTCCATGTTGTTAGCGCTTCGGTAGGCTACTAAAAAGTAGCGCGGGGGGGGGGGGGGGGGAGTCACGGCGAAAAGTAAAAAAAATAATCTATTTACATTGTTCAAACATGTCAAACGTTGTTTAGCATCAATCTTTAGAGCCATTTTTAACGTGAAACATCAGTAATGTTTCAACCCGACCTCTCCTGTGTCTTGAAAAACGTCTTTGAAAAATGTATCGCATCACATGATTGCGCAGGTGCAGCCAATAATGAAGTGACGACATCCCAGGGAGGTCAACTTCTCTTCATTGCCATCCGGTCTCTGTTTATCATAGACGCTTCAAACAACTTTATAAAGATCGTTGACATCTAGTGGAAGCCGTAGGAGTTGCGAAATGAATCCTTTCTCACTATGGTATCTATAAAACAATGACACTAAATAGTACAGTCACAAAATTCAATTTTTTTTTTATCTATTTTTCACAGGTTTTTGCCTGCAATATGAGTTTTGTTATACTTACAGACACCATTCAAACTGTTTTAGAAAATTCAGAGTGTTTTCTATCCGAATGTGTTAATAATATGCATATCCTAGCTTCTGAGTTGGTGTAGGAGGCAGTTAAAAATGGGCACATATTTTTTTCAAAATTTCTCAATACTGCCCCCGAGCCTCAACAGGTTAAGGCGGGTTTCGAAACTAAGTCAGTTCTTAACGTAAAGACATAAAACACAATATTCTATAAGAGCCTAACCCAAGGAGGATATGTGTTCACTTTCAGCTTCCTGTGTCAACCAGAAATGCCTTAACAAAATGAGGTGAGTAAGGGTTCACTAATTTTTGGAGAACTTCAGGAAGTGAATGTGGGATGTGAATGATGGTAGACCACACCCCTTCAACAACTGATCTTGTCTTCTCTTATTATCTTCGGTTTCTGTGAGGTAAAAAAGCATGCCTGCGTGCTGAAACTAATCGTCGGATTACTTTTGATTTCTAGAAAGTGTTTTACTCAATTATTTTGATCAACGGTGAGCTCACCCATGAGCATTCTGACACCAAACTGATACAAACTGACACCAGACCCACTTTTTCCAACTCGATTATCAGTCAACTATCACATATTTTAGAGCAGGCCCATAATTCACAGCGCCTTCTGTTTAAAGCATAATAAAACATAAAACACATAGTTACGTTCTATGTTGTCATTTTCGTGATGTCAAAATGAATTGAAGTTATTGCAAATGTACGAGGCTGTTTCTCGGTCTGAGAACCTTCTAGATCCACATAACTCACAGTGCACCATCAACTTCAGCTCTAAGAACAGGTTTCTAAAGTTTCAGAGCTCTAGGTCTGACGGTTCTTTGACAGTTCGAACAAAGGTAACTATTGCAGGCTCTGTGTGTCTCTAAGCCCCACACTGTGTCACACCATTGTTGCTGTTTGTGTGAGTAAGTTGTCTTGGAAATCTGATGGGATAAATGACTGATTTACAGTTCATGAGGGTTGCCTAATCACACATATGAAGTTTTGGAAAGATGTGACTTTTTTAACCATTCGAAAAAACAGCCACTGTGACTCCAATTTAAGGCACTTCCGGTTGGCACAGGAAGCTAAACGTAAACACATGTCCTCAATGGGGAAGGCTTTTACAGAATCCTGATTTTTAAGTCTTTACGTTAAGAATTGACTGATTTACACAGGGTTTAATGCAGTGATTTTCGCAAACTGCAGGTTTGGTATATCAAAACACCTTTAGGGTGAATTTAACCACTTCCGGTTGCTCCAGGAAGCTTAGAATCAACACAGGTGGACGTCATAGTGGCCTGATGAATTGTCATCGAAGACAGGTTCATAAGGCATTCATAACCCACATAAGCTTCAGGTTGAATTTAGGAGAGCAGGCAATGTATTCCTTTGGGCAGAGAGGTCATTGCAAACTGTTTTAAATTTTTATTTTTTTTATTTTATGTTTATTTAACCAGGTAGTCAAGTTGAGAACCAGTTCTCATTT
Source organism: Salmo salar (assembly GCF_965601325.2). Lineage (NCBI taxonomy): Eukaryota > Metazoa > Chordata > Actinopteri > Salmoniformes > Salmonidae > Salmo > Salmo salar. Next base: position 71,166,555 of record NC_138300.1, read on the forward strand.
ACAATTGCGACCTGGCCAAGATAAAGCAAAGCAGTTCGACACATACAACAACACATGGAGTAAAACAAACATACAGTCAATAATACAGAAAAAAATAAGTCTATATACAATGTGAGCAAATGAGGTGAGATAAGGGAGGTAAAGGCCAAAAAAGGCCATGGTGGCAAAGTAAATACAATATCGCAAGTAAAACACTGGAATGGTAGATTTGTAGTGGAAGAAAGTGCAAAGTAGAAATATAAATAATGGGGTGCAAAGGAGCAAAATAAATAAATAAATAAATACAGCAGGGGAAGAGGTAGTTGTTTGGGATAAATGATAGATGGGCTATGTACAGGTGCAGTGATCTGTGAGCTGCTATGACAGCTGGTGCTTAAAGCTAGTGAGGGAGATAAGTGTTTTCCAGTTACAGAGATTTTTGTAGGTCGTTCCAGTCATTGGCAGTAGAGAACTGGAAGGAGAGACGGCCAAAGGAGGAATTGGCTTTTGGGGGTGACCAGAGAGATATACCTGCTGGAGCGCGTGCAACTGGTGGGTGCTGCAATGGTGACCAGTGAGCTGAGATAAGGGGGGGACTTTACCTAGCAGGGTCTTGTAGATGACCTGGAGCCAGTGGGTTTTGCGATGAGTATTACGTGAGGGCCAGCCAACGAGAGCGTACAGGTCGCAGTGGTGGGTAGTATATGGGGCTTTGGTGACAAAACAGATGGCACTGTGATAGACTGCATCCAGTTTATTGAGTAGGGTATTGGAGGCTATTTTGTAAATGACATCGCCCGAAGTTGAGGATCGGTAGGATGGTCAGTTTTACGAGGGTATGTTTGGCAGCATGAGTGAAGGATGCTTTGTTGTGAAATAGGAAGCCAATTCTAGATTTAACTTTGGATTGGAGATGTTTGATGTGAGTCTGGAAGGAGAGCATACAGTCTAACCACACACCTAGGTATTTGTAGTTGTCAACATATTCTAAGTAAGAACCGTCCAGAGTAGTGATGCTGGACGGGTGGGCAGGTACGGGCAGCGATCGGTTGAAGAGCATGCATTTCGTTTTACTAGTATTTAAGAGCAGTTGGAGGCCACGGAAGGAGAGTTGTATAGCATTGAAGCTCGTCTGGAGGGTTGTTACACAATGTCCAAAGAAGGGCCAGAAGTATGCAGAATGGTGTCGTCTGAGTAGAGGTGGATCAGAGACTCACCAGCAGCAAGAGCGACATCATTGATGTATACAGAGAAAATAGTTGGCCCAAGATTTGAACCCTGTGGCACCCCCCTTGAGACTACCAGAGGCCCAGACAACAGGCCATCTGATTTGACACATTGAACTCTATCAGAGAAGTAGTTGGTGAACCAGGCGAGGCAGTCATTTGAGAAACCAAGGCTATTGAGTCTGCCGATTAGGATGTGGTGATTGACAGAGTCGAAAGCCTTGGCCAGGTCAACGAATACGGCAGCACAGTATTGTTTCTTATCGATGGCGGTACAATATCGTTTAGGACCTTGAGCATGGCTGAGGTGCACCCATGACCAGCTCTGAAACCAGATTGCATAGTGGAGAAGGTGCGGTGGGATTCGAAATGGTCGGTAATCTGTTTGTTGACTTGGCTTTTGTAGACCTTAGAAAGGCAGGGTAGGATAGATATAGGTCTGTAGCAGTTTGGGTCAAGAGTGTCCCCTCCTTTGAAGAGGGGGATGACAGCAGCTGCTTTCCAATCTTTTGGAATCTCAGATGACACGAAAGAGAGGTTGAACAGGCTAATAATAGCGGTTGCAACAATTTCGGCAGATCATTTTAGAAAGAAAGGGTCCAGATTGTCTAGCCCAGCTGATTTGTAGGGGTCCAGATTTTTCAGCTCTTTCAGAACATCAGCTGACTGGATTTGGGAGAAGGAGAAATGGGGAAGGCTTGGGCGAGTAGCTGTGGGGGGTGCAGTGCTGTTGACCGGGGTGGGGTAGCCAGGTGGAAAGCATGGCCAGCCATAGAAAAATGCTTATTGAAATTCTCAATTATAGTGGATTTATTGGAGGTGACAGAGTTTCCTATCCTCAGTGCAGTGGGTATCTGGGAGGAGGTGTTCTTATTCTCCATGGACTTTACAGTGTCCCAGAACTTTTTTGAGTTTGTGTTGCAGGAAGCAAATTTCTGCTTGAACAAGCAAGCCTTGGATTTTATAACATGCTGTGCATATTTGTTTCTAACATCCCTGAAAAGTTGTATATCAAGGGGGCTGTTTGATGCTAACGCAGAACGCCACAGGACGTTTTTGTGTTGGTTAACCTGTTAGGGCTAGGGGGCAGCATTGACACGGCTGGATAAAAAACATACCCGATTTAATCTGGTTACCACTCCTACTCAGTAACTAGAATATGCATATACTTATTACATATGGATAGAAAACACCCTAAATTTTCTAAAACTGTTTGAATGGTGTCTGTGAGTATAACAGAACTCAAATGGCAGGTCAAAACCTGAGAGATTCCTTTACAGGAAGTGGCCTGTCTGACCATTTCTGGAACTTCTTTGCCATCTCTATCATTTACTAAGGATCTCTGCTCTAACGTGACACTTCCCACGTCTTCCATAGGCTCTCAGAGCCCGGGAAAAAACAGAATGTCGTCATTCCAGCCCCAGGCTGAAACACATTATCGCCTTTCTCAAGTGGCCCATCAAGAGACACTAGCTTATGCGCGTGACCCCGACCGCCCCCGCCTTTGGGATTTTTTCCTCTGTTTGCCGAAAAGGAGATTCCCTGTCGGAATATTATCGCTTTTCTACGAGAAAAATGACGTAAAAAATGATTTTAAACAGCGGTTGACATGCTTCGACGTACGGCAATGGAATACTTTGAATTTTATTGTCAGGAATTGCGCCAAGCGCGTGACACTTCTTTACTATTTCGGATAGTGTCTGGAACGCACGAACAAAACGCCGCTATTCGGATATAACGATGGATTATTTTGGACCAAACCAACATTTGTTATTGAAGTAGCTGTCCTGGGTGTGCATTCTGACGAAGACAACAAAAGGTAATGACATTTTTATAATAGTAAATATGATTATGGTGAGTGCTAAACTTGCCGGGTGTCTAAATAGCGAGCCCGTGATGCCTGGGCTATGTACTTAGAATATTGCAAAATGTGCTTTCACCAAAAAGCTATTTTAAAATCGGACATATCGAGTGCATAGAGGAGGTCTGTATCTATAATTCTTAAAATAATTGTTATGCTTTTTGTGAACGTTTATCGTGAGTAATTTAGTAAAATGTTAGCGAATTCCCCGGAAGTTTGCGGGGGGTATGCTAGTTCTGAACGTCACATGCTAATGTAAAAAGCTGTTTTTTGATATAAATATGAACTTGATTGAACAAAACATGCATGTATTGTATAACATAATGTCCTAGGGTTGTCATCTGATGAAGATCATCAAAGGTGAGTGCTGCATTTAGCTGTCTTCTGGGTTTTGGTGACATTATATGCTGGCTTGAAAAATGGGTGTCTGATTATTTCTGGCTTGGTACTCTGCTGACATAATCTAATGTTTTGCTTTCGTTGTAAAGCCTTTTTGAAATCGGACAGTGTGGTTAGATTAACGAGAGTCTTATCTTTAAATGGCTGTAAAATAGTCATATGTTTGAGAAATTGAAGTAATAGGATTTTTAAGATTTTGAAAATCGCGCCACAGGCTGGCAGTGGCTGTTACGTAGGTGGGACGAATTCGTCCCGCCGGTCCCATAGAGGTTAAGGGCAGTCAGGTCTGGAGAGAACCAAGGGCTATATCTGTTCCTGGTTGTAAATTTCTTACATTTTACATTACATTTTAGTCATTTAGCAGACGCTCTTATCCAGAGCGACTTACAGTAGTGAATGCATACATTTCCTAAATTTTTTCTGTACTGGTCCCCCATGGGAATCGGACCCACTACCCTGGCGTTGCAAACACCCTGCTCTACCAAGTGAGCCACACGGGACCATTCTTGAATGGGGCATGCTTATTTAACCTCTTACATCTAGACGTTCCGCTAGCGGAACACCTGCTCCAATATCCAATGATGGGCGTGGCGCGATATACAAACTCCTCTAAAATCCGAAAACTTCCATTTTTCAAACATATGACTATTTTACAGCATTTTAAAGACAAGACTCTCGTTAATCTAACCACACTGTCCGATTTCAAAAAGGCTTTACAGCGAAAGCAAAACATTAGATTATGTCAGCAGAGTACCCAGCCAGAAATAATCAGACACCCATTTTTCAAGCTAGCATATAATGTCACAAAAAACAAAACCACAGCTAAATGCAGCACTAACCTTTGATGATCTTCATCAGATGACAACCCTAGGACATTATGTTATACAATGCATGCATGTTTTGTTCAATGAAGTTCATATTTATATCAAAAAAACAGCTTTTTTACATTAGCATGTGACGTTCAGAACTAGCATATCCCCCGCAAACATCCGGTGAATTTACTAAATTACTCACGATAAACGTTTACAAAAAACATAACAATTATTTTAAGAATTATAGATACAGAACTCCTCTATGCACTCGATATGTCCGATTTTAAAATAGCTTTTCGGTGAAAGCACATTTTGCAATATTCTCAGTAGATAGCCCAGCCATCATGGCTAGCCATTTAGACACCGACCAAGTTTAGCCCTGACCAAACTCCGATTTACTATAACAAAAGTTTGATTACCTTTGTTGTCTTCGTCAGAATGCACTCCCAGGACTGCTACTTCAATAACAAATGTTGGTTTGGTCCAAAATAATCCATCGTTATATCCAAATAGCGGCGTTTTGTTTGTGCGTTCAAGACACTATCCGAAGTGTAAATAAGGGTCACGAGCATGGCGCAATTCGTGACAAAAGATTTCTAAATATTCCATTACCGTACTTCGAAGCATGTCAACTGCTGTTTAAAATCTATTTTTATGCCATTTTTCTCGTAAAAAAGCGATAATATTCCGACAGGGAATCTACGTTTAGGTAAACAGACGAAAGAAAACATAGCATGGGGTCGACGCGGGCATGCGCCTGAGTCTCACAGTACTGTAACCAGCCACTACCCAAACGCGCTAGTTTTTTTCAGCCAGAGCCTGCAAAGCCACGATTCAGCTTTTTGCCGCCTTCTGAGAGCCTATGGGAGCCGTAGGAAGTGTCACGTTATAGCAGAGATCCTCAGTCTTCAATAAACAGAGGCAAGAAGAACGACACCTTGTCAGACAGGCCACTTCCTGCATGAAATCTTCTCAGGTTTTTGCCTGCCATATGAGTTCTGTTATACTCACAGACACCATTAAAACAGTTTTAGAAACTTTGGAGTGTTTTCTATCCAAAGCTAATAATTATATGCATATTCTAGTTTCTGGGCAGGAGTAATAATCAGATTAAATCAGGTAAGTTTTTTATCCGGCTGTGAAAATACTGCCCCCTAGCCATAACAGGTTAAGATGGTGAGGAAGGCACTTAAAAAAATAACCAGGGATCCTCTACTGACAGAATGAGGTCAATATCCTTCCACGATACCTGGGCCAGGTCGATTAGAAAGGCTTGCTTGCTGAAATGTTTCAAGGAGCATTTGACAGTGATGAGTGGAGGTCATTTGACCACTGAACCATTACGGATGCAGGCAATGAGGCAGTGATCACTGAGATCTTGGTTGAAAACAGCAGAGGTGTATTTAGAGGGCAAGTTGGTTAGGATGATATCTATGAGGGTGCCCGTGTTTAAGGCTTTGGGGTGGTACCTGGTAGGTTCATTGATCATTTGTGTGAGATTGAGGGCATCAAGCCTAGATTGTAGGATGGCTGGGGTGTTAACCTCTTGGGGCTAGGTGGGACGCTAGCGTGCCACCTGTGGTGCACTCCATCAACAGCAGGTGCATTTCAAGAGCGGCAAATTTGAATCCAAATAAATGTCAAAATTCAAATTTTTCAAAAATACAACTATGTTACACCATTTGAAAGATAAACATCTCCTTAATCTAACCACGTTTTACGATTTCAAAAAGGTTTTACGGCGAAAGCATAAATTTAGAGTATGTTAGGACAGTACATTTACAAGAGTTGTGTGTAATGTTTTGTCAAGTCAAAGACAGGGTCACCAAAACCATAAAACCAGCTAAAATGATACACTAACCTTTTACAATCTCCATCAGATGACACTCCTAGGACATTATGTTAGACAATGCATGCATTTTTAGTTCTATCAAGTTCATATTTATATACAAAAACAGCGTTTTACTATGGCATTGATGTTGAGGAAATCGTTTCCCTCCAATAACCGGCAGTCAAGTCAGCGTCACAAATTAAATAATTAAAATTAGAAAACATTGGTAAAATATTATATTGTCATTTAAAGAATTATAGATTTACATCTTTTGAACGCAATCAACTTGCCAGATTTAAAAATAACCTTACTGGGAAATCACACTTTGCAATAATCTGAGCACTGTGCCCAGAAAAATACGCGTTGCGATACAGACTAGACGTCATGTTGGGGAGATCTAAAATCGAAAATACTATGTAAATAATCCATTACCTTTGATTCTCTTCATCAGATGTCACTTCCAGGTATCACAGGTCCATAACGAATGTAGTTTTGTTCAAAAAAGCTCATCATTTATGTCCAAAAATCTCCGTCTCGTTAGCACATGATGTAAGCCAGCCGGACTTCTCGTCATGAACGAGGGGAAAAAATATATTTCCGTTCGTTCAAACATGTCAAACGTTGTATAGCATAAATCATTAGGGCCTTTTTTAACCAGAACATGAATAATATTCAAGGTGGACGAATGCATAGCCTTTTATAACGTATTGGAACGAGGGTACCCAACATGAAGTAGCGCGCCAGGTGTATAATGGGACATCAACGTTCCATGGCTCTTGTTCGGTCAGATCTCCCTCCAGAAGACTCAAAACACTTTGTAAAGGCTGGTGACATCTAGTGGAAGCAATAGGAAGTGCCAAAATATTCCTAAACCCCTGTGTTTTTCAATGGGAGAGGTTTAAAGTCAATACAACACATCAGGTATCCACTTCCTGTCAGAAAATGTCTCAGGGTTTTGCCTGCCAAATGAGTTCTGTTATACTCACAGACACCATTCAAACAGTTTTGGAAACTTTAGAGTGTTTTCTATCCATATATAATAAGTATATGCATATTCTAGTTACTGGGTAGGATTAGTAACCAGATTAAATCGGGTACATTTTTTTTATCCAGACGTGCAAATGCTGCCCCCTAGACCCAACAGGTTAACTTCTTTGGGATAGGTGGCAGTATTTTCACGGCCGGATAAAAAATGTACCCGATTTAACCTCTATGGGCTAGGTGGGACGCAGGCGTCCCCCCCGTGGTGCACTCCATCAACAGCAGGTGCATTTCAAGAGCGGCAAATTTGAATCCAAATAAATGTCAAAATTCAAATTTTTCAAACATACAACTATTTTACACCCTTTGAAAGATAAACATCTCCTTAATCTAACCACGTTTTACGATTTCAAAAAGGTTTTACGGCGAAAGCATAAATTTAGAGTATGTTAGGACAGTACATTTACAAGAGTTGTGTGTAATGTTTTGTCAATTCAAAGACAGGGTCACCAAAACCATAAAACCAGCTAAAATGATGCACTAACCTTTTACAATCTCCATCAGATGACACTCCTAGGACATTATGTTAGACAATGCATGCATTTTTAGTTCTATCAAGTTCATATTTATATCCAAAAACAGCGTTTTACTATGGCATTGATGTTGAGGAAATCGTTTCCCTCCAATAACCGGCAGTCAAGTCAGCATCACAAATTAAATAATTAAAATTAGAAAACATTGGTAAAATATTATATTGTCATTTAAAGAATTATAGATTTACATCTCTTGAACGCAATCAACTTGCCAGATTTAAAAATAACCTTACTGGGAAATCACACTTTGCAATAATCTGAGCACTGCGCCCAGAAAAATACGCGTTGCGATACAGACTAGTCGTCATGTTGGGGAGATCGAAAATACTATGTAAATAATCCATTACCTTTGATTCTCTTCATCAGATGTCACTTCCAGGTATCACAGGTCCATAACGAATGTAGTTTTATTCAAAAAAGCTCATCATTTATGTCCAAAAATCTCCGTCTTGTTAGCACATGATCTAAGCCCGCCGGACTTCACTTCATGAACGAGGGGAAAAAATATATTTACGTTCGTTCAAACATGTCAAACGTTGTATAGCATAAATCATTAGGGCCTTTTTTAACCAGAACATGAATAATATTCAAGGTGGACGAATGCATACTCTTTTATAACGTATTGGAACGAGGGTACCCAACATGAACTCGCGCACCAGGTGTCTAATGGGCCATCATCGTTCCATGGCTCTTGTTCGGTCAGATCTCCCTCCAGAAGACTCAAAACACTTTGTAAAGGCTGGTGACATCTAGTGGAAGCAATAGGAAGTGCCAAAATATTCCTCAGCCCCTGTGTTTTTCAATGGCATAGGTTTAAAGGTAATACAACACATCAGGTATCCACTTCCTGTCAGAAAATGTCTCAGGGTTTTGCCTGCCAAATGAGTTCTGTTATACTCACAGACACCATTCAAACAGTTTTAGAAACTTTAGAGTGTTTTCTATCCATATATAATAAGTATATGCATATTCTAGTTACTGGGTAGGATTAGTAACCAGATTAAATCGGGTACATTTTTTTTATCCAGACGTGCAAATGCTGCCCCCTAGCCCTAACAGGTTAACTGAACCAAGAACTGATTCGGGCCAGACTCCTGAACCCTCCCAACCTTCAACTTGGCTACCTCCGCTACCAGGCTGCAGTTTTATTGGTGCTGCTCCTCCAGCGCTTGCGCCTGGAGAGCCTGTTGCTTCTGATGGCTGAGGATGAACTGAGCCACCAGCTCCACCATGGTAATCTCCGCACATTCGACCCCACAGCACCCAAATCTACTGAGTTGCCCGCATTCTCCACCATATGTGGTAAACCGTGTGGTGTTGGGTTGAGCGTACAGAGATTGACACAGAGACAGGGAGGCTTTAGTCCACAAAACAACTTTACTAAGACGGAAAATAAATATATCAAAGAAATCACTTCGGTTTTGCTTGGTCTTTCTTCTCTATCTTAACTGAGGTCTGTCTCTCCCCCTTTTTCTCCCGGGGTGTGCCATCGTGCTCCTTTTATTTAGCTTCCACGGCTGGTTGGCACTTTCCTCTAATTACCTCCACTTAGAGCTGTCCGTGTCGGGGTGCCCAGCTCCCGTATTCCCAGCAGAGGGAGCCAACGTTGCCTCACGTACCTCCCCTCTATTACCACCCCCCGGGGTAGACCTCCTGGGATACCACACTTACTTTGGCTCTCCTGGATACCATCTATGACAAGATAATTTCTCTTCGATTGTCCATAATCAGCCTTCCCAGACATGTTCTGGAGGCCCTTCCTGACTGTGGTGATTTCATTCCGCATAGAGGAACAGTTTCTGGAAAGTGAATCCTGTGTGGTCTTCAATACATCCACATCCTTCTGTGTGAACTGAAGGCTTGTTTTAATGTCTTGTACATCTTTAGTCAGGTCGTCCAGCCGTTTACTTGATAGACTCCATGATCATTTGTATGAAGCTTTTAACCTCTTGACAGTCGCCTAGGATAGGCTACAGCGATTTGTGAAAAAAAATTGTGCCCATTTTAAACGGCCTCCTACTCAAACTCAGAAGCTAGGATATGCATATAACTAATACTTGTGGATAGAAAACACCCTAAAGTTTCTAAAACTGTTTGAATGGTGTCTGTGAGTATAACAGAACTCATATGGCAGTCAAAACCCCGAGACCGATCGTAACAGGATGTGGAATTCTGAATTGCGGACTCAACTTCATCACTTTGCCTATAAATCACACCGCGAGCAAAGGTTCATTAAGCACTTCCTATTGCTTCCACTAGATGTCCCCAGTCTTTACAAAGTGGTTTGAGTCTCCTACTGTGAAAACTGACTGAATGAGACGCTGTGGAAAGTGGTCACATGAGGAGGGCCATCACCATTATGACGCCGGCGCCCTGGCTACCCTCCCCTTTCGAAATGTTTAGAAAGACAATGCAATCGTCCCCCTTGAATCTTATTGGACCTCTGGTTGAAAAAGGCCCTAAAGATTTATGTTATACAATGTTTGACATGTTTGAACGAACCTAAATTTAAAAAAAAGCATTTTATTGAAAGAGGAGTCCCGCGGCCGACGGAACATTTGGTGCAGACTTCAGAACGCGCTAACAAGAACAACCTATTGGGACGTAAAGGATTAACTTTTTCGAACGAAAATACATTTGTTGTGGACCTGGGATTCCTGGAAGTGCTTTCTGATGAAGATAATCAAAGGTAAGGGATTATTGACAATAGTATACAAGAGTAGATTTGATATGCGATTGTTCCAAGATGGCGCTGACCTGTAACGGTAGCCTATTTTTCTGAGTATCGCATCCCCTTTTATCGCAAAGTGTGATTACCCAGTAAAGTTATTTTTAAATCTGGCATTGCAGGTGCTTTCAAGAGATGCTAATCTATAAATCTTAGAATGACAATATTACATTTTAAAAATGTTTTCGAATAGTAATTTAGTAAATTGTAGCGCTGGTTCACCGGACGCATTTGAGGGAAAATAGTTAGTCAACGTTACGCGCCGATGTAAAATGCTGTTTTTATATATAAATATGAACTTTATCGAACAAAAGAATGCATGTATTGTGTAACATGATGTCCTAGGAGTGTCATCTGATGAAGATTGTCAAAGGTTAGTGCTGCATTTAGCTGTTTTTTGGTTATTTGTGATGCATGTGGTTGGTCGGAAAATGGCTATGTGGCTACTTTTACGATATACTCCTCTAACATAATCTAATGTTTTGCTTTTGCTGTAAAGCCTTTTTGAAATCAGACAATGTGGTTCGATTCAGGAGAGGTGTATCTATAAAACGATATAACATAGTCCTATATTTGAAAAAAAAAAAAAAAACATTGTTATGCTAATGGCGATAGGATTTTTCGCTGGATGTCCGTCCCGCATAAGGGACGGAGCCCGACCAGGGGTTAAGGGTATTTTCCTGATGAAGTATAATTTCCTTATAGAATACTTTCTGCTTCTCCAAGAGTTCACGTACGTGCCCAGTAGAGATGTGATCCTCGTCTTTTTTCGGAGGTATGGTAGTACTAATAGTAGGGCAAGCCACTTTTCACTCCAGGAGAACACTCTAGAAATCGTTAGTCCTAAGCCCAAGACTAATAGAAGTGCGGCCCTAGCCACAAGGGCTAACCGCTTAGCGAGCTTGGTATCCGGCAGTAGTAGACCAGGTTCCCAAGCTTGATAGCTAGCAGCTAGGCTAGCTGCTTCGTCAGTGTAGTACCACCTTGTTTGAGCAAGGATCCCGGGACATATATCAGTGGTCCCAGCATTAACGCTAACTCCGTCACAGGATCCAGATATGAATAGGAAAACTATTATAAACTTTTATCAGCTAACTAGGTAGTTTGTTGTAAAAGTAAAACAAACCGAGTGTCTAAAACAAACCGAGTCTCTAGTCTTGAACTGCATCATGTGAGGAATCGTAGATGGTTAGTTTAAGCTAGTTTTATCTTGTTCTTGATACCATCCCACTGGGCACGTGGTGGTTAAATCAACGTTGTTTCCACATCATTTTAATGAAATTACATTGAACCAACGTGGCGTTGAATTGACATCTGTGCAGGGTGGGATGTCTTTGAGGTGTTTTGACCACGCTAATATGGCTAAAATTAGCTTGCTAACCAATAACTGCAATGATGTATTTGAGAGACAACAGGTGCTCATTGTGCAACTGTATTTGTTGTCAATAAACATTGAAAACAAAAAATGGTTTACATGTTGTCAACAATCTGTGCCAACCTTGTTTGTTTTAGCTGCCCACACTTCAGTTTTGTTGCTAAACAACCAATCTGTCTATGTAATATTGCCTATTGTAACGGGCGTCGTAAGGATTGGACCAAGGTGCAGCGGGAACGTGTATACTCATCTTCTTTATTAAATCAAAAGAAGGAAAAACAAACAAATCACGTATACAAAACAAAGAACGACACTAAACAGTCCTGTCAGGTGCACAGACACAGAACAGGAAACAACTACCCACAAACCTCCATAGCACAAACACCCTATACATAGGACCTTCAATCAGAGGCAATGAGGAACAGCTGCCTCCAATTGAAGGTCAATCAACAAACCCTAAACATAGAAGTAGAAAACTAGACTGAACATAGAAAACACTAACCTAGAACATAGACCAAAAACCCTGAGACACTCTAAGCAAACACCCCCTCTTACATAAGCACATAGACCAACAAACCCCGAGACACTCTAAACAAACACCCCCTGCCACGTCCTGACCAAACTACCCCTTTACTGATCAGGACGTGACACCTATATTTATTTTAATGACAAATATTTCTGTTTAAATAGCTAATGGACGGTGACCAAAAATAGGCTATTGTGTCCAAAACTTTCATTGATATACTCTAGGCCAGCTAATAACACGTCCATGCCAATGGAGGTAGCACTGTTGTTGATCTGAATGGTCTACAGTGGTTCTTCCTTTAAAAGTTGTGGCGTACTGCAGCTCAGCTTGCGGGGTTCCGCAGAATTCTATGGCACGTTATTTAAGTGTCAGTCATTGTTGACAGAATGATGCAATTTACCACAATCTGCCACCGTCTACCACAAACGGTCGCAGCATAATCTCAAAACTTTTAGGAAGAACCAATGTATATAGGCTAGGTCACTCCGTCAATAGCATGTGTTACAGAATTGACAGGAAAGTATGAAGCCAAGAGGAGACTAGGCTTCACCTTAGTGGATTCCTGGAGTAGATGCGCCCTCTACTGGACACTTGTGGAACCTAGCCAGACCAGTCAATTTACACGTTGTTACACGAGTGACAAGATAGGCTAGATAATGATTATAGAAACGCATATAACATTTTGTAGGCATAACCTACCTGTAGGCAAGTGTACATGCATCCTTACATGCTATGATATTATTAGGTCTTAGCAGTGTGTTTGTGAAGAAGGGCAAAGAAAGTCATAGGCCTAACTCCTTACAAAGTGAGGGGTAGGATTATTTAAGATATTGTTTGAAGAGGTAGGGTGTCGGATGATTTCAGATGATGGGCAGGGACTTTTCTGTCATAGCTTCAGGGGGAAGCTGGTTCCACCATTGGGGTGCCAGGACAGAGAAGAGCTTGAACTGGGGGTGGAGGTGGCAGAGGTGGCAGAGCCGAGTGCTTGGGTTGGGGTGTAGGGTTTGAGAATAGACTGAAGGTAGGGAGGGGCAGTTCCTCTTGCTGTTCTGTAGAAAAGTACCATGTTCTTGTAGTGGATGCGAGCTTCGACCTGAAGCCAGTGAAGTATGCGGAGGAGAGGGGTGACATGAGAAAACTTGAAAAGAAGGGGGGTTGCAGCATTCTGGATACATTTTACGGGTTTAATGGCACAAGCGGGGAGCCCAGTCAACAGCGAGTTGCAGTATTCCAGATAGGAGGCAAGTGCCTGGATTAGGACCTGCGCCAATTCCTGTGTGTGGTAGGGTCGTACTTTACGGATGTTGTAGAGCACGAACCTGCAGGAGCGGCCACTGCTTTGATGTTTAGAGAGAATGACAGGGTGTTGTCCAGGGTCACGCCAAGGTTCTTTGCACTCTGAGAGAGCGACACTGGAGTTGCCAACCATGATGGAGAGGTCTGTGAATGGGCAGGACTTCTCTGGGAGGAAGAGCAATTCTGTCTTGTCAAGGTTGAGCTTGAGGTGGTGGGCCCGAGATCCAAGTTGAGATACCTGCCAGGCATGTAGAGATGTGTGTCGCCACCTGGGTGTCAGAAGGGGGGAAGGAGAAAAATAGAACCGAGCCCTGGGGGAGAGGAGGATCTGATGGTTCACGGTATCGAAAGTAGAGGATAGATCTAGGAGGATGAGAACAGAGGAGAGAGAGTCAGCTTTGGCAGTGCGGAGAGCCTCCGTGACACAGAGAAGAGCAGTCTCGGTTGAGTGACCCGTCTTGAAGCCTGACTGGTTAGGGTCAAGAAGATCATTCTGAGAGAGAAATGAGAAAGTTGATCAGAGACAGCACGCTCAAGTGTTTTGGAAAGAAAATAAAGAATGGAGGTCTATAGTTTGTAAGATGATCAAAGTAATTTGATAACGTGTATTTAAGTGACTGTTCAAATAACTCACCGTGTAGAGAGCCGAGATTGTCAGATTGCGGCAATTGTTCTAAAGTTTTTCCCCTTTGAAATGTAGAATTACATGTATTGTGTTAGTGTATTGATAACAGAAGTGCAGCCAAAACCTTGAAAATGAAGATTAAAAATGAATTTAAAAAGGAGTTACCTCTTTCTTCAGCCTTGTATACAAACACACTTTTAGGGCCTAATAATCATAATATGCACCATATTATTGCATATATTATATGGACATGTACACATACATGTAGGCCTATAATGTTTTATATGCAATATTATAATCATTTACTTCGTTAACCTCTTACATCTAGACGTTCCGCTAGCGGAACACCTGCTCCAATATCCAATGATGGGCGTGGCGCGAAATACAAACTCCTCTAAAATCCGAAAACTTCCATTTTTCAAACATATTACTATTTTACAGCATTTTAAAGACAAGACTCTCGTTAATCTAACCACACTGTCCGATTTCAAAAAGGCTTTACAGCGAAAGCAAAACATTAGATTATGTCAGCAGAGTACCCAGCCAGAAATAATCAGACACCCATTTTTCAAGCTAGCAGATATGTCACAAAAAACAAAACCACAGCTAAATGCAGCACTAACCTTTGATGATCTTCATCAGATGACAACCCTAGGACATTATGTTATACAATGCATGCATGTTTTGTTCAATCAAGTTCATATTAATATCAAAAACCAGCTTTTTTACATTAGCATGTGACGTTCAGAACTAGCATACCCCCCGCAAACATCCGGTGAATTTACTAAATTACTCACGATAAACGTTCACAAAAAACATAATTATTTTAAGAATTATAGATACAGAACTCCTCTATGCACTCGATATGTCCGATTTTAAAATAGCTTTTTGGTGAAAGCACATTTTGCAATATTCTGAGTACATAGCCCAGGCATCACGGGCTCGCTATTTAGACACCCGGCAAGTTTAGCACTCACCATAATCATATTTACTATTATAAAAGTTTGATTACCTTTTGTGGTCTTCGTCAGAATGCACACCCAGGACTGCTACTTCAATAACAAATGTTGGTTTGGTCCAAAATAATCCATCGTTATATCTGAATAGCGGCGTTTTGTTCGTGCGTTCCAGACACTATCCGAAATAGTAAAGAAGTGTCGCGCGCATGGCGCAATTCGTGACAATAAAATTCGAAATATTCCATTACCGTACTTCGAAGCATGTCAACCGCTGTTTAAAATCAATTTTTACGACATTTTTCTCGTAGAAAAGCGATAATATTCTGACAGGGAATCTCCTTTTCGGCAAACAGAGGAAAAAATCCCAAAGGCGGGGGCGGTCAGGGTCACGCGCATAAGCCCAGTGTCCCTTGATCGGCCACTTGAGAAAGGCGATAATGTGTTTCAGCCTGGGGCTGGAATGACGACATTCTGTTTTTTCCCGGGCTCTGAGAGCCTATGGAAGACGTGGGAAGTGTCACGTTAGAGCAGAGATCCTTAGTAAATGATAGAGATGGAAAAGAAGTTCAAGAAATGGTCAGACAGGCCACTTCCTGTAAAGGAATCTCTCAGGTTTTGACCTGCCATTTGAGTTCTGTTATACTCACAGACACCATTCAAACAGTTTTAGAAAATTTAGGGTGTTTTCTATCCATATGTAATAAGTATATGCATATTCTAGTTACTGGGTAGGAGTGGTAACCAGATTAAATCGGGTATGTTTTTTATCCAGCCGTGTCAATACTGCCCCCTAGCCCTAACAGGCTAGGGTGTAATCAGTAGTTCAACAGTTGCAAACATACGTTTCTATTGGACAAATTCAGGTCTGTTTATCCCCATTTTGTTCCATTTGCTTCCATTTAAGAAATGTTTTTAAACAGAATCAGCGGAAAGAATACACCAATGATCACATGGGAAAATCTACATTGTTCTACACAACTGGTCATTGCACAACTGTGCTGAAATACCTCTAAACCGGCATTATGTATCTGTTACTGTGCCTGCTCTTTACTCAATGCCATCCTGGATTAAATAGGCTGAATGAACAATGGGTGAATGAATTATCTTCGCCTTATGCCCTACAATTAACAAACACTCCAACGAGACCTTCATGTCAATACCACCAGGAACTTGGCCTCTCTGCAATTGCATTTGTTCCACTCTCAAACTCAACTGGACCTACATTTGATGGCATACTTCTAAAATCTCAAACTATTGATTGACTTTTTTTCTGTGTCGAAAGACTCAGTTCGTTTTATTGTGCTGGCTCCACCAAGTCCTCACGCATTGGGCAACTGAGATATATTGTTATGCTTTTATTGTTGATCTCTGGTAATGTGCGACCAAACCCTGGGCCGGTAGATACCATGCAATCTCTACCAACTCCCTATGATTTTAAAAACAGAGCAGGTGTTGGCCTCTTGCATGTAAATGTCAGAAGTCTATTTCCAAAAATAGACATGATTAGAATATGGGCCAAAATGACAAATGCAGACATAATGGTTTTATCAGAAACGTGGCTAAATAAATCTGTGTCAAATAACTCGATTTCTATTGATGGGTACTCGGTTTTCAGAATGGATTGGATGAATAAAGGAGGAGGGGTTGCAATTTATGTTAAATCCGAGTTTAACACCTCTGAAATTCTCTCGATTACCTAAGCCAAACACTTTGAATCTCTTGTGGTTAAAGTGAATGTATTTAAGGACTCCCACATCACTGTAGTCGGCTGCTACAGACCGCCCTAGGCTTCGGGAGACGCACATAACTCTCTTTCTGATGTCCTGCACAAGTTAAATGACTCTGAATTCATTATTTTAGGAGATTTGATTTGGGACATGCTTACATCTGTATCGGACTCTTTTAAAGAACTGTGTGACTCTCTGCATCTCACTCAATTAATGAATGTGCCTACAAGACCGAATGCCAGAGCACCTATCAAATCAACGCTATTGGACATTATTCTAACGAATACCCCTCACAAATACACATCGACTGGGATATTCTGTAATGATGTCAGTGATCACTGTGCAATTGCTTGTGTTAGAAATACAAAAAATGACCAAAGCCAAACCCCGTTATATTTTTAAAAGACATTTTAGACAGTTTAATGAGCAAGCGTTCTTACATGATCTATACCATAGTATTGACAGAGTAAGTCTGATTCCCAATGCTGACACTGCCTGGGACTATTTTTATATGAAATGTGTGTCCATTTGTGATAAGCATAACCTTGTGAAGAAATGTTGAATCCATGGAAGGGACAATCCCTGGTTTTCAGATAACATGGCAGAATGAATTAGAAAGAGAAAAATATCTCTTGGGCTCAAGCTAGACATACAAATGCTGCTGTTGACTGGGCCTCCTTCAGAGCGCTAAGAAACAAATGCACAAGATTGATCAGGATGTCCAAATCAGATTACTATTTAAATGCAGTCACAGAGAACCTAAACGACCCTAAGAAGTTCTGGAAGCTAATCAAATCAGTGTCAGGTTCTAATGTATCCTCTGGCCTTCCTGACCATTTAATGATGGATTCTAATGAAGTGAAGGATAAAGCCAATATTGTAGGGTTTTTTAACAAGCACTTTATATCTGCTAGTTCTATTTTTGTTAATGGTGGGGCCCAAACCTCTAATGTAAGCTCTATTACAGTCAACTATGATATAGGCCCTCGTGAATCATTTTAACTTTGAGCCTGTTTCTTATAATGAGGTCTATAAAGCACTAAAGGCAATAGACACTAAAAAGTCTGCAGGTCCAGACAACCTGGGTCCCTACCTCTTAAAGATAGCAGCTGGTATTATTACTGAACCTGTGGCTCACATTTTCAACTTGAGTCTCTTGACCAATTCCTTACCCAGCATTTGGAAATCAGCTAATGTCCCCCCACTGCTAAAGGGTGGAGATCCCTCAGATGCTAATAACTATCATCCTATCTCCAAACTCCCTATCCTTGCCAAAGTCTATGAATCCCTAGTGAACTCACAGTTAAAAAAAAACGTCTTAATTGAAAAGAACATACTGAGCGGGGTTCGGTCTGGCTTTAGATCTGGCCACAGCACCACAGCTGCAGCTATGGCAGTGGCAAAATACATCATTAATGCAATAGATAAAAAGCAACATTGTGCTGCTCTGTTTGTGGATTTATCAAAGGCCTTTGATTCACTTGACCATGAATTGTTGCTAGCTAGACTCAGAAACATTGGTCTCAATGAAGGGGCAGTAAAATGGTTTAGGAACTATCTTTCTGACAGAACACAATGTGTATACACTGACAATCACAAGTCTACCTTTCTTGAGATTAATAGAGGTGTGCCCCAGGGTTCCATTTTAGCTCCTGTGTTGTTCTCAATTTTTATTAATGATTTGGGAAATGAGATGTAACTAGCAAAGTTAGATCTACAGTGAGGGAAAAAAGTATTTGATCCCCTGCTGATTTTGTACGTTTGCCCACTGACAAAGAAATGATCAGTCTATAATTTTAATGGTAGGTTTATTTGAACAGTGAGAGACAGAATAACAACAAAAAAATCCAGAAAAACGCATGTCAAAAATGTTATAAAATGATTTGCATTTGCAATCATTATGTCAAAAATAATCTCTGCTCAGAGGGCCTTAGAATTGTTTTTTGTTGCAGCGAGAGAAGCTAGTGTGCAAACAACAAAATGTCATAATTCAACTTTCTCAAACATACAACTATTTTACACTATTTTAAAGATACACTTCTCCTTGATGTAACCATATTGTCCGATTACAAAAGGCTTTACAGCGAAAACAAAACATTAGATTATGTTAGGAGAGTACATTGACAAAAATAATCACACAGCCATTTTCCAAGCAAGGACATGTGTCAATAAAACCCAAAACACAGCAAAATGAAGCATTAACCTTTGACGATCTTCATCAGATGACACTCCTAGGACATTATGTTACACAATACATGTATGTTTTGTTCAATTAAGTTCATATTCATATCCAAAAACAGCATTTTACATTGGCGCGTGATGTTCAGAAAATGTATTCCCACCAAAACGTCTGGTGAATGTGCACATCAATTTACAAAAATACTCATCATAAACGTTGACAAAATATATAACAATAATTGAAAGAATTATAGATAGACTACTCCTGGATGCAACCGCTGTGTCATATTTTAAAATAGCTTTACGGAGAAAGCACATTTTTCAATATTCTGAGTACATAGCTCAGCCATCACGGCGAGCTATACAGACACCCACCAAGCTCGGAGCAACCTAAACTCAGAATTAGTATTAGAAATATTCTCTTACCTTTGCTGATCTTCATCAGAATGCACTCCCAGGACTGCTACTTCCACAAGAAATGTTGTTTTTGTTCGAAATAATCCATATTTATGTACAAATACCTCCGTTTTGTTCGTGCGTACAGATCACTTATCCAAAGGCATAACGTGCGAACGCGGAATGAGAGACGAAAAGTCAAAATGTTCCTTTACCGTACTTAGAAGCATGTCAAACGCTGTTTAAAATCAATCTTTATGGTATTTTTAACATAAAATTGCGATAATATTCCAACCGGACAATAGCTAGATGGAAGTTCTTATCTTGGGGTTCTTATCCTTGCTGGTGGTTTCAGATCCAGTGCGGAATCCACAGAATCCCTGTGGGATACAGAAACTGGCAGATAACTTTTCCGTGGATCAATGTCTCTGGAAAACATCCACATTATTTTCAGGATTATCTCAGTTTGGCGGCAGAGAGCTGCAATCAGATATGTGTGGGACACGTGGGTGGACCGCCTTCCCCTGTTTTACAACCCTGGGCCCAACGTTACTGTTGATGAGCAGCTTATGCCATTTAGGGGCCGCTGCCTCTTCAGGCACTACATACCATCTAAACCTGCAAAATATGGAATCAAGATCTGGGCTGCCTGTGATGCTGCTTCATTAAATGTGTGGAACTTGCAAGTGTATACAGGGAAGCCAGATGGAGAAGCCCCTGATAAGAGCCAAGGGATCCGGGTTGTCCTGGACGTGACACAGGGACTATGTGGCCACAACATGCGATACTTTTTTTTAAATTCGCACAAGTGAGATAGGAAATCCTCACGAGGAAGCTGACGATGGTAGGATCAGTACAAAAAAACAAGCCAGAGCTCCCACCTCAACTGTTGATACACAGAACAGCCTATCAATTCTTCTAAGTTTGTGTTCACGGCTGACACGTCCCTAGTGTCCTACATGCCAAAGGAAGGCAAAAATCTGGGGATGGGATGGGAGAATCTGTGGCCAGCAAGTCGAAAACCAGAAATCATGATGGATTAAAATGCCATAAATGGAGGGGTGGACAATTTAGACAAGCTGGGGACTGGCTACAGCTGCAAAAGAACCCTACACTGGCCACTGTGATATTCTTCAACATCTTGGACATCTTGGCGTACAACGCATTTGTCATCTGGATGGCGTTGAACCCAGATTGAAACAGAGGGAAGCTCCAGAGGAGATGGCTCTTTCTCGAGCTGGGCAAGGTTTTGGTAAGACCTCAAATCCAGAGGCAAAATATCCCAACGACCCCAGCTTCTGCAGCCATCATGAGGAGTATTCAGGAGGAGGATGCTGGTGCCCCAGCCGCCCGACCCACAGAACCAACAACTCCAATACTGTAAATAAGTATGAGTGATATTTCTGCGTGTGTGTGTGTGTCTGACTCTCCAACCTTGGCCTGCTGTAACTATATATGTGAGTGAGTGTTTTCATCATTCTAGATTGCAGCCGGTAGCAATAAGCGCTGTGATGTGTGTGGACCCAAGAAGGACAGGAAGACAGTACAGAGGCATCAAGTGCAAGAAATACATTTGCAACACACGCACACAGTAAACTGTCCCTCAAGTGGTGTGTAGACCGGCCTTAATTTGTGTTCAATGGGGATCATTTAGCATTTCCAGAAAATACTGCAGGTAAAATGTGTCCTTCCAATTTGTTCAGTTCGAAGCAATACACATTAATAGTGATGAAAGCCTTGTTTCATTTATATTTGTTAAACATAAACATGATTTATTCCACCCATGTCTTGATTATAATTGATGTTTACAAAAATCACATTTTATTTTAAAAAAAACGAATAGCGCTTCTTTGATAAATGTGACCTAGCAGACGTAATTGGAAAATATGAACCATGTATGCTGTCTCTATTGCTTGTAATTGATATAAGTCAACATCTAAGTACCAAGTATTTTTTGGTAAAATGTTATGGCTGTGTTTTAAAAATCCAAAAATGTTGTGGGTCCATCAGACCTGCAAACATAAGGTGAATAACAAAAACATGAACACCACACAAGAGTTAAGCAAGGGTAAGCAAAGGTGTGTGCCAAGACACGCAGCGGCACTAACCTTTCATGGAGTAGTATTCTTTTCCAGAGAATGCATAAAGCCTGAGTTGACTATATCCAGCTTACACCAAGGCTATAATTTAACACATTTTCCACTATAAATGTGATCATTTGCTGGTAGTTCATCATCCACTGATGTAGCTAGCTATAAGGGCACAAGGCGAGACCCAGATGCAGACACGGGAGGAAGATGGTTTGAGTCTTTGATATTTATTAATAATCCAAAAAGGGGTAGGCGAGAATGGTCGTGGACAGACAGACAAAAGGTCAAAACCAGTTCAGAGTCCAGAAACTACAGTGTGGCAGGCAGGCTCGAGGTCAAGCCAGGCAGAATGGTCAGGCAGGCAGGTACAGAGTCCAGAAAACAGGCAAGGGTCAAAACCAAGAGGACTAGCAAAAGAGAATAGAAAAGGCAGGGGCACGGGAAAAACACGCTGGTTGCATGAAACATAAAGACGAACTGGCACAGACAGAAAACAGGTTTAAATACCCAGGGGATAATGGGGAAGATGGGTGACACTTGGAGGGGTGGAGACAAGCACAGGTGAAACGGATCAGGATGTGACAGTACCCCCTCACCCCCTCTAGGGGCGCCACCTGGCATCCTACCCGGGCACATACCTGGTTGACTGGGGTGCCGGCGGTGGATGTCGGCGTTTTAGGGCTGGGTCCAGGATGTGTCTAGCGGGGATCCAGCACCTCTCCTCCGGGCCATAACCCTCCCAGTCAACCAGGTACTGGAAACCCCTGCCCCGCGGTCGAACACTCAGGAGGCATCTCACAGTGTACGCCGGATGGCCATCAAGGACACAGGCGGAGGGGTGGGCCTGGAAACAGAAGACAAAGGGCTGTGAGACACGGGCTTAATCCTAAACACATGGAACGTAGGGTGAATAGGGAGAGTAAGGGGTAACAAAAGATGAACAGTAGTGGAACTAAGGACTCTAGAGATGGGGAAAGAGCCAATGAAATGGGGGAAAGTTTGCGGGACTCCACCTGAAGGGGCAGGTCCCGTGTGGAGAGCCATACACTCTGCGACAGCGAGGAGCTGGAGTCCGGCGGCGATCCGCTTGTCGACGATACCTGGACTTGGTCTTGAGAAGCTCCGCCTGGGCTCTTCTCCAGGTATGCCGACAGTGGTGGATGAACATCTGGGCCGAGGGTAAGTTGACTTCCTGTTCTGGGAAGAGAGGAGTCTGATACCCCATGGAGCACTCAAAAGGGGAGAGTCCCATGGCTGAACAGGGAAGAGTGTTCTGGGCATACTCCACCCAAACTAGTTGTCGGCTCCAGGTAGTGGGGTTGGTCGAGACAAGGCATCTTAAGGTTTTTTCCAGGTCTTGGTTTGCCTGCTCCGACTGGCTGTTGAATTGGGGATGGAATCCGAAGGACATGTTGGCCTATGACCAAATAAGGGTGCAGAATGCCTTTCCAGAACCCCGGTCGGAGACCATGTCCACCAGGAGTTCGTGGATCCTGAAGACGTGCTGCACCATGAGCTGGCCCGTCTCTTTGGCAGAGGGTAGTTTGGGGAGAGGGATGAAATGGACGGCCTTGGAAAACCGATCTGCTACCATCAGAATGATGGTGTTGCCATCAGAAGGAGGGAGACCAGTGACAAAGTCCAGGGGGATATGAGACCAGGGATGATGAGGGACAGGTTGTGGCTGAAGGAGGCCGGAAGGGGTCTTATTCTGAACACAAACTGTGATGAAGCTGTGACGAAGGCAAATGCATCAGGAACCATTGTGGGCCACCAGAAACGTTGTCGGAGAAAGGCCAGGGTTCGACGGGAACCCGGATGACAGGTAAGCCAGGAGGAATGAGCCCATTCCATGACCCGGGACCGGACTGAGTTAGGGACGAACAGCCGGTTAGCCGGGCCCACTCCAGGGGCAGGCTGGGAACGGTGTGCCATGGGGACCAGGGTCTCAATACCCTAGCTCACAGCAGCCGCAAGGCATGAGGTAGGGAGGATGGTCTCGGAGTCAGATGATGTGGCAGAGGGACTGTACATGTGAGAGAGGGTGTCAGGTCTTAACATTCTTGAACCCTGGGCAATAGGAAATGGTGAAGTTGAACCTGGTGAATAACAGAGCCCACCGGGCCTGCCTTGAGTTAACTTCTTTGGGATAGGGGGCTAGGATATGCATATACTTGGTATATTTGGATAGAAAACATTCTACAGTTTCTAAAACTGTTACAGTAATGTCTGTGAATATAACAGAACTGAAATGGCAGGCGAAACCCTGAGGACAAACCATCAACAAAAACCTAATAATACAGCATACCACTGATTTCAATGGCTACCACTTTTATAATAGGGTGAAATCGTCCCCGATTGCAGTTCCTAGGGCTTCCACTAGATGTCAACAGTCTTTAGAAAGAGTTTCAGGCTGGTTTTTGGAAAAATGAGGGAGAAGTTGTAGTTTTTCTAAGTGGCTCCCATTTTGGCTGTAGTGTTTCCAAGTGCATGGCCGAGAGAGCTCGTTCTTTTTGTTTATCTCCGGTAAAGACAATAACGACTCTCCGTCTTAAATTTTATAGTTTATTTGCGTATTAGGGTACCTAAATTACTCACGATAAACGTTCACAAAAAACATAACAATTATTTTAAGAATTATAGATACAGAACTCCTTTATGCAATCGCGGTGTCCGATTTTAAAATAGCTTTTCGGTGAAAGCACATTTTGCAATATTCTGAGTAGATAGCCCAGCCATCACAGGCTAGGTATTTTGACACCCACCAAGTTTGGTACTCACCAAATTCAGATTTACTATAAGAAAAATTGGATTACCTTTGCTCTTCTTCGTCAGAATGCACTCCCAGGACTTCTACTTAAACAACAAATGTTGGTTTGGTTCCAAATAATCCATAGTTATATCCAAATAGCGGCGTCTTGTTCGTGCGTTCAATACACTATCCAAAGGATAACGAAGGGTGACGCGCCCGGCGCGTTTCGTGACAAAAAAATTCAAAATATTCCATTACCGTACTTCGAAGCATGTCAAACGCTGTTTAACCTCTTGGGGCTAGGTGGGACGCTAGCGTGCCACCCGTGGTGCACTCCATCAACAGCAGGTGCATTTCAAGAGCGGCAAATTTGAATCCAAATAAATGTCAAAATTCAAATTTTTCAAAAATACAACTATGTTACACCATTTGAAAGATAAACATCTCCTTAATCTAACCACGTTTTACGATTTCAAAAAGGTTTTACGGCGAAAGCATAAATTTAGAGTATGTTAGGACAGTACATTTACAAGAGTTGTGTGTAATGTTTTGTCAAGTCAAAGACAGGGTCACCAAAACCATAAAACCAGCTAAAATGATGCACTAACCTTTTACAATCTCCATCAGATGACACTCCTAGGACATTATGTTAGACAATGCATGCATTTTTAGTTCTATCAAGTTCATATTTATATACAAAAACAGCGTTTTACTATGGCATTGATGTTGAGGAAATCGTTTCCCTCCAATAACCGGCAGTCAAGTCAGCGTCACAAATTAAATAATTAAAATTAGAAAACATTGGTAAAATATTATATTGTCATTTAAAGAATTATAGATTTACATCTCTTGAACGCAATCAACTTGCCAGATTTAAAAATAACCTTACTGGGAAATCACACTTTGCAATAATCTGAGCACTGCGCCCAGAAAAATACGCGTTGCGATACAGACTAGACGTCATGTTGGGGAGATCTAAAATCAAAAATACTATATAAATAATCCATTACCTTTGATTCTCTTCATCAGATGTCACTTCCAGGTATCACAGGTCCATAACGAATGTAGTTTTGTTCAAAAAAGCTCATCATTTATGTCCAAAAATCTCCGTCTCGTTAGCACATGATGTAAGCCAGCCGGACTTCTCGTCATGAACGAGGGGAAAAAATATATTTCCGTTCGTTCAAACATGTCAAACGTTGTATAGCATAAATCATTAGGGCCTTTTTTAACCAGAACATGAATAATATTCAAGGTGGACGAATGCATACTCTTTTATAACGTATTGGAACGAGGGTACCCAACATGAACTAGCGCGCCAGGTGTCTAATGGGACATCACCGTTCCATGGCTCTTGTTCGGTCAGATCTCCCTCCAGAAGACTCAAAACACTTTGTAAAGGCTGGTGACATCTAGTGGAAGCAATAGGAAGTGCCAAAATATTCCTAAACTCCTGTGTTTTTCAATGGGATAGGTTTAAAGTCAATACAACACATCAGGTATCCACTTCCTGTCAGAAAATGTCTCAGGGTTTTGCCTGCCAAATGAGTTCTGTTATACTCACAGACACCATTCAAACAGTTTTGGAAACTTTAGAGTGTTTTCTATCCATATATAATAAGTATATGCATATTCTAGTTACTGGGTAGGATTAGTAACCAGATTAAATCGGGTACATTTTTTTTATCCAGACGTGCAAATGCTGCCCCCTAGACCCAACAGGTTAAAATCAATTTTTATGCGATTTTTCTCGTAAAATAGTGATAATATTCCGACCGGGAGTCGTTGTTTTCATTCAAAGACTGAAAATGTAAACATGGAATCGTCTAGTGTAATGCGCGCACCCGTCTCATTGTTCTCAGATCAACCACTTACCAAATGCGCTACTGTTTTTCAGCCATGGCCTGCAAAGTCATCATTCAACGTTCTGGCGCCTTCTGAGAGCCTATGGGAGCGTTAGAAAATGTCACGTTACAGCAGAGATCCTTTGTTTTGGATAGAGATGACAAAGAGGCCAAGAAATGGTCAGAGAGGGCGCTTCCTGTTTGGAATCTTCTCAGGTTTTGGCCTGCCAAATAAGTTCTGTTATACTCACAGACACCATTCAAAGAGTTTTAGAAACTTTAGGGTTTTCTATCCAAATCAAACAATTATATGCATATTCTAGTTACTGGGCAGGAGTAGTAACCAGATTAAATCGGGTACGTTTTTTATCCGGCCGTGCAAATACTGCCCCCTATCCCCAACAGGTTATGGCCCTGGTAGTCAATGCACGGAAGCAGGGTCTTGTCCTTCTTTTCCACAAAGAAAAACCCTGCGCCGGCAGGGGATGCAGAAGGATAGATGCCTCCAGCAGCCAGAGAGGCCTCAATATACTCCTCAATGGCCTTGGCCTCTGGGTCGGTTAGGGAATATAGTCAACCACGAGGTGATGTGGTGCCTGGGAGAATGTCAATTGCACAATCGTAGGGACGATGTAGGGGAAGCGAATTAGCCCGTGCCTTGCTGAAGACCTCCTGTAGGTCATGGTACTCTGCGGGGACGGCAAAGAAATCCAAGGCTTGACTTAAGCCCCGAGGAGGCCATCTCGGGGAAGGCTATGCTGCTTTGAGCCAATGGGAATGGCAGAACAGACTTCAACCCAGGATTGAACTCATGGTCCAGTCAATAAAGGGGTTGTGTTTTGGAGCCAATAAAATCCCAACACAACAGGAACATGGGGGGACTCAATGAGGAGAAGCTGTTTAGCCTCACTCTGATTTCCTGAAACCCGCAGATTAATAGGAACAGTGCTGTGGGTAACTCTACCAATGGAGCGGCCATCCAGCGCTCATCCGCCCCAGTGTCAATGAGCACCCGGTGAGACTTAGACTGGTCTCCCCACAGCAGTATCACGCAAAAAAAGAGTGTGGTTGATTGGAATTAGAGGATTCCCAGTCTGGCTCACCAGAGTGCTTGTACCTACTAACGAAATAGATATTTTAACCGGGCAGGTGGCTATATAATGTCCCGCAGTACAGACAACTGTTGGAACTTAGTCTATGTGAACATTCCCTCGGCGACAATCTAGCTCTGCCCAGTTGCATAGGTTCCGGGTATATCTGACTCACCCGTCGCCGATGATTCGTGAGGGAACTCAGCTGGCTTCGGGTCTTCTTGGAAATATAGCCATCGGGGACTTCCGGATTCCTTTGGAGATGAATGAGTAGCAGTGGATGAACGAGTGTGCCCAAGACCAGACCTCCTCTCACTCTAGCGTTCCCATAGACGCCCATCAATCCTAAGAGTAAGGACAATAAGGGAATCGAGGGCCAGGGGTAACTCCCAAGCTGCTAGTTCTTATTTTATTTTCTCTGAGAGTCCATGAAGGAAGGTATCGATTAGGGACTCCGGATTCCAGGTACTCTCGGAGGCCAACGTGTGAAAATCTACTGCGTAGTCTGCCACACTACAGGAGTCTTGACGTACCTCAAGTAGTTGTTGGGTCGCCTCTCTCGCGGATACTGGAGAATCGAACACCTTCCTCACCTCTGCCATGAAATCGTCCAGATGACGACAAATGGCGGATTGTTGCTCCCTAACAGCCGTGACCCAGGAGAGCGCCATTCACGACATTTGCATAATAATTATATACGCTATAGTCGGCCGGTCCGAAGGGAACGAAGATGGCTGTAGCTCAAAAATAAGGGAGCATTGAGAAAGAAAACCATGGCAGGTTCCAGGATACCCAGAATATCGCTCTGGAGAAGGTAAGCGGGGTTCTCGGGGAGCCGGGGTAGGCTGTACAAACCCACCACTGGTAGTAGACAGGTTACTGGATGGTTGGGAGGTCTCAGAGGTGGCAGGATGCCTATGAGCTAACTCATTGATTCGGTCCATAATAACCTTGAACCCTTGGTCATGGTGTTCCGTCAGGGAACGAAGCCCTTCCAAAAGGTCCAGCAGTAGCTCCTCATGCCCCCCTGGAGGGAAACAGTGTGGTGGAGCTGGTCCAAGTCTGCTGGGTCTGTCATGATCAGTTCGTACTATAAGGGCACAAGGCGAGACCCAGATGCAGACACGGGAGGCAGATGGTTTGAGTCTTTGATATTTATTAATAATCCAAAAAGGGGTTAGGCAAGAGAATGGTTGTGGACAAGCAAAAGGTCAAAACCAGTTCAGAGTCCAGGAGGTACAGTATGTCAGGCAGGCTCGAGGTCAGGGCAGGCAGAATGGTCAGGCAGGCTGGTACAGAGTCCAGAAAACAGGCAAGGGTCAAAACCGGGAGGACTAGCAAAAGAATAATAGAAAAGGCACGAGCAAGGGAAAAACACGCTTGTTGACTTGGAACATACAAGACGAACTGGCACAGACAGACAGAAAACACAGGTTTAAATGCCCAGGTGATAATGGGGAAGATGGGTGACACCTGGAGGGGATGGGGACAAGCACAATGACAGGTGAAACAGATCAGGATGTGACACTAGCATGTACCGTAATTTCCGGACTATAAACCGCAACTTTTTTCCCACGCATTGAACCTCGCGGCTTAAACAATGACGCGGCTAATATATGGATTTTTCCCGCTTTCAATTTTTTTTGAAAGGAGATGACTTCAGTGGTTTCAGTGCACAGGAGGAGGAAGATAGTGACCAATGACTTTCTTGGTAGGCTACTGTTTACTGCAAATTTTTTAGTTTTTGTTACAAGCCGTGTTTCGTTAAAGCCTATTTATTTTTGTTACAAGCCGTGTTACAGGCCTTCCCTGTAGCTCAGTTGGTAGAGCATGGTGTTTGTAACGCCAGGGTTGTGGGTTTGATTCCCACAGGGGGCCAGCACAGAGAAAAAAAATAAGAAAAAAAGATGTTTAGAAATGAAATGTATGCATTCACTACTGTAAGTCGCTCTGGATAAGAGCATCTGCTAAATGACTAAAATGTGTTTCGTTTAAGCCTGTGTAAAGTTAATTTGTTTCAATGTACCGGTAGGCACCTGCGGCTTATTTATGTTCAAAATAATATTTTGTTTTTTTTAATTCAGTGGGTGCGGCTTATATTCAGGTGCGCTCAATAGTCCGGAAATGACGGTAGTTAACCTGTTAGGGCTAGGGGGCAGCATTGACACGGCTGGATAAAAAACATACCCGATTTAATCTGGTTACCACTCCTACCCAGTAACTAGAATATGCATATACTTATTACATATGGATAGAAAACAACCTACATTTTCTAAAACTGTTTGAATGGTGTCTGTGAGTATAACAGAACTCAAATGGCAGGTCAAAACCTGAGAGATTCCTTTACAGGAAGTGGCCTGTCTGACCATTTGTTGAACTTCTTTTCCATCTCTATCATTTACTAAGGATCTCTGCTCTAACGTGACACTTCCCACGTCGTCCATAGGCGCTCAGAGCCCGGGAAAAAACAGAATGTCGTCATTCCAGCCCCAGGCTGAAACACATTATCGCCTTTCTCAAGTGGCCGATCAAGGGACACTGGCTTATGCGCATGACCCCGACCGCCCCCGCCTTTGGGATTTTTTCCTCTGTTTGCCGAAAAGGAGATTCCCTGTCGGAATATTATCGCTTTTCTACGAGAAAAATGTCGTAAAAATTGATTTTAAACAGCGGTTGACATGCTTCGAAGTACGGTAATGGAATACTTAGAATTTTATTGTCAAGAATTGCGCCATGCGCGTGACACTTCTTTACTATTTCGGATAGTGTCTGGAACGCACGAACAAAACGCCGCTATTCGGATATAACGATGGATTATTTTGGACCAAACCAACATTTGTTATTGAAGTAGCAGTCCTGGGTGTGTATTCTGACGAAGACAACAAAAGGTAATGAAACTTTTATAATAGTAAATATGATTATGGTGAGTGCTAAACTTGCCGGGTGTCTAAATAGCGAGCCCGTGATGCCTGGGCTATGTACTTAGAATATTGCAAAATGTGCTTTCACCAAAAAGCTATTTTAAAATCGGACATATCGAGTGCATAGAGGAGGTCTGTATTTATAATTCTTAAAATAATTGTTATGCTTTTTGTGAACGTTTATCGTGAGTAATTTAGTAAAATGTTAGCGAATTCCACGGAAGTTTGCGGGGGGTATGCTAGTTCTGAACGTCACATGCTAATGTAAAAAGCTGGTTTTTGATATAAATATGAACTTGATTGAACAAAACATGCATGTATTGTATAACATAATGTCCTAGGGTTGTCATCTGATGAAGATCATCAAAGGTGAGTGCTGCATTTAGCTGTCTTCTGGGTTTTGGTGACATTATATGCTGGCTTGAAAAATGGGTGTCTGATTATTTCTGGCTTGGTACTCTGCTGACATAATCTAATGTTTTGCTTTCGTTGTAAAGCCTTTTTGAAATCGGACAGTGTGGTTAGATTAACGAGAGTCTTGTCTTTAAATAGCTGTAAAATAGTCATATGTTTGAGAAATTGAAGTAATAGCATTTCAAAGGTTTTGAAAATCGCGCCACAGGATTCAACTGGCTGTTACGTAGGTGGGACGAATTCGTCCCGCCTAGCCTAGAGAGGTTAACCTCTATGGGACCGGCGGGACGAATTCGTCCCACCTACGTAACAGCCAGTTGAATCCTGTGGCGCGATTTTCAAAACCTTTGAAATGCTATTACTTCAATTTCTCAAACATATGACTATTTTACAGCTATTTAAAGACAAGACTCTCGTTAATCTAACCACACTGTCCGATTTCAAAAAGGCTTTACAACGAAAGCAAAACATTAGATTATGTCAGCAGAGTACCAAGCCAGAAATAATCAGACACCCATTTTTCAAGCTAGCATATAATGTCACAAAAACCCAGAAGACAGCTAAATGCAGCACTAACCTTTGATGATCTTCATCAGATGACAACCCTAGGACATTATGTTATACAATACATGCATGTTTTGTTCAATCAAGTTCATATTTATATCAAAAACCAGCTTTTTACATTAGCATGTGACGTTCAGAACTAGCAAATTCCCCGCAAACTTCCGGGGAATTCGCTAAAAATTTACTAATTTACTCAAGATAAACGTTCACAAAAAGCATAACAATTATTTTAAGAATTATAGATACAGAACTCCTCTATGCACTCGATATGTCCGATTTTAAAATAGCTTTTTGGTGAAAGCACATTTTGCAATATTCTAAGTACATAGTCCAGGCATCACGGGCTAGCTATTTAGACACCCGGCAAGTTTAGCACTCACCAATATCAGGTTTACTATTATAAAAGTTTGATTAGCTTTTGTTGTCTTCGTCAGAATGCACTCCCAGGACTGCTACTTCAATAACAAATGTTGGTTTGGTCCAAAATAATCCATCGTTATATCCGAATAGCGGCGTTTTGTTTGTGCGTCCCAGACACTATCTGAAATGGTAAATCAGGGTCGCGCGCATGGCGCAATTCGTGACAAAAAAAATCTAAATATTCCATTACCGTACTTCGAAGCATGTCAACCACTGTTTAAAATCCATTTTTATGCCATTTTTCTCGTAAAAAAGCGATAATATTCCGACCGGGAATGTCCATTTAGCTAAACAGAGGAAAGTAAACAAAGCTTTCGGTCGACGCGGGCACGAGCCTGAGTCTCACAGTACTGTAACCAGCCACTACCCAAACGCGCTACTTTTTTTCAGCCAGAGCCTGCAAAGCCACGATTCAGCTTTTTACCGCCTTCTGAGACCCTATGGCAGCCGTAGGAAGTGTCACGGGACAGCTAAGATCCTCACTCTTCAATAAACAGAGACAAGAAGAACGACACCTTGTCAGACAGGCCACTTCCTGCATGAAACCTTCTCAGTTTTTTGCCTGCCAAATGAGTTCTGTTATACTCACAGACACCATTCAAACAGTTTTAGAAACTTTAGGGTGTTTTATATCCATATGTAATAAGTACATGCATATTCTAGTTACTGGGTAGGAGTGGTAACCAGATTAAATCGGGTACGTTTTTTATCCGGCGGTGTAAATACTGCCCCCGTGCCCTAACAGGTTTTAACTTGGTAAACAAACAAATACTTGCTAGTTTACAGTAGGTAACCAAACCATCAGTCATCCTAGCTTGCTATGAAAATCAAATTATTGGGATGCTGGGCTGAGATAAAGTGTGGAAATGTAGTTCAGAAGGCCAAGTATGTGCATTCTCAAGGCACCCTCAAAACAAGTGCCTTAATCTCTATGTGGATATATTTTGCTGCAATTCATAATCTTACCTGGGATTTGGAAAATACAAGACTTACATTCAGTATAGGAAAGGACAAGAGTTGGAGTCTTAGTGTAGCAGATGGTAGTGTATCTTGGCTGTTGTGTGTTGGAGATTACACATTTATTGGAAAAGTTAGACTGCAGATGGTGCATTTTGTGAGGTTGCAATATTTAGTGTTTGCCATTTTGTCAATTCCTTGCCTTTCTGTTGCCCCTCCTAGTTAGCCTGATTCACATGATTTCACACTTCATTTATTCAAATGGTGAAATACAAACTTCAATTATATCGGTGGCTCAGTGCTGCGTGGTTAAACTGGACTCAAGCATTGCATTGTCCGTTTCAAAAATAGCTTTACCTGTTTGGTTTGCTCATATTTCATGAGCCTTCATACTTTATGGGAAAACAATGTTTTGCAACATAATACAGCAGCAATATGGGTCCACACAAAGCAATGCTGCCACCTTGCATGGCAATTCTGACAGAAACAACACCTTGTGCGAGCACCTTGCTTTCTCCTGCTCCTATAGAAATGTGACCCCCATCTTAGTCTATAGAGTCTCCATTTCTTTGTTTATTCCTGCTTGAATTAATTGCTGTCATACTCTGCCAACACTTTTTTCCTCTCCGACTCAGCCTCCATATGACAGACTCTTTTCTCCCAGAGGCTCGCACGTGGCCATGATAAATTATCTTAATGCTGTGAAAATATTAATCACACTGTCACCACAGCTGAGCAGCGAAGCAGTTTAGTACTGCAACCAGCCACACAGCCTCATTTATCAAACCCTGGAGCTTTTTCAACGCTATAACCCATCTCCTAAACACAAGCTGTTCCCACCCAGTCCTAATGCCAGAGCCAGCCACACAACAGCATTCTGAATAGCACCAGCTGGCTTAGGACTCATGTTGTATGTATGCTAAGGGTGGCATGTAAGCATCACTGTCATCTACCTGACCTACGACCTACAAACAAACTGTAATTAGAATGCTATAACTGTGTTGAGGGAGTGATTACATTATTATCGATATTCAATTTTCTATTAGGGTTTTTTGCAGAGAAATGGGCTCCATTCAATTGAAACCAGTAAGTATGTTTCTGAGATAAGACTAAAACCAGATTTAGAAAGTCAGAAAATCTTGGTTGTCCCAATTGGTTGCAACAGCATAAAATCAGGTTAACCTCTTATGGCTAGGGGGCAGTATTTTCACGGCTGGATAAAAAACGTACCCGATTTAATCTGGTTACTAATCCTACCCAGTAACTAGAATATGCATATACTTATTATATATGGATAGAAAACACCCTAAAGTTTCTAAAACTGTTTGAATGGTGTCTGTGAGTATAACAGAACTCAAATGGCAGGTCAAAACCTGAGAGATTCCTTTACAGGAAGTGGCCTGTCTGACCATTTCTGGAACTTCTTTGCCATCTCTATCTTTTACTAAGGATCTCTGCTCTAACGTGACACTTCCTACGTCGTCCATAGGTGCTCAGAGCCCGGGAAAAACCTGAATGTCGTCATCCCAGCCCCAGGCTGAAACACATTATCGCCTTTCTCAAGTGGCCGATCAAGGGACTGTGGGCTTAGGCGCGTGACCTGGCCGCCCCCGTCTTTGTGATTTTTTCCTCTGTTTGCTGAAAAGGAGATTCCCGGTCGGAATATTATCGCTTTTCTACGAGAAAAATGGCATAAAAATGGATTTTAAACAGCGGTTGACATGCTTCGAAGTACGGTAATGGAATATTTAGAATTTTTTTGTCACGAATTGCGCCATGCGCGCGACCCTTCTTTACCATTTCGGATAGTGTCTGCAACGCACGAACAAAACGCCGCTATTCGGATATAACGATGGATTATTTTTCGACCAAACCAACATTTGTTATTGAAGTCGCAGTCCTGGGAGTGCATTCTGACGAAGACAACAAAGGTAATGAAACTTTTGTAATAGTAAATCGGAGTTTGATCAGGGCTAAACTTGGTCGGTGTCTAAATGGCTAGCCGTGATGGCTGGGCTATCTACTGAGAATATTGCAAAATGTGCTTTCACCGAAAAGCTATTTTAAAATCGGACATATCGAGTGCATAGAGGAGTTCTGTAGCTATAATTCTTAAAATAATTGTTGTGTTTTTTGTGAACGTTTATCGTGAGTAATTTAGTAAATTCACCGGATGTTTGTGGGGGGTATGCTAATTCTGAACGTCACATGCTAATGTAAAAAGCTGGTTTTTGATATAAATATGAACTTGATTGAACAAAACATGCCTGCATTGTATAACATAATGTCCTAGGGTTGTCATCTGATGAAGATCATCAAAGGTTAGTGCTGCATTTAGCTGTGGTTTTGTTTTTTGTGACATTATATGCTAGCTTGAAAAATGGGTGTCTGATTATTTCTGGCTTGGTACTCTGCTGACATAATCTAATGTTTTGCTTTCGCTGTAAAGCCTTTTTGAAATCGGACAGTGTGGTTAGATAAAGGAGAGTCTTGTCTTTAAAATGCTGTGAAATAGTCATATGTTTGAAAAATGGAAGTTTTTGTATTTTTGAGGAATTTGTAATTCGCGCCACGCCTATCATTGGATATTGGAGCAGGTGTTCCGCTAGCGGAACGTCTAGATGTAAGAGGTTAACAGAATAAAAAAAACAGCGCTAGTATATATATTGGTGCAATTGTGCTCTAGGCAAAAAACTTTCAAAGAAGGTTGGGCCACTGGAGTTCAGAGAAGTGACAGCCTTTGTGATAGTGGAAGACTCAGCCCTGGAAGTCTTGACCTTAAATTCCCACACCTGTGGAAATCAACTTTTTCGAGCTGAAAGACGATGGCCAGAGCTTACCCATAATGTTGCAAAACGATTTAAATCAATGTCTTCATTTTAGTCAAAGCAAGATATATCTGGGCTTAAAGTGACAA
Source organism: Salmo salar (assembly GCF_965601325.2). Classification (NCBI taxonomy): domain Eukaryota; kingdom Metazoa; phylum Chordata; class Actinopteri; order Salmoniformes; family Salmonidae; genus Salmo; species Salmo salar. The sequence continues at coordinate 71,202,017 of NC_138300.1, forward strand.
ATCTGAACTGCCCACTTCGTGCAAATCCGTCTGAATGCGTTGTCTTTTCCAATGATATAACATACAAATTATTTTCAGACTTCGTTTCGTTTCAGAGCTGGGTTTTATTTGAGTGTTAAAACCTCCCTGGGCAAGGTGGGATGTTGGTCCCACCTAGTCAACAGCCAGTGGAATCACGTGACGCGAAATACAAATACCTCAAAAATGCTATAACTTAAATTTCTCAAACATATTACTATTTTACACCATTTTAAAGACAAGACTCTCGTTAATCTAACCACATTGTCCGATTTCAAAAAGGCTTTACAGCGAAAGCAAAACATTAGATTATGTCAGGAGAGTACCCTCCCAAAAATAATCACACAGCCATTTTCAAAGCAAGCATATATGTCACAAAAACCAAAACCATAGCTAAATGCAGTACTAACCTTTGATGATCTTCATCAGATGACACGCCTAGGACATTATGTTATACAATACATGCATGTTTTGTTCAATCAAGTTCATATTTATATCAAAAAACAGCTTTTTACATTAGCATGTGATGTTCAGAACTAGCATACCCACCGCAAACTTCCGGTGAATTTACTAAATTACTCAACATTGACATTCACAAAATACATAACAATTATTTTAAGAATTATAGATACAGAACTCCTTTATGCAATTGCGGTGTCAGATTTTAAAATAGCTTTTCGGCGAAAGCACATTTTGCAATATTCTGAGTACATAGCCCGGCCATCACGGCTAGCTAATTTGACACCCACCAAGTTTGGCCCTCACCAAACTCAGATTTACTATAAGAAAAATTGGATTACCTTTGCTGTTCTTCGTCAGAATGCACTCCCAGGACTTCTACTTCAACAACAAATGTTGTTTTGGTTCCAAATAATCCATAGCTATATTCAAATACCTCTGTTTTGTTCGTGCGTTCAGGTCAGTATCCGAAGGGTGACGCCCGGGTGCATTTCGTGGCAAAAAAATTCAAAATATTCCATTACCGTACTTCGAAGCATGTCAAACGCTGTTTAAAATACATTTTTATGCTATTTTTCTCGTAAAATAGCGATAATATTCCAACCGGACGACGTTGTATTCATTCAAAGGCTGAAAGAAAAAAATGGAGTCGTCTCGTGGACGCGCATCTCCAGTGTCACTGTTCCCTGCCTGACCACTCACAAATATTCCTGCTGTTTTTCGCCAGAGACTGCAGACACCCCATTACACTTCCTGGCGCCTTCTGAGAGCCAATGGAAGCCTTAGAAAATGTCACGTTACAGCAGAGATGCTGTATTTTTGATAGAGATGCCACAGAAGGAGAACAAATTGTCAGACAGGACACTTCCTGTATGGAATCTTCTCAGGTCTGCCATATGATTTCTGTTATACTCACAGACACCATTCAAACAGTTTTAGAAACTTTGGAGTGTTTTCTATCCAAATCTACAAATTATATGCATATTCTCGTTTCTGGGCAAGAGTAGTAACCAGTTTAAATCAGGTATGTTTTTTATCCGGCCGTGCAAATACTGCCCCCTAGCCCCAACATGTTATTAACACCAACCAGCATGGCACTGTTAATTAATCAGAATCAGCTGCAAAGTTATTCCTCTTCGCGACTGAGATGAGCCAAATCAGAGGCTGCTGCACTACATACGTAAATAGACTTGAAATCACTGCCCACTTTAATAATGGAACACGAGTCACTTTAATAATGTTTACAGTACATATTCTTCATTACTCATCTCATATATACACTACCGGTAAAAGGTTTTAGAACACCTGCTCATTCAAGGGTTTTTCTTTATTTTTACTATTTTCTACATTGTAGAATAATAGTGAAGACATTAAATCTATGAAATAACACATATGTAATCATGTCGTATCCAAACAAGTGTTAAACAAATCAAAATATATATTTTATATTTGAGATTCTTCAAAGTAGCCACCCTTTACACGCCCTTGGCTTTCTCTCAACCAGCTTCACCTGAAATGCTTGTCCAACAGTCTTGAAGGAGTTCCCACATATGCTGAGCACTTGTTGGCTGCTTTCCCTTCACTCTGCAGTCCGACTCATCCCAAACCATCTCAATTTGGTTGAGGTCGGGGAATTGTGGAGTCCAGGTCATCTGATTCAGCACTCCATCACTCTTCTTCTTGGTAAAATAGCCTATACACAGCCTGGAGGTGTGTTGGGTCATTGTCCTGTTGAAAAACAAATGATAGTCCCACTAAGCCCAACTCAGAAAGGATGGCGTGTCGCTGCAGAATGCTGTGGTTAAGTGCTGGTTAAGTATGCTTGAATTCTAAATAAATAAGACAGTGTCACCAGCAAAACACCCCCACACCATAACACCTCCTCCTCCATGCTTTTCCGTGGGAAATACACATGTTGAGATCATGCGTTCAACAACACCGTGTCTTACAAAGACAATTTGGACTCCAGACCAAAGGACAAATTTCCATTGCTGGTGATTCTTGGCCCAAGCAAGTCTCTTCCTAATATTGGTGTCCTGTAGTAGTGGTTTCTTTGCAGAAATTCGACCATGAAGGCCTGATTCAAAAAGTCACCTCTGAACAGGTGATGTTGAGATGTGTGTGTTACTTCAATTCTGTGAAGCATTTATTTGGGCTGCAATTTCTGAGGCTGGTTACTCTAATGAATGTATCCTCTCCAGCAGAGGTAACACTGGGTCTTCCTTTCCTCATGAGAGCCAGTTTCATAATAGTGCTTGATGGTTTTTGCGAAAGCACTTGAAGAAACTTTCAAAGTTCTTGAAATGTTCTGTATTGACTGACCTTAATGTCTTAATGTAATGATGGACTGTAATTTTTCTTTGCATATTTGAGCTGTTCTTGCCATAATATGGACTTGGTCTTTTACTAAATTGAGCTATCTTCTGTATACCTACCCTACCTTGTCACAACACATCTGATTGGCTCAAACGCATTAAGAGGAAAGGAATTACACAAATTAACTTTAAGAAGGCACCTCATGAGCTGGTTGAGAGAATGCCAAGCGTGTGCAAAACTGTCATCAAGGCAAAGGGTGGCTATTTGAAGAATCTCAAATATAAAATATATTTTGATTTGTTTAACACTTTTTTGGTTACTACATGATTCCATATGTGTTATTTCATAATTTTCATGTCTTCACTATTATTCTACAATGTATAAAATTGTAAAAATAAAGAAAAACCCTTGAATGAGCAGGTGTTCTAAAACTTTTGACCAGTAGTGTATATACTGTATTCTATTCTACTGTATCTTAGTCTATGCCACTCTGACATTGCTCGTCCAAATATTTATATATTCTTAATTCGATTCCTTTACTTTAGATTGGTGTATATTGTGTGTATTGTTGTGACATTGTTTGATATTACTTGTTCGATATTATTGCACTGTTGGAGCTAGAAACAAAAGCATTTCGCTACACCCGCAATAACATCTGCTAAACACGTGTATGTGACCAAGCATTTTTTTATTTGATTTGAAATTGCATTGTGTCTGCTTGGCCATCTGAGCATGGAGAAAATGTTTTTGCACCTCCACTTTTTTTTACAAGAAAATTATCATAATCCATTGGATAATTTGTGAGAATATGCACTTACTTTTTAGCTAGTCTGTATTAATAGATATATACAGTGCCTTCAAAAAGTATTCAGACCCCTTGACTTTTTCCACATTTTATAACATTACATTCTAAAATGGATTAAATACAAATAATCCTCAGCAATCTACACACAATACCCCATAATGACGAAGCAAAATGGGTTTTTAGAAATGTTCGCAAGTCTATTAAAAACAAAAAACAGAAATACCTTATCTACATAAGTATTCAGACCCTTTGCTATAAATCTCGAAATTGAACTCAGGTGCATCCTGTTTCAATTGATCGTCCTTGAGATGTTTCTGCAACTTAATTGGAGTCCACCTGTGGTTAATTCAATTCATTGGACATGATTTGGAAAGGCACACACCGGTCTATATAAGGTCTAACAGTTGACCATGCATGTCAGAGCAAAAACCAAGCCATGAGGTCGAAGGAATTGTCCATAGAGCTCAGAGACAGGATTGTGTCGAGGCACAGATCTGGGGAAGGGTACCAAAAATGGTCTGCAGCATTGAAGGTCCCCAAGAACACAATGACTTCCATCATTCTTAAATGGAATTAGTTTGGAACCACCAAGACTCTTCCTAGAGTGGCCGCCCGGCCAAACTGAGCAATCGGGGCAGAAGGGAGTTGACCAAGAACCCGAGGGTCACTCTGAAAGAGCTCTAGAGGAGATGGCCGAACCTTCCAGAAGGACAGCCATCTCTGCAGAACTCCACCAATAAGGTCTTTATGGTAGAGTTGCCAGATGAAAGCCACTCCTCTGTAAAATGCACATGACAGCCTGCTATGAGTTTGCCAAAGACCCCAAAAGACTCTCAGACCATGAGAAACAAGATTCTCTGGTCTGATGAAACCAATATTCAACTCTTTGGCCTGAATGCCAAGTGTCACTTCTGGAGGAAACCAGAAGACAACGCAGGAGTGGCTTTGGGACATGTCTCTGAATGTCCTTGAGTGTCCCAGCCAGAGCTCGGCCTGATCGAACATCTCTTGAGAGACCTGACAATAGCTGTACAGTGACGCTCCCCATCCAACCTGACTGAGCTTGAGAGGATCTACAGAGAAGAATGGGAGAAATTCCCCAAATACATGTGTGCCAAGCTTGTATCGTCATACTAAGAGAAGCCAAAGGTGCTTCAACAAAGTATTCAGTAAAGTGTATGAATACTTACAGTATGTAAATGTGATATTTCTGTTTTTCTATTTTATACATTTGTTAAAATAAAAATAAAAACAGTGTTTGCTTTGTCATTATAGGTTATTGTGTGTAGATTATTGTGTTATTGTGTGTAGACTCAGAGGACAACTGGTGAAAGTGTTGTGGTCAGATGAGACCAAAATGGAGCTCTTTGACATCAACTCAACTCGCCGTGTTTGGAGGAGGAGGAATGCTGCCCATGACCCCAAGAACACCATCTTGACCGTCAAACATGGAGGTGGAAACATTATGCTTTGGGGGTGTTTTTCTGCTAAGTGGACAGGACAACTTCACCGCATCATAGGGACGATGGACGGGGCCATGTACCGTCAAATCTTGGGTGAGAACCTCCTTCCCTCAGCCAGGGCATTGAAAATGGGTCGTGGATGGCTATTCCAGCATGACAATGACCCAAAACACACAGCCAAGACAACAAAGGAGTGGCTCAAGAAGAAGCATGTTAAGGTCCTGGAGTGGCCTAGCCAGTCTCCAGACCTTAATCCCATAGAAAATCTTTGGAGGGAGCTGAAGGTTCGAGTTGCCAAATGTCAGCCTCAAAACCTTAATGACTTGGAGAAGATCTGCAAAGAGGAGTGGGACAAAATCCCTCCTGAGATGTGTGCAAACCTGGTGGCCAACTACAAGAAACGTCTGACCTCTGTGATTGCCAACAAGGGTTTTGCCACCAAGTACTAAGTCATGTTTTGCAGAGGGGTCAAATACTTATTTCCCTCTTTAAAATGCAAATCATTTTATAACATTTTTGATATGCGTTTTTCTGGATTTGTTTGTTGTTATTCTGTTTCTCACTGTTCAAATAAACCTACTATTAAAATTATAGACTGATTATTTCTTTGTTAGTGGGCAAACGTACAAAATCAGTAGGGGATCAAATACTTTTTTCCCCCACTGTAACTGTGGGGAGAGCAGGGCTAACGACACCCACACATTATATTCCTGCCTAGTCCTCAATCAGTTCTAGACCAAAGTATACAAAGTTTTGGATAATATGTTTGAACGCTCAGTTTCTCTGAATCCAGAACACATAATCATGGGGAGAGCGCCTCATGCACTCGTCCTCGAATACCTCTTCAGAATTATGAGAATAACAGCATTTAACCAGATTACTATAAACTGGCTCAAACCGCTGGCACCACAAATAAGTAATTAATTAAATCTATAGTATGGAAATGATAGAATAAGTAACCAAATTACTATCTGATATAGGATAAATATTATAGTGTATATTTGTTTAAAATTACATTATTTTGTTAAATATTTATAGGCCCTAACAGGAGATAAATTGTACATGTTTTAAATGGACAGGTGTCGGTGGACATGTGTATGTCACTGCATGTATGCGAGTGTAGAAGTGCAAGTGTGTGTTTGCATGATCTCGTCAAGGTATTTCTGTGCATTCAAATTGCCATCGATAAAATGCAATTGCATTCATTGTCCATAGCCCCACAACCACCATGGGGCAATCTGTTCACAACGTTGACATCAGCAACCATTCACCCACATGACACCATACTGTCTACCATCTGCCCGGTACAGTTGAAACCAGGATTCATCCATGAAGAGCACACTTCTTCAGCGTGCCAGTGTCCATCGAAGGTGAGCATTTACCCACTGAAGTCGGTTACGACGCTGCCATGCAGTCAGGTTAAGCCATGTCAAAACTTTGGTGAGGACAACAAGCACGCAGATGAGCTTCCCTGAGATGGTTTCTGACAGTTTGCTCAGAAATTCTTTGGTTGTGCAAATCCACAGTTTCAGCTGTCCTGCTGGCTGGTCTCATAGACAATCCCGCAGGTGAAGAAGCCGGATGTGGAGGTCTTGGGCTGGCATGGTTACACGTGGTCTGTGGTTGTGAGGTCGGCTGAAAGTACTGCCAAATTATCTAAAATGACGTTTGGAGGCTGCTTATGGTAGAGAAATTAACATTATATTCTCTGGCAACAGCTCTGGTGGATATTCCTGCAGTCAGCATGCCAATTGCATGCTCCCTCAGAACTTGAGACATCTGTGACATTGTGTTGTGAGACAAAACTGCACATTTTAGAGTGGCCTTTTATTGGCCCAACCACAAGGTGCACTTGTGTAATGATCATGATGTTTAATCGGTTTCTTAACCTGTTATGGCTAGGGGGCAGTATTTTCACGGACGGATAAAAAACGTACCCGATTTAATCTGATTAGTACTCCTGCCCAGAAACTAGAATATGCATATAATTATTAGCTTTGGATAGAAAACACTCCAACGTTTCTAAAACTGTTTGAATGGTGTCTTTGAGTATAACAGAACTCATTTGGCAGGCCAAAACCTGAGAAGATTCTGTACAGGAAGTACCCTGTCTGACCATTTCTTGGCCTTGTTGATTATCTCTATCTATTACAGGGGATCTCTGCTCTTACGTGACACTTTCTACGGCTCACATGGACTCTCAGAAGGCGGCAAAATGCTGAATCGTGGCTTTGCAGGCTCTGGCTGAAACAAAGTAGCGCGTTTGGATAGTGGCTGGTTACAGTACTGTGAGACTCAGGCTCGTGCCCGCGTCGACCGAAAGCTTTGTTTTCTTTCCTCTGTTTAGCTAAACGGAGATTGCCGGTCGGAATATTATCTCTTTTTTACGAGAAAAATGGCATAAAAATGGATTTTAAACAGCGGTTGACATGCTTCGAAGTACGGTAATGGAATACTTAGAAATCTTTTGTCACGAATTGCACCATGCTCGCGACCCTGATTTACCATTTCGGATAGTGTCTTGGAACGCACGAACAATACGCCGCAATTTGGATATAACGATGGATTATTTTGGACCAAACCAACATTTGTTATTGAAGTAGCAGTCCTGGGAGTGCATTCTGACGAAGACAACAAAGGTAATGAAACTTTTGTAATAGTAAATCGGAGTTTGATCAGGGCTAAACTTGGTCGGTGTCTAAATGGCTAGCCGTGATGGCTGGGCTATCTACTGAGAATATTGCAAAATGTGCTTTTACCGAAAAGCTATTTTAAAATCGGACATATCGAGTGCATAGAGGAGTTCTGTATCTATAATTCTTTAAATAATTGTTATGTTTTTTGTGAACGTTTATCGTGAGTAATTTAGTAAATTCACCGGATGTTTGCGGGGGGTATGCTAGTTCTGAACATCACATGCTAATGTAAAAAAGCTGGTTTTTGATATAAATATGAACTTCATTGAACAAAACATGCATGCATTGTATAACATAATGTCCTAGGGTTGTCATCTGATGAAGATCATCAAAGGTTAGTGCTGCATTTAGCTGTGGTTTTGTTTTTTGTGACATTATATGCTAGCTTGAAAAATGGGTGTCTGATAATTTCTGGCTGGGTACTCTGCTGACATAATCTAATGTTTTGCTTTCGTTGTAAAGCCTTTTTGAAATCGGACAGTGTGGTTAGATTAACCTCTCTGGGCTAGGCGGGACGAATTCGTCCCACCTACGTAACAGCCAGTTGAATCCTGTGGCGCGATTTTCAAAACCTTTGAAATGCTATTACTTCAATTTCTCAAACATATGACTATTTTACAGCTATTTAAAGACAAGACTCTCGTTAATCTAACCACACTGTCCGATTTCAAAAAGGCTTTACAACGAAAGCAAAACATTAGATTATGTCAGCAGAGTACCAAGCCAGAAATAATCAGACACCCATTTTTCAAGCTAGCATATAATGTCACAAAAACCCAGAAGACAGCTAAATGCAGCACTAACCTTTGATGATCTTCATCAGATGACAACCCTAGGACATTATGTTATACAATACATGCATGTTTTGTTCAATCAAGTTCATATTTATATCAAAAAACAGCTTTTTACATTAGCATGTGACGTTCAGAACTAGCATACAATTTACTAAATTACTCACGATAAACGTTCACAAAAAGCATAACAATTATTTTAAGAATTATAGATACAGAACTCCTCTATGCACTCGATATGTCCGATTTTAAAATAGCTTTTTGGTGAAAGCACATTTTGCAATATTCTAAGTACATAGCCCAGGCATCACGGGCTAGCTATTTAGACACCCGGCAAGTTTAGCACTCACCAATATCAGATTTACTATTATAAAAGTTTGATTAGCTTTTGTTGTCTTCGTCAGAATGCACTCCCAGGACTGCTACTTCAATAACAAATGTTGGTTTGGTCCAAAATAATCCATCGTTATATCCGAATAGCGGCGTTTTGTTCGTGCGTCCCAGACACTATCTGAAATGGTAAATCAGGGTCGTGCGCATGGCGCAATTCGTGACAAAAAAAATCTAAATATTCCATTACCGTACTTCGAAGCATGTCAACCACTGTTTAAAATCCATTTTTATGCCATTTTTCTCGTAAAAAAGCGATAATATTCCGACCGGGAATGTCCATTTAGCTAAACAGAGGAAAGTAAACAAAGCTTTCGGTCGACGCGGGCACGAGCCTGAGTCTCACAGTACTGTAACCAGCCACTACCCAAACGCGCTACTTTTTTTCAGCCAGAGCCTGCAAAGCCACGATTCAGCTTTTTACCGCCTTCTGAGACCCTATGGCAGCCGTAGGAAGTGTCACGGGACAGCTAAGATCCTCACTCTTCAATAAACAGAGACAAGAAGAACGACACCTTGTCAGACAGGCCACTTCCTGCATGAAACCTTCTCAGTTTTTTGCCTGCCAAATGAGTTCTGTTATACTCACAGACACCATTCAAACAGTTTTAGAAACTTTAGGGTGTTTTCTATCCATATGTAATAAGTATATGCATATTCTAGTTACTGGGTAGGAGTGGTAACCAGATTAAATCGGGTACGTTTTTTATCCGGCGGTGTAAATACTGCCCCCTAGCCCTAACAGGTTAACGAGATTCTTGTCTTTAAAATGCTGTAAAATAGTCATATGTTTGAAAAATGGAAGTTTTCGGATTTTAGAGGAATTTGTATTTCGCGCCACGCCCATCATTGGATATTGGAGCAGGTGTTCCGCTAGCGGAATGTCTAGATGTAAGAGGTTAATATGCCATTTGTCAGGTCAATGGATTATCTTGGCAGAGGAGAAATAATCACGAACAGTAATTATGTAAAACAAATGTGTGCACAAAATTTGAGTGAAATAAGCTGTTTGTGTGAATGGTAAATTTCTGGGATCTTCTATTTCAGCTCATGAAACATGGGACCAACACTTTACATGTTGTGTTTATACGTTCTTTCAATGTATATACAGTACACTATATATACAAATGTTTGTGGACACCCCATCAAATTAGTGGATTTGGCTATTTCAGCCACACCCGTTGCTGACAGGTGTGTAAAATTGAGCACACAGTCATGCAATCTCTATAGACAAACACTGACAGTCGAATAGTCTTACTAACAGCTCAGTGACTTTCAACGTGACACCATCATAGGAGGCCGCCTTTCCAACAAGTCAATACGTCAAATTTCGGCCCTGCTAAAGCTGCTCCGGTCAACTGTAAGTACAGTTATTGTGAAGTGGAAACATGCAAGACCAATAATGGCTCAGCTGCGAAGTGATAGGCCAGAATGGGACAGCTGAAGGCTGAAGCACGTAGCGCGTAAAAATCGTCTGTCCTCAGTTGCAACATTCACTACTAAGTTCCAAAATGACTCTGGGAGCAATGTCAGCACAATAACTGTTCGTCGGAGCTTCATGAAATGGTTTTCCATGACCGAGTAGCCGCACACAAGCCTAAGATCAACATTTGCAATGCCAAGTGTCGGCTGGAGTGGTGTAAAGCTCACCACCATTGGACTCTGGAGCATTGGAAACGTGTTCTCTGGAGTGATGAATCACACCTCTCCATCTGGCAGTCCGAAGGATGCATCTGGGTTAGTGGCTGCCAGGAGAAACACCAATGCATATTGCCAACTGTAATGTTTGGCAGAGGAGAAATAGTGGTCCATCGAAGGTTGTTTTTCATGGTTTGGGCTAGGCCACTTAGTTCCATTGAAGGGAAATGTTAATGCTACAGCATACAATGACATTCTAGAAAATTCTGTGCTTTTAGACAATTCTGTGGGGAAGGCCCTTTCCTGTTTCAGCATGACACTGCCCCCATGCACTAAGCAAGGCCCATACAGAAATGGTTTTCTGTGATCGGTGTGGAAGAACTTGACTGGCCTATACAGAGCCTTGACCTTAACTCCGAACACCTAGGAACGCTGACTGCGAGCCAGGCCTAATCGCCAAACATCAGTGCCCGACCACACTAATGCTCTTGGGGCTGAATAGAAGCAAGTCCCTGCAGCAATGTTCCAATATCTAGTGGAAAGCCTTCTTAGAAGAGTGGAGGCTGTTATAGCAGCAAAGGGGGGACCAACTCAATATTAATGCGAATGATTTTGGAATGAGATGTTTGATGACCAGGTGTCCACATACTGTTGGTCATGTAGTGTATATTTTGTTGTGATTCTGTTGTGATCTAAAAGCAATAAGTATTAAAAAAAAGTATTAAGCCCAAAAGTCTTTTTATCCGAATTTGCAATTCATCGTGATTAATCACAGAAAATCCTGCGATTTACTTGATAAAAAAAAATACGTTTCACAGTCCTATTTTGAATTGAACAGTCCATTTTCTGAGATTGAGACAAACTGATAATAAATATGCATTCGAACAGAAACCCAATGTTGGCCCTCTTGGTCTATTGGTCAAGAAATTGGCTTCTCCCATGGGAGACCCAGGTTCTAATTTGCCTGGCTTCCTTGCTCTGGCCAGACCCTATGCCACACCCATGGATGTTAGTTTCTTCTCCACAATGAGTCCGCATCTGAGTACGTCCCTGTTAATTTATAGTATGGAAAAACTTTGTAACCGTTCGGATTGTTCTCAGAAACCGAAGGGTTGGGCCAGAGCCAGAACACAGGTAGGTAAAGGAGCGACGTTTTGAAAATGCATCCATGGCTTTGATGCTCTGATTGGTTAGAGATGATCCAATCGCTGATTACTTTGTTTCGTGCAACAACCTTGATTTTGTCATCACCACAATTGACTTCAATGATTGCAGTCTCAGACTGAAGTATGTATCAATTTGTTCAAACGTGTGTTTATACATATGTCCGAAAACCATGTTTTTTCCCCACGTTATTTTTCACAGTTTTTTTGTAAGGGCACGCTAATCTGTGCTTATTGAACTGGCTGCCTGTTGAGCAAGCAATAGCACTTCCCCACCAAAATGTCACTTCCTCCCAGTGAGAGGAGTGCAGTGTAGGGTCATGTTACTAGAAAGTTGGACTTCTACATTTCCAGTCCAGACATGAAAGCTGAAATAAAAACATGTGATTGGCAACATTTCTGTAATTTATGGTACACCCATTTGGTGAAGTAAAGGACTTGTGACAAACCAGAAACTAAATCACACTTTTTTGACTCAGTGCTCACTAATATCTCCCTTATTTAGTATATTAGTAATCAATGAGTCACGTATAGTTTACTAATAGTGATTTATGTAAAATAAAATCCATTTGAAAATGCCAAATTTTAAATAACAATTTGTTTTTTAATCCATTGATATTGAAAGTACAGTATTGCCTTATCCAACATTGCACAAGTGTTCCATTGTGATTTTCCTATAGCAGCCAAACATTTATGGACCATCTTTCTCGCTCACATGGGAAAGATGGTTGTGGAAGATATCTTTCATTTTTATTTTTTTTAACATTTTATTTCACCTTTATTTAACCAGGTAGGCAAGTTGAGAACAAGTTCTCATTTACAACTGCAACCTGGCCAAGATAAAGCAAAGCAGTGTGACACAGACAACAACACAGAATAAACAATAAACAAGCCAATAACACAAACAAGTCAATGATACAGTAGAAAAAAAGAAAGTCTATATACAGTGTGTGCAAAAGGCATGAGGAGGTAGGCAATAAATAGGCCAGAGCAGCAAATAATTACAATTTAGCAGATTAACACTGGAGTGATGAATGAGCATATGATGATGTGCATGTAGAGATACAGGTGTGCAAAGAGCAGAAAAGTAAATAAAATAAAAACAGTAAGGGGATGAGGTAGGTAGATAGGGTGGGCAATGTACAGATGGACTATGACAGCTGCAGCGATCGGTTAGCTGCTCAGATAGCTGATGTTTAAAGTTGGTGAGGGAAATAAAAGTCTCCAACTTCAGCGATTTTTGCAATTCGTTCCAGTCACTGGCAGCAGAGAACTGGAATGAAAGAAGGCCAAATGAGGTGTTGGCTTTGGGGATGGTCAGTGAGATATACCTGCTGGAACGTGTGCTACGGGTGAGTGTTGTTATCGTGACCAGTGAACTGAGATAAGGTGGAGCTTTACCAAGCATAGACTTATAGATGATCTGGAGCCAGTGGGTCTGGCGACAAATATGTAACGAGGGCCAGCCGACTAGTGCATACAGGTTGCAGTGGTGGGTGGTATAAGGTGATTTGGTAAAAAAACGGATGGCACTGTGATAGACTGCATCCAGTTTGCTGAGTAGAGTATTGGAAGCTATTTTGTAGATGACATCGCCGAAGTCGAGGATCGGTAGGATAGTCAGTTTTACTAGGGTAAGTTTGGCGGCGTGAGTAAAGGAGGCTTTGTTGCGAAATAGAAAGTCGATTCTAGATTTGATTTTGTATTGGAGATGTTTGATATGAGTCTGGAAGGAGAGTTTACAGTCTAGCCAGACACCTAGGTATTTGTAGTGGTCCACATATTCTAGGTCGGAACCGTCCAGGGTGGTGATGCTAGTCGGGCGGGTGGGTGTGGGCAGCGAATGGTTGAAAAGTATGCATTTGGTTTTACTAGTGTTTAAGAGCAGTTGGAGACCACGGAAGGAATGTTGTATGGCATTGAAGCTCGTTTGGAGGTTAGTTAGCACAGTGTCCAAGGAAGGGCCAGAAGTATACAGAATGGTGTCGTCTGCATAGAGGTGGATCAGGGAATCGCCCGCAGCCAGAGCGACATCATTGATATATACAGAGAAAAGAGTCGGCCTGAGAATTGAACCCTGTGGTACCCCCATATAGACTGCCAGAGGTCCGGACAACATGCCCTCCGATTTGACACACTGAACTCTGTCTGCAAAGTAGTTGGTGAACCAGGCGAGGCAGTCGTTAGAAAAACCAAGGCTATTGAGTCTGCCGATAAGAATACGGTGATTGACAGAGTCGAAAGCCTTGGCCAGGTCGATGAAGATGGCTTCACAGTACTGTCTTTTATTGATGGCGATTATGATATAATTTCCTACCCTGAGGTGCACCCGTGACCGGCTCGGAAACCGGATTGCACAGCGGAGAAGGTACGGTGGGATTCAAAATGGTCAGTGATATGTTTTTTAACTTGGCTTTCGAAGACTTTGGATAGGCAGTACAGGATGGAAATAGGTCTGTAACAATTTGGGTCTAGGGTGTCACCCCCTTTGAAGAGGGGGATGACCGCGCAGCTTTCCAATCTTTAGGGATCTCTGACGATACGAAAGAGAGGTTGAACAGACTGGTATTAGGGGTTGCAACAATGGCAGAGGGTAGTTTTAGAAAGAGAGGGTCCAGATTGTCTAGCCCAGCTGATTTGTACTGGTCCAGGTTTTGCAGCTCTTTCAGAACATCTGCTGTCTGGATTTGGGTGAAGGAGAAGCTGGGGAGGCTTGGGCGAGTAGTTGTGGGGGGGGGGGGGGGCGGAGCTGTTGGCCGGGGTTGGAGTAGCCAGGAGGAAGGCATGGCCAGCCGTTGAGAAATGCTTATTGAAATTTTCGATTATCATGGATTTATCGGTGGTGACCGTGTTACCTAGCCTCAGTGCAGTGGGCAGCTGGGAGGAGGTGCTCTTGTTCTCCATGGACTTTAGTGTCCCAAAACTTTTTGGAGTTCGAGCTACAGGATGCAAATTTCTGCTTGAAAAAGTATTTGCTTTCCTGACTGACTGCGTGTATTGGTTCCTGACTTCCCTGAACAGTTGCATATCACGGGGACTATTCAATGCTGTTGCAGTCTGCCACAGGATGTTTTTGTGCAGGTCAAGAGCAGTCAGGTCTGGAGTGAACCAAGGGCTATATCTGTTCTTACTTCTGCATTTTTTGAACGGGGCATGCTTATCTAAGATGTTGAGGAAATTACTTTTAAAGAATGACCAGGCATCCTCGACTGACGGGATGAGGTCAATATCCTTCCAGGATACCCGGGGCAGGTCGATTAGAAAGGCCTGCTCGCAGAAGAGTTTTAGGGAGCGTTTGACAGTGATGAGGGGTGGTCGTTTGACCATGGACCCATAGCGGATACAGGCAATGAGGCAGTGATTGCTGAGATCCTGATTGAAAACAGTGGAGGTGTATTTGGAGGGCAAGTTGGTAAGGATAACGTCTATGATGGTGCCCATGTTTACAGATTTAGGGTTGTACCTGGTGGGTTCCTTGATGATTTGTGTGAGATTGAGGGTATCTAGCTTCAATTGTAGGGCTGCTGGGGTGTTAAGCATATCCCAGTTTAGGTCACTTAACAGAACGAACTCTGAGGCTAGATGGGGGGCGATCAATTCACAAAAAGGTGTCCAGGGCACAGCTGGGAGTGGATGGGGATCGATAGCAGGAGGCAACAGTGAGAGACTTATTTCTGGAGAGATTATTTTTTAAATTAGAAGTTCGAACTGTTTGGGTATAGACCTGGAAAGTATGACAGAACTTTGCAGGCTATCTCTGCAGTAGATTGCAACTCCTCCCCCTTTGGTATTTCTATCTTGACGGAAAATGTTGTTGTTGGGGATGGAAATCTCAGAATTTTTGGTGGCCTTCCTAAGCCAGGATTCAGACACGGCAAGGACATCAGGCTTGGCGGAGTGTGCTAAAGCAGTGAGTAAAACAAACTTAGGGAGGAGGCTTCTGATGTTGACATGCATGAAGCCTAGGCTTTTTTGATCACAGAAGTCAACAAATGAGGGTGGCCTCCACATCACCCGAGGAACAGAGGAGGAGTAGGATGAGCGTACGGCTAAAGGCTATCAAAACTGGTCGCCTAGAGCGTTGGGGACAAAGAATAAAAGGAGCAGATTTCTTGGCATGGTAGAATAGATTCAGGGCATAATGTGCAGACAGGGGTATGGTGGGGTGCGGGTACAGTGGAGGTAAGCCCAGGCACTAAGTGATGATAAGAGAGGTTGTATCTCTGGACATGCTGGTTATGATGGGTGAGGTCATCGCATGTGTGGGAGGTGGGACAAAGGAGGTAACAGAGGTATGATTTGTGGAACTAGGAGCTCCATTGTAAACTAAAACAATGATAATTAACCTAAGCAACAGTATACAAGGCATATTGACATTTGAGAGAGACATACAGCGAGGCAAAAAGTAATCACAGGTGTTGATTGGGAGAGCTAGCTAGACAACGGCCGATGACTGGGCAGAGAGGGTCGGTTAACTACACACACAGCCTGAGTTCGCGGCTGGGGCCGACAGATAAACAAATAATAAACAGAATGGAGTACTGTGATTAATGGACAGTTCAGCAGGCATCAGCTATGTAGCCAAGTGATCATAGGGTCCAGGGGGCAGCGGTAGATGGAACAGGGAAGGCGCGGAGTAGTCGCTACTACGCTAGCACGCGGGCAACACGGCGCTTAAAGTTAGTAGCCCGGGGCTAGTAGAAGCGTCTGCTCCGACGGAGGCCGGTTGGAGGCACAGTGGATGGAGTATTCGTCGGCAGACTAGTCGTGGTGGTGCGGCGGGGCGCCGTGTCGACAAAGGATCCAAGCCAGATGGCGAAAGAGGTATTGTAGATGTAGTAATTTAGTTTGCTAGCCGGGGGATGCGCCTGGCTCACGGCTAACTGGTGCTAGCTTCAGGGCATGGGAAGTTAGCCACTATAGCCACTCGGTAGCAGCGGTGATCCGGTGCCAAGGTCCAGAACTTACGGCAAGGATCCGGTGGAGTAGTGGGTTCCAGCCATGTTTGGGTGGAGTTCGGGTGAACAACTGAGTAGGCCGGGAGGTGGGCCTCAGGGATAGCTTCGGTACTGGGTAACTCGGTGGGTGCTAGCTAGCTGTGAAGATCAGGAGTAATGGTCCAGGGATTACGGCAGGAATCCGGCGGTGTAGTGGAGAGACAGTCCGATACTGGTAGGCTGGCGAGTATTATCCAAGCTAAAAAAAGGTCTGGTATCTGTGCAGAAGGTAAAGGCCGCTAGCAGTGGCTAACAATGACTAGATATCTTGTAGCTAAATTAGCTGGTTAGCTTCTGATGGCTAGGTGGCTCTTGCTGTAAGGTCTAAAAATGTAAAATAATAGCGGTTCTGTATCACATTGGGTGAGGCAGGTTACCGGAAGATATAATTGAGTTGAAATGGAAAAGAGATTGAAAATAAAAATCGAAATATATACAAAAAAAGGACGAAAAACACAAAGTACACGAGAGGACGAACAAAACACGTCTGCACTGCTACGCCATCTTGGGAATATTATCATAATGAAACAGTGATGTCCATTGGAACTCTTAAAAGCCAAACATGATCAAATTATTATCAAACGAAGTGATCAACAGGGTGTATACAGTATGTTACTCATGGCTCTTTAGCAGTCCATCATTAAGTGGTAACTGGGTTTTATGTTTTATGGGGGTGGCAGGTAGCCTAGTGGTTAGAGCGTTGGGCCAGTAACCGAACAGTTGCTCGATATAATCCCCGAGCTGACGAGGTAAAAATCTGTTGTTCTGCCCCTGAACAAGGTGGTTAACCCACTGTTCCTAGGCAGTCATTGTAAAGAAGAATTTGTTCTTAACTGACTTGCCTAGTTAAATATGAAATGTTTAAATGTTATAATATGGCAATGAGGACTACAATGGTCTAATTCTGTTATCAACAAAGATCCACTGTTAACATCCACGATTAAAAACATAGCTGCATTTTCGGGAAATTATGACTATTCCCTGTGCACTCCTTCATTTTGAGATTGCATTGAATTAATTACCACATAGATCAATAAATTATTTAAATAAGAGAGTGACATAGGACATATTCAAACAGCCTTAATTCTCCCAGTCATTGGTTAATTAAGCTATGTACACATTATGATAACCAAAAGCAAATGCAATTTTGATTGTTATCCAGTTGGACAGTGCCTGACAACATCACAACAGGTATTAAGTAAAATTTGTGCAAAGATAAAAGGCTTAATTGCCGAACAGATGCCACCTCAGAATCCAGGCGAAATTGCTTATGCATTTATGAATGCTTAAAACTATGCTGGAATCCCTCAATGGGATGTGATTAGTGGCAGGAACAGATACCGAGACGCACCATCGATAAATGTTGCAGATTGTGCTAGCTTCCCAGGTCTGCCTGTCCATCTCCTGTCTGCCGAGCAAGAGTCATTAATTGGGGGACACGGAGAGATGGATGGATAAGATTAGGCTTCTCATCTCTCTCGGCATTCTCCTCTCCTCCCCTGTGTTTCTCCCCCGCTCTCTCCCCACCTCGATTACTGAATTTTCCGCAAGCAAATTGAGTCAGGCGGTTCTTAATTAGATTTTTTCTTACTGCATTTCTAATATGTGACTAATTAGACGCAGACAAAAAACCAAGGGGTGATCCCTTAGGCTTGCATCACGGGTGAATCAGAGGTTTTATTAAGCAGACATTCAGTGGGTCAGAGAACAGTATACTTAAAGCAGATATATGCCAACAGGAGACTCACACTCACTTCTACGCAGGAGCTCCTGGATGCCCCCTAACATACTAATGAAGGTCCATATGACCTCAATCGTGGTTCATCATACTCCCATTGTGAAGCTAACAAGAGTAAGTGGAAGTTCTGCATTCGAACAAGAATACAGGTGTGTGGACAGGGGAAAATTACTCCATTTAATTTTCAAAACATGTCATCCATTGGATTCTAGTAGGTTTCTTATTTTTAACTCAGTATATGTTGTTAATTGCAAGATTATTTGCAAAAGACATTGAAGGAATTGTGCATGACATTTAGCTAAACCTGTGCTAGTTTGAACAATACCATAGGTCGTTGGGCGAGAACGATCTGGTTTGATGAGGTACACATATTTGATATGATGCCATTTAAATTCCAGCCAAAATTCAGAGGCAAATAACATTTACTGGGACTGCCTGGCAGTTGTGTTTATTAGTGATTCTACATGAGTGTGTTGAGTGAGCAGAGCTGTGGCACTGTCCTAGGCCTCCATGGTGCTGAGGTGAGTGCAGCTGTCTCCAGTGGTGAAGTGAGTGGTGCTGCCCATTATGCCGAAGTGTATGGCGATGCACATTGTGCTGAAGCGAGAGATACTGTCCAAGGTGCCGAAGCATATGGTTCTGAAATGAGTGGCATAATCCAGGGGGTAAATATGGTGCTGTCCATGGTGCTTTTAGCGTATGGTACAGCCCATAGGGAGACATGTAGCGCTGTTCCTGGTGCTTAAGCATGTGGTACTGTCCATGGTACTGAAACTCCGGGCACTATGGTGCTAAAAGACATGATTCGATCCATGGGGCTAAATGTAATGCTGTCCGTGGTGCTGGTGAGAGTGGTGCTATCCAGTGCTTTCTATGGTCCTGAAGCAGCTGTTCTTCAGCTACCCCTACACTCATGCCTTTCATGGTGCCACATGAACTAAGTGCACTCTTAGAAAAAAGGTTTCTGGATAGAACCAAAAAGGGTTTTATGCTTGCATCATATATGGCACCCTTAAAGGTTCTATATAGAACTGAAATTGGTTCCATAAAGAACCCTATACCCATTTTGGTTCAATGAAAATAACCCCTGGGGTTCTGATCAAAGAACCCTACAAAAGGGTTCCATATAGAACTTTTAGTGGTTTAGTTTATTAGGATCCCCATTAGCTACTACACATTCAGCAACTACTCTTCCTGTGGTTCACATAAAGCATTCAAATGCATGACAAAGTACAGAACAGTTATAGACAACGACATACAAAAAATATTTTTTTTAATGTTTTATCTATAACAATATATATACACATAATATATATACACAAGAAATAAGCGTTATGTATTGGAAAGACACCAAGAGACATCAACATTTACACTATTCATTCATATTCATATATACTGTATATAGTTAAATTACATTTTTAAAAAGAGGAGAGGCGCTGTGATCTAAGTTGTTTTTTTTATCTGTTTTTAAAGCTGAACTTGCCTGTTGCCTGAGAAACCTCTGGTGGCAGAGCGTTCCACAATGACATGGCTCTATACATAACTGAGCAATGCATTAAATCTGTTTTTGGATTGGGTACTGTGAAGAAACCCATAGTGGCGTGTCTGTTGGGGTATGTATGTCTGTCTGAAGTGTTTGCAAATAAATTATACAAGGGGTTAGGCATTTTCAACACACAAATGTTTCCTAAAATGATGCGGCAGGTAGCCTAGTGGTTAAAGCATTGGGCCAGTAACCAAAAGGTTGCTGGATCGAATCCCCGAGCTGACAAGGTAAAAATCGGACGTTCTACCCCTGAGCAAGCCAGTTAACCCACTGTTCCCCGGGCGCCGAAGACGTGGATGTTGATTAAGGCAGCCTCTCGCTCCTCTCTGATTCAGAGGGGTTGGGTTGAATGCAGAAGACATTTCTTTGAAGGCAACTGACGAGAAGAGAAGTAGGCTGGATCATGTTGTATCTTTTAGTTATGTATTGTATTGCTGCCTTCTTGGCCAAGACTCCCTTGAAAAAGAGACCTTGGGTCTCAATGGGCTTTTCCTGGTTAAATAAAGGTTAAACATTTTTTTATAATAATCTCTTACCTAGCCTGATGACTGTGGGCATTTTTGATTACTTTTTGTTGTTCTAAATAGAGATGGCTAGAAGGTCCATGGGTCATATACGATTTTGTAGAAATGCAGGAAATGTGGTTTAGATGCCTTCAAAAATGGGAAGACCCCCAGACCCCTTGCCAAGATATGTCCCCCTCTGCATATAGCATTGCTGTGTGATTTAAAAAGTAATAGTCAATCGATCAATAATATAATAATACTCTTAGCAAAAATGTTTGTTTTTCATTTACAATATGTAGAATCTATGAGAATAGAAAGGTTCAGAAAGTTTGTGAAACATCACAGCATAATTGAAAAGAAATATGGCAAATAGAAATCAAAACTGGTGTTCTGAGGCAGATGGGAGGGATTGAGTGGAGCTGAAGGTTGGGACTAAAACAAACAAAAGATAACCATTCTAAAATATACTGTGTCCGTAAAATGTATATATTATGTATAAACTGGAAGCAGAAGCCTAAGTGTTTTTGTCCATTAGCTTACTCCGATATGGGAGGGATGGCAGGGATAGCTTAGGATACACCAACTCATTCAAGGGGTTTTCTAAATTTTTACTATGTTCTACATTGTATAATAATAGTGAAGACATCAACACTATGAAATAACACATATGGAATCATGTAGTAACCAAAACAAAATGAAACAAATCAAACTATTTTATATTTGAGATTTTTCAAATAGCCACCCTTTGGCTTGATGACAGCTTTGCACACTCTTCACATTCTCTCAACCAGATTTCCAGCGGCAGGGACAGGGAGTTTAGTCAGGATTGAGGGAAAGTGCAAAGTATAGTGAGGTCCTTGATGAAAACTTGCTCCAGAGCGCTCAGGACCTCAGACTGGGGCAAAGGTTCACCTTCCATCAGAACAATGACACTAAGCACACAGCCAAGACAACGCAAGAGTGGCTTCGGGACAAGTCTCTGAATGTTCTTGAGTGGCCCAGCCAGAGCTCGGACTTGAACCCTATCGAACATCTCTGTAGAGACCCAAAAATAGCTGTGCAGCAACGCTCCCCATCCAACCAGACAGAACTTGAGAGGATCTGCAGAGAAGAATGGGAGAAACTCCCCAAATATAGATGTGCCAAGCTTGTAGCATCATACTCAAGAAGACTCAAGGCTGTAATCGGTGCCAAAGGTGGTTCAACAAAATACTGAGTAAAGGGTCTGAATACTTATGTAAATGTGATATTACATTTTTTTTTGATAAATTAGGAGAAATGTCTAAATAGCTGTTTTTGCTTTGTCATTATGGGGTATTGTGAGTAGATTGATGACAAAAAAAAAACAATTTAATACATTTTACAATAAAGCTGTAGCATAACAAAATGTGGAAAAATTCAAGGGATCCGACTACTTCCCGAAGGCACTGTACACAGCAACACCCTCCCCCTTAGATATTCCTGTATTTTCTATAGATGTTATACAGTATATTTGTATTCCTACTTCTGTATCAACAAAGGTGCTGTCTAAGTGAATACATTTTTTGTATATATATATATACACTGCTCAAAAAAATAAAGGGAACACTTAAACAACACAATGTAACTCCAAGTCAATCACACTTCTGTGAAATCAAACTGTCCACTTAGGAAGCAACACTGACTGACAATAAATTTCACATGCTGTTGTGCAAATGGAATAGACAACAGGTGGAAATTGTAGGCAATTAGCAAGACACCCCCAATAAAGGAGTGGTTCTGCAGGTGGGGACCACAGACCACTTCTCAGTTCCTATGCTTCCTGGCTGATGTTTTGATCACTTTTGAATGCTGGCGGTGCTTTCACTCTAGTGGTAGCATGAGACGGAGTCTACAACCCACACAAGTGGCTCAGGTGGTGCAGCTCATCCAGGATGGCACATCAATGCGAGCTGTGGCAAGAAGGTTTGCTGTGTCTGTCAGCGTAGTGTCCAGAGCATGGAGGCGCTACCAGGAGACAGACCAGTACATCAGGAGACGTGGAGGAGGCCGTAGGAGGGCAACAACCCAGCAGCAGGACCGCTACGTCCGCCTTTGTGCAAGGACGAGCAGGAGAGGCACTGCCAGAGCCCTGCAAAATGACCTCCAGCAGGCCACAAATGTGCATGGGTCTGCTCAAACGGTCAGAAACAGACTCCATGAGGCTGGTATGAGGGCCCGACGTTCACAGGTGGGGGTTGTGCTTACAGCCCAACACCGTGCAGGACGTTTGGCATTTGCCAGAGAACACCAAGATTGGCAAATTCGCCACTGGCGCCCTGTGCTCTTCACAGATGAAAGCAGGTTCACACTGAGCACGTGACAGACGTGACAGAGTCTGGAGACGCCGTGGAGAACGTTCTGCTGCCTGCAACATCCACCAGCATGACCGGTTTGGCGGTGGGTCAGTCATGGTGTGGGGTGGCATTTCTTTGGGGGGCCGCACAGCCCTCCATGTGCTCGCCAGTGGTAGCCTGACTGCCATTAGGTACCGAGATGAGATCCTCAACCCCTTGTGAGACCATATGCTGGTGCGGTTGGCCATGGGTTCCTCCTAATGCAAGACAATGCTAGACCTCATGTGGCTGGAGTGTGTCAGCAGTTCCTGCAAGAGGAAGGCATTGATGCTATGGACTGGCCCGCCCGTTCCCCAGACCTGAATCCAATTGAGCACATCTGGGACATCATGTCTCGCTCCATCCACCAACGCCACGTTGCACCACAGACTGTCCAGGAGTTGGCGGATGCTTTAGTCCAGATCTGGGAGGAGATCCCTCAGGAGACCATCCGTCACCTCATCAGGAGCATGCCCAGGCGTTGTAGGGAGGTCTTACAGGCACGTGGAGGCCACACACACTACTGAGCCTCATTTTGACTTGTTTTAAGGACATTACATCAAAGTTGGATCAGCCTGTAGTGTGGTTTTCCACTTTCATTTTGAGTGTGACTCCAAATACAGACCTCCATAGGTTGATAAATTGGATTTCCATTTATTATTTTTGTGTGATTTTGTTGTCAACACATTCAACTATGTAAAGAAAAAAGTATTTAATAAGATTATTTCTTTCATTCAGATCTAGGATGTGTTCTTTAAGTGTTCCCTTTATTTTTTGAGCAGTATATATATAAATATATATCAGTATTATCTTAGATTATGAAATTACTAATCTCATTAACTTTATTTCTGAGGCTACATATATTTATATGATCTAATTTTAACTCTTTCCAGGGTAACTTATCTAAAACTGAACACAGTGATATTAGGTTGTATTTCTAAGTATTGTATTTCTGATAATAACAAGAAGGAATTAATGGATATTTTTGCAGAATATGTTCAGATTATGCTTTTGTGCCACTACAGCATAGCTGTCTTGCTGGACTTTTGGTCTCAATGGTGCAGTGGGGTGATGTCCTGTTGTCATGGGGGGGGGTAGTGCAATAAATGAAGCAAGCAATATATCCCTTTTTGTTTCTATTCAGAATTAATTTTTCTAAGAGTGTAGAATTGTTGCACGTCTAAACAGCAGGAAAGCAATTTAGCACAGCATGTGTCTCCACAAATATGAGTAGTGCATCCATAAAAAGAATACACTTGAGAGATCATGAAAACCACATATAAACTGTATAATTAGGACATGACCAAGAGCTGGTGAGTGGATTTGGCATTTGAACTAGATGGTTGGCTAATACCATCACAAACAGTAAGCTCAAAGTGATTGCTCCTTTAAGTTTAGGGATATGAAACCTTTTAGTGCCTTGACACGCATTACATTAAGATGTTAAAAGTCAGTTATGATGACTTCCTTATTAAGATGTGTAGTAGACAATGTACAGACACCAGGACATTGAATTTCACTTTATTTGAACAAAATCTATATTTTTCATGTACAGTTGAAGACGGATGTTTACATACACCTTAGCTAAATACATTTAAACTCAGTTTTTCACAATTCCTGACATTTGATCTGAGTAAAATACCCTGTCTTAGGTCAGTTAGGATCACCTCTAATGTTAAGAATGTGAAATGTCAGAATAATAGTAGAGAGAATGATTTATTTCAGCTTTTATCACATCCCCAGTGGGTCAGAAGTTACAATACACTGAATTAGTCTTTGGTAGCATGAGGCCAGGGCTTTGTGACGGCCACTCTAATACCTTGACTTTGTTGTCCTTGAGCCATTTTGCCACAACAATGGAAGAATGCTTGGGGTCATTGTCCATTTGGAAGACCCATTTGCGACCAAGCTTTAACTTCCTGACTGATGTTTTGAGATGTTGCTTCAATATATAAACATAGTTTTCCATCCTCATGATGCCATCTATTTTGTGAAGTGCACCAGACCCTCCGGCAGCAAAGCACCCCCACAACATGATGCTGCCACCCCAGTGCTTCATGGTTGGGATGGTGTTCTTCGGCTTGCAATCATCCCCCTTTTCCTCCAAACATAACGATGGTCATTATGGCCAAACAGTTCTATTTTTGTTTCATCAGACCAGAGGACATTTCTCCAAAAAGTACGATCTTTGTCCCCATGTGCAGTTGCAAACCGTAGTCAGGCTTTTTTTATGGCGGTTTTGGAGCAGTGGCTTCTTCCTTGCTAGATACTTTTGTACCTGTTTCCTCCAGCATCTTCACAAGGTCCTTTGCTGTTGTTCTGTGATTGATTTGCAATTTTCGCACCAAAGTATGTTCATCTCTAAGAGACAGAACGCTTGTCCTTCCTGAGTGGTATGATGGCTGCGTGGTCCCATGGTGTTTATACTTGCATACTATTGTTTGTACAGATGAACGTGGTACCTTCAGGCGTTTGGAAATTGCTCCCAAGGATGAGCCAAACTTGTGGGGATCTACAAAAAATTTTTCTGAGGTCTTGGCAGATTTCTTTAGATTTTCCCATGATGTCAAGCAAAGAGGCACTGAGTTTGAAGGTAGGCCTTGAAATAGATCCACAGGTACACCTCCAATTGACTCAAATGATCAATTAGCCTATCAGAAGCTTCTAAAGCCATGACATCATTTTCTGGAATTTTCCAAGCTGTTTAAAGGCACAGGCAACTTAGTGTATGTAAACTTCTGAACCACTGGAATTGTGATACAGTGAATTATAAGTGAAATAATCTGTCTGTAAACAATTGTTGGAAAAATTACTTGTGTCATGCATAAAGTAGATGTCCTAACCGACTTTCCAAAACTATAGTTTGTTAGCAAAACATTTGGAATGGAGTGGTTGAAAAACGAGTTTCAATGACTCTAACCTGAGTTTTTGTAAACTTCCGACTTCAGCTGTAAATGGCGTGTTATAGAAGTACTCCAGTCTCACACAATGGAACATCATGTTTGGAATGATACAATTACATGTGTACAACATCTAAAGACCTGCATCACTATACTTGTGTTTCTAAAATAACGTATTTGGGTGTTTTTGGAGCCTTTTTTATCTCTGCCCCTATAACTGCTGAACGAGTATGAAGGTGTATATTGCTGATGGGGTATCTTTCGCAAAAACAAGTGAGATCGCAAAAAAATGTGTCTGGGCACTTCTGTAACATGCCATTTACATCAAAAATAAAGATTTGTTTCAAATAAAATTAACTTATCCTTTAATTTGTAATGTTTAGTTTAAACATTTTCATAATGTACACACATGTTCTTTTGCACATGTTAGTGTACTTAAACAGCAGAACAATACATTTGGATGGAGATAAGCAGGTACATGGATCACAATGCTTAAGTGTTTATCCAAGCATTGTATACAGTAGCCTGCAATTCATATTGGTTTTACATTTTTAATTCAAAGCAGAACAGTTCGCTTCAAATAATAGTCAACCTTACAGTTTTTCACTATGCATAATATTTCCTCACATCTGCTTTATTTAAATCTTAGGCTACAATGAAATTGAACCCAGTCTAGTAATTCTGGTGTCTTCATTTACAAACTAGTAATTGCAGCAATTTTACCAAAAACAACAGTAAGATTTAAAATATAGAAAACAAGTTCCCAATACTGCAGCTTGCGAATGCATCAAGTGCATCAGTTAGACTCATGTTTATCCACACATCCACAAAAAGTTCCCTTTTAAAGCAGTATATTGTCATTATTTACAAATCCACAGGCATCACAAGGGCCAGAAATGAAATGAAGTCATGTCCTCAAGCCTCAATGCGTCCCACACAACAGAGACGCAAAGCAATCTTTTGGAAGAAAGCCTGCAAGGCAACAATTTTTTTGCAAAGGCATCAAGAACATGAGCACAGGGGTGAGCTGGCAAACTCTTTCTTGGCAAAAATTTTGGGGAGCAAAGGATCGCCTCTTCAACCTGTGTTGCCTCGAATACTGATATCTGGATGACATAAGAGGGAGAGAAACGTATTTCTATATATAGATTTCAACTTATGTCCTTTCACTTGCAAAATCAAAGGTGATATACTGTAGTGTCACAGAATTTACTCACGTAGCCACAAGAAGATCTCTGATCTCGATTAGTATTCCTCCCCCAGCTCATCAAGGCCAATTAATCTTGTAAGTTTGGAACGAAAGCAGCAGCAATACACGCCGGATCATTTGGACGGCACGCAATGCGGCCCAGTGCACTTAACTCCCTAATCAAACCCTGTCTGCAGTGAACTCCGGGGTCAACCAAGGTGAACCAGTTTCTAAGCAGGCTTTCACAGGCCCGACAGGATCAGAAGCAGAGCTGAATCAGGGCTCTATCTTCACAATGTTTAGGAGCTGTAACTATATCAACCATGAGCAAACTCAGTACGACTGAACTGAGATTCATAGAATTCCACATGCTAATAAAATATACAATCGGTTCTTTAGCTCCGGAAGGCTAATTAAATCAGTCCTAAACTAAGAGTTTGAAGGAGGTCGTCATGGAATGGGAAACAGTTGCTTTAGTGTTGTTTTCAAATCCCCATACATAGTAGCTCTCGGACCGCTAGAGATAATTATTGATTACGCCACCAGAGCGATGTAAAACATGTGTAACGTGTAAATAATAATGATGAACAAGACATTTCATGTGCCATTATCTGCAACATTTTCCTCAATGACATGGGACCACAGTAATAGTACACCTATTGAAGCAAGTAATTTCTCGATCAAACCACTTAAAGTAAAAAACGCTCCACGACCTAGGAAACCACATTTGATTCGTTTGTTTTCCCAGGAGAGGGGGAGTTCATTATTAATGTAATGTTTCTAACCTAAAAATATAGTAAGGTGTGTGTGAGCAACTAAAAAATTCCAACAAGGAGACTGAATAATTAAATTCAGGGTCTGTATGCAAAACAAAATGACAACAGCTGTCTCTGTTTAGCTCATAAAAAGGAGGAGAACAGAATATGTGGCTGACTTTTTAAAGCAGAGCCCCCTGGGACTCAACTGAAAGCATACTCTAACACTTAGAAAGCTGATATCATCCAGTCAGCATCACAAGATCACCCCCACCCCTCCTCTGCACCAATAAACATCATTGTAACAATTACATTTGCTGAATGGGAAAAATTGACAAATTGTCACAGCCTTAACAAAACTTCTCCCCACTTCCACTTGCAGTCTAGGGCAGTTCAATACTTTATTTATAAGCCGTTCAGACTCAATAATCATGGTTGCTTTTTTATATGTTTTTCCTCTCTCGTGGTTTTAGTGACTGTTTTCCACTAAATGCTCCCACAATTGTTTTCCAATTACTTCCATTGTCATAACAATTTAATAACAGACAAGCCATATTTTCTCAGGGTTAGTGAGTGTCTAGAGACAAGGAGAATAACGGGGACTTCAGCATTGTAATTTTGTCCCATGCTGTGCTGGTGTCAACATGTGGCATTGATCCAAAGAGGAGAGCCTGTCATCATGCTGGGAGGACATCTTGTCTGTGAAGCCTCCCCCACAAGATTGCTATCCTTTGATGACCTCACCTTCTTCACCTATTCCTTCTCTCAGACGTGGTGGTGAATTATATTGTGGTGCTGGTGCAATAATGGTACTGTACCTTGTATGAAGAGGGAAAAGGAGCCATTCTATGTGGTCATCTGGTACATATTGTACTCAGTAGCAGCGTGTTACAGATGTTATCCACCGTGTGACTGACAGTCAGAGGTATCATGCTCATTTAGGTGTTGCTGCCTCAATGCATTTTGCTGCAGAGAAGTGTGAAGAGCTGAGAAAATATCTGATTAAGCAATATGTTTCAGGATATTTTTTTGACTGTGAGGTGCAATGTTTTCAAGCAAAGTCGTGGTATATCTGGAAGTAGGAAATAAACCCTCTACTAGTTAAAACTGGTACGCTATGGCTGGGATAAACCAAAACTAAAATGTGCACAACCTAGACATCCCCCAGGGATGGTTTGACAAAAAGTGGTAGAGGGGAGCCAATAAATATGAGCCTTTTGATGTCCATCGAGTCCTTCATAGAAAACACATTTCCCACAATGCAGTGCATGTGCATTTGTGTGTCCTGCATTGTGTTTCTGTAATCCATGCAGATTACGGAAGCTGGTTGTTGAGCTATAGCTCTTTAGAATTCACAAATCCAGTCCAATGGATAACAGTGAGTAATGCTTGTAATAACAGGGTCCCTGAACTTCGTCCTGAACAAAAGTGCAAAGCAATGGCACAATGCAGTGATTTACTTTGCAATAGGTGGAATAGAACAGCATATAATATAATAGAATAATGGGCCATAACAAATCTCTTCAATCTCCTGAGGGGGTAGAGCTGCTCTCGTGCCTTCTTCACAACTGTGCTGGTGTGAGAGGACCATGTTTAGTCCTCAGTGATGTAGACCCAAAGGAACCCTCTCCACTCCTCCCCCTGTTTCCTGTAGTCCACGATCACCTCCTTGGTCTTGGATGGATTTTGATTAGTACTTGGGGTTATTGGGTGCAACTAGGATTTTGGCTAAAATATTCATATTTTCATGTCATCTGACGATAGCACCGCCTGGAGTTTGATAAATGGTATTGGCACTTGGATTAGAACTGGTGCTATGGTCAGATGACATGAAAATAGAGCTCTGTGGCCTCGCACATGCGATGTGGGTTTGGTGTTGAAAAACAGAAGCATATGCAGAAAAGTACCTCATACCTACGGTCAAATATGATGGTGGATCTTTGATGTTAACTTCTTTGGGCTAAGGGGCAGTATTTATACGTCCGGATAAAAAACGTGCCCAAAGTAAACTGCCTGCTACTCAGGCCCGGAAGCTAGGATATGCATGTAATTGGTAGATTTTGGATAGAAAACACTCTAAAGTTTCTAAAACTGTTAAAATAATGTCTTTGAGTATAACAGAACTGAAATGGCAGGCGAAACCCCGAGGACAAACCATCCAGGAAAATCTATTTTTTAGGTGACAGTGTTTTCAATGATTTTTCTATGTGTATCTAGATTTATAAGGCACTTGCTTGCAGTTCCTATCGCTTCCACTGGATGTCACCAATCTTTAGAAATTGATTGAAGTTTTTCTTTAGAGAAATTAAGAAGTACGGCAGTTCAGAATGAGGGTCCAGCCTAGTGCACTCTAATGTTTTGATGCACGCTCCAGGTCACGCGCTTCACGTTGTTTTTATCCGGTATTGAACACCGTCTATCTCGTCTTAAATTTTATCGATTATTTACGTCAAAAAATACCTACAGTTGTATTAGGAAAGTTGGTTCAAACGTTTGGACAGCGTTCACAGGTAACTTAGATATTTTGTAGTCATGCTGGGCGAGTTGGAACTCAAACGCGCCAAATAAATTGACATTTTGGGAGATATAACGACGGAATTAATCGAACAAAAGGACCATTTGTGATGTTTATGGGACATATTGGAGTGCCAACAGAAGAAGTTCTTGAAAGGTAAGGCATGAATTAAATCGTTATTTCTGACTTTTGTGTTGCGCCTGGCGGGTTGAAATCTGATTTTCATGTGTTGGTATGCTGGGCGCTGTCCTAAGATAATCACATGGTTTGCTTTTGCTGTACAGCCTTTTTGAAATCTGACAAGGTGGCTAGATTAAAGAGAAGTTAAGCTTTAATTTGGTGTGTTGCACTTGTGAATGTATGAAAGTTAAATATTTGTAATAATCTTTTTTGAATTTGGCGCTCTGCCATTTCACCGGATGTTGTCAAATCAATCCCGTTAACGGGAGTTGAGCCCAAAGAAGTTATGGAGCTATTTTGCTTCCACTGGTCTTGGGGCCCTTGTTAACGCGGCAATCAACAGTTGCTACATACATTTTTGTCACGCGGCGCAGAACAGGTGAACCCAAGAGCAGACTCAGACGAGGAGACTGGGATGAGGTAACCAAAGGTATATGTTGAAACACAGGGGGAAGTTGGGGTGCAGGCCAGGAGAAGCTCAGGCGGAATGCAGGAAGCCAGGTACGGAGGCTGAGGCTGGAGCGAGGGGAGTTGGGACTGGGTAAGCAGGTTCAGAGAGGAATCCAAGGACGCAGTGGAGTGAAGTGTCCAGGGCAGAGTCGCAGGACTGATGAGATGTGGGACTGGAGACAGGGGCCAAAGTCAGAGCGAGAAGAACTGTAGTGGAGAGGAAAACAGTGTCAGGCAAGGGAAAACATGCATAATACAAAAACAGGATCTAAGCAGGAACAAATGGCAAAAAAACGCAGACTGAATTAGCAGAGATTACGATCTGGCAGCATGGAAGTGGCAGGGCTGAGTATTGGTAGAGGTCTTGATTATGGAACAGGTTGCAGATTGTGGGGATCTGATCTGCCTCCAGCACACCTGTCTCTGCCCACACAGACACACGGAGAGGGCAAGAGCACTAGGGGAGTGGTGGCAGGTTAGGGAGACACAGGATGAGAAGTAGAGGGCGGCACAGAAGCAGATGTAACAGTACCACCTGGCCAGGCTTATCTGGGTTTGAGGTGTAGAAAGCACGGAAGAGGGAGGGGTCCAGAATATGATGGCGGGGAACCCAGCAGCACTCCTCAGGCCCATATCCCTTCCAGTTTACCAGGTACTGCCAGCCGCGGCCCCTACGGCGCACGTCCAGAAGCTGCCAGACAGTATATGCAGGATGGTCATAGATGACCTGAGGGGTTAGAGGAGCTGCTGCAGGAGGATGCAGGGGAGTGGATCTGACAGGTTTGATCAGGGATACGTGGAATGTAGGGTGGATCTTGAGAGAGGCTGGGAGTTTCAGGCGCACAGCAGAGGTGTTAATGATACTCTCAATTTCAAAGGGACCAATGAATCAGGGGGAAAGTTTCTCAGAAGCTACCTTCAATGGCAGGTCCTTCGATGAGAGCCATACCTTATGGCCTGGAGTGTAGACTGGGGCTGAGGCATGATGACGGTTGGCTTTGGACTGGGTCCTGGTGGAGGCACGAAGAGGGGCAGTTCGGGCCTTCCTCCATGTAAGATGACAATGGCGCATATGGTCATAGACTGAGGGAACCACCACCTCGACTTCTTGGGCGGGGAATAAGGGGGGTGGATAACCCAGAGCACACTTGAAGGGTGACATACCTGACGAGGTGTTGGTGAGGGTGTTGTGGGCATATTCCACCCAGGGTTGCTGAGCACTCAAGGATGAAGGGTTAGCCGAAGTTAGGCAGCTTACAGCAGTCTCCATCTCCTGGTTGGCCGTAGGTCTGGGGGTGAAAGCCAGATGAAAGACTGACATTGATACCCAGTGCTGAACAGAAGGATCTCCATACCTGGGATGTAAACTGGGGTCCCTTGTCGGAAACGTCAGTAGGAATGCCATGCAGACAAAACACATGGGACACCAGCAGGTCTGCAGTCTCCCTGGAGGACGGAAGCTTGGCGGGGAATGAAGTGAGCCACTTTGGAAAGTCTGTCAATTATGGTGAGGATGACTGAGTTACCGTTGGATGGGGGAAGGCCAGTGACGAAGTCCAGAGCTAAGTGTGACCAGGGGCGACTTGGTATGGGAAGAGGGCGAAGCAGGCCGGATGTGGGTTTAGTGGAGGTCTTATTCCGGGTACAGACCGAGCAGGCTGAGACAAACTCCCAGACATCTCTCTCCATGGTGGACCACCAAAAGCGCTGACGCAGGAAGGCGAGGGTCTGGTTCATACCTGGGTGACAGGTGAGTAGAATGAGCCCACTGAAGAACATCAGAGCGAACTGAATCTGGAACAAACAGAGCATTTCTAGGACCGTTACCGGGGTCAGGCTGGTTCTGCTAATCCTGGCGAATGTGGGACTCAATCTCCCAGGAGACGGTGGCAACAATGTCAATGGCTTCTGGCTCGAAACCAGTGTTGTCGGCGGTGAATTGGCGGGAGAGGGCATCAGGCTTGGTATTCCTAGAAATGGGGCAATAAGTGAGTATTAAGTTGAATCTCCCGAAGAACAATGGCCACCTGGCTTGCCGGGAATTCAGACGCTTTGCGGTCTGGATGTAGGACAGGTTTTTGTGGTCCGTCCACACGATGAAGGGGAGAATTGAACCCTCCAGCCAGTGATGCCATTCCTCAAGAGCTACCTTCACTGCCAGGAGTTCCCGGTTACATATGTTAACACTTCTCTCAGCAGGTGAGAGGTTAAGGGAAAAGAATGCACATGGGTGGAACTTCTGATCAGAGGGGGAACGTTGGGACAGAACAGCACCTACCCCGGGATCGGAGGCATCCACCTCCACGATGAACAGGACTTCTGGGTCTGGCTGAGTGAGGACTGGAGCAGAAGTGAAGCGGTTCTTGAGTTCCAGGAACGCTGACTCTGCTTCAGGGGTCCAGTGGAACAAAGTGGAGGTGAGAGTGGTGAGTTGTGCTGCCAGACAGCTGTAGTTGCGAATTAATCGTATGTAAAAATGTGCAAACCCCAGGAAACGCTGTAGCTGCTTCAGGTTTGAGGGCGGCGCAGGCCACTCTGTGACTGCCCTGACCTTGGCGTTATCCATGTGTAACCGTCTCTCTGCAATAACGTAACCCAGGAAAGACACTGAGGAAGCATGGAACTCACATTTTTCAGCTTTAACAAAAAAGCTTATTCTCCAGCAGCCATTGGAGAACTTGGCGAACGTGTTGCTGGTGAGCCTCATAGTCCTTTGAAAAAATCAGAACGTCAGCTACATAGACAAAAACGTAGCATCCGATCACATCCCTCAGTACATAGTTGACTAGGCTCTGGAAAACAGCAGGGGCGTTAGTGAGACCAAAAGGCATGACCAAATACTTAACGTGTCCAAGTGGTGTGTTGAATAGCGTTTTCCACTCATCCCCCTCTCTGATGCGGACCAGACGGTAGGGCATTCTGGAGGTCGAGTTTGGTGGACACTGTGGCATCATGGAGGGGGGCAAAATCAGAACCGATGAGTGGCAAGGGGTACTTGTTCTTCAAAGTGATGTTATTCAGTCCACAGAAGTCTATGGACGGCCTCAGCGACCCATCCTTTTTCTTCATCCAGAAAAAACAGCATCCACCAGAGAGGAAAAAGGCCTGATGTCCTGCAGCCAGGGAATCCTGGATGTACCCCTCCATGGCCTCCTGCTCGGGGCGAGAGAGGTTATACAACCGACTACAGGAGGTCCATGTTGGAAGTCAATGGCGCAGTCGTATGGCAGATGAGGAGGGAGCGACAGGGCATGGTGTTTGCTGAACACAAGAGCTAGATCGTGATACTCGAGTGGAACTGATGACAGGTCCGGAGGTTCTAGAATGGACTGGGGCACAGACAAGGCAGGGACAAGGACAGGACAAAGACAATTTGAGTGACAGAATGTACTCCAAGTGGTTACCTTTCCAGTGGTCCAGTCGATCTGTGGATTATGCAGCTTTAACCAAGGATGGTTCAGGACCAGGGGAGAGCGAGGGCAGTTGATTATGTGGAGACGGATTCTTTCCTACTGATTCCCAGAGAGATGCAGGATGACAGGGAGAGTTCTCTCACAGACACAGGCAAGGAGGTGTCCGTTGAGAGCATTGGCATCGAGGGGTAAATCGAGTAGAACAGGCCCAACTAGATTACGACACCTCAGCAATTTGGCTCAACAGTATATCCCCCACAACTGCCAAGCCACCTCCCTTTGCTAGCCGCAGGGAACAAGTGGAGATGAAGTGACCAACCTGGCCACAGTATAGGCAGCTCCTAGTGCTGCTTCGCTGCTGAGAGAAGGCCCCGGCCGAACTGCATGGGTTCAGGTTCTGGAAGAGACTTAGGAAGGGAGGCAGTCGGAGAAGGACCAAGCAAATAAGCAGATGTAGTGATGGGACATTCAACCCTACCTGTCCTCTCCTGCCGACGCTCACGGAGACGGTTGTCGATGCGGATGGCGAGGGAGATGAGCTCCTTGAGTCCATCCAGCTCATCCCTGGGCACCAACTCATCCTTGATGGTCTCAGTGAGCACTTGCTGAAATGCTCCCTGAAGGGCCTCCTCATTCCAGCCGCTCTCAGTGGCGAGGGTGCGAAACTCGATCGCCATCTCAGCGACACTATGGGAGCCTTGACGGAGGGACTGGAGTCGTTTAGTGGCTTCCCTACCGCAGACAGGGTGGTCGAAGACTCTCCTCATCTCCTCTGTGAAGCTAGAGCAGGAGGAGCAGATGGGGGACTGTCTCAACCATACCGCCATGGCCCAGGAGAGCGCTGCTCCACGGAGGCTGCCGATCAGGAAGGAAATCTTGGCCCGTTCACTAGTATATGAGCAACAGCCCTACGCTTATGCTAGCGAACATGTTACCAAAAGGCCTTGCAAGCTCTGAGTTGCCATCGTAATATCTGGGGGTCAGGACAAATGGCTCACGGGACAGAGGAGAGGGACTCGGGGCTGGTTGTGAGCTCTGGGCGAAGGGTTGGCCCAGAAGGTCCAGAAGGCTCCTAGAAAACTCCTTGACATGCTACAGAAGGCTTTTCAGGGCTTGATCATGTTGCTCGAGCTGGGCACCTAGGCTGGCGAGGGTTTGGTGGAGAGGATCTGAGTCTGCTGGGTTCATATCTTGGCCAGATTGTACTGTCACGCGGAGTGGAACCGGTTAACCTAAGAGCAGACTCAGACGAGGAGACTGGGATGAGTTAACCTGTTAGGGCTAGGGGGCAGTATTGACACGGCTGGATAAAAAACATACCCGATTTAATCTGGTTACTAATCCTACCCAGTAACTAGAATATGCATATACTTATTACATATGGATAGAAAACACCCTAAATTTTCTAAAACTGTTTGAATGGTGTCTGTGAGTATAACAGAACTCAAATGGCAGGTCAAAACCTGAGAGATTCCTTTACAGGAAGTGGCCTGTCTGACCATTTCTTGAACTTCTTTTCCATCTCTATCATTTACTAAGGATCTCTGCTCTAACGTGACACTTCCCACGTCGTCCATAGGCGCTCAGAGCCCGGGAAAAAACAGAATGTCGTCATTCCAACCCCAGGCTGAAACACATTATCGCCTTTCTCAAGTGGCCGATCAAGGGACACTGGGCTTATGCGCGTGACCCCGACCGCCCCCGCCTTTGTGATTTTTTCCTCTGTTTGCCGAAAAGGAGATTCCCTGTCGGAATATTATCGCTTTTCTACGAGAAAAATGGCGTAAAAATTGATTTTAAACAGCGGTTGACATGCTTCGAAGTACGGTAATGGAATATTTAGAATTTTATTGTCACGAATTGCGCCATGCGCGCGACACTTCTTTACCATTTCGGATAGTGTCTGGAACGCACGAACAAAACGCCGCTATTCGGATATAACGATGGATTATTTTGGACCAAACCAACATTTGTTATTGAAGTAGACGTCCTGGGAGTGCATTCTGACGAAGACAACAAAATGTAATCAAACTTTTATAATAGTAAATATGATTATGGTGAGTGCTAAACTTGCCGGGTGTCTAAATAGCGAGCCCGTGATGCCTGGGCTATGTACTTAGAATATTGCAAAATGTGCTTTCACCAAAAAGCTATTTTAAAATCGGACATATCGAGTGCATAGAGGAGTAATGTATCTATAATTCTTAAAATAATTGTTATGCTTTTTGTGAACGTTTATCGTGAGTAATTTAGTAAAATGTTAGCGAATTCCCCGGAAGTTTGCTAGTTCTGAACGTCACATGCTAATGTAAAAAGCTGGTTTTTGATATAAATATGAACTTGATTGAACAAAACATGCATGTATTGTATAACATAATGTCCTAGGGTTGTCATCTGATGAAGATCATCAAAGGTGAGTGCTGCATTTAGCTGTCTTCTGGGTTTTGGTGACATTATATGCTGGCTTGAAAAATGGGTGTCTGATTATTTCTGGCTTGGTACTCTGCTGACATAATCTAATGTTTTGCTTTCGTTGTAAAGCCTTTTTGAAATCGGACAGTGTGGTTAGATTAACGAGAGTCTTGTCTTTAAATAGCTGTAAAATAGTCATATGTTTGAGAAATTGAAGTAATAGGATTTTTAAGATTTTGAAAATCGCGCCACAGGCTGCAAGTCACAGCATTTTAAAGACAAGACTCTCCTTTATCTAACCACACTGTCCGATTTCAAAAAGGCTTTACAGTGAAAGCAAAACATTAGATTATGTCAGCAGAGTACCAAGCCAGAAATAATCAGACACCCATTTTTCAAGCTAGCATATAATGTCACAAAAACCCAGAAGACAGCTAAATGCAGTACTAACCTTTGATGATCTTCATCAGATGGCACACATAGGACAATACATGCATGTTTTGTTCAATCAAGTTCATATTTATATAAAAAAAACAGCTTTTTACATTAGCATGTGACGTTCAGAACTAGCATACCCCCCGCAAACTTCTGGGGAATTTGCTAACAATTTACTAAATTACTCACGATAAACGTTCACAAAAAGCATAACAATTATTTTAAGAATTATAGATACAGAACTCCTCTATGCACTTGATATGTCCGATTTTAAAATAGCTTTTTGGTGAAAGCACATTTTGCAATATTCTAAGTACATAGCCCAGCCATCACAGGCTAGCTATTTAGACACCCGGCAAGTTTAGCCTTCACCAAAATCAGATTTACTATTATAAAAGTTTGATTACCTTTTGTTGTCTTCGTCAGAATGCACTCCCAGGACTGCTACTTCAATAACAAATGTTGGTTTGGTCCAAAATAATCCATCGTTATATCCGAATAGCGGCGTTTTGTTCGTGCGTCCCAGACACTATCCGAAATGGTAAATCAGGGTCGTGCGCATGGCGCAATTCGTGACGAAAAAATTCGAAATATTCCATTACTGTACTTCGAAGCATGTCAACCGCTGTTTAAAATCAATTTTTATGCAATTTATCTCGTAAAAAAGCGATAATATTCCGACCGGGAATCTCCTTTTCGGCAAACAGAGGAAAAATCACAAAGACGGGGGCGGCCAGGGCACGCGCCTAAGCCCACAGTCCCTTGATCGGCCACTTGAGAAAGGCGATAATGTGTTTCAGCCTGGAGCTGGGATGACGACATTTAGGTTTGTCCCAGGCTCTGAGCGCCCATGGAAGACGTAAGAAGTGTCACGTTAGAGCAGAGATCCTTTGTAAAAGATAGAGATGGCAAAGAAGTTCAAGAAATGGTCAGACAGGCCACTTCCTGTAAAGGAATCTCTCAGGTTTTGACCTGCCATTTGAGTTCTGTTATACTCACAGACACCATTCAAACAGTTTTAGAAACTTTGGAGTGTTTTCTATCCGAAGCCAAAAGTATATGCATATTCTAGTTACTGGGCAGGAGTAGTAACCAGATTAAATCGGGTACGTTTTTTATCCAGCCGTGAAAATACTGCCCCCTAGCCATAAGAGGTTAAGGGGGAAAATGTAAATGTCTTGGAATTGCCTAGTCAAAGCTCAGACCTCAATCCAATTCATAATCTGTGGTATTACATTTACATTTTAGTCATTTAGCAGACGCTCTTATCCAGAGCGACTTACAGTAGTGAATGCATACATTCTTTCCGTACTGGTTCCCCGTGGGAATCGAACCCACAACCCTGGCGTTGCGAACACCATGCTCTACTAACTGAGACGTAAAGATTGCTGTACACCAGCTGAACCCATCCAAATTGAAGGAGCTGGCGCAGTTTTTCCTTGAAGAATGGGCAAAAATCCCAGTGGCTGGATGTGCCAAGCTTATAGAGACATACCCCAAGAGACTTGCAGCTGTAATTGCTGCAAAAGGTTGCTCTACAAAGTATTGACTTTGGGGGGATGAATAGTTATGCACGCTCAAGTTCTGTTTTTGTGTCTTATTTCTTGTTTGTTTCACAATAAAATATATATTGCATCTTCAAAGTGGTAGGCATGTTGTGTAAATCAAATTATACAAACCCCCCAAAAATCTATTTTAATTCCATGTTGTAAGGCAACAAAATAGGAAAAATGCCAAGGGGGTGAATACTTTCGCAAGCCACTGTATGTGTGGTACCTCCACTCATTTCACTTCGGTCTTTCGGTGGACCTACTCTCCCCATGTAGAGCCCCACCAGCCACTATACTTTAATTTAATTCACAAGGTATTACAAACTAACCACAGTATTTTAGTGGCAGTCTTTCTCCAAGGCATTTACAATGACATAATCCACAGACTTTTGGTACATTTGGAGAATTGGAACTTAAAAGCACTAAAAAGGCATTGCGACTCAAAGTATGAAGTATTTTCTTTATGTTTTTTCTCAGTTCTCGTTAAGTGTTTGCTCAGCCTACGTGTTCACACATTCTATATATGTAATGTCTACAATAACTATGTTTTCATACGATTCTTCCATATCCATGGGAGGTCCAGCTCCCTCATATGACACATCTGCTAATAAGTTTTATCTGGTTCTTCATGACAGACGGAAATGACAAGGTTAACATTGATTCTATACAAATAAAGGCCAACAGAATCCATCATATTGCATGAAATGTGCACAGGCTTCATGATGGCAAAAAAGCATATGCTTCTTGAACATTTAAAGAGATGGTCAGCAGATGTGGTTTTCCTGCAAGAGTTACACTTAAAAAAAGATGCATTGAATATTTAAAGAGGAGCTGGGCTGGAGAGGCCTACACTTTCACCTACTATAGTAACAGCAGAGGGTTAGGCATCATGATGAAAAATAATACTTCCTTTTCCCTTATATCCCAGCACACGGACAAAGAAGGATATTTTACAATGTTGTATTGTACCTTACATGGTGAAAAATACACATTGATTTCACTGTATTTCCCAGTAGGTGCAAATCCTGACTGGTTTCATCTCTGCCTGGTATGGCAACTGCTCTGCAACTAACTGTAAGGCGCTACAGAGGGTAGTGCGTACGGCCAAGAACATCACCTTGTTCCTGGCATCCAGGACCTATATACTAGGCGGTGTCAGAGGAAGGCCCAAAAAATTGTCAAAGACTCCAGTCACCCAAATCATAGACTGTTCTTTCTGCTACCGCAAAGCAAGCGGTACTAGAACACAAAGTCTAGGTCAAAAAGGCTCCTTAATAGCTTCGACCCCCAAGTCATAAAACTGCCGAACAACTAATCAAATGGCCACCCAGACTATTTACATTGACCCCCCCCCCTTTGTTTTTACACTGCTGCTAATCGCTGTTTATTATCTATGCATAGTCACTTTATAAATTACCTTGACAAACCTGTACCCCCGCATATTGACTCGGTACCGGTACCCCCTGTATGTAGATTCGTTATTGTTATGTAAATGTGTTGTGTTCCTTTTTGATTGATTAGATTTTTAAAATTAAGTTTTATTAGTAAATATTTTATTAACTCTATTTCTTGATCTGCATTGTTGGTTAAGGGTTTGCAAGTAAGCATTTCACGGGAAGGTATACATACACCTTGTATCGGCACAAATACTATTTGGCTTGATCTGCTGTTTTTAGATTGAATTCTATCTATATTAGATAATCCTGATAGGAACTACCGTAAATTCCGGACTATAAGCCACAACTTGTTTCCCACGCTTTGAACCTCGCGGCTTAAACAATGACCCGGCTAATATATGGATTTTTCCCGCTTGAAATTTTTTTTCTTCCAAAAAAACACATTCTGTGACGTGCTCAGTTTTTTGGCGGCATGAAGCCTTCATTAGACCAATGAAATTGCCGAACGGGTTAAGGTCAAACAACTTTTTTGTTTACTGTTTAGATTAAATCAAGCGCTCTCAAACTTCCCATCATTCTGATTACGGTAGTCATTTTGTCACCCTCATCATGGCAAAGACACGGAGAAATGCATATGATGCAGCTTTCAAGTTGAGGGCTATTGATCTGGCTGTTGGAAAAGGAAATAGAGCTGCTGCACGGGAGATTGGTCTTAATGAGTCGATGATAAGACGTTGGAAACAGCAGCGTGAGGAATTGACTCAGTGCAAAAAGACAACTAAAGCTTACTGCTACTTTTTTATTTTTTGTTACAAGCCGTGTTTCGTTAAAGCCTATTTATTTTTGTTACAAGCTGTGTTTCGTTAAAGCCTGTGTAAAGTTCATTTGTTTCAATGTACCGGTAGGCACCTGCGGCTTAACAGTGGGTGCGGCTTATATTCAGGTGCGCTTAACAGTCCGTAAATGACGGTATTATCTTAGCTGGCGACCTAAACCACACATTAAGCAAGTTAGACAAACAGCAAAAAAAAGGCTAATTCAAGAGGCTGAAAAATGTAATCTTTACAAATAATTTGCTGGACACCTGACCTGGAGATTACTCTTCCCAAATACAAAAGACTACACATATCAAATCAAACTTTATTTGTCACATGCGCCGAATACAACAAGTGTAGATGTTACTGTGAAATGCTTACTTACAGGCCCTTAACCAACAGTGCAGTTCAAGAAGCATACCGAAAATATTTACAAAAAAATAAAAAATACAATAAAATAAAATAACAATAATGAGGCTATATACAGGGGTACGGTACCAAGTCAATGTGCGGGGTACAGGTTAGTCGAGTTAATTTGTACATGTAGATAGGGGTGAAGTGACTATGCATAGATAATAAACAGCGAGTTTCAGCGGTGGGTGTCAATGTGAATAGTCCGGTGGCCATTTGGTTAATTGTTCAGCAGTCTTATGGCTTGGGGGTAGAAGCTGTTAAGGATCCATTTGGTCCAATCCGGTACCACTTGCCATGCGGAAGCAGAGAAAACAGCCTATGACTTGGGTTACTGGAGTCTGACAACTTTTTGGGCTTTCCTCTGACACCGCCTATTATATAGGTCCTGGATGGCAGGAAGCTTGGCCTCGGTGATGTACTGGGCCATACGCACTACACTCTGTAGCACCTTACAGTCAGATGCCGAGCAGTTGCCATACCAGGCAGTCATGCAACCGGTCAGGATGCTCTTGATGGTTCAGCTGTAGAACTTTTTGAGGATCTGGGGACCCATTCCAAATCTTTTCAGTCTCCTGTGTGGGAGAAGGTGTTGTCGTGCCCTCTTCACAACTGTCTTGGTGTGTTTGGACCATGATAGTTTGATGGTGATGTGGACACCAAGGAACATGAAACTCTCGACCCGCTCCCCTACATCCCTGTTGATGTTAATGGGGGCCAGTTCGGTCCGCCTTTTCCTGCAGTCCATGATCAGCTCCTTTGTCTTTCTCACATTGAGGGAGAGGTTGTTTTCCTGGCACCACATTGCCAGGTCTCTGACCTCCTCCCTATAGGCTGTCTCATCATTGTCGGTGATCAGGCCAACCACTGTTGTGTCGTCAGCAAACTTAATGGTGGTGTTGGAGTCGTGTTTGGCCATGCAGTCGTGGGTGAACAGGGAGTACAGGAGGGGACTAAGTACACAGCCCTGAGGGGCCCCCATGTTGAGGATCAGTGTGGCAGATGTGTTGTTGCCTACCCTTACCACCTGGGGGCGGCCAGTCAGGAAGTCCAGGATCCAGTTGCAGAGGGATGTGTTTTAGTCCTAGGGTCCTTAGCTTAGTAAAGAGCTTTGTGGGCACTATGCTGTTGAACACTGAGCTGTATTCAATGAACAGCATTCTCACATATGTGTTCCTTTTGTCCAGGTGGGAAAGGGAAGTGTGAAGTGCGATTGAGATTGCGTCATCTGTGGATCTGTTGGGGCGGTATGTGAACTGGAGTGGGTCTGGGGTATCCAGGAGAATACTGTTGATGTGAGCCATGACCAGCCTTTCAAAGCACTTCATGGCTACCGACCTGAGTGCTATGGGGCGGTAATCATTTAGGCAGATTACCTTCGCTTCCTTGGGCACAGGGACTATGGTGGTCTGCTTGAAACATGTAGATATTACAGACTGGGTCAGGAAGAGGTTGAAAATGTCAGTGAAGACACTTGCCAGTTGGTCCGCACATGCTTTGAGTACACGCCCTGGTAATCCATCTGTCCCTGCGGCTTTGTGAATTTTGACCTGTTTAAAGGTCTTGCTTACATCGACTACTGAGAGCGTTATCAAACAGGCATCCATAGTAGCTGGTGCTCTCGTGCATGCTTTAGTGTTGCTTTCCGGCCCTCTTGTGGACGCAATCGCTACCGCACTGCACACTGCACTAACCAAACTGGACAGGAGGAATACCTACGTAAGAATGCTGTTCATCGATTACAGCTCAGCATTTAACACCATAGTGACCTCCAAACTCATCATTAAGCTCGAGACCCTGGATCTCGACCCCGCCCTGTGCAACTGACTTTCTGACGGGCCGCCCCCAGTTGTTGAGTGTAGGAAACATCTCCACCCCACTGATCCTCAACACTGGGGCCCCACAAGGGTGTGTTCTCAGCCCTCTCCTGTACTCCCTGTTCACCCATGACTGCGTGGTCATGCACGCCTCCAACTCAATCATGAAGTTTGCAGACGACACTACGGTGGTAGGCTTGATTACCAACAACAACGAGACGGCCTACAGGGAGGAGGTGAGGGCCCTTGGAGTGTCGGTGTCAGGAAAATAACCTCACACTCAACGTCAACAAAACAAAGGAGATGATCGTGGACTTCAAGAAACAGCAGAGGGAGCACCCCCCACCCCTATCCACATTGACGGGACAGTAGTGGAGAAGGTGGAAAGTTAAGTTC
The DNA here is from genome assembly GCF_965601325.2 of Salmo salar. Taxonomy (NCBI): domain Eukaryota; kingdom Metazoa; phylum Chordata; class Actinopteri; order Salmoniformes; family Salmonidae; genus Salmo; species Salmo salar. The sequence goes on from NC_138300.1 coordinate 71,245,532, forward strand.
CTCAGCGTACTCATCACGGACAAACTGAAATGGTCCACCCACACAGACAGCGTGGTGAAGGTGCAACAGCACCTCTTCAACATCAGGAGGCTGAAGAAATGTGGCTTGTCACCAAAAACACTCTCAAACCTTTACAGATGCACAATCGAGAGCATCCTGTCGGGCTGTATCACCGTCTGGTACGGCAACTGCTCCGCCCACAACCACCCACAACCGTAAGGCTCTCCAGACGGTAGTGAGGTCTGCACAACGCATCACCGGGGGCAAACTACCTGCCCTCCAGGACACCTACACCACCAGATGTCACAGGAAGGCCAAAAAGATCATCAAGGACAACATCCACCCGAGCCACTGCCTGTTCACCCCGCTATCATCCAGAAGGCGAGGTCAGTACAGGTACATCAAAGCTAGGACCGAGAGACTGAAAAACAGCTTCTATCTCAAGGCCATCAGACTGTTAAACATCCATCACTAACACTGAGTGGCTTCTGTCAACATGCAGACTCAATCTCTAGCCACTTTTATAATTAATATTTGGATGTAATAAATGTATCACTAGTCACTTAAACAATGCCACTTTATATAATGCTTACATACCCTACATTACTCATCTCATATGTATATACTGTACTCTATACCATCTACTGCACCTTGCCTATGCTGTTTGGCCATCGCTCATCCATATATTTATATGTACATATTCTTAATCATTCCTTTACACTTGTGTGTAAGTTAGTTGTTGTGAAATTGTTAGATTACTTATTAAATATTACTGCACGGTCGGAACTAGAAGCACAAGCATTTCACTACACACGCATTAACATCTGCTAACCATGTATATGTGATGAATAAAATTTGATTTGATTAATCAAACAAGGTTTATTACAAACAAATACGAGAACATGTTTCAGTATAATACAATACACTAAAAACAATATGAAGATGTATCACTAACGGCTGTTGATGCCGAAAAGGCTTGACTGTCTTGAATAGCCTTTCTACTGAAAACTTTGAAACCCTTCAACTTTCCAGCTAATATAATTCAATTCATATTATATAAATATCCTAAACAGAAATATACACAAATAATACGTTATCTGAAGAAATTGCTTTAGAAAGGGGCACGAGACATGGATGTTCTCTCTCTCCCCTCCTGTTTGCATATGCAATTGAGCTGCTTGCAGAAAGAATTAGACAGAACCCAAACATAAACATAAACTATCAGTATTGGTAAAGATGAATATAAACTAAACTTATTCACCAATGATCTCCTGATACACCTGACTAATGTTAAAAACGCAATGCCCTGCTGTTAAAAATATTTTCTGAAAACTCCACAATCTCAGGATCTAAAATGAATGAGGAAAAAATGGAAATAATGGCAATAGGTGAAAAATATAATATCTCATTATCTACATTAATCCTTTAAGTGGACCACAAACAATAGTAAATACTTAGGATGCTAAATAAGTGACAACAAACAACAAATATTATATTTAAAGATAACTCCATCCCATTACTCAACAACGTGGAATCAGATCTAATTAAATGGAACCATCTTCTCATAAATCTTACATGTAAAATAAACCTCTTTAGAATGGAATGGCTACCAAAGTGTTTATATTTATTTTAGTAATACGAAGACAAAGACATTCTTTAAAAAAAGTATACTCAGCCATAACAGACGTTATATGGACAAATAAAACTCATAGAATAAATAGGAAAGTTAAGTCCAAAGGTTGTTTTAACCTTGCATCAACTTACCACCCAAGGCTTTTATTGCGACTAATGAGGAACAATGGTACATATTGAAGATGCACATGCTCATCCCCATAATCTTTTCACGTGTCTGTTTTCAGAGGATGGAGCTAAGAACATTGACAACTTCATAGCTAAGAACACTATAACAATATGGAAGAAAATGAAATGGATAAATTGGCCTAAATGGAAAACTAAAAGGCATACAATGACTTGGTACTATGATCTAAAATTATTTCCATGACAGAATTAGAGCAATGTTGAGGAAATTCTATTTGAGTCAGAAAATGATACTCGTATGATAGATAAGATATACAAAACCATGCAAAATCCTATCCAACTGACAAACTATTGGAACCAAGACCTAAAAGTAATTGATATTGGCACAAGATGGAGGGAGTGTTGGACGATAACTAACAAAATTACAGTTAACGAAAATGTACGCTTAATCCAGTAAAAACTAATGTACAGAATTTATTATCCAGAAAATACAAAAATCACTAATTCGACAACACAACAGTAGAGTCATGTCTGAAGTGTAACAGTGACTCAATGATGCATGCCTTCTGGGAGTGCTATAAAGTCCAAAAGTTAAATTGGCTGTCAGAAGTTTTACAATATCAATTTACTTTTACTCTGTCTACCTGCATATTTCAAGACATCGCATTTGAGGATGTGGTTGGATACCCACTGCGTTGAACCATACTTTTCTCATCAAACATTCTCTGGTCTGATGAAACCAAGATTGAACTCTTTGGTCTGAATGCCAAGCATCCCATCTGGAGGACACCTGGCACCGTCCTGAAGGTGAAGCATGGTGGTGGTAGCATCATTCTGTGGGGATGTTTTTCAGTGGCAGGGACTGTGACACTAGTCAGGATCGAGGGAAAGATACAGTGCCTTAGGAAAGTATTCAGACCCCTCTGCGTTTTCCACATTTTGTTACGTTACAGCCTTATTCTAAAATTGATTAAATCGTGATTTTCTCTCATCAATCTACACACAATACCCAATAATGACAAAACAACAACAGTTGTGTTTTTTTGGCTTATTTATTAAATATAAAAAATAGAAACATGACATTTACATAAGTATTCAGACCCTTTACTAAGCAATTACAGTATAGCCTTGAGTCCTCTTGGGTATGATGCTACAAGCTTGGCACACCTGTATTTGGAAAGTTCCTCCCATTCTTCTCTGCAGATCATCTCATGCTCTGTAAGAGTGGATGGGGAGCATTGCCGCACAACCTAATACAGAGTGCTCAGGACCTCAGACTGGGGCAACAGTTCACCTTCCAACAGGACAACGACCCTAAGCACACATCCAAGACAACACAGGAGTGGCTTCGGGACAAGTCTGAATGTCCTGCTTTTTCATAATGGGTTATTGTGTGTAGATTGATGAGGAGGAAAAAACTATGTGGATAAAGTCAAAGGGTACTTTCCGAATGCACTCTATTTGGTCTTGAGTTTTAGTTTATTGGCCTGCTGAAAGGTGAATTTGTCTCCCAGTGTCAATAGGAAAGGAGACTGAAGCAGGTGTTCCTCTAAAATTTTACCTGTGCTTAATTTTACATTTACAAGTATTTCAATTTTTTTGTCATTTAACAGACTCTTATCCGGAATGATTTACAGTTAGTACATTCGCCTCTATTAACTTTATTCCGTTTCTTTTTATCAACAAAAAAACCTCCTTAGTCCTTGCCGATGATGAGCATATCCAAAACATGATGCAGCAAACACAATGCTTGAAAGTATGAAGAGTGGTACTCAGTGATGTGTTGTGTAGGATTTGCTACAAACATAATGCTTTTTATTTAGGACAAAAAGTAGATTTCTTTGCCACATTATTGTTTCATATTATTTTGGAATACCTAAAGGGGTCCTAAAATTCCACATCAAATAGCTAAACAACCCCAAATCCGTTAACACGGGCACCCTCATAGATATCATCCTGACCAACCTGCCCTCTAAATACACCTCTGCTGTCTTCAACCAGGATCTCAGCGATCCCTGCCTCATTGCCTGCGTCGGTAATGTGTCTGTGGTCAAACGACCACCACTCATCACTGTCAAACGCTCCCTAAAACACTTCAGCGAGCAGGCCTTTCTAATCGACCTGGCCCGGGCATCCTGGAAGGATATTGCCCTCATTCCGTCAGTAGAGGATGCCTGGTTAATCTTTAGAAGTGCTTTCTTTACCATCTTAAATAAGCATACACCATTCAAAAAATGTAGAACCAGGAACAGATATAGCCCTTGGTTCACTCCAGACCTGACTGCCCTTGACCAGCACAAAAACATCTTGTGGCGTACTGCATTAGCATCGAATAGACCCCGCGATATGCAACTTTTCAGGGAAGTCAGGAACCAATATACACAGGCAGTTTGGAAAGCAAAGCCTATCATTTTCAAACAGAAATTTGCATCCTGTAGCACAAACTCCAAAAAGTTCTGGGACACAGTAAAGTCCATGGAGAATAAGAGCACCTCCTCCCAGCTGCCCACTGCACTGAGGCTAGGAAACACTGTCACCACCGATAAATCCACGGTAATTGATAATTTCAAGAAGCATTTTTTCTACGGCTGGCCATGTTTTCCACCTGGCTACCCCAAACCCCGGTCAATAGCCCTGCAAAACCCCACAGCAACTTGCCCAAGCCTCCTCCATTTCTCCTTCACCCATATCCAGATAGCTGATGTTCTGAAAGAGTTGCAAAATCTGGACCCCTACAAATCAGCTGGGCTAGACAATCTGGACCCTCTCTTTCTAAAATTATCCACCGCAATTGCTGCAACCCCTATTACTAGCCTGTTTAAACTCTCTTTCCTATCGTTTGAAATCCCCAAAGATTGGAAAGCTGCCACGGTCATCCCCCTCTTCAAAGGGGGAGACACTCGACACCCAAACTGTTACAGACCTATATCTATCCTACCCTGCCTTTCTAAGGTCTTCGAAAGCCAAGTCAACAAACAGATCACCGACCATTTCGAATCCCACCGTACCTTCTCCACTATGCAATCTGTATTCCGAGCTGGTCATGGGTGCACCTCAGCCATGCTCAAGGTCCTAAACGATATCATAACCGCCATCGATAAAAGACAATACCGTGCAGTCGTATTCATCGACCTGGCCAAGGCGTTCGACTCTGTAAGTCACCATATTCTTATCGGCAGACTCGACAGCCTTGGTTTCTTAAATGACTGCCTCGCCTGATTCACCAACTAATTCAGTGTGTCAAATCGGAGGGCCTGTTGTCCGGACTTCTGGCAGTCTCTATGCGGGTGCCACAGGGTTTAATTCTCGGGCCGTCTCTTATCTCTGTATACATCAATGATGCTGGTGATTCTCTGATCCACTTCTATGCAGAAAACACCATTCTGTAAACTTCTGGCCCTTCTTTGGACACTAACCTAACCTCCAGACGATTGTCAATGCCATATAACACTCCTTCTGTCGTCTCCAACTGCTGTTAAATGCAAGTAAAACTAAATGCATGCTCTTCAAACGATCGCTGCCTGCACATGCCCACCCGTCCAGCATCACTACTCTGGACGGTTCTGACTTAGAATATGTGGACAACTACAAATACCTATGTGTCTGGTTAGACTGTAAACTCTCCTTCCAGACTCACATTAACCTGTCTGGGCAAGGTGGGACGTTTGCCAGTGGAATCGAGTCGCGCGAAAGTGGAATCGATTCGCGCGAAATACAAAACCTCATAAATGCTATAACTTCAATTTCTCAAACATATGACTATTTGCACCATTTTATAGATACACCTCTCCTGAATTGAACCATGTTGTCCGATTTCAAAAAGGCTTTACAGCAAAAGCAAAACATTAGATTATGTTAGGAGAGTGCCCTGCCAAAATAAATCACACTGCCATTTTCAAAGCAACTACATGCATCACAAATACCCAAAACACAGCTAAATGCAGCACTAACCTTTGACAATCTTCATCAGATGACACTCCTAGGACATCATGTTACACAATACATGCATCTTTTGTTCGGTAAAGTTCATATTTATATATAAAAACAGCATTTTACATCGGCGCGTGACGTTCAGAAAATATTTGCCCTCAAATGCTTCCGGTGAATTAGCGCCACAATTTACAAATTACTATTCGAAAACATTGTTAAAATGTAATATTGTCATTCAAAGAATTATAGATTAACATCTCGTGAATGCAACCACATTGCCAGATTTAAAAATAACTTTACTGGGAAATCACACTTTGCAATAAACGACGTGGTATGCTCAGAAAAATAGGCTAGGCGATACATGTTAGCACCATCTTGGAACAATCTAAAATCATAAATAATATTGTAAATATTCCCTTACCTTTGATTATCTTCATCAGAAGGCACTTCCAGAAATCCCAGGTCCACAATAAATGTGGTTTTGTTCGAAAAAGTTAATAATTTATGTCCCAATAGTTCCTTCTTGTTAGCACGTTCCGAAGGCTACTCATAATGTACTGAAGCGCGCTGGACTTGTTGTCACGAATGTGCAAAAAATATATATTTTTGTTCGTTCAAACATGTCAAACGTTGTTTAACCTCTTACATCTAGACGTTCCGCTAGCGGAACACCTGCTCCAACATCCAATGATAGGCGTGGCGCGAATTACAAATTCCTCAAAAATACAAAAACTTCAATTTTTCAAACATATGACTATTTCACAGCATTTTAAAGATAAGACTCTCCTTTATCTAACCACACTGTCCGATTTCAAAAAGGCTTTACAACGAAAGCAGAACATTAGATTATGTCAGCAGAGTACCAAGCCAGAAATAATCAGACACCCATTTTTCAAGCTAGCAGATAATGTCACAAAAACCCAGAAGACAGCTAAATGCAGCACTAACCTTTGTTGATCTTCATCAGATGACAACCCTAGGACATTATGTTATACAATACATGCAAGTTTTGTTCAATCAAGTTCATATTTATATCAAAAACCAGCTTTTTACATTAGCATGTGACGTTCAGAACTAGCATACCCCCCGCAAACTTCCGGGGAATTTGCTAACAATTTACTAAATTACTCACGATAAACGTTCACAAAAAGCATAACAATTATTTTAAGAATTATAGATACAGAACTCCTCTATGCACTGGATATGTCCGATTTTAAAATAGCTTTTTGGTGAAAGCACATTTTGAAATATTCTAAGTACATAGCCCAGGCATCACGGGCTAGCTATTTAGACACCCGGCAAGTTTAGCACTCACCAATATCAGGTTTACTATTATAAAAGTTTGATTACCTTTTGTTGTCTTCGTCAGAATGCACTCCAAGGACTGCTACTTCAATAACAAATGTTGGTTTGGTCCAAAATAATCCATCGTTATATCCGAATAGCGGCGTTTTGTTCGTGCGTCCCAGACACTATCTGAAATGGTAAATCAGGGTCGTGCGCATGGCGCAATTCGTGACAAAAAAAATCTAAATATTCCATTACCGTACTTCGAAGCATGTCAACCGCTGTTTAAAATCCATTTTTATGCCATTTTTCTCGTAAAAAAGCGATAATATTCCGACCGGGAATCTCCTTTTAGCTAAACAGAGGAAAGTAAACAAAGCTTTCGGTCGACGCGGGCACGAGCCTGAGTCTCACAGTACTGTAACCAGCCACTACCCAAACGCGCTACTTTTTTTCAGCCAGAGCCTGCAAAGCCACGATTCAGCTTTTTACCGCCTTCTGAGACCCTATGGCAGCCGTAGGAAGTGTCACGGGACAGCTAAGATCCTCACTCTTCAATAAACAGAGACAAGAAGAACGACACCTTGTCAGACAGGCCACTTCCTGCCTGAAACCTTGTCAGGTTTTTGCCTGCCAAATGAGTTCTGTTATACTCACAGACACCATTCAAACAGTTTTAGAAACTTTAGGGTATTTTCTATCCATATGTAATAAGTATATGCATATTCTATTTACTGGGTAGGAGTGGTAACCAGATTAAATCGGGTACGTTTTTTTATCCGTCCGTGAAAATACTGCCCCCTAGCCATAACAGGTTAAGCATCTCCAATCCCAAATTAAATCTAGAATTGGCTACCTATTTCGCAACAAAGCAATCTTCACTCATGCTGCCAAACATACCCTTTTAAAACTGACTATCCTGCCAATCCTGTACTTCGGCGATGTCATTTACAAAATAACCTCAAAATTGGATGCAGTCTATCACAGTGCCATCCGTTTTGTCACCAAAGCCCCATATACTACCCACCACTGCGACCTGTATGCTCTTGTTGGCTGGCCCTCGCTTCATATTCGTCTACTTGGTCAAGGTCAACTATAAGTCTTTGCTAGGTAAAGCCCCGCATTATCTCAGCTCACTGGTCACCATAGCAGCACCCACCCGTAGCACACGCTCCAGAAGGTATATTTCACTGGTCACCCCCAAAGCCAATTCCTCTTTGGCCGCTTTTCCTTCCAGTTCTCTGCTGCCAATGACTGGAATGAATTGCAAAAAATCACTGAAGCTGGAGACTCATATCTCCCTCACTAACTTTAAGCATCAGCTGTCAGAACAGCTCACAGATCATTGCACCTGTCTGTAAATAGCCCATCCAACTACCTCATCCCCATATTGTTATTTTTTTTTGCTCCTTTGCACCCCAGTATCTCTTCTTTCACATTCATCTTCTGCACATCTGTCACTCCAGTGTATAATTGCTAAATTGTAATTACTTTGCCACTATTGCCTTACCTCCCTAATCTTACCTCATTTGCACACACTGTATATAGAGTATATAGATTTCTTTCTATTGTGTTATTGACTGTACGTTTGTTTATTCCATGTGTAACTCTGTGTTGTTTGTTTCACACTGCTTTGCTTTATCTTGGCCAGGTCGCAGTTGTAAATGAGAACTTGTTCTCAACTGGCCTACCTGGTTAAATAAAGGTCAAATAAAGTAAAAATAAAAAAAATATCCATGATATGACCATCTTAAAACAATTCCTCGTGTTATCTTAGTTCCATATGTTAGCGTCAGGTTTCATTATTTGTTAATTTGTAAACATTTATGGAAACAAAATTCCACTTTGATATTGTTGGGTACTGTGTGTAGATCAGTTGCACAAAATTGTTATGCCATTGTAAATGCTTTCTTTGTGTCATCATGAGATTTGCTGTGGAGGGAAAATAATTTAGTGGTGAGTGCACACAGTCTTCCAATTTGGCTCAAAGTACTATTTGTTCTTTCCCTGGCTGAAGTCACACTCAGGAACACATGCTTGATTTACACTGGACAATACATGTAGTTCCGAGGGGCTGTTCACAACAATGTGTATGAAATTTACAACTGCTCGTGGGAATGATGCAACCTCCATCCCCTCATCCAATACATACGTACGAGCAGACATTACATTTACATTTACGTCATTTAGCAGACGCTCTTATCCAGAGCGACTTACATTGCATACATTTCATAAAAAATGTTTTCCTTCCGGTCCAGTGACGCAGACATTGATGCCTTAGGTGAAAATCCCTGCAGAGCACTTCAACATCTCTTTAGGGATTAATGGGCCACCATCTGAATTCTGACTACCACATCCCCTCTTTCAGTGCAGCCTCGATAAAAGAAAGAGCAAAGTAATTGGAGCGAAAGCTATGACAGAATCTGTGTGCATCCCAGGTAATGCCTTGAGACAATTATCGGAATAAATAGGGACAGCACGCTATGTTGAGATGGCAAGGTACCTGCATTGCATATACTGGAAAATCCCAAACAAGTATCATGAGAAGAAATGGACTGGGTGGTATGACGACACAGGGACTAAGATCAAAATTCAAAATGAATTGCACCGCAGAAAAAAGAAAAGATGATACAATCGCTAAAAAATCTGTTTCGAATAATGCCCTTCATTACAGACATAGGCACAAACAGGTTTCAATTATGGGAATTCCAGACTGATAACGTGAAGTGAAACAACAATACTCCAGAAGTCGAATGCACTCATCACTTAGAAATGCAGTGAGTAACTTTTCATGCTCTATGCGTCCCGCTCCCCTTCCCTCCATCCCAGCCTTCATGTCTTTATACCGCAGGGCAAATGTGCTCTCGAACCTTTGTTTTTCTTGGCTGTCTTTGAAACACTGTGCCTTTTTCAAGACCTCTCCATGTTTTTATATGCTGAATGGGCAATCTGGTATCAATCTAATACAAAGTCACACCAGCATTACATGTTAACATTTACAAAAATGCTGCTATTTTAAGATATTAAAGATATAAATAAATTTACCTGCATTGAATCAAATAAACCGGCATCTCAAAAATAAAATAAAGTCAAATCAATGTTTCATAAAAAATGAATAGTAGATCTGACTTCTATTTGGCACCCTTATAGGCACCGGTCTCCAACCGAGTATCAAAACCATTTGATCACTTGGCTACATAGCTGATACCTGCTGGACTGTTCATTAATCACGGTACTCCGTTTTGTTTATTTTTGTTTATCTGTCGGCCCCAGCCTCGAGCTCAGTCCCTGTGTGCAGTTAACTGACCCTCTCTGCCAATTACTCGCCATTTTACCTGTTTTTGTTGTCTTAGCTGATTAGCTGTTGTTGTCTTAGCTAGCTCTCCCAATCAACACATTTGATTGCTTTATGCCTGGCTTTATGGTTCTCTCTTAGGTCAATATGCCTTGTAAACTGTTATTTAGGATAGTTATCATTGTTTTAGTTCACTGCAGAGTCCCTAGTCCCACTCAACATGCCTCAGATACCTCTTTTGTCCCACCTCCCACACATGCGGTGACCTCACCCAGCATAACTATTGCGTCCAGAGATGCAACCTCTCTTATCATCACTCAATGCCTAGGTTTACCTCCACTGTACCCGCACCCTACCCTACCATCTGTACATTATGCCCTGAATCTATCCTACCCACGCCCAGAAATCTGCTCCTTTTATTCTCTGTCCCCAACGCACTAGACAACCAGTTTTGATAGCCTTTAGACGTACCCTCATCCTACTCCTCCTCTGTTCCTCGGGTGATGTGGAGGTTAACCCAGGCCCTGCGTGTCCCCAGGCGCACTCATTTGTTGACTTTTGTAACCGTAAAAGCCTTGGTTTCATGCATGTTAACATGAGAAGCCTCCTCCCTAAGTTTGTTTTACTCACTGCTTTAGCACACTCCGCCAACCATGATGTCCTTGCCGTGTCTGAATCCTGGCTTAGGAAGGCCACCAAAAATTCTGAGATTTCCATACCCAACTTCAACATTTTCCGTCAAGATAGAACTGCCAAAGGGGGAGGAGTTAGCCTGCAAAGTTCTGTCATATTTTACAGGTCTATGCCCAAACAGTTCGAGCTTCTAATTTTAAAAATGAATCTCTACAGACATAACTCTCTCACTGTTGCCGCCTGATATATACTCCCCTCAGCTCCCAGCTGTGCCCTGGACACCATATGTGAATTGTTTGCCCCCATCTATCTTCAGAGTTTGTTCTGTTAGGTGACCTAAACTGGGATATGCTTAACACCCCGACCGTCCTACAATCTAAGGTAGATGCCCTCAATCTCACGCAAATTATCAAGGAACCCACCAGGTACAACCCTAAATCCGTAACCAGGGGCACCCTCAGATATTATCCTTACCAACTTGCCCTCCAAATACACCTCTGCTGTTATCAATCAGGATCTCAGTGATCACTGCCTCATTGCCTGCATCTGCTATGGGTCCGCGGTCAAACGACCACCCCTCATCACTGTCAAACGCTCCCTAAAACACTTCTGCGAGCAGGGCTTTCTAATCAACCTGGACCTGGTATCCTGGAAGGATATTGACCACATCCCGTCAGTTGAGGATACCTGGTCGATCTTTAAAAGTAATTTCCTCACCATCTTAAATGAGCATGCCCCTTTCAAAAACTGTAGAACTAAGAACAGGTATAGCCCTTGGTTCACTCCAGACCTGACTGCCATCTACAAGCACAAAAACATCCGGTGGCAGACTGCACTAGCATCGAATAGTCCCCGCAATATGCAACTTTTCAGGGAAGTTAGGAACCAATACACGCAGTCAGTTAGAAACAGAAATTTGCATCCTATTGCTCTAACTCCAAAAAGTTTTGGGACACTGTAAAGTCCATAGAGAATAAGAGTACCTCCTCCCAGCTGCCGAATGCACTGAGGCTAGGAAACACGGTCACCACCGATAAATCCACGATAATTGAGAATTTCAAGAAACATTTCTCTACGGCTGGCCATGCTTTCCTCTTGGCTACCCCAACCCCAGTCAACAGCTCCGCACACCCCACAGCTACTTGCCCAAGCCTATCCAGCTTCTACTTCACCCAAATCCAGATAGCAGATGTTCTGAAAGAGCTGCAAAACCCGGACCCGTTCAAATCAGCTGGGCTAGACAATCTGGACCCTCTCTTTCTAAAAGTATCCCCAAAGATTGGAAAGCTGCTGTGGTCATCCCCCTCTTCAAAGGGGGTGACACTCTAGACCCAAACTGTTACAGACCTATATCCATCCTGCCCTGCCTTTCTAAAGTCTTTGAAAGCCAAGTTAACAAACAGATCACCGACCATTTCAAATCCCACCTTAGCTTCTCCGCTGTGCAATCTGGTTTCCGAGGTGGTCACGGGTGCACCTCAGCCACGCTCAAGGTACTAAATGATATCATAACCGCCATCGAAGAAGACAGTACTGTGCAGCATCTTCATCGACCTGGCCAAGGCGTTTGACTCTGTCAATCATCACATTCTTATTGGCAAACTCAACAGCCTTGGTTTCTCAAATGACTGCCTCGCCTGGTTCACCAACTACTTCTCAGACAGAGTTCAGTGTGTCAAATCGGAGGGCCTGTTGTCCGGACCTCTGGCAGTCTCTATGGGGTACCACAGGGTTCAATTCTTGGGCTGACTCTTTTTTCTGTATATATCAACGATGTCGCTCTTTCTGCGGGTGATTCCCTGATCCACCTCTACGCAGATGACACAATTCTGTATTCATCTGTCCCTTATTTGGACACTGTGTTAACAAAACTCCAAACGAGCTTCACTGCCAAACAACACTCATTCCGTGGCCTCCAACTGCTCTTAACCTATTACATCTAGACGTTCCGCTAGCGGAACACCTGCTCCAATATCCAATGATAGGCTGGCGCGAATTACAAATTCCTCAAAAATACAAAAACTTCAATTTTTCAAACATATGACTATTTCACAGCATTTTAAAGACAAGACTCTCCTTTATCTAACCACACTGTCCGATTTCAAAAAGGCTTTACAGCGAAAGCAAAACATTAGATTATGTCAGCAGAGTTCCAAGCCAGAAATAATCAGACACCCATTTTTCAAGCTAGCATATAATGTCACAAAAAACAAAACCACAGCTAAATGCAGCACTAACCTTTGATGATCTTCATCAGATGACAACCCTAGGACATTATGTTATACAATGCATGCATGTTTTGTTCAATCAAGTTCATATTTATATCAAAAACCAGCTTTTTACATTAGCATGTGACGTTCAGAACTAGCATACCCCCCGCAAACATCCGGTGAATTTACTAAATTACTCACGATAAACGTTCACAAAAAACATAACAATAATTTTAAGAATTATAGATACAGAACTCCTCTATGCACTCGATATGTCCGATTTTAAAATAGCTTTTCGGTGAAAGCACATTTTGCAATATTCTCAGTAGATAGCCCAGCCATCACGGCTAGCCATTTAGACACCGACCAAGTTTAGCCCTGATCAAACTCCGATTTACTATTACAAAAGTTTCATTACCTTTGTTGTCTTCGTCAGAATGCACTCCCAGGACTGCTACTTCAATAACAAATGTTGGTTTGGTCCAAAATAATCCATCGTTATATCCGAATAGCGGTGTTTTGTTCGTGCATTCCAGACACTATCCGAAATGGTAAAGAAGGGTCGTGCGCATGACGCAATTCGTGACAAAAAAATTCTAAATATTCCATTACCGTACTTCGAAGCATGTCAACCGCTGTTTAAAATCAATTTTTATGCCATTTTTCTCGTAGAAAAGCGATAATATTCCGACCGGGAATCTCCTTTTCGGCAAACAGAGGAAAAAATCACAAAGACGGGGGCGGCCAGGTCACGCGCCTAAGCCCACAGTCCCTTGATCGGCCACTTGAGAAAGGCGATAATGTGTTTCAGCCTGGGGCTGGGATGACGACATTCAGGTTTTTCCCGGGCTCTGAGCGCCTATGGACGACGTAGGAAGTGTCACGTTAGAGCAGAGATCCTTAGTAAAAGATAGAGATGGCAAAGAAGTTCCAGAAATGGTCAGACAGGCCACTTCCTGTAAAGGAATCTCTCAGGTTTTGACCTGCCATTTGAGTTCTGTTATACTCACAGACACCATTCAACCAGTTTTAGAAACTTTAGGGTGTTTTCTATCCATATATAATAAGTATATGCATATTCTAGTTACTGGGTAGGATTAGTAACCAGATTAAATCGGGTACGTTTTTTATCCAGCCGTGAAAATACTGCCCCCTAGCCATACGAGGTTAACCTGTTTGGGATAGGGGGCAGTATTTTCACGGCCGGATAAAAAACGTACCCGATTTAATCTGGTTATTACTCCTGCCCAGAAACTAGAATATGCATATAATTAGTAGATTTGGATAAACAACACCCTAAAGTTTCTAAAACTGTTTGAATGGTGTCTGTGAGTAGAACAGAACTCATATGGCAGGCCAAAACCTGACAAGATTCTATATGGGAAGTGCCCTGTCTGACCATTTCTTGTCCTTCTATAGCCTCTCTATCAAAAATACAGCCTCTGTGCTGTAACGTGACATTTTTTAAGGCTTTCATTGGCTCTAGGAAGGCGCCAGAACGTGGAATGATAGCTTTGCAGTCTCTGGGCGAGAAACAGCAGGGGTTTTGGTGAGTGGAGACAACCAAGCACTGAAGGTAATCCTTGGTAAAGATTGTCACTCCTCCAACTTTGGAAGATCTGTCTTACCGAAAAAGGTTATAACCAGAAAGGTTAACATCCCTATTCTAAACACTCTTCCTTAACCATGTCTCAACACATCTGGATTGGAGCTGTGAACCCACACTTTCAAATTATCCATTTTAGGTAATAAGCTTCTAGTACTAACGTGCAGAAAAAACAGTTTTTTACGAAAGCAGAAATCAGTGAAGCAGACATCAGAGCAGAAGTCAGAATTGGAGCTAGCAACTGTAGATTGGCCAGGGTGTACGTGTACATTTCCAGATATCATCAGCAGTAATGTAATCAAGGCTCGGCAGAAGACAGGGAGATCTCTGCAGTGCTGATTTATGACATCTGATGGCAACAAGAACATATTGTACAGCAATTCCATCAGGTAACATGAAGGGATTAGACCAAAACGCAGCGGGAATGTGTAAACTCATCTTTTTATTTTATTAAAGAAGGAAAAACAAAAACATGTATACAAAAACAACAAACGACACTAAACAGTCCCGTCAGGTGCACGAACACAAAACAACTACCCACAAAATCCCATAGAAAAAACACCTCTCTTAAATAGGACCTTCAATTAGAAGCAACGAGGAGCAGCTGCTTCCAATTGAAGGTCAACCCAATAAACACCACATAGAAATAGACATACTAGAACTAACATAGAAATAGACTAACAAGAACATAGCCCAACAAACCCCAAAACACTCTAAACAAACACCCCCTGCCACGCCCTGACCAAACTACAATAACAAACAACCTCTTTTACTGGTCAGGATGTGACAGTACCCCCCTCCCCCCCAAAGGTGCAGACCCCGGAAGCACCTCACACAAAAATAAACACAAAAAATAAACCCCAAAACAAAAACTAATCCTAACTAAAGGGAGGGAAGGGAGAGTGGCCACCATCACCGACGGTTCTTGTGCTACACCCCCCCCCCTCCCCAACCTCCTATTATGGAGGTGTCTCAGGCTCCGGCCTTACTCCCCAACCTAACCTGTCCACCCCCGCTAAATGCTTATTATATTTTACCCTTCCCGAAGTCTCTAGGCTATGGCACATCACTGAAGACCTCGGGCTGATGCGCGTCGCTGGAGACCTCGGACTGGAGGGCCGTCTCTGGGAGCTCCGGACTGGAGGGCCGTCTCTGTCGGTTCCGGACTGGAGGGCCGTCTGTCGGTTCCGGACTGGAGGGCCGTCTCTGTCGGTTCCGGACTGGAGGGCCGTCTCTGTCGGTTCCGGACTGGAGGGCCGTCTCTGTCGGTTCCGGACTGGAGGGCCGTCTCTGTCGGTTCCGGACTGGAGGGCCGTCTCTGTCGGTTCCGGACTGGTGGCCGTCTCTGTCGGTTCCGGACTGGTGGCCGTCTCTGTCGGTTCCGGACTGTGGGCCGTCTCTGTCGGTTCCGGACTGTGGGCCGTCTCTGTCGGTTCCGGACTGTGGGCCGTCTCTGTCGGTTCCGGACTGTGGGCCGTCTCTGCCGGCTCCGGGCTGTGGGCCGTCTCTGCCGGCTCCGGACTGTGGGCCGTCTCTGCTGGTTCCGGACTGTAGGCCGTCTCTGCAGGCGCCGAACTGTGGGCCATCTCTAGACGGGGCACTGTCGCCGAAAGCTCTGGACGGGGCACTGTCGCCGGACACTCTGGACGGGGCACTGTCGCCAGACACTCTGGACGGGGCACTGTCGCCAGACACTCTGGACGGGGCACTGTTGCCGGACACTCTGGACGGGGCACTGTTGCCGGACACTCTGGACGGGGCACTGTTGCCGGACACTCTGGACGGGGCACTGTCGTCGGAAGCTCTAGACGGGGCACTGTCGTCAGAAGCTCTGGACGGGGACTGCGCACTGAAGGCCTGATGCGTGGGGCTGGCTTTGGAGGCGCCAGACTAGAGACACGCACCTCAGGGCTAGTGCGAGGAGCAGGAACTGGATACACCAGGCCATGAGTAGGCACTGGAGGTCTGGAGTTCACCGCCTGCACAACCCGTCCTGGCTGGATGGTAATAGTAGCCCTGCACGAGCGGAGTGCTGTCACAGGGCGAACTGGGCTGTGCAGAGGGCTGATGGCTGCCGTGCGTAGAGCAGGCGTAGGGTAGCCTGGGCCTAGGAGGCTCACTGGTGGCCAGATGTGCTGTGCAGGCATCCTCCTTCCAGGCTGGATGCCCACTCTAGCACGGCACTTGCGAGGGGCTGGGATCGCTCGCACCGGACTGTGCGTGCGCATGGGCGAGATCGTGTGCACTTACGCATACACCGGCGCTCTCCACTCCACATGCTCCCCATAATAAACACGGGGAGTTGGCTTAGGGCTCACTCTTGACCCAGCCAAACTACCCGTGTGCCCCCCCCCCAAAAAAATATATGTCTTGGGGGTGCCTCTCAGGCTTCCTTGCCAGCCGTGTTCCCGCGTAGCGTCCCCAGTCCTCTTCAGCCTTCCTCCATGGTCCTTCTCCCGCTAGTATCTGCTCCCAAGTCCAAAACTCCTTATAGCTCTGCTGCTGCTCCTTCCTCCGCTTCTTGGTCCGTTGGTGGTGGGTAGTTCTGTCACGGGTGTCATAGGGATTGGACCAAAACACAGCGGGAACGTGTAAACTCATATTCTTATTTTATTAAAGAAAGAAAAACAAAAGAAACACGTATACAAAAACAACAAACGACACTAAACAGTCCCGTCAGGTGCACGAACACAAAACAGGAAACAACTACCCACAAAATCCCATAGAAAAAACACCTCTCTTAAATAGGACCTTCATTTAGAAGCAACGAGGAGCAGCTGCTTCCAATTGAAGGTCAACCCAATAAACACCACATAGAAATAGACATACTAGAACTAACATAGAAATAGACTAACAAGAACATAGCCCAACAAACTCCGAAACACTCTAAACAAACACCCCCTCTTAAATAAGAACATAGCCCAACAAACCCCGAAACACTAACCAAACACCCCCTGCCACGCCTTGACCAAACTACAATAACAAACAACCTATTTTACTGGTCAGGACGTGACACAGGGACTATAGTGGTCTGCTTGAAACATGTAGGTATTGCAGATATTAGAGACGATCAGGAAGAGGTTGAAAATGTAATTGAAGACACTAGCCAGCTGGTCCATGCATGCTCTTAGTAGACGTCCTGGTAATCCGTCTGGCCCGCGGCCTTGTGAACATTACCTGTTTAAAGGTGTTAATTACATGGCTACGGAGAACAAGATCAAACAGTCATCTGGAACAGCTGGTGCTCTCATGCATGGTTCAGTGTTGCGTGCCTGTAACCCATGGCTCCTGGTTGGGATATGTACATACTATCACTGTGGGGATGTGGTTGTCGATGCATTTATTAATGACTGATGTGATAAACTCCTCAATTTTATCGGATGAATCCCAGAACATATTCCAGTCTGTGCTGTATACCGTCCTGTAGCTCAACACTATACATGTCAGCTACTACATCAACTGAAATGACTACAACACTTAATAACAAAGAGCTGCAGTTAGTTTCAGAATGGGTGGAAAGGAATAAGTTAGTCCTAAATATTTCAAAAACGAAAAGCATTGTATTTGGGACAAATCATTCACAAAACATCAACTGAATTTTGCTATGAATAATTTGGAAATTGTGCAAGTGGAGGTGACTAAAGCTGCATGTAGTAACCATGGATTGTAAACTGTCATGATCAAAACCTTTTAATACAAAAGTAGCTAAAATGGGGTGAAGTCTGTCCATATTGAAGCGCTGCTCTGCCTTTTTAACAACACTATCAACAAGGCAGGTCCTACAGGCCCTAGTTTTGTCATTACTGGAATACAGTTCAGTTGTGTGGTCAGGTGCTACAATGAGGGACTTAGGATAATTACACTTTGCTCAGTACAGGGCAGCACGGCTGGCCCTTAACCTCTATGGGCTAGGTGGGACGCTAGCGTGCCACCCGTGGTGCACTCCATCAACAGCAGGTGCATTTCAAGAGCGGCAAATTTGAATCCAAATAAATGTCAAAATTCAAATTTTTCAAACATACAACTATTTTACACCCTTTGAAAGATAAACATCTCCTTAATCTAACCACGTTTTACGATTTCAAAAAGGTTTTACGGCGAAAGCATAAATTTAGAGTATGTTAGGACAGTACATTTACAAGAGTTGTGTGTAATGTTTTGTCAAGTCAAAGACAGGGTCACCAAAACCATAAAACCAGCTAAAATGATGCACTAACCTTTTACAATCTCCATCAGATGACACTCCTAGGACATTATGTTAGACAATGCATGCATTTTTAGTTCTATCAAGTTCATATTTATATCCAAAAACAGCGTTTTACTATGGCATTGATGTTGAGGAAATCGTTTCCCTCCAATAACCGGCAGTCAAGTCAGCGTCACAAATTAAATAATTAAAATTAGAAAACATTGGTAAAATATTATATTGTCATTTAAAGAATTATAGATTTACATCTCTTGAACGCAATCAACTTGCCAGATTTAAAAATAACCTTACTGGGAAATCACACTTTGCAATAATCTGAGCACTGCGCCCAGAAAAATACGCGTTGCGATACAGACTAGACGTCATGTTGGGGAGATCTAAAATCGAAAATACTATGTAAATAATCCATTACCTTTGATTCTCTTCATCAGATGTCACTTCCAGGTATCACAGGTCCATAACGAATGTAGTTTTGTTCAAAAAAGCTCATCATTTATGTCCAAAAATCTCCGTCTTGTTAGCACATGATCTAAGCCAGCCGGACTTCTCGTCATGAACGAGGGGAAAAAATATATTTACGTTCGTTCAAACATGTCAAACGTTGTATAGCATAAATCATTAGGGCCTTTTTTAACCAGAACATGAATAATATTCAAGGTGGACGAATGCATACTCTTTTATAACGTATTGGAACGAGGGTACCCAACATGAACTCGCGCGCCAGGTGTCTAATGGGACATCATCGTTCCATGGCTCTTGTTCGGTCAGATCTCCCTCCAGAAGACTCAAAACACTTTGTAAAGGCTGGTGACATCTAGTGGAAGCAATAGGAAGTGCCAAAATATTCCTCAGCCCCTGTGTTTTTCAATGGGATAGGTTTAAAGGTAATACAACACATCAGGTATCCACTTCCTGTCAGAAAATGTCTCAGGGTTTTGCCTGCCAAATGAGTTCTGTTATACTCACAGACACCATTCAAACAGTTTTAGAAACTTTAGAGTGTTTTCTATCCATATATAATAAGTATATGCATATTCTAGTTACTGGGTAGGATTAGTAACCAGATTAAATAGGGTACATTTTTTTTATCCAGACGTGCAAATGCTGCCCCCTAGCCCTAACAGGTTAACCAGCATGGCTACCACAGCATTCTGCAGCGATATGCCATCTAATCTGGTTTGAGCTTAGTGGTACTATCATTTGTTTTTCAACAGGACAATGACCCAACACACCTCCAGGCTTTGTAAGGGCCATTTGAACAAGAAGGAGAGTGATGGAGTGCTGCATCAGATGACCTGGCCTCCACAATCACCCGACCTCAACCTAATTGAGATGGTTTGGGATTTGTTAAGGAAAATAAGCCAACAAGTGCTCAGCATATGTGGGAACTACTTCAAGACTGTTGGAAAAGCATTCAAGGTGAAGCAGGTTGAGAGAATGCCAAGAAAGTGCAAAGCTGTCATCAAGGCAAAGGGTGGTTACTTTGAAGAATCTAAAATATACGCTACCTTTCAAAAGTTTGACGTCACTCAGAAATGTCCTTGTTTTTGAAAGAAGGCCAGCAACCCGGAGTCGCCTCTTCACTGTTGGCGTTTAGACTTGTGTTTTGCGGGTACTATTTAATGAAGCTGCCAGTTGAGGACTTGTGAGGCGTCTGTTTCTCAAACTACACACTCTAATGTACTTGTCCTCTTGCTCAGTTGTGCACTGGGGCCTCCCACTCCTATTTATATTCTGGTTAGAACCAGTTTGCGTTGTTCTGTGAAGGGAGTAGTACACATCGCTGTACAAGATCATTAGTTTCTTGGCACTGTCTAACATGGAATAGCCTTCATTTCTCAGAACAAGAATAGACTGATGAGTTTCAAAAGAAAGCTTTGTTTCTGGCCATTTTGAGCCTGTAATTGAACCCACATATGCTGATGTTCCATATACTCAACGTCTAAAGAAGGCCATATTTATTGCTTCTTTAATCAGAACAACAGTTTTCCGCTGTGCTAACATAATTGCAATATGTTTTTCAAATGATACACTTGGATTAGCTAACACAATGTGCCATTGGAACACAAGAGTGATAGTTGCTGATAATGGGCCTCTCTACGCCTATGTAGATATTCCATAAAAAATTCTGCCGTTTCCAGCTACGGTAGTCATTTACAACATTATCAATGTCTACACTGTATTTCTGATGAATTTTGTTATTTTAATGGACCAAAAAATTGTTTTTCTTTCAAAGACAGAAGGACATTTCTAAGTGACCCCAAACTTTTGAACGGTAGTGTATTTTGATTTGTTTAGGGTCCGCCTCCTTTTTTCAATTATCGCCTAAAATGACATTCTCAAATCAAACTGCCTGTAACTTAGCCCCTGAAGCAAGGATATTCATATTCTTGGTATAACTTGAAAAGAAACACTTTGAAGTGTGTGGAAATGTGAAAGGATTGTAGGACAATATAATACAAAGAATAAAACAACCGTTCTTTTGTATTCTTTTTGTACCATCTTTGAAATGCAAGAGAAAGGCCATAATGTATTATTCCAGCCCAGATGCAATTTAGATTTTGGCCATTTGATGACATCAGTGTATGTACAAAGGATTTAGACTGATTCAATGAACCATTTCATTTATGTTGAACATTTTGTATCGAAACTGTTAAAATGTGCCTAATATGTTTTTTAATAACTTTCCATGTTCAAAACTGTGCACTCTCCTCATACAATAGCAGGGTATTTTTTCACTGTAATAGCTACTGTAAATTGGACAGTGCAGTTAGATTAACAATATCAGATATGTCTATGTCCTGGGAAATGTTCTTGTTACTTACAACCTCATGCTAATCACATTAGCCTACGTTAGCTCAACCGTCCCGTGGACGGGACACTGATCCCGAAGAAGTTTTAACTACTTGACTGAATTGTTATTAGTCTGTTTCAAATCACTAATGCTAAATCTCATCCAGAAAACTCTGACTTACTATGTGAATTAATTTTGAGACATTTCCCCCCTCATAAACATTAATATTACTTTTCTCTACGGCCAGGCACATGATAAATAAGTGCTAGCAATAATTTGAGGTGGCATTTAATAACCTGTTAGGGATAGGGGGCAGTATTGACACGGCTGGATAAAAAACATACCCGATTTAATCTGGTTACCACTCCTACCCAGTAACTAGAATATGCATATACTTATTACATATGGATAGAAAACACCCTACATTTTCTAAAACTGTTTGAATGGTGTCTGTGAGTATAACAGAACTCAAATGGCAGGGCAAAACCTGAGAGATTCCTTTACAGGAAGTGGCCTGTCTGACCATTTCTTGAACTTCTTTTCCATCTCTATCATTTACTAAGGATCTCTGCTCTAACGTGACACTTCCCACGTCGTCCATAGGCGCTCAGAGCCCGGGAAAAAACAGAATGTCGTCATTCCAGCCCCAGGCTGAAACACAATATCGCCTTTCTCAAGTGGCCGATCAAGGGACACTGGGCTTATGCGCGTGACCCCGACCGCCCCCGCCTTTGGGATTTTTTCCTCTGTTTGCCGAAAAGGAGATTCCCTGTCGGAATATTATCGCTTTTCTACGAGAAAAATGTCGTAAAAATTGATTTTAAACAGCGGTTGACATGCTTCGAAGTACGGTAATGGAATATTTAGAATTTTATTGTCACGAATTGCGCCATGCGCGCGACACTTCTTTACTATTTCGGATAATGTCTGGAACGCACAAACAAAACGCCGCTATTCGGATATAACGATGGATTATTTTGGACCAAACCAACATTTGTTATTGAAGTAGCAGTCCTGGGTGTGCATTCTGACGAAGACAACAAAAGGTAATCAAACTTTTATAATAGTAAATATGATTATGGTGAGTGCTAAACTTGCCGGGTGTCTAAATAGCGAGCCCGTGATGCCTGGGCTATGTACTTAGAATATTGCAAAATGTGCTTTCACCAAAAAGCTATTTTAAAATCGGACATATCGAGTGCATAGAGGAGGTCTGTATCTATAATTCTTAAAATAATTGTTATGCTTTTTGTGAACGTTTATCGTGAGTAATTTAGTAAAATATTAGCGAATTCCCCGGAAGTTTGCATATAAAAAATGCTTGGAAAGATCAGAGGTCGGACCTAAGCAAGTGTTTAAATACTTCCCTACACATATAGAATATTTTTGGGAACCACTGGTTTAGCCAAGTCACCATGCTAGTTCTGAACGTCACATGCTAATGTAAAAAGCTTGTTTTTGATATAAATATGAACTTGATTGAACAAAACATGCATGTATTGTATAACATAATGTCCTAGGGTTGTCATCTGATGAAGATCATCAAAGGTGAGTGCTGCATTTAGCTGTCTTCTGGGTTTTGGTGACATTATATGCTGGCTTGAAAAATGGGTGTCTGATTATTTCTGGCTTGGTACTCTGCTGACATAATCTAATGTTTTGCTTTCGTTGTAAAGCCTTTTTGAAATCGGACAGTGTGGTTAGATTAACGAGAGTCTTGTCTTTAAATGGCTGTAAAATAGTCATATGTTTGAGAAATTGAAGTAATAGGATTTTTAAGGTTTTGAAAATCGCGCCACAGGCTGGCAGTGGCTGTTACGTAGGTGGGACCTAGCCCATAGAGGTTAACAAAGATAAGTGAGAAACCTGTTTGGAGATGTAATCTGTTTCCTTTAGATGTGGAAATGAAGTGTGATGGAATCACTGATTTGTATCAGCTTATGACATTTTTTATTAAAAAAAAGTAATCTAACATTCTCAAACTTTCAAGTGCAGTGCTCTGTTGCTCTCACACATTCAAGAACTTTCTCTCGTGCCCTTCCCTTGGAAGGTTGGATTCTGACATCTCTTATAAAAACTTGAATATGTCTTTAATGCTACTTGAGTGTTTTATCTGATGCATTTGTGAACACTTCATAAATACCCTGCCAGGGACCAGTGTCTTATCACTTTTGGTCACGCCACTACAACGCTTGGCTTTATTATTCACTCAACAGAGGTTCTCACAGCTGTCGTCAGTTATCATTATCATCATCATTTAAGTGGCTTTCAAGGGAAATAAGTGCAGTATGATACATGTAATCACCATGCTCTCCTCTCCAACACGAAGAGAACATTATTTACTACAAAGACAGTACATTTCCATCATTTGTCCTCACATGTCAACCATAGTTAGGCAGTTAGAGATACAGCCTAAATGTTTTTAATGTATTATGTAAAATTATGTTAAAAAAAATGGCTCTGGACAGTGACGATGTATGTACATTACTTGAGATCCATTTGATAGAACGACTGTACACTATGTCCTTCATCTTTTCAGAAACACTATGAACAAGAAGTCTCTATGTCTTGACAAGATGACAGATTCACAGGGTGGAGTGAATATAGCTCTGTGGTAGTTAGACTTGATAACATCATCCATCACGTATTGTACTTTAGTCTGTAGTTTATCACAAATCGGTGAGAGGCCTTCTAGATGGCTGCTGATAGATCATGGAGGGTGCTATCAAAGTTCAATATTGTTATTTTTCTCACAACCAAGTTCAGATTGTTCATATACATTACCAGTCAAAAGTTTGGACGCACCTACTCATTCAAGGTATCATTTTTTATATTTTTTTTCGACATTGTAGGATAATAGTGAAGACATCAAAACTGTAGTAACCAAAAAAGTGTTAATAATAACAATTCAGCCAAGTAGTTATAGAAAAGTAAGAAAACAACCACATTTAGCTCCAACATGAAACATTCCTAGACCTATTTTCTTGCTGGGATAAAGATAATCAACCTATTAAATCTTGATAGGTTGAGAATGATTGCTTATCAGAAAGATGCAAAGTCAAACAGACATGTCACAATAACTCATTTTTCCAATGGTTGGATTTAATAAGGTATATTTTTAATGAGCACACAATGTAACAAAGAGTGATGCACATCTAGGAAATAATCCTGGGCATTGTATTGTAGTATTCATCTTAATAATTCAGATAGAAAATAACCAGAGCATTGATTGTCTGATGATTGTGAGCTCGCTGTCAAACAAGATGGCACACAAATGCTCCCCAGTTTTTAAATATGTTGCACTGAGTCCTCAATAGTCTATTGCATGCATGGCATTGCCAAAGCAATGGGCCTTTTATCTCTCTGGAGGCTTAGAGGGCTGGAGCATGAATGTCTGTCTGAATTAATGACCATCCTTTCAAATGAAAACTGGAGCAGTGGAATAATTTAAACCCACACCATATTGCACAAAGCTATCCTCTGGTCTACCTGGTGAGCAATGCTTCGACTCCAACTACCTAAGGTGTCTTTGTATTCTTAGGACCCTTTTTAAGTGCTCGGGCCGTCCATCACAGAACTATTCTAACAGTCTCTTTCTCCAGAATAATAAAATCAATTTTTCTCAGTCGCCTGTGAAGTGTTCACTTAAAATATTCATTAAGAATTCAGTCCATCTTTCAGGGAAGTTGTCAGACATCTCATTAAAGCCATGTGTTTGACATTCAGTGAAAAACAATAGGAGGACAGAAATCAATATGTCAATGTTGCCAAAAGGACATGGCAACTCTGATGTTTGCATGTCACGTCCTATGTTCCAAGACGCTGGGTCAACCTGTTCCCTCAATAAAGTTGTTCCCAGTTAAAAGTTCACACCAAAGTTAGGTGAAGTGAAGTGTGGTTTGTAAAAAAAAAACCCACTTTACTAGGTTCCATTTTGTTCAGGTAATTACTTACAGATAACTCATCAATACAAATGGTTTAAAGCCATAATGTAACAATATAAAAAAGGCCTATTTCCCTGACCAGTGACATGGAGAACTTATCATACATAGATCAAGTTAGTGCAGCCTGCAGCCAGTCATACAGTACTACCCATCATTCTCATTAAAGGCATTTAACGTTACCCTTGTTCACAGTAAGTGCTTCTCTAGGTAAATTTCCAGTTCTATTCACTATTCCAAAATTATACACAGCTATTCACGGATTTATCAAAAGCGATTTTAACAGTTTATCTTCTTGACAGTTGGCCTTCCCACGCATAATGCATTTAGCCTCTCTCAGGTTGAAACCTTGCTCTCATTTTTATTCATGAATGAATGTTAATTTATTTAGATAAATGCTTGGAAAATAATGTTCCACCTGTTTACATCACATTAGCTGTCTGTTATGAAGCCATTCAAAAACACACTGTGGGTGGAGCCAACCAAAATGTTGAATACTGCAACCTACTATGGAAATCACATAACGTGAGTAAAAGTTCATATAATGGAATATTCACAATTGCCATTATTATTGGAAAGTCAAGAAGTTACAAATGTTAAAAAAGTAAACATTACTGGAGACACCTAGCAGTTCTGGTGACAATGTTGCGTTTCCTATCGTAAATAAGTGAATTGCTTTGCCCCCCAGTTAGCCAATATACTTAACAAGCCATTTTATGTTGTTTAAAGTTAGGTAGCAAATTCTCCTACATTCTTTTGCTAGGTACTGTAGTGTCGCCCTTTCAATAACATGCGTCCAAAAATGACATGTTATTCAATTGTGTTTACATTTGACCGATTGTGACACAAACCACTTTCCAAGCATAATGGATAGATTACATAATCATACTGGAGATAGTTGAAGTATAGGCCAGCTAACAACAAATGTTCCCAAAACTTTAGAGAACGTTACTTTAAGAGTCTCATTAGGTCATTACCTAATGTTTTCATAGGAATGTTCCAGTGATATGCAAGCACTGTTTCCAAGAGACCATTACCTTAATGTCCCAGAACGTAGTTACCACATTCTCAGAATATTCAATATTAATGTTGTAGACACGTTCCACTGGAACATTGCAAGAATATTCCAGTGTCCAGTTTTCTGAGGGTTAGGAGAATATTTAATCAATGTCACACAAAACACACACCGAATATGGTTACCATGTTCTCCAAATAAAAAATATTTATGTTCTATACACATTTCTTCCTGCTACGCCACCATGTCTGTGTCCGTTTCAATTCATCATCAGCAATTTTAGAGTTGGTTTTCTGTAAAGTTGTCAATTTATTTGTATTTTTTATTAGTAGTCTGTTTTAACGTTTCCCCTTAATCCTTGTGGAGGCAGGTAGCCTAGCATTTAGAGTGCTGGGCCAGAAACCAAAAGGTTGCTGGTTCAAGTACCCGAGCCAACAAAGTGAAGAATCTGTAGATGTGCCCTTGAGCAAGGAACCTCTCTAGGCTAGGTGGGACGGTAGCGTCCCACCTGCCCAACATCCAGTGAAAGTGCAGGGCGCCAAATTCAAGCTACAGAATTGTAAATATTTAACATTCTTGAAAATACACATGCAATGTCAAAATAAAGCTTAACTTCTTGTTAATCCAGCCGCGGTATCAGATTTCAAAAAGGCTTTACGGCTAAAGCAAACCATGCGATTTTCTGAGGACAGCGCCCAGCACACAAATGCATAACAATCATTTTCAACCAGGCAGGTGGTGACACAAAAGTCAGAAATAACGATATAATTCATGCCTGACCTTTGAAGAGCTTCTTCTGTTGGCACTCCAAAAGTTCTCAGTTACATTACAAATGGTCCTTTTGTTCAATAAATGTCTTTTTTATATCCATAAAAACTCAGTTTAGCTGGCACGCTTCAGTCAATAATCCACTCGGTTTCCATCGGTCAAAATGCATACAAAATGAATCCCAAACGTTACCAATAAACTTATCCAAACAAGTCAATCAACGTTTACAATCAAACCTTAGGTACCCTAATACGCAAATAAACAATAACATTTAAGACGGTGAATCGTTATTGTCTTTACCGGAGATAAACTAAAAGAACGCGCTCTCTCTGCCATGCGCATGGAAACACTACAGCCAAAATGGGAGCCCTTAGAAAAATGACTTCTTCTCCCTCCATTTTTTTCCAAAAACCAGCCTGAAACTCTTTCTAAAGACTGTTGACATCTAATGGAAGCCCTAGGAACTGCAATCGGGCACAATTTCTCCCTATTATAAAAGTGCCAGCCATTGAAATCAGTGGTAGGATGAATTTATTTTGAGGGGGGATGGTTTGTCCTTGGGGTTTCACCTGCCATTTCAGTTCTGTTATACTCACAGACATTATTTTAACAGTTTTAGAAACTAGAGTGTTTCCTATCCAAATCTACCAATTATATGCATATTCTAGCTTCTGGGCCTGAGTAGCAGGCAGTTTACTTTGGGAATGCTTTTCATTTTTTTACATTTTAGTCATTTAGCAGAGACTCTTATCCAAAGCAACTTACAGTAGTGAATGCATACATTTTTTTTTTGTACTGGCCCACCGTGGTAATCGAACCCACAACCCTGGCGTTGCACACACCATGCTGGCATTGCAAACACCATGCTCTACCAACTGAGCCACAGGGAAGGCTATGATGTCCCCAGAACAAGCCAGGAAGTAGACAAAAACCTCCAAGGGACCATGACTGAATGTCCTATGTTTTAAACATCCTTGGACACAAGAATGTTCTTGCAACTTTCCCATGAAACGTGTCTAGAACATTCATATATTTTATTCTGAGAACATAGCCACCATGTTGTGTGAATGTTTGGTGTGATGTTGATGAAATATTCTGCTAACCCTCATAAAACTTGACACATTCACATTTTTTGCGAAGTCCAATGAAACGTGTCTAGAACATTAATATTGGATATTCTGAGAAAATAGTAACTACGTTCGGGGTAACTAACGCAGAAGTAAGTAAAATAACATTTGTTAGCAAACCACTCATTAGCTACTATTAAGCTCACTAGCTGTTTGATGGACAGGCTTTTAGCAACACTAACTAGCTATTTGTTAGCTGCTCATTAGCTTTTATTAGCATTAGCCAGTTAGTTAAACAAAGCTTAAATTGACATCAACTAGCTACACATTAGCATTGAATGTAAACTCAGCAAAAAAATAATCGACCCTGTCTTTCATAGGTCATTCGCAAAAATCTAAATAACTTCACAGATCTTCATTGTAAAGGGTTTAAACACCGTTTCCCATGCTTGTTCAATGAACCATAAACAATTAATGAACATGCACCTGTGGAACGGTCGTTAAGACACTAACTGCTTACAGACGGTAGGCAATTAAGGTCACAGTTATGAAAACTTAGGTCACTAAAGAGGCCTTTCTACTGACTCTGTAAAACAGCAAAAGGTAGATGCCCAGGGTCCCTGCTCATCTGCGTGAATGGCAACAACGTTGCCTATGGGCACAAACCCACCATCGCTGGACCAGACAGGACTGGCAAAAAGTGCTCTTCACTGACGAGTCGTGGTTTTGTCTCACCAGGGGTGATGGTTGGATTCGCGTTTATCGTCGAAGGAATGAGCGTTACCCCGGGGCCTGTACTCTGGAGGGGGATCGATTTAGAGGTGGAGGGTCCGTCATGGTCTGGGGCGGTGTGTCACAGCGTCATCGGACTGAGCTTGTTGTCATTGCAGGCAATCTCAACACTGTGCGTTACAGGGAATACATCCTCCTCCCTCATGTGGTACCCTTCCAGCAGGCTCATCCTGACATGACCCTCCAGCATGACAATGCCACCAGCCATACTGCTCGTTCTATGCGTGATTTCCTGCAAGACAGGAATGTCAGTGTTCTGCCATGGCCAGCGAAGAGCCCGGATCTCAATCCCATTGAGCACGTCTGGGACCTGTTGGATCAGAGGGTGAGGGCTACGGCCATTCCCACCAGAAATGTCCAGGAACTTGCAGGTGCCTTGGTGGAAAAGTGGGGTAACATCTCACAGCAAGAACTGGCAAATCTGGTGCAGTCCATGAGGAGGAGATGTACTGCAGTACTTAATACAGCTGGTGGCCACACCAGATACTGACTATTACTTTTGATTTTGACCCTCCTTTGTTCAGGGAGACAGTATTCTGTTTCTGTTGGTCACTAGTCTCTGGAACTTGTTCAGTTTATGTCTCAGTTGTTGAATCTTGTTATGTTCATACAAATATTTGCACAAGTTAAGTTTGATGAAAATAAATGCAGTTTACTTTTTTGTTGTTGCTGAGTTTAGTATTTAACCCAGCTGCAAAACAGACCAGCAAACAATTTGAGCTTAAACTCAAGTAGAGAATAGAGCAGAAATAGTCATTCTCACAATTGTTTCACTTATAACTATCCTTTTTTCTTGAACATGTAGTGTTGACATAATCAAGACCTACAAACATTCTATTAGCAGATGTTGAAAAATAAGTTTAAAAAACAACAACTTTACAATATAGAGACAAGCCAAAAGAGATGATGATGAAAAGATGTAACCCCAAAGGAAATGCTTTGTCTAGATCAAAGCATACACTGCTGTGTTTCAACTAGCCTCGTCACAAACCAGGCTTCCCTAAAACAGGAAATCTGGGGAAGTTACACGGCAAAAATCAGCTGAAGAGTGGTCAGAACCCGGTGTAAATCAGTGGTGCCTTGCAAATACGTCAAACCAATCAAATGTCTTGCTTGGGTGGAGTGACAAAGTTGCTCAGCAGATTAGTGCCGTAGGAGCAACAGTGTGTGAGGACAAAACATTTCAACAAAAAAAGCACAGGTGACAAAACATTTTAGATCGTTTCACATTTCTGAAGTGATATTTGGCTGAAAAGGCTAGCATGAGGGACAAGAAGTAACTAGTCACAATCAGCCTTAATCTCGTAAGCTACCTAGGTATAACTAACCAGCTGGCTACTAGCTTGTTACATTTCTCTCATGATTATAAAGCCAACAAAATCTTAATAAAAACAGCATATTATTGACCCTAAGGTTAGCTGTGTTAGCCAAGTCGCTAGCTTATCTAGGGTTAGTGATACATAGAGCAGTCATGTACTGTCTATCTATGGGAACAACTGCTATCATTTTACAAGTAGCATTGCTAAAATTAATGAAATTAAATAAAATGAAACTCGTAAAATGTTATCTGTAGCTTGATTGCCATCTCCTTACTTCCGTACTGTACCTAAATTGAAAGGGTTGGATTTGCACAAAGCAATTTAATATGTCTTAAAAGGCATGTACAAAATCAGGTATATGGTTTGCCTCATATACATTGTCTACTGGTATTTTAATTTGAGAACATATACAGTGGCAAGAAAATGTATGTGAACCCTTTGGAATTACCTGGATTTCTGCATAAAATGGTCATAACATTTTATCTGATCTTCATCTAAGTCAAAGCAATAGACAAACAGTCTGTTTAATAATAAGACACAAACAATTATACTTTTTTATATCTTTATTGAACACACCATGTAAACATTCTCAGTGCAGGTTGGGAAAAGTATGTGAACCCTTGGATTAAATAACTGTTTGATCTTCCTTTGGCAGCAATAACCTCAACCAAACATTTTCTGTAGTTGCTGATCAGACCTCCACAATGTTCAGGAGGAATTTTGGACCATTCATCTTTACAAAACTGATTCAGTTCATCAATATTCTTGGGATATCTGGTGTGAACCACTCTCATGAGGTCATGCCACAGCATCTCTATTGGGTTGAGGTCAGGAGTCTGACTTGGCCACTCCAGAAGGCGTATTTTCTTCTGTTGAAGCCATTCTGATTGTTGATTTATTTCTGTGTTTTGGGTCGTTGTCCTGTTTCATCATTCAACTTCTGTTGAGCTTCATTTGGCGGACTGATAGCCTTACATTCTCCTGCAAAATGTCTTAATAAACTTGGGAATTCATTTTTCCGTCGATGATGGCAAGCTGTCCAGGCCCTGAGGCAGCAAAGCAGCCCCAAAACATGATGCTCCTTCCACCACACTTTACAGTGGAGATGAGGTTTTGATGTTTGTGTGCTGCACCATTTTTTCTCCACACATAGTGTTGTGTGTTCCTTCCAAACAATTCAACTTTAGTTTCATCTGTCCACAGAATATTTTGCCAGGTGCTCTTTTGTGAACTTCAGACGTGCACAATGTTTTTTTGGACAGCAGTGGCTTCTTCCGTGGTGTCCTCCCATGAACACCATTCTTGTTTAGTGTTTTACGTATTGTAGACTCGTCAACAGAGATGTTAGCTTGTTCCAGAAATGTCTTTAAGTCTTTAGCTGACACTAGGATTCTACTTAACCTCATTGAGCATTATGCACTTTGCTCATGCAGTCATCTTTGCAGGACGGCCCCTCCTAGGGAGAGTAGCAACAGTGCCGAACTTTCTCCATTTATTGACAATTTGTCTTACTGTGTACTGATGAACATCAAGGCTTTTTGACATACTTTTGTAACCCTTTCCAGCTTTACTGCGCAAGTCAAAATTCTTAATCTTAGGTCTACTGAAATCTATTTTGTTCTAGGATCGGTTCACATCAATGTGTGAGTTTAGTTATTCTCTGCTTAAGATGACAGATGCCCATAAGCCCAGTAGTGCCCTCATACTGTAGGCCTATGGCTGCATTGCTGATGCAAGCCATGTGATACGCTGCAAAATTGATTCACATAGCTGATATACTGAGAGAGTGACAATCAAATACATCAGATTGGAAATTTTACAACTAGGCAAAAAATAAATGTTCATTTGAGAATACAACGCAGAAACAGACAGAGACAGAACCCCTATCCCCTCTTTGTTGCAGGATTGTGATATGTGATAAATCAACATTGACACTAGTTCGATTTAAATAATTGTTTAAACACTTCATAGAAGCAACACATCATCACTTCAAAATGTAAATATTAGACTAAACAACAATAGACCATTGATTAGCAACAAGTAGGCTTGTTACGAAAGCATAATTTCAAGTGAACAAAAAACAACTCCACACCAGTGGTTGGCCAACCTTGCTCCACTGATCACTAATCTACTGGGTGAGCAGACTTCTATTCCAGCCCAACACGATTTTCAACTCATTAAATTTGATAAGTTGAATCATGTGTGTTATTACTGGACTGAAACAGAACCCTGCACACCCAGCAAACATCCAGCAGGGTTGGCCAGCTCCAATTCTGATAGGTTTATACATTGTGTGTGATGTTTAACTGTATTTTTGTGTACAACATTTGCTAACACAGGTAAGCCTACACATATAACCAATGGCACATAGGATATACCCTTACCTTTTTGGGACCTCTCTTCATCTGCAAACAGGCTTTCACAGCTTTACATTCACAGAGAAACCCAAGATGGCATAGCAGTCAGACGTCTTTGTCTTTGTCCTGTCGTGTCCCTTGTATATATCTTTTTACATCTTTTTCTTCGCATATCTTTTAAAAATATTTTCCTAAACCTCAACTTCTAAATACTCTCCTGCAACCCGCCTCACCCAATGTGGCGTGGTTCTGTTTTTTTTCTAAAGTATTCCTTTTTACTTCGGATCTGGAATCCTTCAACTGAAGCTAGCCAGCTAACTACCTACCAGCTATCAGTCAGCAAACCATTGCTAGCGGTCATCAGCTAACCTTTAGCTCGGAAAGCACTCGCCAGTTCGAACAACGTCACTCAAACCAGAGCATAACGGACCTATTATTATTTTTATTTTTTTCCCCCATATCCCCGGATTCCTGCCGCAAACTCTGAACATTTTCATCTGGATCTTCACAACTAGCTAACCGCAATCCCGGGTGACTACTCCTGGCTCGCGTTCCCATCCCGGAGCAAGCACCAATTAGCCTGAAGCGAGCCTGGCCAGGGCTCCTGTGCTACCACCGAAGCCCACTCCAACATGATGTCTAGTCTGTATCGCAACGCATATTTTTCTGGGCGCAGTGCTCAGATTATTGCAAAGTGTGATTTCCCAGTAAAGTTATTTTTAAATCTGGCAAGTTGATTGCGTTCAAGAGATGTAAATCTATAATTCTTTAAATGACAATATAATATTTTACCAATGTTTTCTAATTTTAATTATTTCATTTGTGATGCTGACTTGACTGCCGGTTATTGGAGGGAAACGATTTCCTCAACATCAATGCCATAGTAAAACGCTGTTTTTGGATATAAATATGAACTTGATAGAACTAAAAATGCATGCATTGTCTAACATAATGTCCTAGGAGTGTCATCTGATGGAGATTGTAAAAGGTTAGTGCATCATTTTAGCTGGTTTTATGGTTTTGGTGACCCTGTCTTTGACTTGACAAAACATTACACACAACTCTTGTAAATGTACTGTCCTAACATACTCTAAATTTATGCTTTCGCCGTAAAACCTTTTTGAAATCGTAAAACGTGGTTAGATTAAGGAGATGTTTATCTTTCAAATGGTGTAAAATAGTTGTATTTTTGAAAAATTTGAATTTTGACATTTATTTGGATTCAAATTTGCCGCTCTTGAAATGCACCTGCTGTTGATGGAGTGCACCACGGGTGGCACGCTAGCGTCCCACCTAGCCCCAAGAGGTTAACCTCTTATGGCTAGGGGGCAGTATTTTCACGGCTGGATAAAAAACGTACCCGATTTAATCTGGTTACTAATCCTACCCAGTAACTAGAATATGCATATACTTATTATATATGGATAGAAAACACCCTAAAGTTTCTAAAACTGTTTGAATGGTGTCTGTGAGTATAACAGAACTCAAATGGCAGGTCAAAACCTGAGAGATTCCTTTACAGGAAGTGGCCTGTCTGACCATTTCTGGAACTTCTTTGCCATCTCTATCTTTTACTAAGGATCTCTGCTCTAACGTGACACTTCCTACGTCATCCATAGGCGCTCAGAGCCCGGGAAAAACCTGAATGTCGTCATCCCAGCCCCAGGCTGAAACACATTATCGCCTTTCTCAAGTGGCCGATCAAGGTACTCTGGGCTTAGGCGCGTGACCGGACCGCCCCCGTCGTTGTGATTTTTTTCCTCTGTTTGCAGAAAAGGAGATTCCCGGTCGGAATATTATCGCTTTTCTACGAGAAAAATTGCATAAAAATGGATTTTAAACAGCGGTTGACATGCTTCGAAGTACGGTAATGGAATATTTAGAATTTTTTTGTCACGAATTGCGCCATGCGCACGACCCTTCTTTACCATTTCGGATAGTGTCTGGAACGCACGAACAAAACGCCGCTATTCGGATATAACGATGGATTATTTTGGACCAAACCAACATTTGTTATTGAAGTAGCAGTCCTGGGAGTGCATTCTGACGAAGACAACAAAGGTAATGAAACTTTTGTAATAGTAAATCGGAGTTTGATCAGGGCTAAACTTGGTCGGTGTCTAAATGGCTAGCCGTGATGGCTGGGCTATCTACTGAGAATATTGCAAAATGTGCTTTCACCGAAAAGCTATTTTAAAATCGGACATATCAAGTGCATAGAGGAGTTCTGTATCTATAATTCTTAAAATAATTGTTATGTTTTTTGTGAACGTTTATCGTGAGTAATTTAGTAAATTCACCGGATGTTTGCGGGGGGTATGCTAGTTCTGAACGTCACATGCTAATGTAAAAAGCTGGTTTTTGATATAAATATGAACTTGATTGAACAAAACATGCATGCATTGTATAACATAATGTCCTAGGGTTGTCATCTGATGAAGATCATCAAAGGTTAGTGCTGCATTTAGCTGTGGTTTTGTTTTTTGTGACATTATATGCTAGCTTGAAAAATGGGTAGTCTGATTATTTCTGGCTTGGTACTCTGCTGACATAATCTAATGTTTTGCTTTCGCTGTAAAGCCTTTTTGAAATCGGACAGTGTGGTTAGATAAAGGAGAGTCTTGTCTTTAAAATGCTGTGAAATAGTCATATGTTTGAAAAATTGAAGTTTTTGTATTTTTGAGAAATTTGTAATTCGCGCCACGCTTATATTTAGATATTGGAGCAAGTGTTCTGCTAGCGGAACGTCTAGATGTAAGAGGTTAACCAACCATCTTGTTCCACCTCCTACATATGCGATGACATCACCTGGTTTAAACGTCTCTAGAGACTTTTTCTCTCTCATTACTCAATGCCTAGGTTTACCTCCAATGTATTCACATCCCACCTTACCTTTGTCTGTACACTATGCCTTGAATCTATGCTATCGTGCCCAGAAACCTGCTCCTTTTACTCTCTGTTCCGAACGTGCTAGACAGCCAGTTCGTATAGCCTTTAGCCGTACCCTTATCCTACTTCTCCTCTGGTGATGTGGAGGTTAATCCAGGTCCTGGCGTTGCAAACACCATGCTCTACCAACTGAGCCACACGGGACCAGCCTACTCCCTAAGTTTGTTTTACTCACTGCTTCAGCCCACTCTACCAACCCGGATGTCTTAGCCATGTCTGAATCCTGGCTTAGGAAAGCCACCAAAAACCCTGAAATCTCCATCACTAACTATAACATTTTCCGCCAAGATAGAACTTCCAAAGGGGGCGGTGTTGCAATCTACTGCAAAGATAGCCTGCAGAGTTCTGTATTACTATCCAAGTCTGTACCCAAACAATTTGAGCTTCTACTTCTAAAAATTCACCTTTCCAGAAACAAGTCTCTCACTGTTGCCGCTTGCTATAGACCTCCCTCTGCCCCCAGCTGTGCCCTCGATACCACATGTGAATTGATTGCCCCCCATCTATCTTCTGAGCTTGTGCTACTAGGTGAACTAAACTGGGACATGCTTAACACCCCGACCATCCTACAATCTAAGCTTGATGCCCTCAATTTCATACAAATGATCAATGAACCTACCAGGTACAACCGCAAATCCATAAACACGGGCACCCTCATAGATGTCATCCTAACTAACTCGCCCTCCAAATACACCGCTGCTGTTTTCAAACAAGATCTCAGCGATCACTGCCTCATTGCCTGCATCCGTAAAGGGTCTGCGACCAAACGACCACCCCTCATCACTGTCAAACGCTCCCTAAAACACTTCTGCGAGCAGGCCTTTCTAATCGACCTGTATCCTGGAATGACATTGACCTCATCCCGTCAGTAGATGATGCCTGGCTATTCTTTAAAAGTGCCTTCCTCACCATCTTAAATAAGCATGCCCCGCTCAAAAAAATGTAGAACTAGGAATAGATATAGTCCTTGGTTCACTCCAGACCTGTCTGCCCTTGACCAGCACAAAAACATCCTGTGTCATTCTGCATTAGCATCGAATAGCCCCCATGACATGCAACTTTTCAGGGAAGTTAGGAACAAATATACACAGGCAGTTAGCTTTTCTAAGGCTAGCTTTTTCAAACAGAAATTTGCATCCTGTAGTACTAACTCAAAAAAGTTCTTGGACACAGTAAAGTCCATGGAGAATAAGAGCACCTCCTCCCTGCTGCCCACTGCTCTGAGGCTAGGAAACACTGTTACCACCGATAAATTCACTATTATTGAGAATTTCAGTAAGCATTTCTCTACGGCTGGCCATGCTTTCCACCTGGCTACCCCTACCCCGGTCTACTGCCCGGCACCCTCCACAGCAACCTGCCAATGCCCCCACCATTTCTCCTTCACCCAAATCCAGATAGTTGATGTTCTGAAAGAGCTGCAAAATCTGGACCCATACAAATCAGCCGGGCTAGACAATCTGGTCCCTCTCTTTCTAAAATTATCTGCCGAAATTGTTGCAACCCCTATTACTAGCCTGTTCAACCTCTCTTTCGTGTCATCTGAGATTCCACAAGATTGAAAAGAAGCTGCTGTCATCCCCCTCTTCAAAGGATAGGATACTCTTGACCCAAACTGCTACAGGCCTATATCTATCCTACCCTGCCTTTCTAAAGTCTTCGAAAGCCAAGTCTACAAACAGATTACCGACCATTTTGAATCCCACCGTACCTTCTTTGCTATGCAATCTGGTTTCAGAGCTGGTCATGGGTGCACCTCAGCCACGCTCAAGGTCCTATATGACATCATCACCGCCATCGATAAGAGACATTACTGTGCAGCCGTATTCATCGACCTGGCCAAGGCTTTCGACTCTGTCAATCACCACATTCTTATTGGCAGATTCAACAGCCTTGGTTTCTCAAATGATTGCCTCGCCTGGTTTACCAACTACTTCTCTGATAGAGTTCAGTGTGTCAAATCGGAGGGCCTGTTGTCCGGACCTCTGGCAGTCTCTATGGGTGTGCCATAGGGTTCAATTCTCGGGCCGACTCTCTTCTCTGTATACATCAATGATGTTGCTCTTGCTGCTGGTGATTTTCTGATCCACCTCTATGCAGACGACACAATTCTGTATGCTTCTGGCCCCTCTTTGGACACTGTGTTAACTAACCTCCAGACGAGCTTCAATGCCATACAACTCTCCTTCCGTGGCCTCCAACTGCTCTTAAACGCAAGTAAAACTAAATGCATGATATTCAATCGATCACTGCCCGCACCTGCTCGCCCGTCCAGCATCATTACTCTGGACGGCTCTGACTTATAATACGTGGACAACTACAAATACCTGGGTGTCTGGTTAGACTGTAAACTCTCCTTCCAGACTCACATTAAGCATCTCCAATCCAAAAATAAATCTAGAATGGGCTTCCTACATCGCAACAAAGCATCCTTCGCTCATGCTGCCAAACACACCCTTGTAAAACTGACCATCCTACCGATCCTCGACTTCGAAGATGTCATCTATAAAATAGCCTCCAACACTCTACTCAACAAACTGGATGCAATCTATCACAGTGCCATCCATTTTGTCACCAAAGCCCCATACACTACCCACCATTGTTACTGCCAGGTTATCTACAAGTTTCTGCTAGGTAAAGCCCCGCCTTATTTCAGCTCACTGGTCACCATAGCAGCACCCACTCGTAGCACGTGCTCCAGCAGGTATATTTCACTGGTCACCCCCAAAGCCAATTCCTCCTTTGGTCGTCTTTCCTTCCAGTTCTCTGCTGCCAATGACTGGAACGAACTGCAAACATTTCTGAAGCTGGAGACTCATATCTCCCTCACTAGCTTTAAGCACTAGCTGTCAAAGCAGCTCACAGATCACTGCACCTGTACATAGCCCATCTACCTACCTACCTACCTCATCCCCATACTGTAATTATTTATTTATCTTGCTTCTTTGCACCCCAGTATCTCTACTTGCACATTCATCTTCTGCACATATACCATTCCAGTGTTTAATTGCTATATTGTAATTACTTCACCACCATGGCCTATTTATTGCCTTAACTTACCTCATTTGCACTCACTGTATATTTTTGTTTTCTTTTGTTCTACTGTATTATTGACTGTATGTTTTGTTTATTCCATGTGTAACTCTGTGTTGTTGTATGTGTCGAATTGCAATGCTTTATCTTTGCCAGGTCGCAGTTGCAAATGAGAACTTGTTCTCAACTAGCCTACCTGGTTAAATAAAGGTGAAATAAAAAAAATCTAACAAATCTGAGAAACAGGCTTCATTATACTCAAATTAGACAGCACTGAATATTATGTTGTTATTATCTCTCTGTCTTCAAAGTTTCCCCTCCAGGGACTGGAACTGGAGAATATTTTCATAATGTCCTCCCACAAAATTACCTGTCCTATCCAGTAGCTTACTCTATCCCAGTGGCGGACTGGCCGTTGGGAGCACCTGAGGGTTGTTTTGGCCTGTCGTGAATAGTCAACTTGACTTATATAGCAAGCAGGAATGAGTTGACGGCGAATCCACACATCAGGCGTGACTCTCACTCTCTCGCTGCAGTATCCCCGTGCGAGGGTGCGCGTGCCAAAGACAACGCACATAGCAACCGTCTACCTGCTTCTCTACCGATAATATTTTAGACAAGTCACACGGTGAAATGGACGGTCAGAAAATGAAAGGTGGAGCAGAGAGGGAGAGAATAAAAAAGAGAAAGGCCCTTGCCACAGACGCAGCTAAATGCTGCAAAAAAAGTGACATGTTCACCAGTAAGGGACCAGGTCAGTCAAAAACACTAGCTAAAACACACACTGACACCCAGCATGACTAGCTAAGTAGCCTAGCTAATAACAGTGACACTACGGCCGGTAGGCTAAACAGTTTGCACGTCTTACGTCTTCGTGAAGGAATTATATCATAGCAATGAGAGCAACATAGCGATCATAATATGACATTGAAGGTAATATGTTTCAGCTAGTAAAAAATAGTAAACCTAGACTATGGACTTGCCAGCATTTGGCCATGACTCATGCCACATAAGCTAGGGAAAGTGCACATATTGCGAAATAAGCAACAGTAACGTAACCATAATACATCCATGAACATAACACAGTAGCCTGTGTGACACAGCACAGGCAATGACAAAGATCATTAGCGCCATTAGTACCAGCATTACAAGATACAGCAATAATACACAGCTCTGGGAAAACTTAAGAGACCACTCTTAATTTTTTCCAGAGCTGTATTAATGTAGCCTACTGATACACTAATGATAGTGTGTATGATAATAGAGTATTTTCTTTGCAAAGGTGGAGAAGGAAACAGCAGCAGCACTAGAGCTTCAGGTGCTCCTGCAGAACTGGAGATGGTGGTCAGTTCAGATTCAGATTCAGAGTAGGAACCTTCAGGTACAAGTTAAGAGCACGAACCTAAACATGTAGGCTATGATT
The DNA here is from genome assembly GCF_965601325.2 of Salmo salar. Classification (NCBI taxonomy): domain Eukaryota; kingdom Metazoa; phylum Chordata; class Actinopteri; order Salmoniformes; family Salmonidae; genus Salmo; species Salmo salar. The sequence goes on from NC_138300.1 coordinate 71,285,916, forward strand.
TTATTTATGAGATTATCAGTAGGACTGTAATCAGGGGGCCTACAATCAATGACTGCATAAGAGAGAGAGGTTCAGAGCCCAGTAAAGGGAAAATAGAAAGGGACAGCGAAAGCACTGAGAATCTATTTGATTATTTTGCCCTTCCTCAGTCCAAGGATTTTGATGTATTTTTTCAGTACCACCCAAAACAAAACCCTCAAAGAGTCATTCCCAATGTATTCCACTCAAAAGATCGCACAAACAGAAAATGGCTGACATACAAAGAAGTAACTCACTCCTTGTTCTGCCCAGTATGTCTTGCATTCGCAAAACCTTCAGCCAGTGATTATGCATTTGTCAAAAGACGCATGCAAGCCTGGAAACATGCCCATCAGAGAGTACAGGAGCATGAGAGAAGCAAGACCCATAGAGAAATTGCAGAATCCTTTTTCCTCAGAGCCAGCAAAGCAGACATCCATACCCTTCTGAGTGATAAGCAAATGTCAGTTCAACAAGACCAGGTCAGAAAGAGGAGGCAGGTCATGGAACATGTGATTCATGTTTTTTTTTATTTAACCAGGCAAGTCAGTTAAGAACAAATTCTTATTTAAAATGACAGCCTAGAAACAGTGGGTTAACAGCCTTGTTCAGGGACAGAACAACAGATTTTTACCTTGTCAGCTCAGGGATTTGATCTAGCAACCTTCGGTTACTGGCCCAACACTCTAATCACTAGACTACCTGCCGCCCAAATGTTGTTACAGTTATTGGTAAATGTGGGCTTAGCTACAGAGGACACAGACACGAAGCTGCATATTACTTGGAAAACATGGCCGTCAATCATGGCAAGTTTCTTGAGCTTATTGTTGCTAAGCAAATATGATGTCTGCCTACAAGAGCATGTTAGTGATTGCATTGAAAAGAGCAAGAAGCAGATGGGAAGTAAAGGAAGAGGGTCCTTGGAAACTATGATGTCCAAAGCAACAGCAAATACAGTAATTGAAGTCATCAGAATGTTGATTCAGCAGACAATTGCTGTTGAAGTGAGAAAGGCAGGGAGGTTCTCAATACAAATGGACACAACACAGGATTTAACATCCAAAGACCAGTGTGCAGTAGTTATGCGATATCACTGTCACTGATGTTGTCCACGAGAGACTCATTGCGCACATTGACTGTGAGTCATCGACTGGACAGTACTTTGTAGACCTTGTGAAACAGACCCTTGAGAAGATGTACATAGATATCAAACAGTGTGTTGGTAATGCAACAGATGGAGCAGCTAATATGCAGGGACAATACAGGGGCTTCTCTGCATTGCTCACATGAGAGTCTCTTAACCTCCTAAGTACACATATGGTGTTACTCACATGTCCTCAACCTTGTGCTAAATGACACCACTGGGGTTGTTGTGGCAAGTGAATCCCTTTTCTCACTACTGAATGACATTGCAGTGTTCGTTCGAGATTCCTACAAGCGCATGAAGCTATGGGAGGAAACCAGTGAGGACAGGAGAAACAGACGGCTTTATGTAATTGGTGAAACGTGCTGGTGGGCCAAAGACGAGGCCTTGAGGAAAATATTTGGAAGCTTTGCAAAGCCTGACCGTGCACTTTACACAGATGTGGTCATCACTATGGAAACAGTTTAAAAGGATGTGACCATAAAACCTGCCATCAGAAGCAAGGCCCAAGGGTACAACGATGCTCTCCTAAAGTATGAAACCATACTTGCAGCTGAAGTTTTTCTCTGGATTTTTGAGCAGACGTCCCCTCTCTCTAAATACTTGCAAACACGTGGTATGGATATTGTAACAGCACAGCACTTGGTGACGGGAACGGAGGATAACCTGAGAAAGTGTTCCCGAGACTTTGAGGGTGTGAAGAGGACAGAAGACGACTTTGTTGAGTGGGCCAATGGCATTCTGGAGGAGCAGGTAACAAAGCCACAAAGTCAGAACAGCTTTCCCAGTTTGACAACAGATTATGCTACGGTGGGAGAAATTAAAAGGCAAATATCATAGCCAATCACAACACTGTTGTTTTCAAAATCAACACAATATTAGCGATTGTTAATGTATTTAACTTATAGCAATTAAGATATAGTTTTGTCCAGTAGTCTCCATTCATTTGAATGGGAAAATGTGCTTGCCACTGCAAAAAATGTGGACCTAGAAACCACAACATTCACAGTGCAGTGTCTGTATTTTGATGTCCTCATTTTACTTGTAATCATCTTGTGCATGTGTCAGATGTGGGAGTATGTTTGTGTGTGTGTGCGTAATATGTGTAAATGCATGCCCTCTTGTGATAAATGTAGTAGTGAGCAGCAAATGCAATGGTAATGTCCCGGATGCACAAAGGGAGTTTTGCTTGTGAATCTCCTTGAATATGTAATTTGAGTTGCTCTAAATATAGACTTGACGGTCCTCCCTTAAGAGGCTCTCCGACAGGCACAGTCAATGATCCGACATTGAAGAGAAAATTCAACATATCAGCCTCCTCTCTATGCACAGTGCTCCCTACATGTGCAGGAGCTTCTTCTCTGGTGCCCTTGGAGCCGAGGCAAGCCAAATTAAGCAGCTTTAACCTTTACAGAGTCAAACCCTATTTTCAAATGTATACCAGTGAGGGAGATGATTATGACTTTTATGGACCACAGTCATTTTCTTTGTTGATTAGCTTTTAGTGCTATCAGTAGTCACATCTCTTTCACTTTCACATCAACTAGTTTTGAACTACAGCATCGCTAATGGACCGTACTGGTATTGAGAAATCGCTACGGTTTTTGAGAGTATCTTGACTAGCTGCATCACTGCTTGTTTCGGCTACTGCATAGCTCTACAGAGGGTGGTGAGTACAGCCCAGTACATCACTGGGGCCAAGCTCCCTGCCATCCAGGAACTCTATACCAGTTGGTGTCAGAGGAAGGCCCCAAAAATGATCATAGACTCCAGCCACCCAAGCCATAAACTGTTATCTCTGCGACCGGACGGCAAGAGATACCGGTGCACCAAGTCTTGACCCAACAAGAGCCTGAACATCTTCTACCCCCAAGCCATAAAACTGCTAAGCAAGACTTCTAAATAGCTAATCAAATGGCTACCCACTGCTGCTACTGTCTATTATCTATCCTGTTGCCTAGTCACTTTAACCCTACCTATATGAACATAGCTACCTCAATTTCCTTGTACCCCTGCACATCGACTCAGTACTGGTACTCCCTGTATATAGACATTTTATTTTTGATCATAATTTTTGTTAGTCACTGTGTATTTATTCCTCATGTCAATACTTATATTACATTTTTATCATTAACTCTGCATTGTTGAAAAATGACTCGTAAGTAAGCATTTCACTGTTAGTCTACACTTGTTGTTTACGAAGCATGTAAAAAATGTAATGTGATTTTATAGCAAAGATGCCATTTGTTGACATCACATCATTTGGAGACACTTATTGCTAATGCTAAACTGAGAAATTAGCCTTTCATTTCACTGTACCATTTTGCTCATCTCCGCATATCACGTTTCTACATTGCTAGATAAAGACATGTCACATTCTTAGCATTTTATTAAATCCTATTTAAGCCTTTATCTGAACACCTACATACGTACATGCTTTACGATACCCTAAAGCACAAAAAAAGTGAGGATAATATATCCACTCCAAGGCAAAACCCAAGACTTGGCAACGAAACTCAACACTGCATCATTTCATAATTTGTTTTGTAGTGTTTGTGGTTGTCATGCTCTGTCTGCTGTATGTCGATAGACCTCACGGGGCCCCGGTACTCCCACTATGATTATGTGTGTGGGTCCCTGTGGCGGATCGTCAGGTCATTAGGGCAGGATGGAAGCCTTGTGGAGAGATTGGCCTGCTCCCTGGCCATATCATGCCTGCTTGGCTCACTCAATGACAGCCTCCCTCTCTCTGCCTGTCTGTTCCGCCGCTGGATCATGTCCAGTAACCATCTAGACTCCCATGTGGACAGAACCACTTCCACCCTTCTCCCTTCCGTCTCCCAATGACCTTGTTCTGTGAAGCTTCCCAGGGTAGTGGGAGGTAAATGGTGCTATAGGGAGAGAAAACACAATGCCTGAGGAACAATTTATTAATTTCCTGTCCTTTTTCCTAGAGAGCCTATGGGTGACTTACAATGAGGACAATATTGAATATTGTTGCCAATGGAATATAATATGCTTCTTCATGTCCTGGATGCTCAGCAATAAAAACATGATATAGATTCCTTCTAAACTGCTCTGAACATTAATTTGGCACTTGAGAAACTGAGAACTATAAAGAACAAGCCATCATAGAGATAGACATGTGCAGAAAGAGGCAAATGAATATGAAAATGTTGTGGTACGGTGACAGTCAGGCGTTTGTTGACCGTGCATGCACATACAGTTCTGGACAAATATATTGTCACCCTTGCACTTTTCTCAAATGTATTAAATACTTTAGTCATCACAACTTGTTATGGGATCAACAACATTTCAGAAAATATTTTATTTTTGTAAATTGAAGATGTAAAAAATGATTTAGAAAATAAAGAGAAATGGCATGGACAAAATGACTGGCACCCTGGAGTTAGTACTTAGTTGCGCAGCCTTTGTCCAAGATAACACTGTATAGTCCATGGAGAATAAGAACACCTCCTCCCAGCTGCCTACTGCGCTGAGGATAGGAAACTCTGTCACCTCCGATAAATCCACTATAATTGAGAATTTCAATAAGCATTTTTCTACGGCTGGCCATGCTTTCCACCTGGCTACCCCTACCGCGGTCAACAGCACTGCACCCCCCACAGCTACTCGCCCAAGCCTTCCAGATTTCTCCTTCTTCCAAATCCAGTCAGCTGATGTTCTGAAAGAGCTGCAAAATCTGGACCCCTACAAATCAGCCGGGATTAGACAATCTGAACCCTTTCATTCTAAAATTATCTGCAGAAATTGTTGCAACCCCTTTTACTAGCCTGTTCAACCTCTCTTTCGTGTCGTCTGAGATTCCAAAAGAATGGAAAGCAGTTGCTGTCATCCCCCTCTTCAAAGGAGGGGATACTCTTGACCCAAACTGCTACAGACCAATATCTATCCTACCCTGCCTTTCTAAGGTCTTCGAAAGCCAAGTCAACAAACAGATTACCGACCATTTCAAATCCCACCGCACCTTCTCTGCCATGCAATCTGGTTTCAGAGCTGGTCATGGGTGCACCTCAGCCACACTCAAGCTCCTAAACGATATTGTACCGCCATCGATAAGAAACAAAACTGTGCTGCCATATTCATTGGCCTGGCCAAGGCTTTCGACTCTGTCAATCACCACATCCTCATCGGCAGACTCAATAGCCCTGATTTCTGAAATGATTGCCTCGCCTGGTTCACCAACTACTTCCCTGATAGAGTTCAATGTGTCAAATCGGATGGCCTGTTGTCCGGGCCTCTGGTAGTCTCTATGGGGGTGCCACAGGGTTCAAATCTTGGGCCAACTCTTTTCTCTGTATACATCAATGATGTCGCTCTTGCTGCTGTTGAGTCTCTGATCCACCTCTACGCAGACGACACCATTCTGTATACTTCTGGCCCTTCTTTGGACACTGTGTTAACAACCCTCCAGACGAGCTTCAATGCCATACAACTCTCCTTCCGTGGCCTCCAACTGATCTTAAATACAAGTAAAACTAAATGCATGCTCTTCAACCGATCGCTGCCCGCACCTGCCTGCCCGTTCAGCATCACTACTCTGGACGGCTCTGACTTAGAATATGTGGACAACTACAAATACCTGGATGTCTGGTTAGACTGTAAGCTCTCCTTCCAGATTCACATCAAACATCTCCAATCCAAAGTTAAATCTAGAATTGGCTTCCTTTTTTGCAACAAAGCATCCTTCACTTATGCTGCCAAACATACCCTCGTAAAACTGACCATCCTACCGATCCTCGACTTTGGCGATGTAATTTACAAAATAGCCTCCAATACCCTACTCAATAAACTGGATGCAGTCTATCACAGTGCCATCTGTTTTGTCACCAAACCCCCATATACTACCCACCACTGCGACCTGTACGCTCTCGTTGGCTGGCCCTCGCTTCATACTCGTCACCAAACCCACTGGCTCCAGGTCATCTACAAGACCCTGCTAGGTAAAGTCCCCCCTTATCTCAGCTCACTGGTCACCATAGCAGCACCCACTTGTAGCACGCGCTCCAGCAGGTATATCTCTCTGGTCACCCCCATTCCTCCTTTGGCTGTCTCTCCTTCCATTTCTCTGCTGCCAAGGATTGGAACGAACTACAAAAATCTCTGAAACTGGAAACACTTATCGCCCTCACTAGCTTTAAACACCAGCTGTCAGAGCAGCTCACAGATCACTGCACCTGTACATAGCCCATCTATAATTTAGCCCAAACAACTACCCCTTCCCCTACTGTATTTATTTATTTATTTTGCTCCTTTGCACCCCATTATTTCTATTTCTACTTTGGACTTTCTTCCTCTACAAATCTACCATTCCAGTGTTTTACTTGCTATATTGTATTTACTTTGCCACCATGGCCTTTTTTGTCTTTACCTCCCTTATCTCACCTCATTTGCACCCATTGTATATAGACTTATTTTTCTACTGTATTATTGACTGTATGTTTGTTTTACTCCATGTTTAACTCTGTGTTGTTGTATGTGTCGAACTGCTTTGCTTTATCTTGGCCAGGTCGCAATTGTAAATGAGAACTTGTTCTCAACTTGCCTACCTGGTTAAATAAAGGTGAAATAAAATAAATAAATAACTGCAGAAAAACATTTGTTGTATTCATCATTGAACTTGCTGCACCTTTCTACTGGAAGTTTGGCCAACTTTTCAGCAGCAAACTGTTATTAGGCCCACATAGTACAGCAGTGCCTGCCACATGAAATACATTTATCTTCATTACATTACATACTATACTATACCAACAATAATTAATACCATAGGTTATGACAGGTAGCAAACGTACCTAACGTGCTTCAAAGCCGAATGCCGGTGCCTGTCTAAATGTTCAGCTCCCCTATCTATTTCCATTGTCCATTCGATGTGCATACTCATTCATGTCCCTCCACAGCGGTCCTCTCTGTGGCGCAAACACGGCCCACGAGCGGATTGTGCCTTCTCTCCCCCATTAATCTACATATTTGAGAGGTGCAAGATGGCCAGGGGTACACACTCTAGGGCTGATAGTTGAGCCTTAATGTATCACTGCAATACAATCAGCGACTCTGTGCCAGAGAAGCAATAACAAGGAAAAAGGTTGGCACTCCCTTACCCGTTATGTATGTCAGGACCTGGGTTTGTTTATATGCAACTGTGGTTAAGGTTGTGTATTGAATTTGCAAATGAACTGAATGTGCTAAGAACATGTAATGCAGCATTTTTGGGTACTTGGTACATGGTAATACTTCATTTTGATTGTGAAAGTTTTGAATTTCCATGCCACACGACTGATGTATCAGATTTCATCTTTAATTGTTTGGATCAATCTTTCAGGATTCTCCCTCTAGCTACACACACATTTCTCAACTTAGGATATGGGCCTTTGTAATGGCTATTATGAATATACCGACTTGGGGTGGTACCACAATACAACAGTGATCACAACTTCTAAAGTGGTCTCTCTGGGCGTGTACACTGTCAGCATTTTTTTTCTTCTATTCAAAACCTAAAGGGGTTCTTCGGCTGCCCCCATAGGAGAACCATTTGAAGAACCCGTTTGGTTCCAGGTGGAACCCTTTTGGATTCCTTATAGAACTCTTTCTACAGAGGATTCTATACAGAACCCCAAAATAATTACTTGGATTAAAAAAAGGGTTCTTCAAAAGAGGACAACCGAAGAACCCTTTTGGAACCCTTTTTTTAAGAGTGTACTGTGGAAGTGGCTAGAGTGCCTTTCTAACTGTAAATATTGCCGTAGGATATTTCCAGGAAATAAAATGGGTGAATAAAATATCCCAACGATAACAAATTATGTAAGATAAAATTACCATGGTTCACAATGCACAGCTTGAGGCCAGTCTAATATGCCTAGCTGCAGAGCCAATAAAACTGTGTGCTTGTGTGGGAGAGCCTGCCTCTGCCTGTCTCTAGAGAGCCTAAGTGCCAAGGAACACACTGTGTTGTTCATTGATTTGCAGTGATACGGGGTGGAAAGTCCTATACTGCTAGCTGATGGGCATACACCTGAGGTGTGTACCATAGACTGACTGAAGATAGTAAATCAGAAAGAACACTACATTTTAGCTGGTCCAAACAGATGCGTCTCAATCCACCGCATCCACACATCCACACTTCCACATCTGCGGTGAAAGGTGACAGAGCTAGAGTGGTGTTTGTCAAACCATGAGACATCCCAAAAATTGGTCTTCTCACAAAATTGTCTGTAGCGTCTGAACGGTTAGGCCTACAAACTAAGATGAGACTTTCATGAACACGATGGTGTTCTGTTTTGCTCTACGACCCCCACCCGTGTCTTGGTGCTTATTTGAAGTCGGTACAGTCGATCTACCAACTTCTATCTGTAGCGTCCAAACAGTTTGGGTTCCACACTAACATAACCCCTCTGTGGACAGCTCAGACTCTTATGAGGACAATGGTGTTTTTCCTCCACAAGCCTCACAAAACTTGGCAGAAGGTCAGTTAAAACAAAGAATGGAATTATACTGTATATGGAGATAGTTTACTGCTTAAAATAAGGGGATAAATACATGTAAAAAAAATATTCTAAGTTTCTTGATCTTTCTTATATCTCTCAGATATAGGAGAGACACTTCAGAACAAACTTCCTTTAGATTTTTGGGGGGACTACCTGTTGTTCCATGTAGTGCATTTGTTATTCAATATGTTTCTATTGGCTAATAGCTGTAATGCCAATATAAATTTTCTTTGACACCTTCAAATTCAAAATCAAATAGCTAAGTGATAATTGGTATGACTATTTCAAAACAATTCCATATGTTAGCTTAGCATGCCCATGGTTATCTGTAAATTAAATAAAACAAGAAAATGGTGCCTTCTGGTGTGCTTAATATAAGGATATTCAAATTATTTATACTTTTGCTTTTGATAATTAAGTTTAATTTAGCAATTATATTTACTTTTGATACTTAAGTATATTTAAAACCAAATACTTTAGACTTTTACTCAAGTAGGATTTTACTGGGTGACTTTTACTTGAGTCATTTTCTATTATGGTATTTTTACTTTGACTCAAGTATGACAATTGGGTACTTTTTACACCACTGACTGTTGGTCCTTGAGTCAAATAACGCATATGTGACAAAGTAGTTGATTACAAAAATGAAACAAAACGTTGTAGGCCTACATTTAGGTGTACACGTCCATGTAATATAGTCCATGTAATATAGCCTATACAATTTGACTATTAGGCCATAGCAGTGTTTGTCTACAAGACTGAAGAAAGACGTAGCTCCTTATTAAATTAAATCTTAATCTTCCGTTTCAAGGTGTTGGCTGCACTTCACTTCTCAACACACTAAAACAATAACTGTAATTCTGTATTTCAAAGGTAGGAAAAATCTCATGTGGGATTTTAACACTTGTCAAAATCTGCAACAAATACATAGTGCTAGGCAATCTACACTCTGAGCTATATGACAAGTCAGTCAAATGTATGTGATCTAGTTGTTTTGATTATCAGCATTTGCCATTGGACTTCTGTTAAGTGCGCTTTCATGAACAAGTGTTGGATCACGTCCAACTACGTAGACAATTTTAATTTGCTGATACGGAATTTGAACTGGGTATAATCCCTTCCAGCTGTGCAGGTTAGCAAAGGGCTAAATGTACCAGGTTATCTAATGGGAAGAGATAAGATGTAGCGTTTTATCACGTGCAACTACGTCAGCGATTTTAATGGGCTGATGCGCATTTTGAAACGGAGGTCCAGGTCAAATTTAAACTTTTTCTAATCTTCTCAAGTATAGCCCTAGGAACAGTTTGGAATCAATTACAATACAATTCCCAAATGCACCAGTGTTGAGGTGTATAGAGAAAAGCCTTAACTCCTTTGCTGCATGAACCAACGAACTCAGATGAATGGATTTTATGAATTTAGTTTGAATTAAATGCAACACACCCTGTACATTAAAGGAGAAAAAATGTATTTGACCCGTTGTCCAGTTGATTCACTAGTTAGTGAACATACTGTACTGATGAAAGTATACCAAGACCTGTTGGTAGTAATAGAAATATATACATTGGGGCAGTCTAACTGGTTTAAGACAGGTAGCTTGCTCAGAACTGCCTCCACTTACAATTGACCTTATCCAAAATGCAGTGGAATACAACCAAGATTAGACAGGACTTCACTTCCAATTGGGGCTGGTCACAAAAACAGGCCGTGCGGATACGACAGATATCTCTGTTAATCCAAAAGTTTAAAACAAAACTGCCTGCAAATGAGACAGTTCAGTTAATTGACATTCAAATTCAAACCTGTGTCCTAATGCCTTCATACAGGAACTTAACATCACTAAAACACTGAAGCTGAGGGACATACGGAACACAACACCTGCATGAGCTGTGCAGATTTCCTCTAGAAAAAAACTCAATATATAGGACCTTAGACTCTTTATGAATATGCAAAAGAACCACAATCAGTAAAAACTGTCCAGAACGAAATAAAAAAGCCTGCCCACCTCACCTTTTCCTCCAATCATATTTCTGGAACATGGTTTCCATTATCCCACCCATGAAACCTTTCCTTCATGCAGTAAAAATGTGTTGCCAATGATGTTATAAAATATTATAAAGAACTACTGTATCATGTCTCTACCTATCACTACTAATGTCTAGATTGTTCATATTTTACAATAATTAAGTTGTAATTAAGTGGAAGTGGAACTATTGAGGTACTCTCAGGAGGTGTAGTATTTAACTAGGTATTACTTTCAGTCCATTCATTAATTGGGTTTCAAGCAGTGCATATGCATGAAACCCCCTGGGCTTAGACATGTGGGCCCACTCACTTTCTCTGCCTCCATGTATAGCAGTAAATCAACTAAATCGAATCAAAGTTTATTGGTCACGCACACAGATGTTATGGCAGGTGAAGGGAAATGCTTATTTTACTAGCTCCTAATGCAGTAAAATGTCAATCAGGTACACATATAATAACAATAATAAAAAACAGATAGAACAACAAAAAATCACGAATCCAATAAATAACCCAAATAGCCCTGTATCAGTAATCCAAGTGCAATCTATACGTCTGTGTTTAGGGACAATTTAAATCGTCAGTGATGTGCACTCAGAGGAACTTGAAGCTTTTGACCCTGTCCACTGCAGCCCCCTCGATGTGGATGGGGCTTGATTCACTTGGTCTCCTCTGAACAGTTGATGTTGAGATGTGTCTGTTAATTGAACTCTGTGAAGCATTTATTTGGGCTTCAATTTCTCAGCTTGGCAAATCTAAGGAACTTATCCTCTGCAGCAGAGGTAACTATGGGTCTTCCTTTCCTGTGGCGCTCCTCATGAGAGCCAGTTTCCTCATAGCGCTTGATTATTTTTTGTGACTGCACTTGAAGAAACTTTCAAAGTTCTTGAAATGTTCCACATTGACTGACCTTCATGTCTTCAAGTAATGATGGACTGTCGTTTCCCTTTGCTTATTTGAGCTGTTCTTGCCATAATATGGACTTGGTCTTTTACCAAATAGGGCTATCTTCTGTATACTACCCCTACCTTGTCACAACACAACTGGTTGGCTCAAACGCATTAAGAAGGAAAGAAATTCCAGAAATTAACTTTTAACAAGGCACACCTGTTAATTGAAATGCATTCCAGGTGACTACCTCATGAAGCTGGTTGAGAGAATGCCAAGAGTGTGCAAAGCTGTCATCAAGGCAAAGGGTGGTTGTTTTGAAGAGTATCTATTTACTGAAGATAGTCCACATGTATACATTTATATACGTATGAGAGGGGGATGCTTTGAACCATAACATTTACAGTATCTTGTGTCCTCCAGATGAGGATGTGGGAGTGTGTTTTACATTTCTGCAATAGCTCAAGCTTCTATAATTAAAGTGTATGCTCGACTCTGATTTTTGAGCAGTAAAAGGAACACTGTGTGGCATACCCCAGGGCCCAGTATTACCCAAGCTCTACATCCTTACATCCCTACATATGAAAAAATAAAAATATACAGTATATTTGAAAGGGAACATTTTACCGACATAAGATGTCAAGAACAGTCATGACAGATTGATGTCAATTTATAGTTACTTCCTTCAAGTTAGAAGGAAGTTCAATTATTTGTACAGATGTCGGATCTTAATTTGATCACAATTTTGTTTGCCGGAAAATGATCCTGCACGTTAGGAAATTCAAATGAGGGATTTAGATACGTTCATCCCTGTTAGTGATAATTTCTCCTTTTCCAAGATAATCCATCCACCTGACAGATGTAGCATATCAAAAAGCTGATTAAACAGCCGGATCAATACACAGGTGCACCTTGTGCTGGGGACAATAAAAGGCCACTCTAAAATGTGCTGTTTTGTCACACAGCAGAAGCCACAGATGTCTCAAGTATTGAAGGACCGTGCAATTGGCATGCCGACTGCAGGAATGTCCACCAGAGCTTTTGCCAGAGAATTGAATGTTCATTTCTCTACCATAAGCCGCCTCTAACATACTTTTATAGAATTTGGCAGTATGTCCAACCGGCCTCACAACCATACCAGCTCAGGACCTCCACGTCCGGCTTCTTCACCAGGGGGCCGTCTGAGAGCAGCCACCCAGAAAGCAGATGAAACTGAAGAGTATTTCTGTCTGTAATAAAGCCCTTTTGTGGGGAAAAACTCATTCTGATTGGCTGGGCCTGGCTCCCCAGTGGATGGGCCTGGCACCCAAGGGCCTGGCTCCCATGCCATCTATCATTGTTACCTCCATTTTTGCTGATTAAATATAATGTCCCAAAGGGGTAGGGGGGTTTATGACACCTCACGCCCATTGTAAATATTAAGACAGCAGACGAATCCTTTGTCCTTCAGTGTTTGGAACTGGAATTTGTTTTGCATAGTGGTGTGTTGCATCATGTTATGGGTATCCTTGTAATAGTTAAGGACTGCTGAGTTTTTCAGGATAAAAATAGAAACAGAATGGCGCTCAGCACAGGTAAAATCCTAATTGAAAATCAGGTTCATTCTGCTTTCCACCAGACACTGGGAGATGAATTCACCTTTCAGCAGGACAATAACCTAAAACACAAGGCCAAATATACGCTGGTGAATGTTCTTGACTGGCCGAGTAATGGTTTTGACTAAAATCTATTTGAAAATCTATGGCAAGACCTGAATATGGTTGTCTAGCAATGATCAACAACCAATTTTTCAGAGCTTAAAGAATTTTTCAATGAGTATTGGACAAATGTTGCACAATCCAGGTGTGGAAAGCTCTTAGAGACTTGCATAGATATACTCACAGCTGTAATCCTTGCCAATGGTGATTCTACAAAGTATTTACTAAGTGGTGTGAATACTTATGTAAATTTGATATTTCTGTATTTCATTTTCAATAACTTAGCAAATATTTCTACAAACCTGTTTTACATTTTTTATTATGGGGTATTGTGTGTAGATGTGTGAGCATTTGTTTTATTTAATCAATTTTGAATTCAAGCTGTACCAAAGCTAATGTGGAATAAGTCAAGGGGTATGAATACTTTCTGAAGGCACTGTACCTAATTTGATACCACAGTATTTGGAGCGTGAATTGTCCTGCAACTATCAAAAGTGATGTAATCGCAAGTTGCATTCTTCCAAACTCGTTTTGGATTTCAAATAGTATGGTATTTTAGGAGACTATGATATAGAAGGTCTGTTTTGTGGAAAGAAAATGTCACCCTCCGTCTTTTCGTATAGTTAGTCTGCTATATAAATAATTGCATCTTGTATGACAAAGTTTGACAAATTGGCTGGGGCACGTCTGCCAACAGTGCTATGATCAGCCAAAATCTTTCGGCGCCGGAAATGATGAGTTGACAAAAATGCAGGTGAACAATCTGTTCCTCAGGCTGAATATTGAGCTTCCTGCTGAGAGCAACCAGGTGCCAATGTCCACCTCCATCTCCCAAAATTCCAGAGGAAAAGCGCATCTACCTCTCAAAAATCTCCAAATGTTCTGAAATTCCCTTAAAATGAACTCTGTTGTTAGCAATTGAATTTATTCAAATGTCTAACATATTGACTTAAAAGAATTATACCCACTCAAAGGCTTAGATAATACAATGAAACTCTTGGTGTCACGCTGAAAATAACTTTCCACACTTTGGTTGTAACATATTGTTTTCCCCTCCAACAACTATCCCCCCGCAACTTGTGTACATATATACAAAAGGAATACTTAAATGTACTTTTATGCATGACTTAGGATCTTGAGACCAGAGAACCATTTAACCAATGATGCTTATAATTCATTTCAGGGGCACCACTTTTGTTTTAGAAGTGGGGTGGACATAACCTGGCTGGGGGTCTGGGGGTCCTCTAAAGTTAATTTCCTGCATTTTTACACAATTCAATATGCCTTCTCTACTTAGAACAAAAAGTAAGCAAAAACACTTACTGTCATCAAGATCATTATTAAATATATTTAAGTGATTAATAAGACTGAACTATATCAAAGGTCATTCAATAATAAATCATCTGTTGCACCTTTAACCAATAGCCTAACCAATGAACAACAAAGACTTTTGATTGTCTTTATTAATTAAGACATCAAATTTTAGCCAGACCAACCAGCCATCCCGAGCTGTCTGCACGCCCAACCCCACCAGTCTAATCAAAAACTCAACTCTCCTAACCATTGGCGACCTGTCATTCAGCTCTGCCCCACCTGTTTTGAGCCCCACATTTTTAGCATGGCCTTGCCTGTTTTGCATGTTATTTTGGCATTAATACGTGTCACATACCAGTTTGCAAACAATTTAAAAAATATATATATAATTGAGTTAATAAAGCCACATACAAACATGGTCTCTTTTTTGTTTTCTTGAGTAAGGCAGCTCCAAAATGCAGGTGTTTCAGCCTAGGTCAGTGGTGGTGGAAAAGCCAGCAGAAAATACGGAGCGATGCGCGGTGATTGGCTCAGTGTTCTGTCACTCATGAGGACAAGTATAAGGGGAGGCATCGAAAATCCTAGCCTCTTGGGTGCTGCCATAGAATTGCATAGGAGTGCCCATCCAAGAAGGCTCAATGTTATTGGCCACAGATAAAATTACATCAAATTACGTTACATCTACAGTAGCTTTGATTGGACTCAAAATCATACTTTCAATATCTTAGCTAGCTGTCATCATCATGAATCAAGTCAACAATCTACTGGCAAATCCTTTTTATTCCTTGTAATATGAGGAGAAATTATGAATAGAAATTATAGACAAAATGTATCTGTGCTCATCGGCCATTGGACATAAACATTACACAAGTTGGAAATCGCAAATTCAACAATGAGTGCTTTGGAAGAAATCAGTGACAGTGACTGTGTGGTCCCAAATCTGGGATTGAGGGGCTCTTTTCCATGTTTAAAATGATAAACATTCAACATTTGCCATGCTGTCAATGAAGCATGATTTGTTTCTGGATGAAAACAACTGTTAACTCACAAATGCTAAAACTTGACTTCAGTAAGTTGAAGACAACTTGGAATTCCAAGCTCCGACTGGGAAATACGTTTTGAACGGTCATTCAACTCAGAACTGTAAATGAGGCCTCTTGCTAGAGCTACGACGTGAAGATCAATGATATCATCATGATTCAACCCTGTTTTTTCCGAGTTCCTAGTCGTCTTGAATGCACCATAAATCCAGAGGATGCCAGACTTATGACAAGATTTTCCCACAATGGACCGGCGCGCCACCTTCCTGTTCAAGTGAGCACAACCCAACAAGGCGAGTCAAAATGTATTGTATGCTGCTGCATAAATTATGTAATATGACATGGAGATATGTATACTGTAACTAAGAAAGTAATACTAAGTGTATGTTGTGTAGTAAGCTGTTAGTAGCTCATCTGCCTCACCCTAATAATTTGGTCTATTTACCCCTCTTAATTTTGCCTACTGTTCTGATTTGGTGGTGCACATGTAGCCTAAAGCCTGTTTTAGAGAAATGTAATCATCAAATTTTGTTAGAGCTTCATTGTCTGCTTATATGCCCCCTTTATTTATCCTACAGTTCTGACTTGGTGAACAGGGAGAACACTGTAAGAACGGCCCATGTCGCTGTACATTTCAAAAGTGCCAAACAAATAGTTATATTGGTCACATCCATCCTAGCTCACTCATTAATGTCTTAATCAAAATTATGGATGGCCTCTTATCTGCTTGTCATCCCCTTATGCCACAATTTGTACATCTCAATTGTCATTAGAAACCACATTTGTTTAAGCAAGTCAGAAATATCAGCTATGTTTTTTTAATGGCAGTAAATGAGGCTGACTCAACTGTTTCGCTGCCCGACAAAGCTCCGCTGATAGCCAGGTGTAGCAGCCTATTAGGACTGCTACTGGTAAAGCTTTATGTGGGCCCTAACAGTTTTTGGGCACTGTTTGTCACTGTTATAGTGCAATTAATGTATTGTTTAGTGTTGAGTTGTGTAGTGGCTTTGCTGCCATGCATCCAAAAAAAAAATAACGTTTTTGCCCCAACAAGATTGACATGCTAAAATCACCACTGCTCCCAACAAAACTTTTTTTTAACCCCCCTACCAAATTAAAAAAAATAAAAACATAAAAATGGAGAAAAAAAGCACATAGACTTCAAATTTACATTAATGCAAAGAAACAGCCAATCCTCCATATAATTAATCTGGGACTAATAGTACTGTAGAGCTCTTCTTGTAGCTGGGTCGCCCCGTCCTGTCCCTAGGGGTCCACCACCCTGCAGCTCCCCAACCCAACCCGCTCAGCTTCAGGATCTTTGTAAAACGTTCATTATTGGTTTTGGGTGTGTTGAGAGGTGTTGAGTTTGCTCCAGACATAGCATTTTCATTGATGGGCAAAAAGCTCAATTTCTGTCTCATCTGACCAGAGTAACTTCTTCCATATGTTTGGGGAGTCTCCCACATGCCTCTTGGCAATAACCAAACTTGTTTTAACATTTGTTTTCTTTAAGCCTCGTGCCTACTCAACCTTTTTTCATAATTAATTTTTTATTTTTATTAATTTCACCTTTATTTAACCAGGTAGGCCAGTTGAGAACAAGTTCTCATTTACAACTGCGACCTGGCCAAGATAAAGCAAAGCAGTGCGACACAAACAACAACACAGAGTTACACATGGAATAAACCAACGTACAGTCAAAACACAATAGAAAAAATCTATACTGCTCAAAAAAATAAAGGGAACACTTAAACAACACATCCTAGATCTGAATGAAAGAAATAATCTTATTAAATACTTTTTTCTTTACATAGTTGAATGTGCTGACAACAAAATCACACAAAAAAATCAATGGAAATCCAATTTATCAACCCATGGAGGTCTGGATTTGGAGTCACACTCAAAATGAAAGTGGAAAACCACACTACAGGCTGATCCAACTTTGATGTAATGTCCTTAATAAAACAAGTCAAAATGAGGCTCAGTAGTGTGTGTGGCCTCCACGTGCCTGTATGACCTCCCTACCACGCCTGGGCATGCTCCTGATGAGGTGGCAGATGGTCTCCTGAGGGATCTCCTTCCAGACCTGGACTAAAGCATCCGCCAACTCCTGGACAGTCTGTGGTGCAACGTGACGTTGGTGGATGGAGCGAGACATGATGTCCCAGATGTGCTCAATTGGATTCAGGTCTGGGGAACGGGCGGGCCAGTCCATAGCATCAATGCCTTCCTCTTGCAGGAACTGCTGACACACTCCAGCCACATGAGGTCTAGCATTGTCTTGCATTAGGAGGAACCCAGGGCCAACCGCACCAGCACATGGTCTCACAAGGGGTCTGAGGATCTCATCTCGGTACCTAATGGCAGTCAGGCTACCTCTGGCGAGCACATGGAGGGCTGTGCGGCCCCCCAAAGAAATGCCACCCCACACCATAACTGACCCACCGCCAAACCGGTCATGCTGGAGGATGTTGCAGGCAGCAGAACATTCTCCACGGCGTCTCCAGACTCTGTCACATGTGCTCAGTGTGAACCTGCTTTCATCTGTGAAGAGCACAGGGCGCCAGTGGCAAATTTGCCAATCTTGGTGTTCTCTGGCAAATGCCAAACATTCTGCACGGTGTTGGGCTGTAAGCACAACCCCCACCTGTGGACGTTGGGCCCTCATAGGGGTCGCCCACTCTTAGCTATGATGTGGGCGTGCCCCAAGGGTCAATACTGAGGCCCCTCTTGTTCAGCCTGTACATTAATGATCTGCCTTCTCTCTTCACTGGGTCTGAAGTTCAAATGTATGCAGATGATACAGTGATATATGTGCATGCAAAGAGCAAACAACAAGCTGCACAAGAACTCACTACTGTAATGGTCCAGGTTACAAAGTGGCTCAGTGTTTGCATGTTCTTCACAAAGAGGGCAACAGATGCTACTGAGCCAGATGTCTATGTGTCAGGGGAGAAGCTCCAGGTGGTATCTGATTTTAAGTACCTTGGCATCATACTTGATTCCAACCTCTCTTTTAAAAAGCATGTGAAAAAGGTAATTCAAATAACCAAATTCAACCTAGCTAATTTCCGATTTATACGAAATTGTTTGACCACAGAGGTAGCAAGACTGTACTTCAAATCGATGATACTCCCCCACTTAACATAATGCTTGACTAGTTGGGCCCAAGCTTGCTATACAACATTAAAACCTATTAAGTCTGTCTACAAACAGGCTCTCAAAGTGCTCGATAGGAAGCCCAATAGCCATCATCACTGTTACATCCTCAGAAAGCATGAGCTCCTGAGTTGGGAAAATGGCCTGGCTCCCCCTCCACTCAGTATTTTTGTTAAACAGAAAACCCAAACATATGGCAGCAGATCCACAAGGTCTGCCATGAGAGGTGACTGTATAGTTCCCTTAAGGAAAAGCACCTTTAGTAAATCCGCTTTCTCTGTGAGAGCGTCCCATGTCTGGAATACACTGCCATCAGACACACATAACTGCACCACATATCACAATTTCACAAAATGCATGAAGACATGGCTAAAGGTCAATCAGATTTGTGAACACAATCCCTAGCTGTGTATTGCCGCTTTCCATGTTGTCTGTTGTCTGTAGCTTGTGAGGTGTGGAAACACTTTGTTGTTTTTATGGATTTTGTCTTGTTGCTTTTTGTTCTATGTTGCTCTGTCTGTATGCTACATCTTGCTTGTCCTATGTTGCTCTGTCTGTATGCTATGTCTTGCTTGTCCTATGTTACTCTGCATGTGCTCACTGTTCAATGATTGTCTATATTGTAATTGTTTTTAATAACCTGCCCAGGGACTGCAGTTGAAAATTAGCCGGCTGGCTAAAACCGGCACTTTTACTGAAACGTTGATTTATGTGCACTGTCCCTGTAAAAATAAAATAAACTCAAACTCATACCACCCTCATAGAGTCTGTTTCTGACCGTTTGAGCAGACACATGCACATTTGTGGCCTGCTGGAGGTCATTTTGCAGGGCTCTGGCAGTGCTTCTCCTGCTCCTCCTTGCACAAAGGCGGAGGTAGCGGTCCTGCTGCTGGGTTGTTGCCCTCCTACGGCCTCCTCCACGTCTCCTGATGTACTGGCTTGTCTCCTGGTAGCGCCTCCATGCTCTGGACACTACGCTGACAGACACAGCAAACCTTCTTGCCACAGCTCGCATTGACGTGCCATCCTGGATGAGCTGCACTACCTGAGCCACTTGTGTGGGTTGTAGACTCCGTCTCATGCTACCACTAGAGTGAAAGCACCGCCAGCATTCAAAAGTGACCAAAACATCAGCCAGGAAGCACAGGAACTGAGAAGGGGTCTGTGGTCCCCACCTGCAGAACCACTCCTTTATTGGGGGTGTCTTGCTAATTGCCTATAATTTCCACCTGTTGTCTATTCCATTTGCACAACAGCATGTGAAATTTATTGTCAATCAGTGTTGCTTCCTAAGTGGACAGTTTGATTTCACAGAAGTGTGATTGACTTGGAGTTACATTGTGTTATTTAAGTGTTCCCTTTATTTTTTTGAGCAGTGTATATACAGTGTGTGGAAATGAGGTAAGATTAGGGGGGTAAGGCAATAAATAGGCCGTGGTGGCGAAGTAATTACAATTTAGCAATTAAACACTGGAGTGATAGATGTGCAGAAGATTAATGTGTAAGTAGAGATTATGGGATGCAAAGGAGCAAAAAAAATAACAATATGGGGATGAGGTAGTTGGATGGGATATTTACAGATGGGCTATGTACAGGTGTAATGATCTGTGAGCTGCTCTGACAGCTGATGCTTAAAGTTAGTGAGGGAGATATGAGTCTCCAGCTTCAGTAATTTTTGCAATTCGTTCCAGTCATTGGCAGCAGAGAACTGGAAGGAAAGGCGGCCAAATGAGGAATAGGCTTTGGGGGTGACCAGTGAAATATACCTGCTGCAGCGGGTGCTACGGGTGGGTGCTGCTATGGTGACCAGTGAGCTGAGATAAGGAGGGGCTTTACCTAGCACTACTCTAAACTACTCTCACAGTAATCATATACTTTGCACACAAACCGCCGAACATTTGGAGTAAGAAATCATGAATGTGTATACGTGGAAATGTGTTTTTTTGTGAATTTCTCTGAACCGGGCCTTCTTGGAAAGAGGGTTGGTTTGGCCTTTCTGATTGAAAGGCTCTGATTGTCAAAAAGTGGTCCCCACCCGTCTCCTACTGTTGATCTCCTCTGCCGTCATCTGGTATCCGGTGGCTTGTCGTGTAGTCCTGAACAGAACTACAGAGTTTATTCTACTTCCATTCGCACTTGAAGATGCTTCTTTGAAGATTGACACGCCTGGCTAGCCTATGGTTCCCAGTGGGGTGATGAGAGTAGTAGAATACGATGGTTTGAAGAGAGTAGTAGAATGGTCCCACTTAAATGTGCATTTATAGATACTTTACTTAGGACAGCTACTCAGCTGTACCAGTGATTTTCCGGGAGGTGACTTTATCGTCTCTACCTCGCGTTGAGATTCAGAGATCGAACCACTTTGGATGTGAGCTGAGGCTCCACATCTCTCTGGTCTGATATGTTAATTCTTAACCCCTCATTTTATACAGTTCGTTCAAAAGGGTTGTTCTGTCAGGCTGACATGCTCTCTGACCTCACTCAATGTGCGGTGACTACTTACTTGAACAAAGTTTTAGAAACAATTTCCTCGTATTGTTTCTAAAATCACATCCCTCTCTTAACCACTGTTAATGGGGGCCTGTTCGGCCTGCCTTTTCCTGCAGTCTACGATCAGCTCCTTTGTCTTGCTCACATTGAGGGAGAGGTTGTTGTCCTGGCACCACACCACCAGGTCTCTGACCTCCTTCCTATAGGCTGTTTCAGCATTGTCAGTGATCAGGCCTACCACTGTTGTCATCAGCAAACTTAATGATGGTGTTGGGAGTAAAGAAGGGGACTAAGTACACACCCCTGAGAGGCCCCAGTGTCCAGGATCCAGTTGCTGAGGGAGGGGTTTAGTCCCAGGTTCGTTAGCTTAGTGATGAGCTTCATGGTCACTATGGTGTTGAACGCTGAGCTGTAGTCAATGAACAGCATTCTCACGTAGTTGTTCCTTTTGTCCAGGTGGGAAAGGGCAGTGTGGAGTGCGATTGAGATTGTGTCATCTGTGGATCTCTTGGGGCGGTATGCGAATTGGAGTGGGTCTAGGGAGGATGCTGTTTATGTGAGCCATGACCATTCTTTCAAAGCACTTCATGGCTACAGACGTGAGTGCTACATGGTGGTAATAATTAAGGCAGGTTACCTTCGCTTGCTTGGACTCAGACTATGGTGGTCTGCTTGAAACATGTAGGTATTACAGACTCAGTCAGGGAGAGGTTAAAAATGTCAGTGAAGACACTTGGCAGTTGGTCCGTGCATGCTTGAGTAGACGTCCTGGTAATCCGTCTGGCCCCGCGGCCTTGTGAATGTTGATCTGTTTAAGGTCTTGCTCACATCGGCTCCGGAGAGAGTAATCACACAGTCGTCCGGAACAGCTGGTGCTCTCAATCATGCTTTAGTGTTTCTTGCCTCGAAGTGAGCATAAGAGGTATTTAGCTCATCTGGTAGGCTCCATTGGCCAGCTCGCGTCTGGGTTTCTCTTTGTAGTCCGTAATAGTTTTCAAGCCCTGCCACATCCGACGAGAGTCCGAGCCGGTGTGGTAGGATTCAGTCTTAATTCTGTTTTGACACTTTGCTGGTTTGATGGTTCATCTGAGGGCATTTCTTATAAGAGTCTGGATTAGTGTCCCGCTCCTTGAAAGCGTCAGCTCTAGCATTTAGCTTGATGTGGATGTTGCCTGTAATCAATGGTTTCTGTTTGGGATATGTACAGTCAATGTGGGGACAACATCGTTGATGCGCTTATTGATGAAGCCAATGACTGAGGTGGTATACTCCTCAATGTCATTGATGAATACCAGAACATGTTCCAGTCTGTGCTAGCATAACAGTCCTGTTGCGTAGCATCCGCGTCATCTGACCACCGTATTGAGCGAGTCACTGGTACTTCCTGCTTTAGTTTTTGCTTGTAGGCAGGAATCAGGAGGATAGAATTATGGTCAGATTTGCCAAATGGAGGACGGGGGAGAGCTTTGTATGCATCTCTGTGTGTGGAGTAAAGGTGGTCTAGAGTTGTTTTTTCCCCCTCTGGTTGCACATGTGACATGCTGGAAGAAATGAGATAAAACGGATTTCAATTTGCCTGGATTAAAGTCCCCGGCCACTAGGAGCGGTGCTTCTGGATGAGCATTATTGCCTTAAACAGTTGGTTGAGTGCACTCTTAGTGCCAGCATTGGTTTGTGTTGGTAAATAGATGGCTATGAATAGTATAGATGAGAACTCTCTTGGTAAGTAGTGTGGTCTACAGCTTGTCATAAGGTACTCGACCTCAGGCGAGCAATACCTTGAGACTTCTTTAATATTAGACATCGCGCACCAGCTGTTATTGACAAATAACACACTCCCCACCACTCGTCTTACCAGACGTAGCTTCTCTGTTTTGCCGGTGCATGGAAAATCCCGCCAGCTCTATATTATCCGTGTCGTTGTTCAGCCACGATTCGGTGAAACATAAGATATTACAGTTTTTAATGTCCCACTGGTAAGATAATCTTGATCGTAGGCCATCGATTATATTTTCCAAGGATTGCACGTTGGCCAATAGAACGGATGGCAGTGGGGGTTTACTCGTTGCCTACAAATTGTCAGAAGGCAGCCCGACCACCGCCCCCTTTTTCTCAGTCTTTTCTTCACGCAAATGATTGGGATTTGGGCCTGTTCCCGAGAAAGCAGCATATAATTTGTGTCAGACTCGTTAAAGGAAAAAGCTCCTTCCAGTTCGAGGTGAGTTATCACTTTTGTCATAAGAGATGGTAGCAGCAACATTAATAAGTAAAAATAACTAGTTACAAACAACGCAAAAAAATGAACAAAATTGGTTGGTTAGGAGCATATAAAATGTCAGCTATCCTCTCCGGCGCCATTCTACATATCAACTATCAGGACATTTTCACACTTTTACAGTGTTAGTTTCATCAGCTGTTGTGCAATATTATGTAAAACACTGGACAATCACGTTTTTGAATGCACTGGGGTAATTTCATGACCAGCATCATGACCAGATGGACTGGGGACATTACAAATGTTATAAAGGAAATACTGTAACTTGAAAAGTATACACAATATGTGTGAAGTGTCCATCTGATGCGTTGTGCATGAAATATGATTATAGTGTTATTGTTAAGAGTTTCAAGTTCCTTGGTGTCCACATCACCAACAAACTATCATGGCCCAAACACACCAAGGCAGTTGTGAAGAGGGCACGACAACACCTTTTCCCCCTCAGGAGACTGAGAAGATTTGGCATGGATCCCCAGATCCTCAAAAAGTTCTACAGCTGCACCAGCGAGCGCATCCTGTCCGGTTGCATCACCACCTGGCATGGCACCTGCTTGGCATCTAATCGTAAGGCAATACAGAGGGTAGCGCCATGCCCTGTATATCACTGGGGACAATCTTCCTGCCATCCAGGACCTACAGTTGAAGTCGGAAGTTTACATACACTTTAGCCAAATACATTTAATTTCTGACATTTAATCCTCGTAAAAATTCCATATCTTAGGTCAGTTAGGATCACCACTTTATTTTAAGAATGTGAAATGTCAGAATAACAGTAGAGATAATTATTTATTTCAGCTTTTATTTCTTTCATTACATTCCCAGTGGGTCAGAAGTTTACATACACTCAATTAGTATTTGGTAGCATTGCCTTTAAATTGTTTAACTTGGGTCAAACGTGTTGGGTAGCCTTCCACAAGCTTCCCACAATAAGTTGAGTGAATTTTGGCCCATTCCTCCTGACAGAGCTGGTCGCACATGCTTTCTCAGTTCTGCCCACAAATTTTCTATGGGATTGAGGTCAGGGCTTTATGATGGCCACTCCAATACCTTGACTTTGTTGTCCTTAAGCCATTTTGCCACAATTTGGAAGTATGCTTGGGGTCATTGTCTATTTGGAAGACCCATTTGCAACCAAGCTTTAACTTCCTGACTGATGTCTTGAGATGTTGCTTCAATATATCCACATAACTTTCCTACCTCATGATGCCATCTATTTTGTGACCAGTCCCTCCTGCAGCAAAGCACCCCCACAACATGATGCTGCTACCCCTGTGCTTCACGGTTGGGATTGTGTTCTTCGGCTTGCAAGCCTCCCCCTTTTTCCTCCAAACATAACGATGGTCATTATGGCCAAACATTTCTATTTTTGTTTCATCAGACCAGAGGACATTTGTCCAGAGAGTACGACGTTTGTCCCCATGTGCAGTTGCAAACCATAGTCTGGCCTTTTTATGGTGGTTTTGGAGCAGTGGCGTCTTCCTTGCTGAATGGCCTTTCAGGTTATGTTGATATAGGACTTGTTTTACTGTGGATATAGATATTTTTGTACCTGTTTCCTCCAGCATCTACACAAAGGTCCTTTGCTCTTGTTCTGGGATTGATTTGCACTTTTCGCACCAAAATATGTTCATCTCTAGGAGACAGAACGCGTCTCCTTCCTGAGCGGTATGACGACTGCATGGTCCCATGGTGTTTATACTTGCATTCTATTGTTTTTACAGATGAACGTGGTACCTTCAAGTGTTTGGAAATTGCCCCCAATGATGAACCAGACTTAAGACTGCTGAACAATTAATCAAATGGCCACCGGACTATTTACATTGACACCCCCCTCCATTTGTTTGCTGCTACTCGCTGTTTATTATCAATGCATAGTCACTTCACCCCTACCTCCATGTACAAATGACCTTGACTAACCTGTACCATCACATATTGACTTGGTACCGGTACCCCCTATATATAGCCTCGCTATTGTTATTTTATCATGTTCTTTATTTTTTACTTTAATTTATTTGTTAAATATTTTCTTTTTCTTTTTTTATTTTCACTGTTTTTTAAGGGCTTGTTATTAAGCATTTCACTGTAAGGTCTACACTTGTTGTGAAGTTAGATTTGAAATCACAGTCTACACAGGACCTTCTAATTAGCAGTTTTATTTGTGCTGGAGTTTTGGGTTTCCATGGTGACATCACCATGCGATAAATTGGTTAATAGAGCAATAACAAAGAGTTCCAAACCTCTCTGCCAACAACAGATCATTTTCAGTTTTCCCCTCCCCATTCAGACCACTTACAGACAGTCGTAGCAACATTCTTGCTAGAGAAATAGCAAATTTTGCCCATTTTTATGGAAATAACTTACAGTAAGGTACCTAATTGTTACCCTGAAATGATTTGATATGGATTTAAAAATGGCTGCATTGTGACTTTAAATCTTTAGCCTGGCAGACAGACATTTGGCATTGGTCATTGTTGATTCAATTATGGTCCATATCAATATGTTGTGAAACAGATTAATAGGACTGCGAATTGGTCTCGTTGATATGCTAATAATAACAATATAATGTAATCATAATTGTCAGGAAAGCACCACCGTAATAACCTTAACCACCAAGCGGATGTTTATGTTTTGGATTCAGTGTTTCCCCTCTTTTCCATGGGAGGTGATCTCCAATTGTGGAGCCGGCAGCTCTTCCCTGCCGTTGTTCTCCCACTGTGTTACGATACTTATATTTGGACTTACTCCCTGAACCTGCACGTCCCGTAGAACATTAAAAGGATAGTTCAGGCAAAGTCTATATTTGGGTGGAATTACAATTAACTTGAGTTCTGTCTAAAAGCCCATAGCGACAGAATCCACAATAATCCATTGTTTACTTCTGCCACAGCCAAGAGCTAGCATAATTAGCATCGTCCAAATTCATGAATATAAACAGATGTTAGCAAAGCGGCATTACAAGCTGAAACTTCCCCAAAAACACTACAAACTAGGCTAGGTAGTCGGTGGAGTTTGCAGGGATTCTTTAACATAGATATTGTTGAAATAGTCGCTGGAAATTTGTCACTCAAAACTGGAACTATTTCCTCGTAATCTCACAGCCGTATCTGTTTTTGTTGTTTGCTGTAACTTTAACAATACAGACTTTGAGGTATGTTTGCTCCCATTTGGTGAGTGTGGTGAGGTGTGGCTTGAAGCAATGAGAGACGTATATAATGGGCAGTGGCCATGCTGTCAGCGTTCCCTATCCCACAACTCAACCCCTCCCCAGTTTCAACTGGTCGCTCAGTACACCACCGTTCCCGTTAAATGTAACGTTCCAGAATGTAAAAACGTACTAAACATAGACCTGGATTTGCTTTCCTCCCTGCCCCTTGAATGAGAACATATTCTGACCATTCTCATTGGTCCCAGAAACTGATGGGTTGGGCCAGAGCCGACCTATATAATGACGTTATCAACTTTGCTGTGGCGAACCGTAACTATAGGACCTAGGCCTTCAGAGGGACCAACAATCGGCCAATACGTAGTATCAAACAAAAAAAATCTAGAAAATAACAGAAAATCTAGCCTCACGTTACTCTTTTCTGTAGTCAAATGATAAAATCGCCCTCTAGTGGCCTCATAGGTGGACTATGATTCATATTTTTCATAAACATTATAACTTTTTTAAACGCTGAAAATCTGTTGTTTCTATGTTAAACGGTTTTGTTATATTTCAGTCTTCTGTAATGTATATAAAATGCGAACTCAAAATGTAATACATGTCAACTCTCTATCTGACATGGTACAGGTGTCTTTTTTAAAACCTATAACCATGTGTGTGAGGTGTATGTGTTTTGGTCAAACACATAGACACAGCTTATAGACAGGGGACAGCAGTCACACACAGCATCAAATAGTGTTAAAGAAAAAGCAACCCATTCAATCCAGTAGGCCCCATGAAATCACAACAATACAAAAGCACAACCATTTAATTTCTAAAATGAAATGAACAAACCAGCTATATATTTTATCACGTTCATCACACTAACTGGCAATCTAATATTCAAATGCAACAATGTTTCACAGTCATTTTTACATGGAGATAGCTAACAATGCGACAGGTAGCCCAGCGGTTAAGAGTATTGGGGCAGTAACCGAAAGGTCACTGGTTCGAATCATGGAGCTGGAAAGATCTGCTGTTCTGCCCTTGAGCAAGGCAGTTAACCCCTAACATCAACTGCTCCTTGGGCGTGGATGTCGATTAAGGCAGCTCCTCACACCTCTCTGATTCAGAGGGGTTGGGTTAAAGGCAGAAGACACATTTTGGTTGAATGCATTAAGTTGTGCAACTGACTAGGTATCCCCTTTCCCTAACAGGAAGCGAGATGCAACAAAAAAATATGCCATTCACCAGATGATGATAATTTGTAAACAAAGTTTGAAAGTTAATCCTGAAAAGTGTGATGCTAACAAATTAGCAACAACATACACCTTGATGTTGATAACAGCTGCTGCCATGTCACAGTACTACAAAACAAGCTAGCTAACTTTATTACTTTATTTATGATCAACATATGATCATGTTATGGTAATACAAAATGTAAGTTAACAGACTCCCAGGAATGACATACATGATGGATCATTAGCTTATATACTAACTTTCACACATTTAGATATGTGGGTGTGGAGCCAGACACAGCAGGGGTTCAAACTGTAGAACCCAGTACATACATTTGAATATAAAAACACCTTTTATTGAACTAAATTATGATACATTTTATCTCTGGGACCCTCAGGATGACAAATCAGAGTAAGATTACTTAATGTAAGTACATTATTTACCTTCAGAGGTTAATGTATCAAACCAGTTGCCGTGATAAGTGTTTTGTTGTTGTGCACTCTCCTCAAACAATAGCATGGCATTTTTCACTATAATAGCTATTGTAAATTGGACAGCAATTTAAGCTTTCTGCCCATATAAGATGTACTGGGAAATTTTCTTGTTATTTACAATGTCATGCACATCAAGCTTGTGACTTTGAATTGTGAATTTGTTGGATGCATTTGCTGTTTTGGTTGTGTTTCAGATTATTTTGTGCCCAATAGAAATTAATGGAATTGTGTCATTTTGGAGTCATATTTATTGCAAGTAAGAATATAATATGTTTCTAAACACTTCTACATAAATGTGAATGCTACCATGATTATGGATAATCATGAATGAATTGTGAATAATGATCAGTGAGAAAGTTAGACGCACAAATATCATACCCCCAAGACATGCTAACCTCTCACCATAATTAACAGGGGAGGTTAGCATTTATATTACCCTGTAGTGATGGAGATAACGGTTATGTATATGTGACTGACATCCTTGATTTGGTCTTATATAGCAACATTTTAAAACTTCTTAAAGCGCTCATCCCGCAGGCGGGATCAACATCCAGCGAAAAATCATATCGCCATATTCATAACCGAACCATAACAAAATGTTATATATATATTTTTTCAAACATAGGACTATTTTATACCGTTTTATAGATACACCTCTCCTGAATCGAACCACGTTGTCCGATTTCAAAAAGGCTTTACAGCAAAAGCAAAACATTAGATTATGTTAGAGGAGTGTATCGTCAAAGTAGCCACATAGCCATTTTCCGACCAACCACATGCGTCACAAATAACCAAAACACACCTAAATGCTGCACTAACCTTTGACAATCTTCATCAAATGACACTCCTAGGACATCATGTTACACAATACATGCATTCTTTTGTTCGATAAAGTTCATATTTATATATAAAAACAGCATTTTACATCGGCGCGTGACGTTGAGAAACTATTTTCCCTCAAATGCATCCGGTGGATCAGCGCTACAATTTACTAAATTACTATTCGAAAACATTTTTAAAATGTAATATTGTCATTCAAAGAATTATAGATTAACATCTCATGAATGCACCCGCATTGCCAGATTTCAAAATAACTTTACTGGGAAATTACACTTTGCAATAAAAGGGGATGCTAATGCTCAGAAAAATAGGCTAGGTGACAGGTTGGCGCCATCTTGGAACAATCTGATATCAAATCTACTCTTGTATACTATTGTAAATATTCCCTTACCTTTGATTATCTTCATCAGAAGGCACTTCCAGGAATCCCAGGTCCACAACAAATGTAGTTTTGTTCGAAAAAGTTAATAATTTATGTCCCAATAGCTTCTTCTTGTTAGCGTGTTCCGAAGGCTACTCATAATGTACGAAGCACGCGAGACTTGTCCTCACGAATGTGCAAAAAATATATATTTAAGTTCGTTCAAACATGTCAAACGTTGTATAACATAAATCTTTAGGGCCTTTTTCAACCAGAGCTTGAATAATATTCAAGGGGACGGTTGCATTGTCTTTCTAAACGTTTCAAAAGGGGAGGGTAGCCAGGGGCACCCGCGTCATAATGGTAAAGGCCCTCCCCCTGTGACCAAGATCAACAGCCTCTCATTCGGTCAGTTTGTACTGTAGAAGACTCAAACCACTTTTTAAAGACTGGGGACATCTAGTGGAAGCCATAAAAAGTGCTCAATGAATCCTAACTCATGCTTTGTTTTATAGGCAAAGTGCTGAAGTTGAGTCCACAAAATCAGATTTCCGCTTCCTGTTAGGATCTGTCTCGGGGTTTTGACTGCCATATGAGTTCTGTTATACTCACAGACACCATCCAAACAGTTATAGAAACTTTAGGGTGTTTTCTATCCACATCTACTAATTATATGCATATCCTAGCTTCTGAGTTTGAGTAGGAGGCCGTTTAAAATGGGCACGTATTTTATTCAAAATTCGCTGTAGCGCCCCCTATCCTTGGCGTGCGTTAAGTGGTTTTAAATGGTGTTTTTTACATTGAATAATAGCATAGAAACAGAGCTACACAATGGTGTATCATACACTGCATTTGAGGATCAATGGGAAAGGAATTCAGTTTTGAAAGTTGATAAACTTGTGACCTCACTTTTGAGAAAATGGCCTTTGAATGTTTTGGTACCTACTGGAGAGTTCTTCTTTGTCTACACCCATTCAGCATCGTCTTCACCCTCTTTAGCTTAAGTAACCCACCCATCTCTTTAACCTCTATGGGCTAGGTGGGACGCTAGCGTGCCACCCGTGGTGCACTCCATCAACAGCAGGTGCATTTCAAGAGCGGCAAATTTGAATCCAAATAAATGTCAAAATTCAAATTTTTCAAACATACAACTATTTTACACCCTTTGAAAGATAAACATCTCCTTAATCTAACCACGTTTTACGATTTCAAAAAGGTTTTACGGCGAAAGCATAAATTTAGAGTATGTTAGGACAGTACATTTACAAGAGTTGTGTGTAATGTTTTGTCAAGTCAAAGACAGGGTCACCAAAACTATAAAACCAGCTAAAATGATGCACTAACCTTTTACAATCTCCATCAGATGACACTCCTAGGACATTATGTTAGACAATGCATGCATTTTTAGTTCTATCAAGTTCATATTTATATCCAAAAACAGCGTTTTACTATGGCATTGATGTTGAGGAAATCGTTTCCCTCCAATAACCGGCAGTCAAGTCAGCGTCACAAATTAAATAATTAAAATTAGAAAACATTGGTAAAATATTATATTGTCATTTAAAGAATTATAGATTTACATCTCTTGAACGCAATCAACTTGCCAGATTTAAAAATAACCTTACTGGGAAATCACACTTTGCAATAATCTGAGCACTGCGCCCAGAAAAATACGCGTTGCGATACAGACTAGACGTCATGTTGGGGAGATCTAAAATCGAAAATACTATGTAAATAATCCATTACCTTTGATTCTCTTCATCAGATGTCACTTCCAGGTATCACAGGTCCATAACGAATGTAGTTTTGTTCAAAAAAGCTCATCATTTATGTCCAAAAATCTCCGTCTTGTTAGCACATGATCTAAGCCAGCCGGACTTCTCGTCATGAACGAGGGGAAAAAATATATTTACGTTCGTTCAAACATGTCAAACGTTGTATAGCATAAATCATTAGGGCCTTTTTTAACCAGAACATGAATAATATTCAAGGTGGACGAATGCATACTCTTTTATAACGTATTGGAACGAGGGTACCCAACATGAACTCGCGCGCCAGGTGTCTAATGGGACATCATCGTTCCATGGCTCTTGTTCGGTCAGATCTCCCTCCAGAAGACTCAAAACACTTTGTAAAGGCTGGTGACATCTAGTGGAAGCAATAGGAAGTGCCAAAATATTCCTCAGCCCCTGTGTTTTTCAATGGGATAGGTTTAAAGTCAATACAACACATCAGGTATCCACTTCCTGTCAGAAAATGTCTCAGGGTTTTGCCTGCCAAATGAGTTCTGTTATACTCACAGACAACATTCAAACAGTTTTAGAAACTTTAGAGTGTTTTCTATCCATATATAATAAGTATATGCATATTCTAGTTACTGGGTAGGATTAGTAACCAGATTAAATCGGGTACATTTTTTTTATCCAGACGTGCAAATGCTGCCCCCTAGCCCTAACAGGTTAAGGGTTGATCAGAGTGTTGGTGCCTGCAACTGTGCTGCTCACAACAGTTTACCATTTTTTGCCAATGTTTACTGACACCGGCCATACTCAACGGGTGTTGAGTGTTTGTAAATTCGTCTGAGTGTGCCGAAGCACTCAGACGAGAGTGCTCTGAAATCCGAGTAGTTAGTCAGAGTGAATTTACCAGCTACGTTTATCAACAGTTGTTGCAGTGACATTCTACTGAAATGGAGATGTGCATAGTGGAGTCTTTTGTTAAGACAGCTAGCTAGCTAAACAATGAACAATAATCCCAACTCATGACGATACTACTCTGCATCAATCTGCAGGTAGCTACACAACCAGGTTCAATATTGGGCTATAATTAGCAAAGCAAATGGCTCTGAGATACAAATATTAAGATCAAGCGCGTAACGTTGACTAGCGAGCCATCCAGCTAAAGTTAGCTAGCTAGCTAACAGTACACTTTAACTTGAAATGAAAATTACTTTTTCAAAATTAGAAACTTGTAATATCTGAAAATGTAACTAGCAAGACTTTCTTATCCATATACATCTTGGATGGACACTTCTCCCTGTCACGGATGTCATGGTTGCGCTTAGTTTGAAGATGTAATCTGTAGACGGGTGTTTTTTTTCTCCTTAGCTGTCAAAACTCAGTCCTCCAGAAAGTGGAGAGCAACACTTATGTTCTTCTACTTCGCGTATAAAAACGAAACTTCCCTTTTTCAGGACCCTGTCTTTAACCTGTTTAGGATAGGGGGCAGTATTGACACGGCTGGATAAAAAACATACCCGATTTAATCTGGTTACCACTCCTACCCAGTAACTAGAATATGCATATACTTATTACATATGGATAGAAAACACCCTAAATTTTCTAAAACTGTTTGAATGGTGTCTGTGAGTATAACAGAACTCAAATGGCAGGTCAAAACCTGAGAGATTCCTTTACAGGAAGTGGCCTGTCTGACCATTTCTTGAACTTGTTTTCCATCTCTATCATTTACTAAGGATCTCTGCTCTAACGTGACACTTCCCACGTCGTCCATAGGCGCTCAGAGCCCGGGAAAAAACAGAATGTCGTCATTCCAGCCCCAGGCTGAAACACATTATCGCCTTTCTCAAGTGGCCGATCAAGGGACACTGGCTTATGCGCGTGACCCCGACTGCCCCCGCCTTTGGGATTTTTTCCTCTGTTTGCCGAAAAGGAGATTCCCTGTCGGAATATTATCGCTTTTCTACGAGAAAAATGTCGTAAAAATTGATTTTAAACAGCGGTTGACATGCTTCGAAGTACGGTAATGGAATACTTAGAATTTTATTGTCACGAATTGCGCCATGCGCGCGACACTTCTTTACTATTTCGGATAGTGTCTGGAACGCACGAACAAAACGCCGCTATTCGGATATAACGATGGATTATTTTGGACCAAACCAACATTTGTTATTGAAGTAGCAGTCCTGGGTGTGTATTCTGACGAAGACAACAAAAGGTAATCAAACTTTTATAATAGTAAATATGATTATGGTGAGTGCTAAACTTGTCGGGTGTCTAAATAGCGAGCCCGTGATGCCTGGGCTATGTACTTAGAATATTGCAAAATGTGCTTTCACCAAAAAGCTATTTTAAAATCGGACATATCGAGTGCATAGAGGAGGTCTGTATCTATAATTCTTAAAATAATTGTTATGCTTTTTGTGAACGTTTATCGTGAGTAATTTAGTAAAATGTTAGCGAATTCCCCGGAAGTTTGCGGGGGGTATGCTAGTTCTGAACGTCACATGCTAATGTAAAAAGCTGGTTTTTGTTATAAATATGAACTTGATTGAACAAAACATGCATGTATTGTATAACATAATGTCCTAGGGTTGTCATCTGATGAAGATCATCAAAGGTGAGTGCTGCATTTAGCTGTCTTCTGGGTTTTGGTGACATTATATGCTGGCTTGAAAAATGGGTGTCTGATTATTTCTGGCTTGGTACTCTGCTGACATAATCTAATGTTTTGCTTTCGTTGTAAAGCCTTTTTGAAATCGGACAGTGTGGTTAGATTAACGAGAGTCTTGTCTTTAAATGGCTGTAAAATAGTCATATGTTTGAGAAATTGAAGTAATAGGATTTTTAAGGTTTTGAAAATCGCGCCACAGGATAGCAGTGGCTGTTACGTAGGTGGGACGAATTCGTCCCGCCTAGCCTAGAGAGGTTAAAAATCCAAATAACTTCACAGATCTTCATTGTAAAGGGTTTAAACACTGTTTCCCATGCATATTCAATGAACCATAAACAATAAATAACATGACCTGTGGAACAGTCATTAAGACATTAACAGCTTACAGACAGTAGGCAATTCAGGTCACAGTTAGGACACTAAAGAGGCCTACATTTTCATTTCTACTGACTCTGAAAAACACCAAAAGAAAGATGCCCAGGGTCCCTGCTCATCTGCGTGAACCTGCCTTAGGCATGCTGCAAGGAGGCATGAGGACTGCAGATGTGGCCAGGGCAATAAATTACAATGTCCGTACTGTGAGACGCCTAAGACAGCACTACAGGGAGACAGGACGGACAGCTGATCGACCTCGCAGTGGGAGACCACGTGTAACAACACCTGCACAGGATCAGTACATCCGAACATCACACCTTCGGGACAGGTACAGGATGGCCACAACAACTGCCCAAGTTACACCAGGGATGCAAAATCCCTCCATCAGTGCTCAGACTGTTAGTTGTTACTTACATGTGATTGAGAGAGGCAAACACCAGGGCCAGATGTGTGTTGGTGACCGCCATTGCATTGTCATGTTGGACAAAAGCTAATTCTCCCATAAAAGAAAAGTATGTGTTTAATGAATTTTATCGTGTTCCCATTGGAACAAATGTTTATGACTGAAAAGATTCAAGACACAATAAGTAGGATTTCTGTTCAAAAGTTAGTTAGGATAATAGAGATTAAAACATGCTATTACTTTTTTGTGACATTTTGAAAAGTGACATGAGCTCTTCCTCTGTTCAACCACAGACGCTTGGGACCAGCCTAGCGGCATACAAAGAAGTGAGTAAGCATAGTGCTATGTTGCAGTAATAAATGTTCCAAAACTTGCAACTGGAAAAAAAGGCAGTGAAAGCAAAGGCCACGGTAACATAACTAAAGATAGTAAGGGCCCAGCTCCCA
This sequence comes from Salmo salar, assembly GCF_965601325.2. Lineage (NCBI taxonomy): Eukaryota > Metazoa > Chordata > Actinopteri > Salmoniformes > Salmonidae > Salmo > Salmo salar. The sequence goes on from NC_138300.1 coordinate 71,321,181, forward strand.
GTGCAATACCTTTATGAAAAAAAGTATTCAAATAATGTATAGATTTTTGTAATATACACTGTATTCGTAAAGTATTCAGACTCCTTCACTTTTCCACATTTTGTTACGTTACAGCCTTATTCTAAAATCAATTAAACCGTTTTTTTCCCCTCAATCTACACATATTACGCCATAATGACAAAACAAAAATTGTTTTTTTGAAATGTTTGCAAATTTAATTAAAAATAGAAAACTGAAATATAACATTTACATAAGTATTCAGACCCTTTACTCAGTACTTTGTTGAAGCACCTTTGGCAGCGATTACAGCCTTGAGACTTCTTGGGAATGACGCTACAAATTTGGCACACCTGTATTTGGGGAGTTTTTCTCATTCTTCTTGTCACGGCTGTCGTAAGGAGGAGCGGACCAAAGTGCAGCGTGTGTGTCGTTCCACATTTTATTTACACTGTGAAACTATGCAATACATAAATAAACTGAACGACAAAACCAACACACCGTGACGCAGATGTGAAACATACACTGACTCAAAGATAATCTCCCACAATCCCAGGTGGAAAAAAAACCCTACTTAAGTATGATCTCCAATTAGAGACAACGAGGACCAGCTGCCTCTAATTGGAGATCATCCCAAACAAAACCCCAACATAGAAAACATAGAAAAAAAACCTGTCACGCCCTGACCTACACTACCATAGAAAATAACATATTTCTATGGTCAGGACGTGACACTTCTCTACAGATCCTCTCAAGCTCTGTCAGGTTGGATGGGGAGTGTTGCTGTACAGCTTCTCTCTCTAGAGATGTTTGACAGGATTCAATTCCGGGCTCTGGCTGGGCCACTCAACGACATTCAGAGACTTGTCCCAAAGCAACTCCTGTGTTGTCTTGGCTGCGTGCTTAGGGTCAGTGTCCTGTTGGAAGGTGAACCTTTGCCCCAGTCTGAGGTCCTGAGCAATCTGGAGCTGGTTTTCATCAAGGATTTCTCTGTACTTCTCTGTACTAATCTCCCAGTCCCTGCTGCTGAAAACCATCCCCACAGCATGATGCTGCCACCACCATGCTTCAACGTAAGGGCGGTGCCAGGTTTCCTCCAGATGTGACGCCTGGCATTCAGTCCAAATAGTTCAATCTTGGTTTCCTCAGACCAGAAAATCTTGTTTCTCATGGTCTGAGAGTCCTTTAGGTGCCTTTTGGCAAACTCCAAGTGGGCTGTCATGTGCATTTTACTGAGTAGTGGCTTCCATTTGGCCACTCTACAGTACCATAAAAGCCTGATTGGTGGAGTGCTGCAGAGATCAAATCAAATTCAAATGTTATTTGTCACATGTGCCGAATACAACAGGTGTAGACCTTACAGTGAACTGCTTACTTACAAGCCCTTAACCAACAATGCAGTTTCACAGTAGCGAGGCTATATACAGGGGGTTCTGGTACAGAGTCAATGTGCGGGGGCAACGGTTAGATAGGCAATTGAGGTAACATGGACATGTAGGTAGAGGTAAAGTGAACATGCATGGATAATAAACAGAGAGTAGCAGCAGTGTAAAAATGGGGGTGGTCGTGTGGGGACAATGCAAATAGTCCCGGTAGCCATTTCATTAGCTATTCAGAAGTCTTATGGCTTGTGGGTAGAAGCTGTTAGGAAGCCTTTTGGACAAGACTTTGCTCTCCGGTACCGCTTGCTGTCCGGTAGCAGAGAGAACAGTCTATGACTAGGGTGGCTGTAGTCTTTGGCAATTTTCTGGGCCTTCCTCTGACATCGGCTGGTATAGAGGTTCTGGATAGCAGGAAGCTTGGCCCCAGTGATGTACTGGGCCGTACGCACTACCCTCTGCAGTGCCTTCTGGTCGGAGGCTGAGCAGTTGCTATACCAGGCAGTGATGCAACCAGCCAGGATGCTCTCGATGGTGCAGCTGTAGAACTTTAAGGATCTGAGGACCCATGCAAAATATTTTCAGTCTCCTGAGAGGGAATAGGAGTTGTCATGCCCTCTTCACAACTGTCTTGGTGTATTTTGACCATAATAGTTTGTTGGTGATGTGGACACCAAGGAACCTGAAGCTCTCAACCCGCTCCATTACAGCCCTGTCGATGAGAATGGGGGCGTGCTCGGTCAAATTGAGGGAGAGGTTATTATCCTGGCACCACACTGTCTCATCGTTGTCGGTGATTAGGCCTACCACTGTTGTGTCGTCAGCAAACTTAATGATGGTGTTGGAGTCGTGGTTGGTCATGCAGTCATGGGTGAACAGGGAGTACAGTCCCGTGTGGCTCAGTTGGTAGAGCATGGTGTTTGCAACCCCAGGGTTGTGGGTTTGATTCCCACGGGGGACCAGTACGGGGAAAAAAAAAGGTATGAAATGTATGCATTCACTACTGTAAGTTGCTCTGGATAAGAGTGTCTGCTAAATGACTAAAATGTAAAATGAGTACAGGAGGGGACTGAGCACGCACCCCTGAGGGGCCTATGTGTTAAGGATCAGCTTGGCAGATGTGTAGTTACCTGCACTTACCACCTGTGGGCGATCCATCAGGAAGTCCAGTTGCAGAGGGAGGTGTTTAGTCCCAGGGTCCTTAGCTTTGAGGACACCATGGTGTTGAATGCTGAGCTGTAGTCAATGATTAGCATTCTCACGTAGGTGTTTCTTTTGTCCAGGTGGGAAAGGGCAGTGTGGAGTGCAATAGAGATTGCATCATCTGTGGATCTGTTGGGGCGGTATGCAAATTGGAGTGGGTCTATGGTTTATTGGATAATGCTGTTGATGTGAGCCCTGACCAGCCTTTCAAAGCACTTGAGTGCAGACGTGAGTGCTACAGGTCGGTAGTCATTTAGGCAGGTTCCTTGGTGTTCTTGGGCACAGGGTGGTCTGCTTGTAACATGTTGGTATTACAGACTCGTTCAGGGACAGATTAAAAATGTCAGTGAAGACACTTGCCAGTTGGTCAGTGCATACTCAGAGTACATGTCCTGGTAATCCGTCTGGCCCTGCGGCCATGTGAGTGGACCTGTTTACCTCTTACATCTAGACGTTCCGCTAGCGGAACACCTGCTCCAATATCCAGTGATAGGTGTGGCGCGAATTACAAATTCCTCAAAAATACAAAAACTTCAATTTTTCAAACATATGACTATTTCACAGCATTTTAAAGACAAGACTCTCCTTTATCTAACCACACTGTCCGATTTCAAAAAGGCTTTACAGCGAAAGCAAAACATTAGATTATGTCAGCAGAGTACCAAGCCAGAAATAATCAGACACCCATTTTTCAAGCTAGCATATAATGTCACAAAAACCCAGAAGACAGCTAAATGCAGCACTAACCTTTGATGATCTTCATCAGATGACACACCTAGGACATTATGTTATACAATACATGCATGTTTTGTTCAATCAAGTTCATATTTATATCAAAAAACAGCTTTTTACATTAGCATGTGACGTTCAGAACTAGCATACTTCCGGGGAATTTGCTAACAATTTACTAAATTACTCACGATAAATGTTCACAAAAAGCATAACAATTATTTTAAGAATTATAGATACAGAACTCCTCTATGCACTCGATATGTCCGATTTTAAAATAGCTTTTTGGTGAAAGCACATTTTGCAATATTCTAAGTACATAGCCCAGCCATCACGGGCTAGCTATTTAGACACCCGGCAAGTTTAGCACTCACCAATATCAGATTTACTATTATAAAAGTTTGATTACCTTTTGTTGTCTTTGTCAGAATGCACTCCCAGGACTGCTACTTCAATAACAAATGTTGGTTTGGTCCAAAATAATCCATCGTTATATCCGAATAGCGGCGTTTTGTTTGTGCGTCCCAGACACTATCCGAAATGGTAAATCAGGGTCGTGCGCATGGCGCAATTCGTGACAAAAAAAATTGAAATATTCCATTACCGTACTTCGAAGCATGTCAACCGCTGTTTAAAATCCATTTTTATGCCATTTTTCTCGTAAAAAAGCGATAATATTCCGACCGGGAATGTCCATTTAGCTAAACAGAGGAAAGAAAACAAAGCTTTCGGTCGACGCGGGCACGAGCCTGAGTCTCACAGTACTGTAACCAGCCACTACCCAAACGCGCTACTTTTTTTCAGCCAGAGCCTGCAAAGCCACGATTCACCATTTTGCCGCCTTCTGAGAGCCTATGGCAGCCGTAGGAAGTGTCACTGGACAGCTAAGATCCTCACTCTTCAATAAACAGAGACAAGAAGAACGACACCTTGTCAGACAGGCCACTTCCTGCATGAAATCTTCTCAGGTTTTTGCCTGCCATATGAGTTCTGTTATACTCACAGACACCATTCAAACAGTTTTAGAAACTTTAGGGTGTTTTCTATCCAAAGCCAATAATTATATGCATATTCTAGTTACTGGGCAGGAGTATTAACCAGATTAAATCGGGTACGTTTTTTATCCAGCCGTGAAAATACTGCCCCCTAGCCATAACAGGTTAAAGGTCTTACTCACATCGACAATGGAGAGCGTGATCACACAGTCATCCAGAACAGCTGATGCTCTAAGGCATGCTTCAGTGTTGCTTGCCTCAAAGCGAGCATAGAAGTAATTTAGCTCGTCTGGTAGGCTCGTGTCACTAGGCAGCTCGCGGCTGTGCTTCCCTTTGTAGTCCGTAATAGTTTGCAATCCCTCCCACATCTGACAAGCGTCATAGCTGGTGTAGTGAGATTCAATCTTAGTCCTGTATTTATGCTTTGCCTGTTTGATGGTTCATCGGAGGGCAGAGTGGGATTTATTGTCAGTGTCCGGGTTAGAGTCCTGCTCCTTGAATCCATGGCTTCTGGTTTGGGGTATGTACGTATGGTCACTGTGGGGATGACGTCATCGATGCACTTATTGATGAAGCCAGTGTCAGATGTGGTGTACTCCTCAATGCCATCGGAAGAATTCCCGAAACATATTCCAGTCTGTGCTAGCAAAACTGTCCTGTAGCTTAGCATCTGCGTCATCTGACCACTTCCTTATTGAGCGAGTCACTGGTACTTCCTGCTTTAGTTTTTGCTTGTAAGCAGGAATCAGGAAGAGTTAACCTGTTAGGGCTAGGGGGCAGTATTGACACGGCTGGATAAAAAACGTACCCGATTCAATCTGGTTACTACTCCTGCCCAGTAACTAGAATATGCATATAATTATTGGCTTTGGATAGAAAATACCCTAAAGTTTCTAAAACTGTTTGAATGGTGTCTGTGAGTATAACAGAACTCATATGGCAGGCCAAAACCTGAGAAGATTCCATGCAGGAAGTGGCCTGTCTGACAAGGTGTGTTTTATCTTGGCTCTTTTTATTGAAGACTGAGGCTCTTTGCAATAACGTGACACTTCCTACGGCTCCCATAGGCTCTCAGAGCCCGGGAAAAAGCTGAACGATATCGAGGCAGGCTCTGGCTGAAACACTTTATCGCGTTTGGATAGTGGCTGGTCAGAGTACTGTGGGCTTAGGCGCGTGCCCGAGTCGACCGAATGCTTTATTTTCTTTCCTCTGTTTACCTAAATGCAGATTCCCGGTCGGAATATTATCGCTTTTTTACGAGAAAAATGCCATAAAAATGGATTTTAAACAGCGGTTGACATGCTTCGAAGTACGGTAATGGAATATTTCGATTTTTTTTGTCACGAATTGCGCCATGCTCGTCACCCTTATTTACCCTTTCGGCTGGTGTCTTGAACGCACGAACAAAACGCCGCTGTTTGGATATAACTATGGATTATTTTGAACCAAACCAACATTTGTTATTGAAGTAGAAGTCCTGGGAGTGCATTCTGACGAAGACAGCAAAGGTAATAACATTTTTCTTATAGTAAATCTGACTTTGGTGAGTGCTACATTTGCAGGGGTCTAAATAGCTAGCCCTGTGATGCCGGGCTATCTACTGAGAATATTGCAAAATGTGCTTTCACCGAAAAGCTATTTTAAAATCGAACATATCGAGTGCATAGAGGAGTTCTGTATCTATAATTCTTAAAATAATTGTTATGCTTTTTGTGAACGTTTATCGTGAGTAATTTAGTAAATTCACCGGCAGTGTTCGGTGGGAATGCTAGTCACATGCTAGTCACATGCTAATGTAAAAAGCTGGTTTCTTTTATATAAATATGAACTTGATTGAACAAAACATGCATGTATTGTATAACATCATGTCCTAGGGTTGTCATCTGATGAAGATCATCAAAGGTTAGTGCTGCATTTAGCTGTGATTTGGGTTTATGTGACATTATATGCTAGCTTGAAAAATGGGTGTCTGATTATTTCTGGCTGGGTACTCTGCTGACATAATCTAATGTTTTGCTTTCATTGTAAAGCCTTTTTGAAATCGGACAGTGTGGTTAACGAGAGTCTTGTCTTAAAAATGGTGTAAAATAGCCATATGTTTGAAAAATTGAAGTTTTTGCATTTCTGAGGTTTTTGAATAACGCGCCACAGGATTACACTGGCTGTTACGTAGGTGGGACGATTTGGTGCCACCTACCCTAGAGAGGTTAAGGTCATATTTGCCATATGGAGGGAGAGGGAGAGCTTTGTATGCATCTCTGTGTGTGGATTAAGGTGCCCTAGAGTTATTTTTCCTCTGGGTGCACATTTAACATGCTGGTAGAAATTAGGTCAAATGGATTTAAGTTTCCCTGCATTAAAGTCCCCGGGCCACTAGGAGTGCTGCCTCTAAATGAGCATTTTCTTGTTTGCTTATGGCCTTATACAGCTCGTTGAGTGCCGTCTTAGTGCCAGCACCGGTTTGTGGTGGTAAATAGACAGCTACGAAAAATAGTGATGAAAACTCTCTTGGTAAATAGTGTGGTCTACAGCTTATCATGAGATACTCTACCTCAGGCGAGCAAAACCTTGAGACTTCCTTAATATTAGATTTCCCGAAATGCCCTGCATGAAATTGTCAGTTTTCCCTTGTTTTCAGGGACACATCTGAAATATTGCCACCCCTCCCACCTCAGTACAAGCAAGCTGATATTAGACAGGTAAATTGCTGAACCTGGCACATGGGGTGGAAAACGCAAGACGCCAGTTTTTACATGCTGAAATTGCAAACTAACGTGCATTTGGCACTTGCACCGCCATAGAGCCAGCCGGAAATAGAGTCCGCAGAGTCATCATGGATGTCTGAATAAATGCTTAGGTGTAATTCTAAGCAGGTGTGGTTCCTTATTGTACACTATTTCAGAAGTATGTGTGTTCAAAGTTAACTTGGTCACTATTTATAAAGATCTAATTTTGTCCAACCGGCATAACTGCTTGCATCCCCATAAGGTTTCTACTCTGGATCTAAATTATGTTTATTCCATCCTTGCAGACCCAATGCAAGAATCTATCCAGGGGAAATGTTTCCCCCAAAATAAATCATATTTTCAGTCACAGGTGACCTGACATTGGAAAAAATAGTGACTTTGGAATGAGGTTGGAATGAATACAATAGCTTCTATAACATTCACATGAACTCTCTCTGGAGTGATGTGTGAATTGTTTCCCGAGTGGAAAAGAGATATAAAAAAAATCTCCATTGCAAATATGTATTTGATCACTCTTTTGTTCCTAAGAATTTCCCATCAATGCAGGAAATGCAAAGTTGTAGTATATTTTAGTTTTAAAAAGGCTCTAATATTTGTAATTTTCACTTTGAAATGTCAGACTTGATTTGCCTTAGTAAGAAAAAACACCTACAAAAATGTCCATTAATTATAATCCACATCATATTTCACATTTTCTGTTGCTGATGGATTGCTTTCCTGCTGTAGCAAACTGGCTCAAATTAAGATCCTATATCTGTACCCTAAATCTTAGCTGAAGCCTACATCTTTTTCCAACTGGGGTAATTCGTTACTGTGGCCAGTCATAAATCTAACGCTGGCTGAGACAGCTAATTACATCCCATAAAAAGGTGACAGTTAACAGTTCTCTTTCTCCTCGGGCGTTACACAGGAAGAGGGAGACTCAAGGACAATGTGGAACAAAGAATGTGTCCCAAATGGCACCCTATTGTCGCACTACTTTTGGCCATGTCACATATGCCTCTGGTCAAAAGTGGTGCACTATACAGGGAATAGGGTGCCATTTGGGGACACAGAGTGGCCATGATTCTGCAAATAGTGCTTTTAGATAAGACTCACTGTATATTGTGTTTAACATGCATTGCTAATGTAATACAACACCATTAATGCATATTTTCTGTGGTGATCTGTAATCAAGAGACTTCATACTAATAGACTGGGCATGACACTAACCGTGACATATTTCCTGGAATATATAACCTGGAACATAACCTGGGCATATTTCTTGATGTGTCTTGTTGTTTTCCTGGAGTACAGCAGACACATCAAAATCATGATTAGATGCTTGGCCACATGAAATAACATGATATGACTGTTATTGCAACCGACATAACTCTGATTTCCACACCTCTATCATGCAATCTTGCAATATGGCACAGCAAAACGTTATGGAAATTAAATTAGGATTTAAAACTAAAGGGAGCATTAAGGTATTCGAATGCTACCATCGACAGTATTATCTCCTGGTAAATTGTCAAGTGGTGTGACTGGAGTTTATCGATTAGTCAACCTCATTACGGTCCGTTGTGCTGTGTTCATAACAATGGTTTGTCAGCATTATAAATGGATTCAGGGCTGTGAGTGACACTTCTTGCCAAGCATGCAATGTATAAATGGCACTGAAATGCAGATCTATTTGAATTGATAGCCACATCACGGCTAAGATTTCTATTACAGAGGGTATTATACGCTATGCAGAGTGAACCTCTTTGGCCAAGGTCAAAAGGAGACACAGAGTCAGAAGATGAGCAGCTAGTTAATGAGGGTGTGGGGGATGGATGATAGAGGAGGATATAAATCAAAGTGTATTTATCGTGTAAATAGATTAGCAGATGTTAAAGCAGGTGCAGCCTAAATGCTAGTGTTTTTCTAGCTCCAGCAGTAAAGTAAATGTCTAACAGTACAATACTAATACACAAATAATTTCAGAAGAAAAGAAGATTAAGAAATATCAGAACGAACAATATCATAATTAGCAATGTCAGAGTCCGGAATATAAATACATGGTGTGTATAGACATTATGGACAATGTAGGAAAAAGGTATGTTGAGTTATGTTAAAATTAAATTACATTTCAACTTAATAATGTTGCAGGAAAATCGTATATTTACTACAGAAACAATTTCAGAGCAATAAACATTATGTAAATATTATTCAAGTGGTCAGTGTTCAATGACTCTGTGCATACACATTGGTTCCAGGTAGAACTCTATTGGGTTCCATGTAGAACACTTTCCCCACAGTTTTCTATGTGGATCCCAAAACAGTTCTACCTAGAACCAGAAGGGGTAGCCAATGGGGACAGCCAAAGAACCCTTTTAGAACCCTTTTTTTAACCTGTTGGGTCTAGGGGGCAGCATTTGCACGTCTGGATAAAAAAAATGTACCCGATTTAATCTGGTTACTAATCCTACCCAGTAACTAGAATATGCATATACTTATTATATATGGATAGAAAACACTCTAAAGTTTCCAAAACTGTTTGAATGGTGTCTGTGAGTATAACAGAACTCATTTGGCAGGCAAAACCCTGAGACATTTTCTGACAGGAAGTGGATACCTGATGTGTTGTATTGACTTTAAACCTATCCCATTGAAAAACACAGGGGTTTAGGAATATTTTGGCACTTCCTATTGCTTCCACTAGATGTCACCAGCCTTTACAAAGTGTTTTGAGTCTTCTGGAGGGAGATCTGACCGAACAAGAGCCATGGAACGGTGATGTCCCATTAGACACCTGGCGCGCTACTTCATGTTGGGTACCCTCGTTCCAATACGTTATAAAAGGCTATGCATTCGTCCACCTTGAATATTATTCATGTTCTGGTTAAAAAAGGCCCTAATGATTTATGCTATACAACGTTTGACATGTTTGAACGAACGGAAATATATTTTTTCCCCTCGTTCATGACGAGAAGTCCGGCTGGCTTACATCATGTGCTAACGAGACGGAGATTTTTGGACATAAATGATGAGCTTTTTTGAACAAAACTACATTCGTTATGGACCTGTGATACCTGGAAGTGACATCTGATGAAGAGAATCAAAGGTAATGGATTATTTACATAGTATTTTCGATTTTAGATCTCCCCAACATGACGTCTAGTCTGTATCGCAACGCGTATTTTTCTGGGCACAGTGCTCAGATTATTGCAAAGTGTGATTTCCCAGTAAGGTTATTTTTAAATCTGGCAAGTTGATTGCGTTCAAAAGATGTAAATCTATAATTCTTTAAATGACAATATAATATTTTACCAATGTTTTCTAATTTTAATTATTTAATTTGTGACGCTGACTTGACTGCCGGTTATTGGAGGGAAACGATTTCCTCAACATCAATGCCATAGTAAAACGCTGTTTTTGTATATAAATATGAACTTGATAGAACTAAAAATGCATGCATTGTCTAACATAATGTCCTAGGAGTGTCATCTGATGGAGATTGTAAAAGGTTAGTGTATCATTTTAGCTGGTTTTATGGTTTTGGTGACCCTGTCTTTGACTTGACAAAACATTACACACAACTCTTGTAAATGTACTGTCCTAACATACTCTAAATTTATGCTTTCGCCGTAAAACCTTTTTGAAATCGTAAAACGTGGTTAGATTAAGGAGATGTTTATCTTTCAAATGGTGTAACATAGTTGTATTTTTGAAAAATTTGAATTTTGACATTTATTTGGATTCAAATTTGCCGCTCTTGAAATGCACCTGCTGTTGATGGAGTGCACCACAGGTGGCACGCTAGCGTCCCACCTAGCCCCAAGAGGTTAACCTCTTAGGGCTAGGGGGCAGTATTTACACGGCCGGATAAAAAACGTACCCGATTTAATCTGGTTATTACTACTGCCCAGAAACTAGAATATGCATATAATTATTGGCTTTGGATAGAAAACACCCTAAAGTTTCTAAAACTGTTTGAATGGTGTCTGTGAGTATTACAGAACTCATATGGCAGGCAAAAACCTGAGAAGATTCTGTACAGGAAGTACCCTCTCTGACCATTCCTTGGGCTTCTTGGCTGTGTTTATTGAAAATGTAGGATCTTTGCTGTAACGTGACACTTCCTACGGCTCCCATAGGCTCTCAGAACCCGGGAAAAAGCTGAATGATGTAATTCCAGCCGCAGGCTGAAAAACTTTAGCGCCTTTGGTTAAGTGGTCTATCAGAGGACAATGAGCTGAGGCGCGTGCACGGGGCGACACCATGCTTTTATTTTCTCTCTCTTTGTACTAAAACACAGATTCCCGGTCAGAAAATTATCGCTTTTTTACGAGAAAAATGGCATAAAAATAGATTTTAAACAGCGGTTGACATGCTTCGAAGTACGGTAATGGAATATTTCGATTTTTTTTGTCACGAAACGCGTCGGGCGCGTAACCCTTATTTACCCTTTCGGATAGTGTCTTGAACGCACGAACAAAACGCCGCTATTTGGATATAACTATGGATTATTTGTGACCAAACCAACATTTGTTATTAAGTAGAAGTCCTGGGAGTGCATTCTGACGAAGAACAGCAAAGGTTATGACATTTTTCTTATAGTAAATCTGACTTTGGTGAGGGCTAAACTTGGTGGGTGTCTAAATAGCTAGCCCTGTGATGCCGGGCTATCTACTTAGAATATTGCAAAATGTGCTTTCACCGAAAAGCTATTTTAAAATCGGACATAGCGAGTGCATAGAGGAGTTCTGTATCTATAATTCTTAAAATAATTGTTATGTTTTTTGTAAACGTTTATTGTGAGTAATTTTGTAAATTTACTAACAGTTTGCTAAATTACTCACGATAAACGTTCACAAAAAGCATAACAATTATTTTAAGAATTATAGATACATTACTCCTCTATGCACTCGATATGTCCGATTTTAAAATAGCTTTTCGGATGAAGCACATTTTGCAATATTCTAAGTACATAGCCCAGCCATCACGGCTAGCTATTTAGACACCCGGCAAGATTAGCCTTCACCAAAATCCTATTTCCTATAAGAAAAATGTTCTTACCTTTCCTGTTCTTCGTCAGAATGCACTCCCAGGACTTCTACTTCAATAACAAATGTAGGTTTGGTCCCAAATAATCCATCGTTATATCCAAATATCCTCTGTTTTGTTCGTGCGTTCTAGACACTATACGAATGGTAAATAACGGTCGTGCGCATGGCGCATGGCGTGACAAAAAATGTCTAAATATTCCATTACCGTACTTCGAAGCATGTCAACCGCTGTTTAAAACCAATTTTTATGCCATTTATCTCGTAGAAAAGCGATAATATTCCGACCGGGAATCTGCAATAAGCTAAACAGCCGAATGAAATTTCTCCACGGGGGCGAATCGTGCACGCGCCTCATTCAATGGTCCTCTGATCGGCCACTTGGATAAGGCGATAATCTGTTTCAGCCAGAGGCTGCCTCGTCATCGTTCAGGTTTTTCCCGGGTTCTGAGAGCCTATTGGAGCCCTGGGAATTGTCACGTTACAGCTAAGATCCTTACTCTTCAATAAACAGATGCAAGACGCACGACTCCTTGTCAGACAGGCCACTTCCTGCATGAAACCTTGTCAGGTTTTTGCCTGCCATAGGAGTTCTGTTATACTCACAGACACCATTCAAACAGTTTTAGAAACTTTAGGGTGTTTTCTATCCAAACCTGAACAATAATATGCATATTCTAGCTTCTGAGTTGGTGTAGGAGGCAGTTAAAAATGGGCACATATTTTTTCCAAAATTCTCAATACTGCCCCCTAGCCCAAACAGGTTAACACGTTGTTGGCCACGGAGATCGGGAGCACATGGTCCTCGTGAGCGGCTGGGGCCCACGTCACAGGCTCAATGTTGTTTTCTTTTAAGTGGGCAAAGAAAGTGTTTAGCTTTTCCAGGAGTGAGGCGTCGTGTCCATGGCGTTTCGTACTTTTCCTTTATAATCTGTTGTTGTTTGGAGACCTTGCCACATACGTCTTGTGTCTGAGATGTTGAATTGTGACTCCACTTTGGCCCTGTACTGTCCTTTTGCATCTTTGATTGCTTTACAGGGGTCATAGCTGGTCTGTTTGTACACGTCCATGTTCCCCTTCATTTTACTGTGGTTAAATGTGGAGGTTTGTGCTTTCAGTTTTACGTTAATGCTGCAGTCTGGAGGCATTATTTGATTTTCCAAAGTTGGGGCAGGGGAGGGTCTTGTAGCCATCCCTTATTCCAGATTGGGAGAACATAAGGACTTGAATTCCTGTGTGTTACCACAATCACACCATGAGTTGTTAATCATGAGACATACCACTCCACCTTCGTTATTCCCCAAGAATTCCTTCTTCCTGTCCGTGTGATGGCTTGGCACCTAAAACCCTCACAAACTTTTACAGACGCACAATTGAGAGCATCCTGTCGGGCTGTATCTCCACCCTGTAGCTCAGTTGGTAGAGCATGGTGTTTGCAACGCCAGGGTTGTGGGTTCGATTCCCACGGGGGGCCAGCACAGAAAAAAATGTGTGAAATGTATGACATTGTATGAAATGTATGCATTCACTACTGTAAGTCACTCTAGATAAGAGCGTCTGCTAAATGACTAAAATGTAAATGTACGGCAACTGCACCACCCACAACTGCCAGGCACTCCAGATGTTGGTGCGGTCTGCCCAATGCATCACCGGGAGCAAACTACCTGCCCTACAGCACCCGATGTCACAGGAATGCCAGAAACATCATTGAGGACAACAACCATCCGGGCAACTGCCTGTTCACCCCGCGATCATCCAGAAGGCGAGGTCAGTACAGGTGCATCAAAGCTGGCACTGACAGACTGAAAACAGCTTCTATCTCAAGGCCATCAAACTGTTAAATAGCCATCACTAGCACCTTAGAGGCTGCTAGATATTTTGTGTAATGTTGTGAAATTGTTCGATATTACTGCACTGTTCGAGCTAGAAACACAAGCATTTTGCTACACCTGCAATAACATCTGCTAAACATGTGTATGTGACCAATAAAGTTTGATTTGATGTACGGAGAACCCCACTGGCACTATGGACGGGGACAATATATCCAGGGAGAGCCATGATTCCATAAAACAGAGTATGTTACAGACCCTTATGTCTCTCTGAAAGGATATCCTCACCCTGAGTTGTCTACTTTATTGTCCAGGGATTGAATGTTAGCTTGTAATATAATCGGAAGCAGTGGATGGTTTGCTTGCCAGGTGAGCCTGTCTAGAACCCCAGCTCTCCTCCGGCGTCATCTTTTTGGTGGAGCACCCGGGATAAATGGGGCTGCCTCGGCAAGTCCAAACAAAGGGAAGTCGAATTTCTGTTCTACTGGAGAACCTTTGAGAGCATACTGTCGGGCTGCATCACAGCCTGATACGGCAACTCCACCATCGCGGACCGCAAGGCTCTTCAGAGGGTGATAAGTGCAGCCGAATGCACCATTAGGTGCACACCGCCTGCCCTACAGGATACCTACAACTCCAGGTGTCGCAGGAAGGCCAAGAAGATGATCAGGGACCCCAGCCATTCCCTGTTCTTCCCACTTCAATCACTCAGACACGGGCAGTAGAGGAGCATCGTGTAAAAAATTTTAAAGACTGGCCAATAGTTTCTCCCCTCAGACCATCAGGCTCCCCCCTCCCCCCTGCTACTCCCCCTATAGACATTCCCCCCACTACTCCTCCCCATGGACTCCCCCCGCCACACACATGCACACACCCTCAACTCTCACTTACCTTACCTGCTACTCCCCCTATGGAAATTCTTCCTCCTGCTGTCATTTACCACATTGAGTATGCGGAGATATGAGTTCAAATGCAGAGCAGCAAAATTAATTCTGTGTAAGCTAACAATAATGCCAGTTGATATGTTGAATATGCACATTGTAATATGCCACTGGGTATGGTGATATTGTCTCTTATTTAGAGTAACTGCTGACTGGACAGTGCTTTGGTGTCATTGAAGTCCCCCTTGGGGAAATTAAATTATTAAATCCAGTTCAACTCACCCTAGCAGTTCCTGTAAAGTTTAGTGGTGGGCAAGTAAGTCCCTTGTCAGAAATCCATTTCCCTGCTGAGTGTAACGATGTGCGCTGAGAGTCGGGAAGCAAGTTCAGGGAGTGAGTGTTTTAATAAATAAACATAACATAATACAAAACAAAACAAGAAACCAGAAACAATGCACAGACATGACACAGAAACAGAAACAATGACCCCTGGGGAAGGAACCAAAGGGAGTGACATATATAGGGAAGGTAATCAGGGAAGTGATAGGGGGGGGGGGGGGGGTACTGTCACACCCTGATCTGCTTCACCTGTCTTGTGCTTGTCTCCACCCCCCACCAGGTGTCTCCCATTTTTTCCCCATTATCCCTGTGTATTTATACCTGTGTTTTCTGTTTGTCTGTTGCCAGTTCGTCATGTTTTGTCAGGTCTTACCAGCGTGCTGTTCTCAAGTTTTTGTTTTCTAGTTTTACCGGTTCTGACCTTTCTGCCTGTCCTGACCCTGAGCCTGCTTGCCGTCCTGTACCTGCCTGCCTCTGACCTGGTTTACAAATTTCTGCCTGCCCTCGACCTGCCTTTTGCTTGGCCCTTTGTTATATTAAATATTCTGAGAATCAAACTACCTGCCTCCTGTGTCTTCATCTGGGTTATATCCTGAGTCGTGATACCAGCCTCCCTGTGGAATGCTTTCGACAACTTGTAGAGTTCATGACCCGACTAATTGAGGCTGTTCTGACGGAACTAAATTCTAGGATGGTGTTCTTAATGTTTTCTGCACTCAGTGTATTTGTTTTTTAGTATTTTATTGTTTATGGACAGCGACAGTCAGAAGGTAGAGGGAGACCGGTAGAGAGGGAGACCGATATGGGATTCTTAACTCCGTCACCAGCGAGTATGTGTGGCCCGGAGCCGGCAGCACTACCACTAGGCCAGACTCCTATAACCAGGCACCTAATGCAGCATTTTACACTTTCATAACTAGCAGGATACTCATGCTACAGCAATTATTGTTTTTTCTTGGAACATGATATGGTAACTACAATCACTGGAGGCACCAGCATTTAGCTGAAGTCACATTTGTAAATCACAGATTTAACATAATATTTTGAATGTAATATATACAGCTGCTTCATATTTGATCTAATGTATTCAGGATATCAGATCATAGTACCGTTATTGACAGAATTACATGTTCTGTTTCACACTAGTCATGGATAGTTGCTTTGCACATTTCCTACAACATAATTGTCAAACCAAAACTGGTTAAGGGAGATGAGATACAGAGCTCTGACTGCTCGTTGCAAATCTTTTCCAACGGCAGCTTTTCTCTTGGTGTTATCAACCCCGGGTGACTGCTGTCTACTCAGTGTGCATTTAAGACAGTCCGAGCTATAACACCAGTGTCAGGGACAGTGAGTCACAAACAAAAACACATCAAAGTGATGCATAAATCCACATCAGTGCTCTGACTAATGTATTCACATTGGCTTGGCCACTTTCATGGCCAGGAGGAGAATTTAACTTTGCTATGAAGCAGCTCCAATCATACAAGCAGACACACACACGCACACACACGTGGCATGAGGGTCTCAGTCTTGATTGTGAGCACTGGTTGATCCCATCAGAAATGAAATCATACATATACTGAGTGTGTATTGCATGTTTGTTCACATGATCTAAGTAAGTATCAGTGATGTATTTAAATTATATCTGTGCTTCATTGTCCTAGATAATATATCCTAGATAATGTGTTCTTTTCTGAAGTTATTTTGCCATATATTTGCATATTTTATTCGTTTTCAGCAGTCCTCCTGTTTCCTGAGACGAAGGAGCTCTTTATCATCCAGCATCTGTCTCATCTGTCTCACCTTAGCTTGTTCCACAGATTTTAATGTGTGTTTTTTAACTTTCAGGATCCAGTGTTCAAGACCGCAGAATAACTTATAGTCTCTGGGAATTTCACAGGCTTTGGCCAGTTGCCTAAAATAACTCTGCTGAAAAGACGCGGATGTCAACTGACAGGAACAACTGAAGACATGATGTCTGATGTGAAGACGGATCCAGAAGACCCCAATCTATTTTTAGTGACCACCCCACGCTGGCAGTCCTTTGACTTTTGAGGACCTGATTGTGTCCTCAGCCTGGAGAAGAAGGGACATTCACGCTTATGGGGAGAAAAAGCTCTCTCAAAACCAAAACCGGAGCAACTGTCCACGTTCACTGAAGCCCTACGCAGAATATCTGATTGTACATTAGACCACAGACAATCACTTGCACTTTAGAGACTATTTTTTACTGACTGTCTTCACACCTGCTTCTCAAGATACTTTTTTGCACTGACTCCCACTCACACACACACACACACACACACAGACATATACAGTTGAAGTCGGAAGTTTACATACACCTTAGCCCTTCAATTGTTCCTTGGGATGTCAGCCCCCGCAGTCAGCCCCCTACACATTTAAAATCAGTTTTTCACAATTCCTGACATTTAATCCAAGTAAAAATTCCCTGTCTTCGGTCAGTTAGGATCACCACTTTATTTTAAGAATGTGAAATGTCAGAATAATAGTAGAGAGAATTATTTCTTTCAGCTTTTATTTCTTTCATCACATTCCCAGTGGGTCAGAAGTTTACATACACTCAATTAGTATTTGGTAGCATAACCTTTAAATTGTTTAACTTGGGTAAAACATTTCATGTAGCCTTCCACAAGCCTCCCAAAATAAGTTGGGTGAATTTTGGCCCATTCCTCCTGACAGAGCTGGTGTAACTGAGTCAGGTTTGTAGGCCTCCTTGCTTGCACACGCTTTTTCAGTTCTGCCCACACATTTTCTATAGGATTGAGGTCAGGCCTTTGTGATGGCCACCCCAATACCTTGACTTTATTGTCCTTAAGCCATTTTTCCACAACTTTTTAAGTATGCTTGGGGTCATTGTCATTTGGAAGACCCATTTGCGACCAAGCTTTAACTTCCTGACTGATGTCTTGAGATGTTGCTTCAATATATCCACATAACTTTCCTACCTCATGATGCCATCTATTTTGTGACCAGTCCCTCCTGCAGCAAAGCACCCCCACAGCATGATGCTGCCACCCCCGTGCTTCACGGTTGGGATGGTGTCCTTCGCCTTGCAAGCATCCCCCTTTTTCAATGGTCATTATGGCCAAACAGTTACATTTTTGTTTCATCAGACCAGAGGACATTTCTCCAAAAAGTACAATCTTTGTCCCCATGTGCAGTTGCAAACAGTAGTCTGGCTTTTTTTAGGGCGGTTTTGGAGCAGTGGCTTCTTCCTTGCCTAGCGGCCTTTCAGGTTATGTCGATATAGGACTCGTTTTACTGTGGATATAGATACTTTTGTACCTGTTTCCTCCAGCATCTTCACAAGGTCCTTTGCTGTTGTTCTGGGATTGATTTACACTTTTCGCACCAAAGTATGTTCATCTCTAGGAGACAGAACCCGTGTTCCTCCTGAGCGGTATGACAGCTGTGTGGTCCCATGGTGTTTATAGTTGCATACTATATTATTATTATGTGTATATATTTTCAAAGTCTTCTTTTTAATTATCTTTATTACTAGTGTAATAAAGTATACATGTTTGTATACATTTCTTGATATTGTGTATTTGTTGACAAATGTGTATTGCACTGATGAGGAGAGCTTGCAAGGAACAGTGTAATGGAGTTGGAGAGCACCGCACCTTATCCCCAGGATTTTGGCTCACCTATAACCTCTCCACCATTACCCTCCCCCTGTCCTCTTCCTGTTACCCTGCCCAGACAGAGTGGGGGAGGTGTCTTAGAGCTCACTGGACAAATGGAACCACAATTGACACACACCATTAATAGTTTGACAAAACCGAGAGCAGAGGAGTCGATCTATGTTGTGAAGGAAATGTGTGCTCAGCTGAAAGATGTTATGGATGACAAGAAGAACTCAAAGGGAAATTTGATTTATGATTGAACAATCTCAAAAGGAGACATCTAATGAGATAGACAAATTACAGAAGGCCACAGACCTTCAACTGGATGAGCTAGACCAGGAGGTGATGCTGTGATATTCCCTTCTGGACCAACACCCTGCACCTCCCTCAGTGTTTACCTCTGCCACTGGCTCTGCCATTAAAGAGAAACTTCACTGCTAGACTCTATTTGAGGTGTTTTTCCACTGAGTGATGAGAGGTGTTTCAGACATAATTATGCACCATGGCGCGGTTTTAGAATTTTCACGCCGGGAGAATTCAACCAATGACGCCATTGTTTGATTGAGCCTGCTGTCATTTAAAAATTATTAGAGTCATGTATTGTAGCAATTATTGTGGCTTTTGTGTTTCGCCAATTGCACGATCACGCAAGCATTGAGAAGATATGGTTGTCCTTGTTCAACAGAGCCATTCCTATCTGTCAAGACATTGCAGGATATTTTCTTTGACTCATTTTCCCTGGCTTTGTAAGTATGTGGACACCTGCGCATCGAACATCTCATTCCAAAATCATTGGCATAAATATGGAGTTGGTCCCGCCTTTGCTGCCATAACAGCCTTCACTCTTCTAAGAAGGCTTTACACTAGATGTTGGAACATTGTTGCGGAGACTTGCTTCCATTCAGCCACAAGAGCATTTGTGAGCTCGGGCACTGATGTTGAAGCGACTAGGCATGGCTCGCAGTCAGTGTTCAGATTCATCCCCAAGGTGTTCGATGGGGCTGAGGTCATGGCTCTGTGCAGGCCAGTCAAGTTCTTACACAACGATCTCGACAAAGCATTTCTGTACGGACCTCACTTTGTGCACGGCAGCATTTTAATAATGAAACAGGAAAGGGCCTTCCCCAAACTGATGCCACAAAGTTGGAAGCACACAACCGTGAAAACAGCCCCAGAATATTATTCCTCCTACACCAAACTTTACAGTTGGCACTATGCATTCTGGTAGGTAGCGTTCTCGTATGTCGGACTGACAGATGAACCATGATTCATCACTCCAGAGAATGCGTTTCCACTGCTCCAGAGTCCAATAGCGGGAACTTTACACCACTCCAGCCGACGCTTGGCTTTGTGCATGGTGATCTTAGGCTTATGTGCGGCTGCTTGGCCATGGAAACCCATTTCATGATTCTCCCGACAAACAGTTCATGTGCTGATGTTGCTTCCAGAGGTAGTTTGGAACTCAGGAGTGAGTGTTGCAACCGAGGACAGACAATTGTTGTACGCTACGTGCTTCAGCACTCGGTGGTCCCATTCTGTGAGCTTGTGTGGCCTACCACATCGCCGTTGTTGCTCCTAGACATTTCAACTTCACAATAACAACACTTACAGTTGACCCGGGACAGCTCTAGCAGGGCAGAAATTTGACGAACTGATTTGTTGAAAAGGTGTCATCCTATGACAGTGCCATGTTGAAGGTCACTGACCTTTTCATTAAAGCCATTCAACTGCCAATGTTTGTCTTTGGAGATTGCATGTCTGTGTGAACTGCTTTATACACCTGTCAGCAATGGGTGTGGCAGAAATAGCCTAATTTGAAGGAGTGTCCACATACTTTTGCATATATAGTGTATGTTCACTATCTGAGATGGCTAAATAATTACAATGGCTGCATCTGATGATTCCTCTTGTGCTCAAAGAGCTTGACGTTTTTAATGTTATTTTACATACTGCCCTATTCATACACTGAAGAGGAGTTGAGACAGTGAGAATAAGAATTTGCAGACTAGGAAGCAGCGATGGGGAGCTACGGCCAGACAGACTGGTGGTGCGCATGAGGGGGCTGTCCAGCCATGCCGACAGAAGAGGAATGTCTGTGCTTCAACGAATTCGATTGTGGACATTTCTTAATGGAGAGGGTCACTGCAGACCCCAAGGGTCGTGTGTGTGACAGACCATCAAAGATTCAACACACATATGGATAGAGGTGTGCTGGGGACGTTCTTAACCTGTTAGGGCTAGGGGGCAGCATTTGCACGTCTGGATAAAAAAAATGTACCCGATTTAATCTGGTTACTAATCCTACCCAGTAACTAGAATATGCATATACTTATTATATATGGATAGAAAACACTCTAAAGTTTCTAAAACTGTTTGAATGGTGTCTGTGAGTATAACAGAACTCATTTGGCAGGCAAAACCCTGAGACATTTTCTGACAGGAAGTGGATACCTGATGTGTTGTATTACCTTTAAACCTATCCCATTGAAAAACACAGGGGCTGAGGAATATTTTGGCACTTCCTATTGCTTCCACTAGATGTCACCAGCCTTTACAAAGTGTTTTGAGTCTTCTGGAGGGAGATCTGACCGAACAAGAGCCATGGAACGATGATGTCCCATTAGACACCTGGCGCGCGAGTTCATGTTGGGTACCCTCGTTCCAATACGTTATAAAAGAGTATGCATTCGTCCACCTTGAATATTATTCATGTTCTGGTTAAAAAAGGCCCTAATGATTTATGCTATACAACGTTTGACATGTTTGAACGAACGTAAATATATTTTTTCCCCTCGTTCATGACGAGAAGTCCGGCTGGCTTAGATCATGTGCTAACAAGACGGAGATTTTTGGACATAAATGATGAGCTTTTTTGAACAAAACTACATTCGTTATGGACCTGTGATACCTGGAAGTGACATCTGATGAAGAGAATCAAAGGTAATGGATTATTTACATAGTATTTTCGATTTTAGATCTCCCCAACATGACGTCTAGTCTGTATCGCAACGCGTATTTTTCTGGGCGCAGTGCTCAGATTATTGCAAAGTGTGATTTCCCAGTAAGGTTATTTTTAAATCTGGCAAGTTGATTGCGTTCAAGAGATGTAAATCTATAATTCTTTAAATGACAATATAATATTTTACCAATGTTTTCTCATTTTAATTATTTAATTTGTGACGCTGACTTGACTGCCGGTTATTGGAGGGAAACGATTTCCTCAACATCAATGCCATAGTAAAACGCTGTTTTTGGATATAAATATGAACTTGATAGAACTAAAAATGCATGCATTGTCTAACATAATGTCCTAGGAGTGTCATCTGATGGAGATTGTAAAAGGTTAGTGCATCATTTTAGCTGGTTTTATGGTTTTGGTGACCCTGTCTTTGACTTGACAAAACATTACACACAACTCTTGTAAATGTACTGTCCTAAAATACTCAAAATTTATGCTTTCGCCGTAAAACCTTTTTGAAATCGTAAAACGTGGTTAGATTAAGGAGATGTTTATCTTTCAAAGGGTGTAAAATAGTTGTATGTTTGAAAAATTTGAATTTTGACATTTATTTGTATTCAAATTTGCCGCTCTTGAAATGCACCTGCTGTTGATGGAGTGCACCACGGGTGGCACGCTAGCGTCCCACCTAGCCCATAGAGGTTAACCTCTTGGGGCTATGTGGGACGCTAGCGTGCCACCCGTGGTGCACCCTATCAACAGCAGGTGCATTTCAAGAGCGGCAAATTTGAAAGCAAATAAATGTCAAAATTCAAATTTTTCAAACATACAACTATCTTACACCCTTTGAAAGATAAACATCTCCTTAATCTAACCACGTTGTCCGATTTCAAAAAGGTTTTACGGCGAAAGCATAAAGTTAGATTATGTTAGGAGAGTACATTGACAATAGCTGTGTGTAATGTTTTGTCAATTCAAAGACAGGCGTCACCAAAACCATAAAACCAGCTACAATTATGCACTAACCTTTGACAATCTCCATCAGATGACACTCCTAGGACATTATGTTAGACAATGCATGCATTTTTAGTTCTATCAAGTTCATATTTATATCCAAAAACAGCGTTTTACTATGGCGTTGATGTTCAGGAAATCGTTTCCCTTCAATAACCGGCAGTCAAGTCAGCACCACAAATTAAATAATTAAAATTAGAAAACATTGGTAAAATATTATATTGTCATTTAAAGAATTATAGATTTACATCTCTTGAACGCAATCGACTTGCCAGATTTAAAAATAACCTTACTGGGAAATCACACTTTGCAATAATCTGAGCACTGCGCCCAGAAAAATACGCTTTGCGATACAGACAAACGGCCATGTTGGAGAGATCTAAAATCGAAAATACTATGTAAATAATCCATTACCTTTGATTCTCTTCATCAGATGTCACTTCCAGGAATCCCAGGTCCATAACGAATGTAGCTTTGTTCAAAAAAGCTCATCATTTATGTCCAAAAAGCTCCGTGTTGTTAGCACAAGATCTAAGCCCGCCGGACTTCACTTCATGAACGAGGGGAAAAAATATATTTACGTTCGTTCAAACATGTCAAACGTTGTATAGCATAAATCATTAGTGCCTTTTTTAACCAGAACATGAATAATATTCAAGGTGGACGAATGCATTCTCTTTTAAAACGTATTGGAACGAGGGTACCCAACATGACCTCGCGCGCCAGAGTCTAATCGGCCATCACCGTTCCAAGGCTCTTGTTCGGTCAGATCTCATAGTAGAAGACTCAAAACACTTTGTAAAAGCTGGTGACATCTAGTGGAAGCAATAGGAAGTGCCAAAACATTAATCAGCCCCTGTGTGTTTCAATGGCATAGGCTTAAAGGTAATTCAACACATCAGGTATCCACTTCCTGTCAGAAAATGTCTCAGGGTTTTGCCTTCTATCCATATATAATAAGTATATGCATATTCTAGTTACTGGGTAGGATTAGTAACCAGATTAAATCGGGTACGTTTTTTTATCCAGCCGTGAAAATACTGCCCCCTAGCCCCAACAGGTTAAGAACCTCCAGGAGGGCAAATGACAAATGAGTAAATTGTTTTGCTGTCGCTAGCTCAGTATTAATATAAGGTCTCTTTTCACACTAGGCAGTGTTGTTCAGTACAGTATAATTCTGTGATCGATTCAGCCATAACAGGACTTGCTAGTACCAATACAAGCCAAGGCAGCCATGTTGAGCTAGCTAGCTGTCTTTGCTATATCCAAGTAGTCTAGTGTTTTTGTCATTATTTTTCAGACAATACCACTTGCTGGCCTACAGATTATTGTTGTTCTATGTGGGGATAAGCTGGGTATAGGACACCCCTTGCCTGCGTGTGTTGTTGGGGCCATTCAAGCAATTCATCCCTCACACAATGGACAGTATATTGGATACAAAGAAGTTGATAACTCAAGAGATGTGAAAGGTCCATAACAACAATAACAAACAAAGATTGTGCCTTCTCCTATCGAGTTCTATATAGGAGATTGAAGGCCAACATTACTGAACAGGAGGAAATGGTCACTCATTTTAAAGAACATTGATCCTCGCCTTACCACCCAACTTCGCAAACGTGTGCAGAACGTGGAGGATCTGATGTGTCTTGGGACCTAGTTTGGGAAGGACTGGGAGCACCACCAAACTCAAACCCCTCTTCCTTCATCCTAGAGTCTCTATTTGATCGGCCAGAAGGCACTTGGGAAAATATTTTTTTTAAATTCGAAGACTGTTCATTCAACAAAACTAGAACACACCTGCACATCATCACTTCATGACTATGTTCGAAATGGAGTTATCCCACGCAGACTACGTTGACAAAAAGAGCCTTCACTTGGTCATCGCATTGAAGAGTTTTGTGAACGACGGTGTGCTATAGTTAACCTCTTAGGGCTAGGGGGCAGTATTTACACGGCCGGATAAAAAACGTACCCGATTTAATCTGGTTACTACTCCTACCCAGTAACTAGAATATGCATAAACGTATTAGATATGGATAGAAAACACCCTAAAGTTTCTAAAACTGTTTGAATGGTGTCTGTGAGTATAACAGAACTCATAGGGCAGGCAAAAACCTGAGAGATTCCTTTACAGGAAGTGCCCTCTCTGACCATTCCTTGAGCTTCTTGACTCTGTTTATTGAAGACTGAGGATCTTTGCTGTAACGTGACACTTCCTACGGCTCCCATAGGCTCTCAGAAGGCGGGAAAAAGCTGAATGATGTAATTCCATCCACTGGCTGAAAAACATTAGCGCTTTTGTCAAGTGGTCTATCAGAGGACAATGGGCTGAGGCGCGTGCACGAATCGACCCCATGTTTTTATTTTCTTTCATCTTTGAACCTAAACACGCTTTCCCGGTCGGAATATTATCGCTTTTTTACGAGAAAAATGGCATAAAAATTGATTTTAAACAGTGGTTGACATACTTCGAAGTACGGTAATGGAATATTTTGAATTTTTTTGTCACGAAATGCGTCGTGCGCGTCACCCTTCTTTACCATTCGGATAGTGTCTTGAACGCACGAACAAAACAGAGGATATTTGAACGTAACTATGGATTATTTTGAACCAAACCAACATTTGTTATTGAAGTAGAAGTCCTGGGAGTGCATTCTGACGAAGACAGCAAAGGTAATAACATTTTTCTTATAGTAAATCTGATTTTGGTGAGTGCTAAACTTGGTGGGTGTCTAAATAGCTAGCCCTGTGATGCCGGGCTATCTACTGAGAATATTGCAAAATGTGCTTTCACCGAAAAGCTATTTTAAAATCGGACATAGCGAGTGCATAGAGGAGTTCTGTATCTATAATTCTTAACCTCTATGGGCTAGGTGGGACGCGTGCGTCCCACCTACTCAACAGCCAGTTGAATCCTGTGGCGCGTTATTCAAATACCTTAGAAATGCTATTACTTCAATTTTTCAAAAATATGACTATTTTACACCATTTTAAAGATAAGACTCTCGTTAATCTAACCACACTGTCCGATTTCAAAAAGGCTTTACAACGAAAGCAAAACATTAGATTATGTCAGCAGAGTACCCAGCCAGAAATAATCAGACACCCATTTTTCAAGCTAGCATATAATGTCACATAAACCCAAACCACAGCTAAATGTAGCACTAACCTTTGATGATCTTCATCAGATGACAACCCTAGGACATTATGTTATACAATACATGCATGTTTTGTTCAATCAAGTTCATATTTATATCAAAAAACAGCTTTTTACATTAGCATGTGACTAGCATGTGACTAGCACTCCCACCGAACACTGCCGGTGAATTTACTAAATTACTCACGATAAACGTTCACAAAAAGCATAACAATTATTTTAAGAATTATAGATACAGAACTCCTCTATGCACTCGATATGTCTGATTTTAAAATAGCTTTTCGGTGAAAGCACATTTTGCAATATTCTCAGTAGATAGCCCGGCATCACAGGGCTAGTATGCTAGTTCTGAACATCACATGCTAATGTAAAAAGCTGGTTTTTGATATAAATATGAACTTGATTGAACAAAACATGGATGTATTGTATAACATAATGTCCTAGGGTTGTCATCTGATGAAGATCATCAAAGGTTAGTGCTGCATTTAGCTGTGGTTTGGGTTTATGTGACATTATATGCTGGCTTGAAAAATGGGTGTCTGATTATTTCTGGCTGGGTACTCTGCTGACATAATCTAATGTTTTGCTTTCGTTGTAAAGCCTTTTTGAAATCGGACAGTGTGGTTAGATTAATGAGAGTCTTGTCTTTAAAATGGTGTAAAATAGTCATATGTTTGAGAAATTGAAGTAATAGCATTTCTAAGGTATTTGAATAACGCGCCACGGGATTCAACTGGCTGTTGAGTAGGTGGGACGATTTCGTCCCGCCGACCCTAGAGAGGTTAACACCTCCCGTTCCACTTATCCTACAGTCGGTGGAGAAACCAAATGTTGAGGGGTTAGAGTCTTCAGAAGTGTAAGGATAATTAGGAGTCTGAAACAACGGTATTTGGTGCAGTGTCTGCCATGCATATTGAATCCTTCAAAAAGACTGACTGCTGCTAATATGTTTTTTATATATGTATATCGACTACTGTGGAATGTGGGGTGTCTAATTATTCAGTCCCGTTGGTGGGAATTTGTTGTCTGGTTGTCACCAGAAGAAATCTGTGTTCCCTGGCCACTCGCAGGTTTCAGGCAGAGGCTGTGTCTAATGAGGCTTAGATATTATATAGGCCAAGTCACACTGTTTAGCTATGGAGGCAGGCAGGGGACTGACTTTGGCAGTATGATTGTATAATTAGGGTCTGACTGTGGAAATCACAGTCATCTAAAGAATCTATTGAGTGTGATCAGAGAGATAAGGTATGACAAGTAATTTTTTCCCTCAAGCATAACAGTGTTTGCTCACATCACTTTAAGTTGATAAGTTATTGTTCTATCTGGAGACGTAACATGAAAAAAGACATCCCTGAATGTATTACTTCTCTTAAAACCTGTTGGGGCTAGGGGGCAGTATTTGCACAGCCGGATAAAAAATTTAACCGATTTAAACTGGTTACTACTCTTGCCCAGAAACGAGAATATGCATATAATTAGTAGATTTCGATAGAAAACACCCTAAAGGTTCTAAAACTGTTTGAGTGGTGTCTGTGAGTATAACAGAACTCATATGGCAGGCCAAAACCTGAGAAGATTCCATACAGGAAGTGCCTTGTCTGACAATTTGTTATCATTCTGTTGCATCTCTATCGAAAATACAGTATCTCTGCTGTAACGTGACATTTTGTAAGGCTTCCATTGGCTCTCAGAAGGAGCCAGAAAGTGGAATGACGTGTCTCCTGTCTCTGGGCGAAGAACAGCAGGATAATTTGTTAGTAGTCAGGCTGGGAACAGTGACACTGGAGATGCACGTTCATGAGAATTCTCAATTTTTTTCTTTCAGCCTTTGAATGAATACAACGTCGCCCGGTTGGAATATTATCGCTATTTTACGAGAAAAGTAGCATAAAAATTGATTTTAAACAGCATTTGACATGCTTCGAAGTACGGTAATGGAATATTTTGAAATTTTTTGTCACGAAATGAGCTCGCGCGTCACCCTTCGCATAGTGACTTGAACGCATGAACAAAACGGAGCTATTTGGATATAACCATGGATTATTTGGAACCAAAACAACATTTGTTGTAGAAGTCCTGGGAGTGCATTCTGACGAAGAACAGCAAAGGTAATCCAATTTTTCTTATAGTAAATCTGAGATTGGTGAGGGCCAAACTTGGTGGGTGTCAAATTAGCTAGCCTCTGATGGCCGGGCTATGTACTCAGATTATTGCAGAATGTGCTTTCGCCGAAAAGCTATTTTAAAATCTGACACCGCGATTGCATAAAGGAGTTCTGTATCTATAATTCTTAAAATATTTGTGATGTATCTTGTGAACGTTAATCATGAGTAATTTAGTAAATTCACCGGAAGTTTGCGGTGGGTATGCTAGTTCTGAACATCCCATGCTAATGTAAAAAGCTGTTTTTTGATATAAATATGAACTTGATTGAACAAAACATGCCTGTATTGTATAACATAATGTCCTAGGGTTGTCATCTGATGAAGATCATCAAAGGTTAGTGCTGCATTTAGCTGTGGTTTTGGTTTTTGTGACATGTATGCTTGCTTTGTAAATGGCTGTGTGATTATTTTTGGCAGGGTACTCGCCTGACATAATCTAATGTTTTTCTTTCGCTGTAAAGCCTTTTTGAAATCGGACAATGTGGTTAGATTAACCTCTATGGGCTAGGCGGGACGAATTCGTCCCACCTACGTAACAGCCACCTGAATTCAGTGGCGCGATTTTTGAATCGTTTGAAATACTATTACTTCAATTTCTCAAACATATGACTATTTTACAGCTATTTAAAGACAAGACTCTCCTTAATCTAACCACACTGTCCGATTTCAAAAAGGCTTTACAACGAAAGCAAAACATTAGATTATGTCAGGAGAGTGCCCAGCCAGAAATAATCAGACACCCATTTTTCAAGCTAGCATATAATGTCACAAAAACCCAAACCACAGCTAAATGCAGCACTAACCTTTTATGATCTTCATCAGATGACACACCTAGGACATTATGCTATAAAATACATGCATGTCTGTTCAATCAAGTTCATATTTACATCAAAAAACAGCTTTTTACATTAGCATGTGACGTTCAGAAAAAGCAAACTTCCGGGGAATTTACTAACAGTTTTCTAAATTACTCACGATAAACGTTCACAAAAAGCATAACAATTATTTTAAGAATTATAGATACATTACTCCTCTATGCACTCGATATGTCCGATTTTAAAATAGCTTTTCGGATGAAGCACATTTTGCAATATTCTAAGTACATAGCCCAGCCATCACGGCTAGCTATTTAGACACCCGGCAAGATTAGCCTTCACCAAAATCCTATTTCCTATAAGAAAAATGTTCTTACCTTTCCTGTTCTTCGTCAGAATGCACTCCCAGGACTTCTACTTCAATAACAAATGTAGGTTTGGTCCCAAATAATCCATCGTTATATCCAAATATCCTCTGTTTTGTTCGTGCGTTCTAGACACTATACGAATGGTAAATAACGGTCGTGCGCATGGCGCATGGCGTGACAAAAAATGTCTAAATATTCCATTACCGTACTTCGAAGCATGTCAACCGCTGTTTAAAACAAATTTTTATGCCATTTATCTCGTAGAAAAGCGATAATATTCCGACCCGGAATCTGCAATAAGCTAAACAGCCGAATGAAATTTCTCCACGGGGGCGAATCGTGCACACGCCTCATTCAATGGTCCTCTGATCGGCCACTTGGATAAGGCGATAATCTGTTTCAGCCAGAGGCTGCCTCGTCATCGTTCAGGTTTTTCCCGGGTTCTGAGAGCCTATTGGAGCCCTGGGAATTGTCACGTTACAGCTAAGATCCTTACTCTTCAATAAACAGATGCAAGACGCACGACTCCTTGTCAGACAGGCCACTTCCTGCATGAAACCTTGTCAGGTTTTTGCCTGCCATAGGAGTTCTGTTATACTCACAGACACCATTGAAACAGTTTTAGAAACTTTAGGGTGTTTTCTATCCAAACCTGAACAATAATATGCATATTCTAGCTTCTGAGTTGGTGTAGGAGGCAGTTAAAAATGGGCACATATTTTTTCCAAAATTCTCAATACTGCCCCTAGCCCAAACAGGTTAACGAGAGTCTTGTCTTTAACCTCTTAGGGCTAGGGGGCAGTATTTACACGGCCGGATAAAAAACGTCCCCGATTTAATCTGGTTACTACTCCTACCCAGTAACTAGAATATGCATATACTTATTAGATATGGATAGAAAACACCCTAAAGTTTCTAAAACTGTTTGAATGGTGTCTGTGAGTATAACAGAACTCATATGGCAGGCAAAAACCTGAGAGATTCCTTTACAGGAAGTGGCCTGTCTGACCATTTATTGGCTTTCTTTGACATCTCTTTCCAAAACAAAGGATCTCTGCGGTAACGTGACACTTCCCACGGCTCCCATAGGCTCTCAGAGCCCGGGAAAAAGCTGAATGTCGTCATTCCAGCACCAGGCGGAAACACATTATCGCCTTTTTCAAGTGGCCGATACGGGGACAGTGGGCTTAGGCGCGTGCACTGGTCGCCCCCGTCTTTCTTTTTTTTCCTCTATTTACCGAAACGCAGATTCCCGGTCGGAATATTATCGCTTTTTTACGAGATAAATTGCATAAAAATTGATTTTAAACAGCGGTTGACATGCTTCGAAGTACGGTAATGGAATATTTAGAATTTTTTTGTCACGAATTGCACCATGCTCGTAACCCTGATTTACCATTTCGGATAGTGTCTAGAACGCACGAACAAAACGCCGCTATTTGGATATAACGATGGATTATTTGGGACCAAACCAACATTTGTTATTGAAGTAGAAGTCCTGGGAGTGCATTCTGACAAAGAACACCAAAGGTAATAACATTTTTGTTATAGTAAATCTGATTTTGGTGAAGGATAAACTTGCTGGGTGTCTAAATAGCTAGCCCGTGATGGCTGGGCTATGTACTTAGAATATTGCAAAATGTGCTTTCACCAAAAAGCTATTTTTAAATCGGACATATCGAGTGCATAGAGGAGTTCTGTATCTATAATTCTTAAAATAATTGTTATGCTTTTTGTGAACGTTTATCGTGAGTAATTTAATAAATTGTTAGTAAATTCCCCGGAAGTCTGCGGGGGGTATGCTAGTTCTGAACGTCACATGCTATTGTAAAAAGCTGTTTTTTGATATAAATATGAACTTGATTGAACAAAACATGCATGTATTGTATAACATAATGTCCTAGGGTTGTCATCTGATGAAGATCATCAAAGGTTAGTGCTGCATTTAGCTGTGGTTTGGGTTTATGTGACATTATATGCTAGCTTGAAAAATGGGTGTCTGATTATTTCTGGCTGGGTACTCTGCTGACATAATCTTATGTTTTGCTTTCGTTGTAAAGCCTTTTTGAAATCGGACAGTGTGGTTAGATTAACGAGAGTCTTGTCTTTAAATAACTGTAAAATAGTCATATGTTTGAGAAATTGAAGTAATTGCATTTCTAAGGTATTTGAAAATCGCGCCACAGGATTCAACTGGCTGTTACGTAGGTGGGACGATTTGGTGCCATCTAGCCCAGAGAGGTTAAAATGGTGTATAATAGTCATATGTTTGAGAAATTGAAGTTATAGCATTTTTTAGGTATTTGTATTTCGCGCCACGCGATTCCACTGGCTGTTGACTAGGGTGGGACGCTAGCCCAGGGAAGTCAATAAGCCACAGAGAGACTCATCCAATAGTAGGAGGTCTACTTGCAAACTAATGATGAACAAATAAATAAATACATGACAACCTCATTTACCACCAACATGCACAACCGCTATTTTGCATCAGCACACTCAGCTCATCTATTGACATGGAAATGTTATGGAAATATTCTATACAATACAGTGGGCGCAAAAAGTATTTGATCCCCTGCTGATTTTGTACATTTGCCCACTTACAAAGAAATGATCAGTCTATAATTTTAATAGTAGGTTTATTTTAACAGTGAGAGACAGAATAACAACAAAAATATCCAGAAAAACGCATGTCAAAAATGTTATAAAATGATTTGCATTTTATTGAGGGAAATAAGTATTTGACCCCTCTGCAAAACATGACTTAGTACTTGGTGGCAAAACCCTTGTTGGCAATCACAGAGGTCAGACGTTTCTTGTAGTTGGCCACCAGGTTTGCACACATCTCAGAAGGGATTTTGTCCAACTCGTCTTTACAGATCTTCTCCAAGTCATTACGGTTTCGAGGCTGACGTTTGGCAACTCGAACAATCAGCTCCCTCCACAGATTTTCTATGGGATTAACCTCTTGACGGTCGCCTAGGATAGGGGGCGCCACAGCTCATTTTGAAAAACATTCGTGCCCATTTTAAACGGCCTACTACTCAAACTTAGAAGCTAGGATATGCATATAATTAATACTTGCGGATAGAAAACACCCTAAAGTTTCTAAAACTGTTTGAATGGTGTCTGTGAGTATAACAGAACTCATATGGCAGTCAAAACCCCGAGACAGATCGAAACAGGAAGTGGAATTCTGAATTGCGAACTCAACTTCATCACGTTGCCTATTAATCACACCGTGAGCTATGGTTCATTGAGCACTTCCTATTGCTTCCACTAGATGTCCCCAGTCTTTACAAAGTGGTTTGAGTCTCCTACTGTTAAAACTGAATGAATGAGATGTTGTGGAACGTGGTCACACGGAGAGGGCCATCACCATTATGACGCCGGCGCCCCTGGTTACCCTCCCCTTTCGAAACGTTTTGAAACACAATGCAATCGTCCCCCTCGAATCTTATTGGCTCTCTTGTTGAAAAACGCCCTGAATATTTATGTTATACAACGTTTGACATGTTTGAACGAACCTAAATGGAAAAAAATGCATTTTCTCGAAATGGCTGTCCCACGGCCGACGGAGCATTTTGAACAAGAACAAGCTCTTGGAACATAAAGGAGTAATTTTTTCGAACGAAAATACATTTGTTGTGGACCTGGGATTCCTGGAAGTGCTTTCTGATGAAGACAACCAAAGGTAAGGGATTATTGACAATAGTATACAAGACTAGATGTGATATGCGATTGTTCCAAGATGGTGCTGACCTGTAACGTTAGCCTATTTTTCAGAGTATCGCATCCCCTTTCATCGCAAAGTATGATTACCCAGTAAAGTTAATTTTAAATCTGGCATTACAGGTGGTTTCAAGAGATATTCATCTATAAATCTTAGAATGACAATATTACATTTTAAAAATGTTTTCGAATAGTAATTTAGTAAATTGTAGCTCTGTTTCATCGGATGCATTTGAGGGAAAATAGTTACTCAACGTTACGCACCGATGTAAAATGCTGTTTTTATATATAAATATGAACTTTATCGAACAAAAGAATGCATGTATTGTTTAACATAATGTCCTAGGTGTGTCATCTGATGAAGATTGTCAAAGGTTAGTGCTGCATTTAGCTGTTTTTTGGTTATTTGTGATGCATGTGGTTGGTCGGAAAATGGCTATGTGGCTACTTTTACGATATACTCCTCTAACATAATCTAATGTTTTGCTTTTGCTGTAAAGCCTTTTTGAAATCGGACAACGTGGTTCGATTCAGGAGAGGTGTATCTACAAAACGATATAATTTGAAAAAAAAATTGAAAAAAAAAATATATTAAATTTTGTTATGCTAATGGCGATATGATTTTTCACTGGATGGGCCGCACAGAGGTTAAGGTCTGGAGACTGGCTAGGCCACTCCAGGACCTTAATGTGCTTCTTCTTTAGCCACTCCTTTGTTGCCTTGGCCGTGTGTTTTGGGTCATTGTCATGCTGGAATACCCATCCACGACCCATTTTCAATGCCCTGGCTGGAGGTTTTCACCCAAAATTTGACGGTACATGGTCCCGTCCATCGTCCCTTTGATGCGGTGAAGTTGTCCTGTCCCCTTAGCAGAAAAACACCGCCAAAGCATAATGTTTCCACCTCCATGTTTGTCGGTGGAGATGGTGTTCGTGGGGTCATAGGCAGCATTCCTCCTCCTCCAAACACAGCGAGTTGAGTTGATGTCAAAGAGCTCCATTTAGGTCTCATCTGACCACAACACTTTCACCAGTTGTCCTCTGAGTCATTCAGATATTCATTGGCAGACTTTAGACGGGCCTGTGTATGTATTCTTGAGCAGGGGGACCTTGTGGGCGCTGCAGGATTTCAGTCCTTCACGACGTTGTGTGTTACCAATTGTTTTCTTGGTGACTATGGTCCCAGCTGCCTTGAGATCATTGACAAGATCCTCCCGTGTAGTTCTGGGCTGATTACTCACCGTTCTCATGATCATTGCAACTCCAAGAGATGAGATCTTGCATGGAGCCCCAGGCCGAGGGAGATTGACAGTTCTTTTGTGTTTCTTCCATTTGCACCAAATGTTGTCACCTTCTCACCAACCTGCTTGGCGATGGTCTTGTAGCCCATTCCAGCCTTGTGTAGGTTTACAATCTTGTCCCTGAAATCCTTGGAGAGCTCTTTGGTCTTGGCCGTGGTGGAGAGTTTGGAATCTGATTGATTGCTTCTGTGGACAGGTGTCTTTTTTACAGGTGACAAGCTGCGGTTAGGAGCACTCCCTTTAAGAGTGTGCTTCTAATCTCAGCTCGTTACCTGTATAAAAGACACCTGGGAGCCAGAAATCTTTCTGATTGAGAGAGGGTCAAATACTTATTTCCCTCATTAAAATGCAAATCAATTTATAACATTTTTCACATGCGTTTTTCTGAATATTTTTGTTGTTATTCTGTTTCTCACTGTTCAAATAAACCTACTATTAAAATGATGGACTGATCCTTTGTCAGTGGGAAAACGTACAAAATCAGCAGGGGATCAATACTTTTCCCCCCCACTGTATGTCTTCAGAGATATTATTATGTAGTAAGGATGTGTTAGCACCAGATTTGGTCAATGAGGTTATTTAGGTAAATGTATTCAGATCGTAGCAAATGATGGTATCTTTAATGATGGAAATTGCAGTTGCATCAGATCTGCTTATACCAATATATATTTATTTGAGCTTCATTGCAATACAAATAATAGTGGTCCTAGCAGACACCCCTGTGTTTTGCCTCCAAAACAACAAAGAAACGTAGTCTAACAATATTGTAATTGTTTGTACAGAGGGATAAGTATAGTTTGCATCTGGCTTTAGTGTTTTGGCTGGGTCGGTTGCACACGGTGTAAGTTGTGTGATCATAATCAGGGGTTGATTCACAGGCAAGCCTCTACTACCTCACAGTCTAGACTGACATGGCATCCTCAGGTTTATGTCATGCAGCTCAGCCATACCAGTAGAGTTCAGTTGGGTGCAGGTGTGGACAACTGAGCTGGGGAAATTCTCCATTACCAGTGGGTGGAGCCACCATGCAGGTAAATAGCAGACTTCACAGATAATGAAGGCTCTTCAGACCATGACAATATTAAATGATTAGTGCAATTTCAATGGTCAATATATTCTATATGTCATATTGATATCATATGGAACAAACCCAGTTCTCCTAGATCGTAGGCAAACTTGCTCACTACTGCCCCCATAGTGTTAATTACTAGCTTACCTAGGCAAGGGTTGATACAATATCATGTCTCATTACATGTCATTGGGGTGGTCATGCTGATGAGAAGACAGTGCTTAGATGACTTGCGTATAATTTGTAAGTATATGATGCCTTTATTCCTGGATTGAAAACACCTCCCTTGCTTTCTGGGGTGTGATAGATACATGCCATTAGTCAGACATCAGTGAACACTTTAAAATAGGAGGCTAATTGCAGGTAGTAAATAGAAGGAAAACATAGCCAGGAGGGTGCCTCAGAAAAAAATGCTTCCCCACCAAAATGTAATGACCCATGAGCTATTAACAACAGCTAATAACATTCTAGAAAGATGGGTCTCAAAAATCTTACATTTGTATCTACAGTACTAAATAACAGGTCTAAGAAGTAGGTCTTAATCCCGAATGGTAATCTGTGGATTTGTACGCTCCAGATTGTTCTGCAACACCCCCCTATTTATTGCTATAGCAACAGGTGGTATTCATATAATAATTGTCTCAATGGATATTGATAAAGTGTCATGGCAAATGGTGTGAAGGATAATATGAGCCATGCTTTTTCAACCTGCTCCTATTTTTTTCTACTTTGCTGCACTCTGTGTTTTTCAATGAAGGCCTTTCCCTGAATATGGTAGATTGAGATAATAACGTTTAACAAAAATCTTTTGTGTGTAACGCCACCCAACTAGAAGAGCCAACTCCATTCCCAATGACCCCAAGGCGTGCTGAAACACCATTTGCAGTCTTCCCTGATGATTCCACGTGTGTGTGTGTGTGTGTGTGTGTGTGTGTGTGTGTGTGTGTGTGTGTGTGTGTGTGTGTGTTTGTCCCCACAAGGTCAATTGTGACCTGTTTCAGGAAACTAGGCATAGGTCGTGGGTCACTACATCACAGGAGAGCCGTTTGAATGTCAACTTTTTTTATTATCAAAATGCTTTTTTAGCAGAAATGCCTTCTCGAAAATGTGAACTTTCATGTGCCTTAATAACAAACGTGTATGTCATCTGTAAATATGAATAGCATTGTTAAATTATGAGTCTAGTTGGTTTAGCCACAGAAAAAGTCAGCAAACCTTCCCGCTAGCCATGATTGGCTGAGATAATGAGTGGGCTGGACATGCTGAGAGATGAGTTTGGATTGGTCTGTCATATAGCATGCTTCTGTCTATTTGAGCTGGGCGGTATGTGTTGGTAATCTAAAGCAAAAATGTTTATGTATCGCATAGTAAAACTGCATTGCTCTCCACTTTCTGGAGGACCGAGTTCAGTGGAATTTGAGTATGATGGCTAAGGAGATTGAGAAAACAACTGTTTCTGGATTACATCTTCAATCTAAGGGCAACCATGGCATCCGCGACAGGAGACGCGTCCATCTATGATGTACTGGTAAGAACATGATTTCATTTCAAGTTAAAGTGTCTGGTAGCTAGCTAACGTTAGCTGGCTGGCTTGCTAGCTAACTTTGGGTGTATGATCTTTTAATTTGTATCTCAGAGCCATTTGCTTGGCTAGCTAACATTGAACCTGGTTGGATAGCTTCCTGCAGATTCATGCAGGGTAGTAATGGCATGATTTGGGATTATGGTTAATTGTTCAGGTAGCTAGCTAGCTACATGTCTTAACAAAAGACTACTATGCAAGTATCCATTTCAATAGAATGTCACTGCTACAATTGTTGATAGACGTTGCTTAGATACCTGAAGATTCATGCAGGGTAGTAATGTCATGAGTTGTGATGATGGTTAATTGTTTAGCTAGCAAGCTACATTTCTTAACAAAAGACTATGCAAGTAACCTTTTCGGGACTGTTCGTAAATTCAGTCTGGCAATCTACTCTGATTTCAGAGCACTCTCATCTGAATGTGCCAGAGCACAGAATAACTGATGAATTTACGAGCGCTCAACACCCTTTGAATATGTCCGGTGTGAGTAATCATTGGCAAAAAAAGCATATTTGTTACGATCATTGTTTGAATGAGTGGACCAAGGTGCAGCGTGGTAGGCGTACATCTTACTTTGTTAAATGAACACCGAAACAAGATCCCACAGGTCGTAAAAAGCTGCTTAAGTATGATCCACAATCAGAGACAACGATAGACAGCTGCCTCTGATTGGGAACCATACCAGGCCAACAAAGAAATAGAAAACATAGATTGCCCACCCTAGTCACACCCTGACCTAACCGAATAGAGAATTAAAAGGATCTCTAAGGTCAGGGTGTGACAGTACGCCCCCAGAGGTGCGGACTCCGGCCGCAAACCTGAACCTATAGCGGAGGGTCCAGGTGGGCATCTACCCTCAGTGGCAGCTCCAGTGCGGGACGCAGACCCCGCTCCACTCGTGGCTCTGCCAACTTCGGTGGCGCCTCTGGTGCGGGGATCGTCGCCGGAAGCTCCAGACCGTGAATCATTGCCGGAGGAATCGAACCGTGGATCATCGCCAGGGACTCCGGACCGTAGATCGTCGTCGGGGACTCCGGACCGTAGATCGTCGCAGAAGGCTCCGGACCGGGAACCGTCGCTGGAGGCTCCGGACCGCAGACCGTCGCTGGAGACTCCAGACCTTGGATCGTCTCTGGAGGCTCCGGGATGTGGATCGTCACTGGAGGCTCCGGGCCGTGGATCATCACTGTAGGCTCCGGGCCTTGGATCATCACTGGAGGCTCCGGGCCATGGATCATCACTGGAGGCACCGGGCCATGGATCAACGCGTCCTGGACAAAGGACCACCTTCGCACGCAAGTGCGAGGAGCTGGCACAGGACGCACTGGGCTGTAAAGGCACACCGGAGATACAGCGTGTAGAGCCGGTGCAGGATGTACTGGACCGTGAAGGCGCACTGGAGGTCTGGAGCGTAGAGCTGGTTCAACGCGTCCTGGACAGATGACCACCTTCGCGCGGCAAGTGCGGGGAGCTGGGACAGGACACACTGGACTGTGAAGGCGCACTGGGGACACGCAGGACATCCTGGACCGAGGAGGTGCACTGGAGACCAGGCGCGCTGAGCCGGCACCACCCGTCCTGGACAGATGCCCACTTTCGCACGGCAAGTGCGGGGAGCTGGCACAGAACGCACCGGGCTGTGGATGCGCACTGGAGACACCGTGCATATCACGGCAAAACATGGTGCCTGACCGGTAATATGCTCCCCACGTTGAGTACGGGGAGTTGGCTCTGGTTCAAGCCCTAGCTTGAACCAGAGTCAGCCTCCCCCCCAATTTTTGGGGGGGGGCTGACTCTCGGGCTTCCCTTGTGGTTGCGAACCCCGGTGTTGTCATTGTTCCTCCCTCGCTGCCTCCGTCTCCTCCCATGGAAGATGATCCTTTCCGGCCCGGATCTCCTCCCACGTCCAGGATCCCTTACTGTCCAAGATATCCTCCCATGTCCAGGATGTCTGCTCCTCCTGGCTACGCTGCTTGGTCCGTCTGTGGTGGGATCTTCTGTTTCGATCGTTGTTTGAATGAGTGGACCAAGGTGCAGCGTGGTAGGCGTACATCTTACTTTATTAAATGAACACCGAAAAAAAAATTTGTTAAAACAAAACGTAACGTTTAGTAGGGCTAAACAGCACAGTACCAAAACAAGATCCCACAAACTACAGGTGGGAAAAAGCTGCCTAAGTATGATCCCCAATCAGAGACAACGATAGACAGCTGCCTCTGATTGGGAACCATACATTTTACATTTACATTTACATTTTAGTCATTTAGCAGACGCTCTTATCCAGAGCGACTTACAAATTGGTGCATTCACCTATAATATCCAGTGGAACAACCACTTTACAATAGTGCATCTAAATCTTTTAAGGGGGGGGTTAGAAGGATTACTTTATCCTATCCCAGGTATTCCTTGAAGAGGTGGGGTTTCAGGTGTCTCCGGAAGGTGGTGATTGACTCCGCTGTCCTGGCGTCGTGAGGGAGCTTGTTCCACCATTGGGGTGCCAGAGCAGCGAACAGTTTTGACTGGGCTGAGCGGGAACT
This sequence comes from Salmo salar, assembly GCF_965601325.2. Lineage (NCBI taxonomy): Eukaryota > Metazoa > Chordata > Actinopteri > Salmoniformes > Salmonidae > Salmo > Salmo salar. Next base: position 71,360,657 of record NC_138300.1, read on the forward strand.
GTGCTTCCTCAGAGGTAGGGAGGCGAGCAGGCCAGAGGTGGATGAACGGAGTGCCCTTGTTTGGGTGTAGGGCCTGATCAGAGCCTGAAGGTACGGAGGTGCCGTTCCCCTCACAGCTCCGTAGGCAAGCACCATGGTCTTGTAGCGGATGCGAGCTTCGACTGGAAGCCAGTGGAGAGAGCGGAGGAGCGGGGTGACGTGAGAGAACTTGGGAAGGTTGAACACCAGACGGGCTGCGGCGTTCTGGATGAGTTGTAGGGGTTTAATGGCACAGGCAGGGAGCCCAGCCAACAGCGAGTTGCAGTAATCCAGACGGGAGATGACAAGTGCCTGGATTAGGACCTGCGCCGCTTCCTGTGTGAGGCAGGGTCGTACTCTGCGAATGTTGTAGAGCATGAACCTACAGGATCGGGTCACCGCCTTGATGTTGGTGGAGAACGACAGGGTGTTGTCCAGGGTCACGCCAAGGCTCTTAGCACTCTGGGAGGAGGACACAAGGGAGTTGTCAACCGTGATGGCGAGATCATGGAACGGGCAGTCCTTCCCCGGGAGGAAGAGCAGCTCCGTCTTGCCGAGGTTCAGCTTGAGGTGGTGATCCGTCATCCACACTGATATGTCTGCCAGACATGCAGAGATGCGATTCGCCACCTGGTTGTCAGAAGGGGGAAAGGAGAAGATTAATTGTGTGTCGTCTGCATAGCAATGATATGAGAGACCATGTGAGGATATGACAGAGCCAAGTGACTTGGTGTATAGCGAGAATAGGAGTGGGCCAAGAACAGAGCCCTGGGGGACACCAGTGGTGAGAGCACGTGGTGCGGAGACAGATTCTCGCCACGCCACCTGGTAGGAGCGACCTGTCAGGTAGGACGCAATCCAAGCGTGCGCGGTGCCGGAGATGCCCAGCTCGGAGAGGGTGGAGAGGAGGATCTGATGGTTCACGGTATCAAAGGCAGCAGATAGGTCTAGAAGGATGAGAGCAGAGGAGAGAGAGTTAGCTTTAGCAGTGCGGAGAGCCTCCGTGACACAGAGAAGAGCAGTCTCAGTTGAATGCCCAGTCTTGAAACCTGACTGATTAGGATCAAGAAGGTCATTCTGAGAGAGATAGCAAGAGAGCTGGCCAAGCACGGCGCGTTCAAGAGTTTTGGAGAGAAAGGAAAGAAGGGATACTGGCCTGTAGTTGTTGACATCGGAGGGATCGAGTGTAGGTTTTTTCAGAAGGGGTGCAACTCTCGCTCTCTTGAAGACGGAAGGGACGTAGCCAGCGGTCAAGGATGCGTTGATGAGCGAGGTGAGGTAGGGGAGAAGGTCTCCGGAAATGGTCTGGAGAAGAGAGGAGGGGATAGGGTCAAGTGGGCAGGTTGTTGGGCGGCCGGCCGTCACAAGACGCGAGAGTTCATCTGGAGAGAGAGGGGAGAAAGAGGTCAAAGCACAGGGTAGGGCAGTGTGAGCAGGACCAGCAGTGTCGTTTGACTTAGCAAACGAGGATCGGATGTCGTCAACCTTCTTTTCAAAATGGTTGACGAAGTCATCCGCAGAGAGGGAGGAGGGGGGGGGAGGGGGAGGAGGATTAAGGAGGGAGGAGAAGGTAGCAAAGAGCTTCCTAGGGTTAGAGGCAGATGCTTGGAGTTTAGAGTGGTAGAAGGTGGCTTTAGCAGCAGAGACAGAAGAGGAAAATGTAGAGAGGAGGGAGTGAAAGGATGCCAGGTCCGCAGGGAGGCGAGTTTTCCTCCATTTCCGCTCGGCTGCCCGGAGCCCTGTTCTGTGAGCTCGCAGTGAGTCGTCGAGCCACGGAGCAGGAGGGGAGGACCGAGCCGGCCTGGAGGATAGGGGACAGAGGAAATCAAAGGATGCAGAGAGGGAGGAGAGGAGGGTTGAGGAGGCAGAATCGGGAGATAGGTTGGAGAAGGTTTGAGCAGAGGGAAGAGATGATAGGATGGAAGAGGAGAGAGTAGCGGGAGAGAGAGAGCGAAGGTTGGGACGGCGCAATACCATCCGAGTAGGGGGAGAGTGAGAAGTGTTGGATGAGAGCGAGAGGGAAAAGGATACAAGGTAGTGGTCGGAGACTTGGAGGGGAGTTGCAATGAGATTAGTGGAAGAACAGCATCTAGTAAAGATGAGGTCAAGCGTATTGCCTGCCTTGTGAGTAGGGGGGGAAGGTGAGAGGGTGAGGTCGAAAGAGGAGAGGAGTGGAAAGAAGGAGGCAGAGAGGAATGAGTCGAAGGTAGACGTGGGGAGGTTAAAGTCACCCAGAACTGTGAGAGGTGAGCCATCCTCAGGAAAGGAACTTATCAAGGCGTCAAGCTCATTGATGAACTCTCCAAGGGAACCTGGAGGGCGATAAATGATAAGGATGTTAAGCTTGAAAGGGCTGGTAACTGTGACAGCATGGAATTCAAATGAGGAGATAGACAGATGGGTCAGGGGAGAAAGAGAGAATGTCCACTTGGGAGAGATGAGGATTCCAGTGCCACCACCCCGCTGGCTCGATGCTCTAGGGGTATGCGAGAACACGTAGTCAGACGAGGAGAGAGCAGTAGGAGTAGCAGTGTTATCTGTGGTGATCCATGTTTCCGTCAGCGCCAGGAAGTCTAGGGACTGGAGGGTAGCATAGGCTGAGATGAACTCAGCCTTGTTGGCCGCAGACCGGCAGTTCCAGAGGCTGCCGGAGACCTGGAACTCCACGTGGGTCGTGCGCGCTGGGACCACCAGGTTAGAGCGGCAGCGGCCACGCGGTGTGGAGCGTTTGTATGGCCTGTGCAGAGGAGAGAGAACAGGGATAGGCGGACACATAGTAGACAAGCTACAGAAGAGGCTACGCTAATGCAAATGAGATTGGAGTGACAAGTGGACTACACGTCTCGAATGTTCAGGAAGTTAAGCTTACGTTGCAAAAATGTTATTGACTAAAATGATACAGTACTGCTGGCTGGTGGAGTAGGCTAGCTAGCAGTGGCTGCGTTGTTGACTTTGAACGTGTAGCTGGCTAGGTAACCTCGGTAGTTTCAGTACTACACCTTGTCATGATACAAAGCAACTTTGTAGCTAGCTAGCTAACATAACACTAATCAAGACGTTCCTTGTATTGTATTTAGTTTCAACAATGCTGCTCGTCGGTAATAGTTGGCTAGGTTAGGAAAAATGGCGTCGCGGGGGACGGAAATAGCTGGCTAGCTAACCTCGATGGCTGGCTAGCTAACAATTATCAATTAACAATTATCAAGCTATGACAAAGACAACTAGGTAGCTCGCTAGGTAACACTGCACTAGTCAAATCGTTCCGTTGTGAAGTATTAGTAACTACAGCGCTGCTAGTCGGTAACGGATGGCTATCTGGCAGTGGGTTAATGATGACTAGGTGTGTTGAGTAAGTCTGGCGCCGCGTCGCGGCTGGCTAGCACACCTCGATAATACTCAAACTCAAGCTACACAATTATCTTAGATAAAGAAATAGAAAACATAGATTGCCCTCCCTAGTCACACCCTGACCTAACCAAATAGAGAATTAAAAGGATCTCTAAGGTCAGGGCGTGACAATATTTAAATTGTTGCCAGCTGCACATTTACATTCACCAATGCTCTGGATAACAAGAAACAGCCTAACCAGCTCTTCTAGGGCGATAAAATGGTCAGAGTGGGGTGTTCTCTCATTGTGTGTCTGGAAGTTGCTAGCAAGCTAGCCAATGTTAGCCAGTTAGCTTGGGTGCTTGACTGGTGTTGTGAGGTCAGAACATTCGGATCAACGCTACTCATCGGCTAGAGTGTCCAGTGTGCGCCCTATTACGTATCGATATACATTTTCAATTTGTTAAAAAGTTTTATGGTATGTATTTTGTTTTTACACTTACTGATAATTTCTAAATAATATTTCAATTCTATTTTACACAATCTGAAGAGGGGTTTATTCTCCGCCCACTTAATTTGACAAATAAATGATATGCCATGAAAAATAAACAAATTAACAATGAAAGTTTAATCAAGGTCCATATAATTTGGATCAAAATAAAACATAATTTCAGAGTCTTTTTCAAATCAACATTAACCTTTTCATAAGTGAGTTCCAAATATCTCTAACGGTCGCCTCAGAATGAGTTTTTTTATGCACGTGATGTTAGAATGTTCTCTTCATTCCAGAATGTGATTGTTACGCAACAGTACATTTAATCCGCGCTGCCCTCAAACCAAGGCACGCAGCCTGTTTTTATTTATAGGCTGTTTTCAACTTGTCAATTTCAAATTATTTTCAAACAAGTTTTTATTTTCTAAGAACAGTTTGAATTGAGGTGTGTTCCGCCTCCTCATTCATTCACATAAAAGTATTTTTTTGTTGTTGACATTTCTGACCCGGACAAAATTCCCCAAGCACTTGTTTGTGCAATTCAAGTCTGCAGACATTTGTGCATCTCCTGTCAGAACAGGTTCACATTTTCTGTCTGTTGCCCACATCGCAGTAATTGTTGTTGTCATTACCAATAATAACTTTGGAAATGTGTGCGTTACTATCAGTGCCTTATTACGTAATAGTAGTTTCTGTATGTTGTTTCTACTGTAGCTCACTGTATGTATGAAGCTTAACCTGTTGGGTCTAGGGGGCAGCATTTGCACGTCTGGATAAAAAAAATGTACCCGATTTAATCTGGTTACTAATCCTACCCAGTAACTAGAATATGCATATACTTATTATATATGGATAGAAAACACTCTAAAGTTTCCAAAACTGTTTGAATGGTGTCTGTGAGTATAACAGAACTCATTTGGCAGGCAAAACCCTGAGACATTTTCTGACAGGAAGTGGATACCTGATGTGTTGTATTGACTTTAAACCTATCCCATTGAAAAACACAGGGGTTTAGGAATATTTTGGCACTTCCTATTGCTTCCACTAGATGTCACCAGCCTTTACAAAGTGTTTTGAGTCTTCTGGAGGGAGATCTAACCGAACAAGAGCCATGGAACGTTAATGTCCCATTAAACACCTGGCGCGCTAGTTCATGTTGGGTACCCTCGTTCCAATACGTTATAAAAGAGTATGCATTCGTCCACCTTGAATATTATTCATGTTCTGGTTAAAAAAGGCCCTAATGATTTATGCTATACAACGTTTGACATGTTTGAACGAACGGAAATATATTTTTTCCCCTCGTTCATGACGAGAAGTCCGGCTGGCTTACATCATGTGCTAACGAGACGGAGATTTTTGGACATAAATGATGAGCTTTTTTGAACAAAACTACATTCGTTATGGACCTGTGATACCTGGAAGTGACATCTGATGAAGAGAATCAAAGGTAATGGATTATTTACATAGTATTTTCGATTTTAGATCTCCCCAACATGACGTCTAGTCTGTATCGCAACGCGTATTTTTCTGGGCGCAGTGCTCAGATTATTGCAAAGTGTGATTTCCCAGTAAGGTTATTTTTAAATCTGGCAAGTTGATTGCGTTCAAGAGATGTAAATCTATAATTCTTTAAATGACAATATAATATTTTAACAATGTTTTCTAATTTTAATTATTTAATTTCTGACGCTGACTTGACTGCCGGTTATTGGAGGGAAACGATTTCCTCAACATCAATGCCATAGTAAAACGCTGTTTTTGGATATAAAAATGAACTTGATAGAACTAAAAATGCATGCATTGTCTAACATAATGTCCTAGGAGTGTCATCTGATGGAGATTGTAAAAGGTTAGTGCATCATTTTAGCTGGTTTTATGGTTTTGGTGACCCTGTCTTTGACTTGACAAAACATTACACACAACTCTTGTAAATGTACTGTCCTAACATACTCTAAATTTATGCTTTCGCCGTAAAACCTTTTTGAAATCGTAAAACGTGGTTAGATTAAGGAGATGTTTATCTTTCAAATGGTGTAACATAGTTGTATTTTTGAAAAATTTGAATTTTGACATTTATTTGGATTCAAATTTGCCGCTCTTGAAATGCACCTGCTGTTGATGGAGTGCACCACGGGTGGCACGCTAGCGTCCCACCTAGCCCCAAGAGGTTAACTATCCCCATGAGGACTGTCACCAGGAAAGTATACATTCCACTAATTGTGGTTGTCACCCATTTAGCGAGTTTCCCCCTCACTCCTAGCTTTCTCTTCTCCTGTAGCTCCAAGGCATAGCGATTGTTCTCCTCTACTATGTCTCCCACCAGCTCCTCTGTCAGAAACAACTTGAAGCACTTTGCCTCAGATGGAAATGGCAAGGGTTGTTGCACTCCAGACTGGGACTCATCAAAGCAAACAGCAGGGCCAGGAGGGGTGAAATAGCTGGCGGCCTTCCAGCTACCACAGAACTCCTGTACTTTATCCACTGTCGGTCTGCCTCCATCACCACCAGCATCTTCAAAGGGACCTGGGACTTCGTCAGTGGACAAGGAGTCCTCAGATTCAGGGTTCTCAAAGGTTGGGGGGCAGCTCCTCACTGTCAGAATCTGATCCCTGACTTTCATACTCAGACTCATTGTCAGAATTTAAAAAATCACTAGAATTTCCGTATTTGTGAGTTGTCTCCTTTTGAAAGACATTGCGAATGCTACCTCACTAGCTACATACATAAACTTACATAATCAACAACACTGAATGGCTCAGAGTGGGAGTGAGAGGTTACGTGATTGACTGCCAGCACGCACCACTTGTCTCAATATATCACTATCAGAAATGTTTTGTGTGGTAATTATTTATATATTTACTGTTTTTTTTTCTCACTTTTTCAAGTACTATTGACAAATCATGCATTATGATTCTTGCATAGATTGTAATGGGCACATATTATGTGTGTAAAATACTTTTTTGAAGGTTGTACTGATTATGATGAGCTAAGCTAATTCCAGCTATGTGTGGAGCCATGTTTGTTGACATACAATGCATTCTGGGTGTCACGTAATTGTCTGTTGGACCAAAGATGTTATAACAAAATGAGGTGAGTAAGTGTTCACACATTTTTTGAGAACTTCCAGAAGTGAATGGTGGGATGTGAACGATGGTAGACGACACACCAACTTCAACATGCATGTTATAAACAGACCAAACTCATCTTGTCTTCTTTTACTATCTTTGGTTTCTGTGAGGAAAAAAAGCATGGTGGCGCGCAGAAACTACCCAGCATCGGATTACTTTCGATTTCTAGAAAGCGCTTCACTCAATTATTTCGATCATTGGTGAGCTCACACGTGATGTGATTAATTATAATAGTAATTGTTATTAGCTAATTCATATTGTAGTTTATGTCAGCCGATAGTTATTAAAATATGACCGCTTGTGTTACGTCAATCTTTCCTCAGTTAGCGCTAGGACAAATGTAGCCTACATTTTTTCGGTTTTGATGATTGTTATGCAGTAGATAAACTTCTGTGAATGTCTGAACATTGCATCCAAAAATAAACTGCTCACATTCTGGACACAGTCTGTAAGGACTGTGTTTATGCAAGATGTTTCTTAACCTCTCTAGAGTCTTGTCTTTAAAATGGTGTAAAATAGTCATATGTTTGAGAAATTAAAGTAATAGCATTTCTAAGGTATTTGAATAACGCGCCACAGGATTCCACTGGCTGTTACGTAGGTGGGACGATTTCGTCCCACTGGCCCTAGAGAAGTTAAAGACAAGACTCTCGTTAATCTAACCACACTGTCCGATTTCAAAAAGGCTTTACAACGAAAGCAAAACATTAGATTATGTCAGCAGAGTACCCAGCCAGAAATAATCAGACACCCATTTTTCAAGCTAGCATATAATGTCACATAAACCCAAACCACAGCTAAATGCAGCACTAACCTTTGATCTTCATCAGATGACAATCCTAGGACATTATGTTATACAATACATGCATGTTTTGTTCAATCAAGTTCATATTTATATCAAAAACCAGCTTTTTACATTAGCATGTGACCTTCAGAACTAGCATACCCCCCGCAAACTTCCGGTGAATTTACTAAATTACTCACAATAAACGTTCACAAAAAACATAACAATTATTTTAAGAATTATAGATACAGAACTCCTTTATGCACTCGCTATGTCCGATTTTAAAATAGCTTTTCGGTGAAAACACATTTTGCAATATTCTGAGTAGATAGCCCGGCATCACAGGGCTAGCTATTTAGACACCCACCAAGTTTAGCCCTCACCAAAGTCAGATTTACTAGAAGAAAAATGTTATTACCTTTGCTGTTCTTCGTCAGAATGCACTCCCAGGACTTCTACTTCAATAAGAAATGTTGGTTTGGTTCAAAATAATCCATAGTTATGTTCAAATATCCTGTTTTGTTCGTGCGTTCAAGACACTATCCAAAGTGTAAAGAAGGGTGACGTGCCCGATGCGTTTCGTGACAAAAAAATTCTAAATATTCCATTACCATACTTCAAAGCATGTCAACCGCTGTTTAAAATCAATTTTTATGCCATTTTCCTTGTAAAAAAGCGATAATATTCCGACCGGGAAACCGTGTTTTCGTTCAAAGAGAGAGAAAATAAAAACATGGGGTCGCCTCGTGTACGCGCCTCAGTCTCATTGTCCTCTGATAGACCACTTACCAAAGGCGCTAATGTTTTTCAGCCAGGGGCTGCAAAGACATCATTCAGCTTTTTCCCGGGTTCTGAGAGCCTATGGGAGCCGTAGGAAGTGTCACGTTACAGCAAAGATCCTACATTTTCAATAAAGAGAGTCAAGAAGCCCAAGGAATGGTCAGAGAGGGCACTTCCTGTACAGAATCTTCTCAGGTTTTTGCCTGCCATATGAGTTCTGCTATACTCACAGACACCTTTCAAACAGTTTTAGAAACATTAGGGTGTTTTCTATCCAAAGCCAATAATTATATGCATATTCTCGTTTCTGGGCAGTAGTAATAACCAGATTAAATCGGGTACGTTTTTTATCCGGCCGTGCAAATACTGCCCCCTACCCTCAACAGGTTAACCTCTTGGGGCTAGGTGGGACGCTAGCGTGCCACCCGTGGTGCACTCCATCAACAGCAGGTGCATTTCAAGAGCGGCAAATTTGAATCCAAATAAATGTCCAAATTCAAATTTTTCAAAAATACAACTATTTTACACCATTTGAAAGATAAACATCTCCTTAATCTAACCACGTTTTACGATTTCAAAAAGGTTTTACGGCGAAAGCATAAATTTAGAGTATGTTAGGACAGTACATTTACAAGAGTTGTGTGTAATGTTTTGTCAAGTCAAAGACAGGGTCACCAAAACCATAAAACCAGCTAAAATGATGCACTAACCTTTTACAATCTCCATCAGATGACACTCCTAGGACATTATGTTAGACAATGCATGCATTTTTAGTTCTATCAAGTTCATATTTATATCCAAAAACAGCGTTTTACTATGGCATTGATGTTGAGGAAATCGTTTCCCTCCAATAACCGGCAGTCAAGTCAGCGTAACAAATTAAATAATTAAAATTAGAAAACATTGGTAAAATATTATATTGTCATTTAAAGAATTATAGATTTATATCTCTTGAACGCAATCAACTTGCCAGATTTAAAAATAACCTTACTGGGAAATCACACTTTGCAATAATCTGAGCACTGCGCCCAGAAAAATACGCGTTGCGATACAGACTAGACGTCATGTTGGGGAGATCTAAAATCGAAAATACTATGTAAATAATCCATTACCTTTGATTCTCTTCATCAGATGTCACTTCCAGGTATCACAGGTCCATAACGAATGTAGTTTTGTTCAAAAAAGCTCATCATTTATGTCCAAAAATCTCCGTCTCGTTAGCACATGATGTAAGCCAGCCGGACTTCTCGTCATGAACGAGGGGAAAAAATATATTTCCGTTCGTTCAAACATGTCAAACGTTGTATAGCATAAATCATTAGGGCCTTTTTTAACCAGAACATGAATAATATTCAAGGTGGACGAATGCATACTCTTTTATAACGTATTGGAACGAGGGTACCCAACATGAACTAGCGCGCCAGGTGTCTAATGGGACATCATCGTTCCATGGCTCTTGTTCGGTCAGATCTCCCTCCAGAAGACTCAAAACACTTTGTAAAGGCTGGTGACATCTAGTGGAAGCAATAGGAAGTGCCAAAATATTCCTAAACCCCTGTGTTTTTCAATGGGATAGGTTTAAAGTCAATACAACACATCAGGTATCCACTTCCTGTCAGAAAATGTCTCAGGGTTTTGCCTGCCAAATGAGTTCTGTTATACTCACAGACACCATTCAAACAGTTTTGGAAACTTTAGAGTGTTTTCTATCCATATATAATAAGTATATGCATATTCTAGTTACTGGGTAGGAGTGGTAACCAGATTAAATCGGGTAAAAAATTTTTTATCCAGACGTGCAAATGCTGCCCCCTAGACCCAACAGGTTAACCTGTTAGGGCTAGGGGGCAGTATTGACACGGCTGGATAAAAAACATACCCGATTTAATCTGGTTACCACTCCTACCCAGTAACTAGAATATGCATATACTTATTACATATGGATAGAAAACACCCTAAATTTTCTAAAACTGTTTTAATGGTGTCTGTGAGTATAACAGAACTCAAATGGCAGGTCAAAACCTGAGAGATTCCTTTACAGGAAGTGGCCTGTCTGACCATTTCTTGAACTTCTTTTCCATCTCTATCATTTACTAAGGATCTCTGCTCTAACGTGACACTTCCCACGTCGTCCATAGGCGCTCAGAGCCCGGGAAAAAACAGAATGTCGTCATTCCAGCCCCAGGCTGAAACACATTATCGCCTTTCTCAAGTGGCCGAGCAAGGGACTGTGGGCTTAGGCGTGTGCCCTGGCCGCCCCCGTCTTTGTGATTTTTCCTCTGTTTGCCGAAAAGGAGATTCCCGGTCGGAATATTGTCGCTTTTTTACGAGAAAAATGGCATAAAAATGTATTTTAAACAGCGGATTTTAAACAGCGGATTTTAAACAGTCGGAAAGCATTAAACACTTATGGCAATTTAGCTAGCTAGCTTGCACTTGCTAGCTAATTTGTCCTATTTAGCTAGCTTGTTGTTGCTAGCTAATTTGGGATATAAAAATTGAGTTGTTATTTTACCTGAAATGTACAAGGTCCTCCACTCTGACAATTAATCCACACATAAAATGGTCAACTGAATCGTTTCTAGTCACCTCTCCTCCTTCTAGGCTTTTCTTCTCTTGACTTTATATTGCGATTGGCAACTTTCATAAATTAGGTGCATTACCACCACTGACCTCGTTCGTCTTTCAGTCACCCATGTGGGTATAACCAATGAGAAGATGGCACGTGGGTACCTGCTTCTATAAACCAATGAGGAGATGGGAGAGGCGGGACTTGCAGCCGGATCAGTGTCACAAATAGAACTGACTTCTATTTTAGCCCTTGGCAACGCAGACGCTCGTTGGCACACGCCTTGTGGGTGCTATAATTGAATAATATAGATGTCTTAATTTATTTTTCAACACTCGCGCACGCGACGTGAGCGGTGTAGTCAGCCTATTAGGGTTAGAATTTCATTAAGGGTTAGGGTTAGGAGCTAGGGTTATTGTTAGGGTTAATGTTAGGGTTAAGGTTAGGGTTAGGGTAGAATACGGGTTAGGGTTAGGGGTTAGAGAAAATAAGATTTAGAATGGGACTGAATTGTGTGTCTCCACAAGGTTATCTGTACAAGATTGTGTGTTTGTGTGTGTGTGTGTGTGTGTGTGTGTGTGTGTGTGTGTGTGTGTGTGTGTGTGTGTGTGTGTGTGTGTGTGTGTGTGTGTGTGTGTGTGTGCTTGCATACGTGTACCACTAATGAGAGGGTAGAGAAACAAGAGAGCTTCTAAGTTTATTTCTGCCAAGACTAATGTAATGTACATGGAGGGTTAATGTTTATACTCAGAGGTTATTTTGAAACATGGTCAGCAAAAAAACAGATTCCAGTTTTAAAAGAGATTCCCATGACAAATACAACAGAGAACAAATGTCGGCAGAGCCAAAACGAGGCAACACGTTGTGATATTCATGCAATTGCTATGATTTTCTTCTTAGCTTCTCAACTATGTTAGAAACTCTTTGGATCTGTAACTTCAAACAATTCTGAATCTGACAATGCATAAACCATTTCCTCTCAGCCCTGTCACATATCTAAACTGATAGTAAGTGACTTTCAACTGCTTTGATACATTTTTAATTAAAGATAGTAAAGCACAGGAGGGATCTGTTTTGAAGACATGCCATTCTTTTTTTTATCACTGTTACACCAGTGCGTGCACTACACTGGCTGAACTACTTTTATGTTTTGTTGATAGTCAAAGCTTTTTAAACAGTCTCGTTTTACATATTTTCCTTCAGTTTGTTACAAGTACTTTAAAGATGAATGGATATCAAAGTAATTAGATTTAAGCATAAAATACATTCTGGAATATTTCTCTCTGTCTACCTTTATCTAAACAACTAGCCTCATGCAAAGTGTCAGTAGCACAGCATGATGGGAAATGTAATGCACATAGTTACTGCTGTTACTGTATTTTTACCCCCCTTTTCTCCCCAATTTCGTGATATCCAATTGCGATCTAATTACGATCTTGTCTCATTGCTGCAACTCCCCAATGGGCTCAAGAGAGGCTAAGGTCAAGACATGCGTCCTCTGAAAAATGACCCGCCAAATTAGCTCCTTAACACCCGCCCACTTAACCCGGAAGCCAGCTGCACCAATGTGTCGGAGGGAACACAGTTCAACTGACAAGCGAGGTCAGCCTGTAGGCTTCTGGCCCGCCTCAAGGAGTCACAAGAGCACGATGAGCCAAGTAAAGCCCACTGGGCCAAACCTGGACAATGCTGGGACAATTGTGCTCTGCCCTATGGGACTCCCGGTTACGACACAGCCTGGGATCGAACCCGGGTCTGTAGTGACGCCTCAAGCACTCCGATGCATTGCCTTAGACCGCTGTTCAACTCGGAGGCCCTGTTTCTAATACTTTAATCTGAATTTATATCAAAATATTTTTTGGGGCAGGTTATTATAAGGTAAATACATTATGGAATATTTCTGTGTCTGTCTTAACAATAATGCAAAGTGCCAGTAGAACAGCAGGATCGAAAGTTTCATACACATAATTCCATTTTTATTATTGTATATAGTTCCATACAGCTAATATTTTCACTTAACATTGCTGGACATATCCCCATTAAATTAACAACTAATGAATGTGTGACATGAGGAGGGAATGGCTTTGCAGTACAACATCTAATTAAAGCAATGTTAATTAACAAATAAGTAATTGTTGTGACATCCCTTGTTTGCCTACTGTCGGATCCAGAAGCACAAGCATTTCGCTACACTTGCATTAACGTTTGCTAACCATGTGTATGTGACCAATAAAATTGTATTTTATTTTGATTTGATACTGTTTACGATGGTGTGTCAGGATAGCTTTGTTGTGTCTAGGTTCCCTATCCCCCTGGAAGAGCTGCAAGGTCACACCTATCATGCCTCGAGCACAGTTAGGACACCCTGATCCATAGCGGTAACAACCTCAAACCCGTCAAACCTGCCTCAGCCTCCGTTTAGTCAATTCTCCATGACAGTTCCACATTTTTGCCTAGAGCAGAGAACACATTGGCTCAGGTAAACAATGTAGTGCATGGTTGTTGTGTACTGAAAAGATAGATATAAGAACAAACCTAGAATATAATTATAACTGAAATATAAAGATGGTAAACACAGCAAAGTTTAGGAGATGTTGAAGAGCACCATTTTTGCTTTCCAGACTGGAGCAATGACATTCAGAAACAGAAGCACCCATTTTTTATAATAGATTGCTTTCTCCATTCTTGGGCCTCTTACTATTCTGCCACCAACAATGCTCTCCTAGTTATCCTTATTTCACTGGATCTGTTATTATGAACTGGATGGATTTTTAAAGAGACGGTATGTTATCTTCCAACAAGTGCTTAGTAAAGGTTTCTTTGTCGTGACCTTCCCAAACTACAAACACCAAATCACTTCAATTTGTTTTGTCCAAAGACCCCAACCAAGTCAGTTGAGGCCAGTCTTTCTCCTTGCATTGGCCTATTTATTAATTTATATTTCATCTGGATTAAAAAGGAGAGTTTAATAAATTAAATGACATGACATTTTAAAATCCTCCTAGTCTTTGAAATGATTTTAATAAATGGAGAGGATGGGGTGGATTAAACATTTCACACAGGAAGCTTGTGGCCTGAGGTTGAACTCTCAACAATTAGTACAGCAAGTCTTGATTTACCCCCCAAGTACTCAAAGTATTGCCTTTAACTGATGTACAATGTAGCAGGTCAGGACAACTATTGAATACATTTACAGTAAGTATCCATTGTGTAGAGTCACTCTCCTTTCCTAAAGGAGTAACACTTTGGATGAAAACTAGTGAAAACATAAATACATTGGGAGTTGATGTCCATTACAAACCTACCATGGAAAATGTAGCCTTCATAGGAAGGGCTTGGGGTCACCTCAGGTAATGTATACCTAATCAAATATTAGGGGATGTGATCGTTTGTCTCTTTTGAGGATCCCATCCTGGAAGACCACACATTGTCCAGTGAGCTCTGACTGCAATTTATAACCGATCAATGTTCCTCTAAGCCCTCCCACCATGTCCTTCAGCTGGCTGTAGAGAAAGGACTCAGATATCAATGAGATGGAATCAGTGGAGGTCAAAAAAGTACCAAGTTTCCCATTTGTATCAGCCACTGCAAAACAGCCCTCGCAACGAGCTATGTTGCCCAAAATAACCATAATATTTTAAGTAGATGGGAGGGACGGCACTCAACCCTAAATGAGTTTGGAATTCTGCAGGTTCAGTATAGTCACCACCTTCCCACAGACATTATGAAAAAAAAGTTACAAGATATCCCGTTTAAGATATTGTAAAGCTCATGTACATAAAACCCAGATTGAGGATGATTATTAGTGAAATAATTTCTCACATCAATGCAAAATGGTCAATCTTCTCAATCTTTTTTAATGATTAATTGGTTTAATATGCTCAAAGTCTGCATAGAATTGCATCAAAGTTGGGTAGCATGTTTGAAGGGGGTTGTAAAACTCACTGCAGGATTATTTAATTAAAAAGTTCCAAACACCTTTAATGTAAAGGGTGAATGACTATTTAACACTAGTGAAATGCTTTGATGCACATTACCATCCCTGTAATGAACATACGCCTCAACACCACTGCAACAAGCTTTGGCAAGGTACACTGATGCAATGTTTACTCCAAGTTTATTAAAAATGTATGGCAAGCATGTAGTGATGCGACACTAATTGCAACCAATGGACCTGCTGCTGACAAGTATTCAATTCCCCTGGAGTGTGATGTAAAACTAATTGCTTTAACACTATACTTTGTTATATCTTTGGCACCATCCCATTTCTGCTGTAACCCTTGACATCTCAGAGGTTGTCAGACCAGTTTAGCTTCCCATTTAATGAGCGGGTGAGCACTGAGAGACAACACTTGTTTGTTTAATATACGGTAAGACACTGAGCAATGTGTGTGATAATGTGAAACAAAAGTGGAATAACTGGACTCAAGAGTTTCCCTGGTGTCTTTCATCATCACCAAAGTTAGTTGTGAAATGGTGTATACAACTTTTTGAGGAGAGGATTTTTGCATAATATAATGCATTACAATGACACCTAACCACTTAGTGTATTATGAGACATGCTGTACTAACCAATGGTATACTATCAATGCAATGGGGATATACAGTAACTGTACTCATAATACATTACACACAGGTGATTAAGAACAGTGCTTGCCTCCTTATAACAGCCTGTATGAATGCATAATATGCTCATAAATGCATTCTTCCTTCATGACAGAGGTGGTTTATTGAAATGTTACTGAAATTTGATGACTAGCCATCCCACTGTGTATGATACCTATTTTACAGAGCATGAAACACATACAAAAGTACCGCAAACATGAAAGTAAATGCATCAATTCTATGATCACTAATTGTGTTGGATTTTGAGATGCAATCCTGGCAGGGCCAAATAAAGCAGCTCCCCTGTGTGTACTTAAGTGAAAAAGAAAAGCTTAGACCCTCCAGCCTCCTTGTTTGTGTATATCCTCTCTTTGCTCACTTTCTCTCTGCAGAGGTGAGAGGTGTTAATGAGGGCTCGGTCTACGATGCCATCCGATAACAAATATCACCCATAAACCACAACAATACCATGATAGCAGGATCGCACAGATTTGCAGGTAATTATGCCCCACTGGATGTGCCACAATTCTCCCCTGGACTGCTGAGTGCTCGGAGAGGGGCCTCACCAATTAAAGGAAGAAATGCACCACACAGGAGAGTGCCATACATTGTTTTTTCTCCTCACTTAGAGGCCTGCCAGTGTTTGTGAAAAGAAAAGGGTCTGCTGCTCCTGCTGAGAGTGTGTTATTCTACTGAACCAGGGCATCTAATAAGGGAGGAAAGATAGGAGCTATTCCTTTTATTAAGCTCTGTTACCCAACTATGTACTTTTAACTAGTAGACATCAAGACGTGGTCGGGGGGATTTCTTCTAGAACTGTTTGTGGTTGACTCTGTTGGACAGCAATAAAGAGAGCTTTTGAGTGTCTACCCTTACAAAAAGGTACCATGGTAGTACAATGAAAAAAATACCATGGTACTATCATTTGTTTGGGTCACTACCATGACAGGAAAATACCATGGTACTGGTTCAAATGCAAGTTTTGTACTAGGGCATATATTGAAATATGAAAGTATGGTAGTTGTTTATAATGTATTATCATGATGGACTGTTTCCCACCATTGTCCCGGTAAAGGGACCAAAAATGTAGTAATTTATGGTACTCACATAATACAACATTGACTTCTTGCTCTTAAACCCATTTAGCTCATAGTGAAAAAACCCAACACACGTGATCTAGTAATGTAGTGTACCCTCTTAAACCTTGGGACCTGGATAGGGTATGGTAATGGTGAAAAGAATGAAGAGATTCTGACACCATGAAGATTTAAAATAGTAAATGTATCTGGATCCGTCTTCAACGTTACAGTTTTCAGTTGTCTCTCTCATTCAACTAACAAGGCTACTCGTATACTCTTCTAAATAGCCAACATAATAGAAAACTAGTTGTAAAAATGTATTCATTGTCATCTTATCTCATAAATATATTTTCATCATGTCATTCTCAACATATCCCTAACAACAACAAGTTACAATATTTCCCTTTGTTTACACTCTGTGTGAACATTCCTTGGAGTCCTCATGACTACAACAAGCTAGCTCGGCTGGAGCTAACGTTAGCTGACATACTTTTATAAATATATTAAACTATCAAAATGTCATAAAAAATAACAACAATAATATCATTACACTTTGCTTAACATGGTATGTAATATCCTATGCTTTATAATTCGCTCACTGTGAAGATAAGGTCACTCGAGTAATAAGAAGGATGAGCTTTGTTTTAGAGTCTCCTATTAAAGAGTCTTGAAAGCTGCAATATTATATGCCTTGTAGAGACGTGGCTGGATGACTCTATGTACGTAGGACTCAGTGGTTTCTACTTGGAGCAGCACTATCGGACGAAGGCGGCCTCGGGCAAGTCCGAAGGGGGAGGGGTGTGTCTCTTCATAAATAACAACTGGTTCACTGATTCCGATGTGTGAAGGAAATCTCAAGCTTTTGCTCACCTGATATAGAATACCTCATGGTAACCTGCAGACCCTTTAATCTACCTAGAGAGTTCTCATCTCATCACGGCTGTATACATCCCTCCACAAGCCAACACCACTTTTGAAGTCAACAAATTGTATGGGGCTATAACCAAAAAGAAACCACTCACCCAGAGGCAGCGTTTCTGGTGGGCGGAGGCTTTAACCCGGGGACACTTCTAACTGTTCAACCTTACTTTTACCAACACGTCTCCTGCGCGCTAGAGACTCTTAAATTCTGGCCCCTTTTATTCAACCCACAGAAACGCATAAAAGGCCCTCCCTCATCCTCCTTTCGGCAAATCTGACCATGACTTTATTCTCCTGCTTCTTGTTTACAAACAAAAGCTCAAAAAGGAAGTAGCAGTTATGAGCTCAATATGCAAGTGGTCCGATGAAGCAGATGCGAGGCTACAAGACTGCTTTGCTAGTATAGACTGGCATATGTTCTGGGATTCTTCAGATAGCACTGAGTAGTTTACCACATCAGTCATGGACTTCATTAACCTGTTAGGGCTAGGGGGCAGCATTGACACGGCTGGATAAAAAACATACCCGATTTAATCTGGTTACCACTCCTACTCAGTAACTAGAATATGCATATACTTATTACATATGGATAGAAAACACCCTAAATTTTCTAAAACTGTTTGAATGGTGTCTGTGAGTATAACAGAACTCAAATGGCAGGTCAAAACCTGAGAGATTCCTTTACAGGAAGTGGCCTGTCTGACCATTTCTGGAACTTCTTTGCCATCTCTATCATTTACTAAGGATCTCTGCTCTAACGTGACACTTCCCACGTCGTCCATAGGCTCTCAGAGCCCGGGAAAAAAGAGAATGTCGTCATTCCAGCCCCAGGCTGAAACACATTATCGCCTTTCTCAAGTGGCCCATCAAGAGACACTAGCTTATGCGCGTGACCCCGACCGCCCCCGCCTTTGGGATTTTTTCCTCTGTTTGCCGAAAAGGAGATTCCCTGTCGGAATTTTATCGCTTTTCTACGAGAAAAATGACGTAAAAATTGATTTTAAACAGCGGTTGACATGCTTCGACGTACGGCAATGGAATACTTTGAATTTTATTGTCAGGAATTGCGCCAAGCGCGCGACACTTCTTTACTATTTCGGATAGTGTCTGGAACGCACGAACAAAACGCCGCTATTCGGATATAACGATGGATTATTTTGGACCAAACCAACATTTGTTATTGAAGTAGACGTCCTGGGTGTGCATTCTGACGAAGACAACAAAAGGTAATGACATTTTTATAATAGTAAATATGATTATGGTGAGTGCTAAACTTGCCGGGTGTCTAAATAGCGAGCCCGTGATGCCTGGGCTATGTACTTAGAATATTGCAAAATGTGCTTTCACCAAAAAGCTATTTTAAAATCGGACATATCGAGTGCATAGAGGAGGTCTGTATCTATAATTCTTAAAATAATTGTTATGCTTTTTGTGAACGTTTATCGTGAGTAATTTAGTAAAATGTTAGCGAATTCCCCGTAAGTTTGCGGGGGGTATGCTAGTTCTGAACGTCACATGCTAATGTAAAAAGCTGGTTTTTGATATAAATATGAACTTGATTGAACAAAACATGCATGTATTGTATAACATAATGTCCTAGGGTTGTCATCTGATGAAGATCATCAAAGGTGAGTGCTGCATTTAGCTGTCTTCTGGGTTTTGGTGACATTATATGCTGGCTTGAAAAATGGGTGTCTGATTATTTCTGGCTTGGTACTCTGCTGACATAATCTAATGTTTTGCTTTCGTTGTAAAGCCTTTTTGAAATCGGACAGTGTGGTTAGATTAACGAGAGTCTTATCTTTAAATGGCTGTAAAATAGTCATATGTTTGAGAAATTGAAGTAATATGATTTTGAAGATTTTGAAAATCGCGCCACAGGATGGCAGTGGCTGTTACGTAGGTGGGACGAATTCGTCCCGCCGGTCCCATAGAGGTTAATAAGTGCATAGATGAAGTCATCCCCACAGTGATTAACGATAATATCCAAACCAAAAACCATGGATTAATGGCAATATCCACGCTGGGCTAAAGGCTAGAGCTACCGCATACAAGAAACGGGACACGTACATGGACGCATACAAGAAGGCCCGCTACGACCTCCGACGAGACATAAAACATGTAAAAGTACAACATAGGAGGAAGGTGGAATCCTATTACACCTGTTTCAACGTTCGCCGTATGTGGCAGGGTTTGCAGACAATAACGGATTACAAAGGGAAACCCAGCCGTGAGATGCCCAGTGATCTCGCTCTCCATGGCGGATGTCAGTAAAGATTTTAAACAGGTTAACACTCGCAAGGTTGCCAGGCCAGACGGAATACCAATGTGTGTTTTCAAAGCATGCGCAGACCAGTTGGCAATTTTCAATCTCTCCTTGTCCCAGCCTGTAATCTCAACATGTTTCAAACTGACGATCCTTGTACCTGAACTCTAAGGTAACCTGTCTAAATTACAATTGCCCTTGGTCACTCAAATCTGTAATTATAAAGTGTTTTTGAAAGGCTGGTCATGACACACATCAACTTCATCATCCCAGGCACCATGAACCCACTCCAATTCGCATACCACCCCAACATATTCACAGATGACACAATCTCAATTGCACTTCACACTGCCCTCTCCCAGCTGGACAAGAAGGGAAAAAACTGTGTGAAAATGCTGTTCATAGACTACAGCTCAGCGTTGAACAGCATAGTCTACTCCAAGCTCATCACCAACCTAGGGTCCATGGGCTGAAAACCTCCTTCATGAGCATGTACACATGCACATGCACACACACAGTCTTGTATATCCTGTTGGGTCTAGGGGGCAGCATTTGCACGTCTGGATAAAAAAATGTACCCGATTTAATCTGGTTACTAATCCTACCCAGTAACTAGAATATGCATATACTTATTATATATGGATAGAAAACACTCTAAAGTTTCCAAAACTGTTTGAATGGTGTCTGTGAGTATAACAGAACTCATTTGGCAGGCAAAACCCTGAGACATTTTCTGACAGGAAGTGGATACCTGATGTGTTGTATTGACTTTAAACCTATCCCATTGAAAAACACAGGGGTTTAGGAATATTTTGGCACTTCCTATTGCTTCCACTAGATGTCACCAGCCTTTACAAAGTGTTTTGAGTCTTCTGGAGGGAGATCTGACCGAACAAGAGCCATGGAACGGTGATGTCCCATTAGACACCTGGCGCGCTAGTTCATGTTGGGTACCCTCGTTCCAATACGTTATAAAAGAGTATGCATTCGTCCACCTTGAATATTATTCATGTTCTGGTTAAAAAAGGCCCTAATGATTTATGCTATACAACGTTTGACATGTTTGAACGAACGGAAATATATTTTTTCCCCTCCTTCATGACGAGAAGTCCGGCTGGCTTACATCATGTGCTAACGAGACGGAGATTTTTGGACATAAATGATGAGCTTTTTTGAACAAAACTACATTCGTTATGGACCTGTGATACCTGGAAGTGACATCTGATGAAGAGAATCAAAGGTAATGGATTATTTACATAGTATTTTCGATTTTAGATCTCCCCAACATGACGTCTAGTCTGTATCGCAACGCGTATTTTTCTGGGCGCAGTGCTCAGATTATTGCAAAGTGTGATTTCCCAGTAAGGTTATTTTTAAATCTGGCAAGTTGATTGTGTTCAAGAGATGTAAATCTATAATTCTTTAAATGACAATATAATATTTTACCAATGTTTTCTAATTTTAATTATTTAATTTCTGACGCTGACTTGACTGCCGGTTATTGGAGGGAAACGATTTCCTCAACATCAATGCCATTGTAAAACGCTGTTTTTGGATATAAATATGAACTTGATAGAACTAAAAATGCATGCATTGTCTAACATAATGTCCTAGGAGTGTCATCTGATGGAGATTGTAAAAGGTTAGTGCATCATTTTAGCTGGTTTTATGGTTTTGGTGACCCTGTCTTTGACTTGACAAAACATTACACACAACTCTTGTAAATGTACTGTCCTAACATACTCTAAATTTATGCTTTCGCCGTAAAACCTTTTTGAAATCGTAAAACGTGGTTAGATTAAGGAGATGTTTATCTTTCAAATGGTGTAACATAGTTGTATTTTTGAAAAATTTGAATTTTGACATTTATTTGGATTCAAATTTGCCGCTCTTGAAATGCACCTGCTGTTGATGGAGTGCACCACGGGTGGCACGCTAGCGTCCCACCTAGCCCCAAGAGGATATCTAACCTTGTGGGGACACAAAATTCAGTCCTATTCAAAATTCTATATTCCCTAACCCTAACCCTTACCGTAACCCTAAACCCCCTAGAAATAGCATTTGACCCTAAGGGGATAAACAAAATATCCCCAGTTGGTCACATTTTTGTTAGCTTACTATTCTTGTGAGGACCTCCACACACACACACGCACGCACGCACGTACGCACGCACACGTCTGCTGCTGTTCTTTATTTTACTCTTATTATTATCATCACGTTACTCCACTTTGTTTACTTTTGTTTATCTGTCGGCCCTCGCCCCGAACTCAGGCCCTGTGTGTAGTTAACGGACCCTCTCTGCCCAGTCATCGGCATTTTACCTGTTGTGGTCTTAGCTGATTAGCTGTTGTTGTCTTACACATTGTTGTCTTAGCTAGCTCTCCCATTCAACACCTGTGATTGCTTTATGCCTCGCTTTATGCCTGTCTCAAATGTCAATATGCCTTGTATACTGTTGTTTAGGATAGTTATCATTGTTTACTGCGGAGCCCCTAGTCACACTCTACATGTCTCAGATACCTCCTTTGTCCCACCTCCCACACATGCGGTGATCTCACCCAGTATAACCAGCATGTCCAGAGATGCAACCTCTCTTATCATCACTCAGTGCCTGGGCTTACCTCCACTCTACCCGCACCCCACCATACCTCTGTCTGCACATTATGCCCTGAATGTATTCTACCACGCCCAGAAATCTGCTCCTTTTATTCTTTGTCCCCAACGCACTAGACGACCAGTTTTGCTATCCTTTAGCCGTACCCTTATCCTACTCCACCTCTGTTCCTAGGGTGATGTGGAGCTTAACCTCTCTGGGCTAGACGGGACGAATTCGTCCCACCTACGTAACAGCCACTTGAAGCCTGTGGCGTGATTTTCAAAACCTTAAAAATCCCTATTACTTCAATTTCTCAAACATATGACTATTTTACAGCTATTTAAAGACAAGACTCTCGTTAATCTAACCACACTGTCCGATTTCAAAAAGGTTTACAACGAAAGCAAAACATTAGATTATGTCAGCAGAGTACCAAGCCAGAAATAATCAGACACCCATTTTTCAAGCTAGCATATAATGTCACAAAAACCCAGAAGACAGCTAAATGCAGCACTCACCTTTGATGATCTTCATCAGATGACAACCCTAGGACATTATGTTATACAATACATGCATGTTTTGTTCAATCAAGTTCATATTTATATCAAAAACCAGCTTTTTACATTAGCATGTGACGTTCAGAACTAGAACTATAAAAGTTTGATTACCTTTTGTTGTCTTCGTCAGAATGCACTCCCAGGACTGCTACTTCAATAACAAATGTTGGTTTGGTCCAAAATAATCCATCATTATATCCGAATAGCGGCGTTTTGTTCGTGCGTTCCAGACACTATCCGAAATGGTAAAGAAGGGTCGTGCGCATGGCGCAATTCGTGACAAAAAAATTCTAAATATTCCATTACCGTACTTCGAAGCATGTCAACCGCTGTTTAAAATCAATTTTTATGCCATTTTTCTCGTAGAAAAGCGATAATATTCCGACCGGGAATCTCCTTTTCGGCAAACAGAGGAAAAAATCACAAAGACGGGGGCGGTCAGGTCACGCGCCTAAGCCCAGAGTCCCTTGATCGGCCACTTGAGAAAGGCGATAATGTGTTTCAGCCTGGGGCTGGGATGACGACATTCAGGTTTTTCCCGGGCTCTGAGCGCCTATGGACGACGTAGGAAGTGTCACGTTAGAGCAGAGATCCTTAGTAAAAGATAGAGATGGAAAAGAAGTTCAAGAAATGGTCAGACAGGCCACTTCCTGTAAAGGAATCTCTCAGGTTTTGACCTGCCATTTGAGTTCTGTTATACTCACAGACACCATTCAAACAGTTTTAGAAACTTTAGGGTGTTTTCTATCCATATGTAATAACTATATGCATATTCTAGTTACTGGGTAGGAGTGGTAACCAGATTAAATCGGGTATGTTTTTTATCCAGCCGTGTCAATACTGCCCCCTAGCCCTAACAGGTTAACCCAGGCCCTGTGTGTCCCCAGGCACTCTCATTTGTTGACTTCTGTAATCGAAAAAGCCTTGGTTTCATGCATGTTAACATCAGAAGCCTCCTCCCTAACTTTGTTTTACTCACTGCTTTAGCACACTCCGCCAACCCTGATGTCCTGCCGTGTCTGAGATTTCCATCCCCAACTACAACATTTTCCGTCAAGATAGAACTGCCAAAGGGGGAGGAGTTGCAATCTACTGCAGAGATAGCTTGCAAAGTTCTGTCATACTTTCCAGCTCTATGCCCAAATAGTTCAAGCTTCTAATTAAAAAAAATAATCTCTCCAGAAATACGTCTCTCACTGTTGCCGCCTGTTATAGACCCCCCTCAGCTCCCAGATGTGCCCTGGACACCATATGTGAATTGATTGCCCCCATCTATCTTCAGAGTTTGTTCTGTTAGGTGACGTAAACTGGGATATGCTTAACACCCCAGCAGTCCTACAATCTAAACTAGATGCCCTCAATCTCACAAAAATTATCAAGGAAACCACCAGACTCTCGTTAATCTAACCACACTGTCCGATTTCAAAAAGGCTTTACAGCGAAAGCAAAACATTAGATTATGTCAGCAGAGTACCCAGTCAGAAATAATCAGACTACCCATTTTTCAAGCTAGCATATAATGTCACAAAAAACAAAACCACAGCTAAATGCAGCACTAACCTTTGATGATCTTCATCAGATGACAACCCTAGGACATTATGTTATACAATGCATGCATGTTTTGTTCAATCAAGTTCATATTTATATCAAAAAACAGCTTTTTTACATTAGCATGTGACGTTCAGAACTAGCATACCCCCCGCAAACCTCCGGTGAATTTACTAAATTACTCACGATAAACGTTCACAAAAAACATAACAATTATTTTAAGAATTATAGACACAGAACTCCTCTATGCACTCGATATGTCCGATTTTAAAATAGCTTTTCGGTGATAGCACATTTTGCAATATTCTCAGTAGATAGCCCAGCCATCACGGCTAGCTATTTAGACACCGACCAAGTTTAGCCCTGACCAAAGTCAGATTTACTATTACAAAAGTTTCATTACCTTTGTTGTCTTTGTCAGAATGCACTCCCAGGACTGCTACTTCAATAACAAATGTTGGTTTGGTCCAAAATAATCCATCGTTATATCCAAATAGCAGCGTTTTGTTCGTGCGTTCCAGACACTATCCGAATGGTAAATAAGGGTCGCGCGCATGGCACATTTCGTGACAAAAGATTTCTAAATATTTCATTACCATACTTCAAAGCATGTCAACCGCTGTTTAAAATAAATGTTTATGCCATTTGTCTCGTAAAAAAGCGATAATATTCCGACCGGGAATCTGAGTTTCGGTAAATAGAGGGAAAAACAGAAAGACGGGGGCGGCCAGTGCACGAGCCTAAGCCCACTGTCCCCTGATCGGCCACTTGACAAACACGATAATGTGTTTCAGCCAGGGCTTTGAATTACGTCATTCAGCTTTTTCCCGGGCTCTGAGAGCCCATTGGAGCCGTGGGATATGTCACGTAAGAGCAGAGATCCTTTGTAATGGATAGAGATGATAAAGAAGGCCAAGAAATGGTCAGACAGGGTACTTCCTGTACAGAATCTTCTCAGGTTTTGGCCTGCCAAATGAGTTCTGTTATACTCACAGACACCATTCAAACAGTTTTAGAAACTTTGGAGTGTTTTCTATCCAAAGCTAATAATTATATGCATATTCTAGTTTCTGGGCAGGAGTAATAATCAGATTAAATCGGGTACGTTTTTTATCCAGCTGTGAAAATACTGCCCCCTAGCCATAACAGGTTAAAGTAAAATAATAAATCAAAGTACCATGGTAGTAACATAGTACATTTTTGTAAGGGTACTTTGTGTGCGAACCCACTTTCATTGTCATTGAGCTTCTATAAATGTAGCAAATCGCTTTTCACAAGCATTTCAAGTATGGTGGCTCACACCAAGGAAATTCAGTGAAATGACCCGCAGACCCACACCCATGTTACTTTGCCAAGGTATTCTTTGTGGGAGAGAGAGGTGAGAAAATCCTAATGCATGGTAAAACAGGAAGGCTGCTCTCCATCCCATAGGACACAGCAAGTGCCAGGGCCGGTGCCATAGCAACAATCCTCACTCCAGCCATCACTGCCAGGCTTGACAGACGTGTTAAGCTTTGTGGACACTGGGAATGGAAAGGATTGACTCCTTTGCAGAGTGTTTTTGGAGAGGACTGGTTTTGATGGGTATGAGAACCCTTTGATAACCCCCTCATCGAGCTAGAGGGATGGCTGGGCAGAAAAGCCAGGCATAGTGACTTCTGAAGTAGTCTCCCAGTCCAGTCCCCAAGTCTGTGTCCCCTGCAGCAAGTAACCCACTGAGCACAAACTGGTTAAATCACTGTTGTTTCCAGATCATTTCAACAATAAAATTCAATATGATGAAGTTGGATCATCATGGAAACCTGATTTCCAAAAAGTAATCGACTTAAACAGATTTCTGGATTCTGTTTTTTTCACCCAACTGTTACCCTAAATCCAATTAGATGGTCAAAATTCAATATGATGACATTGGATCATCATGGAAAACTGATTTCCAAAAAGTAATCGACATAAACGGATTTCTGGATTTAGTTTTTTTCACCCAACTTGACCAATTAGATGGTCAAAATGTCTGTTTTATTATATATATATATATATATATATATAATAAAACAGACATTTTCACCCAACTTGACCAATTAGATGGTCAAAATGTCTGTTTTATTATATAATAAAACAGACATTTTGACCATCTAATTGGTCAAGTTGGGTGAAAAAAACTAAATCCAGAAATCTGTTTATGTCAATTACTTTTTGGAAATCAGTTTTCCATGATGATCCAACGTCATCATATTGAATTTTATTGCATCGCAATGCAGTCTAAGGCAACCGGCCAGACAACCGGCCAGGTTGTCTTATATATATATACAGTATATATAACAACCTGGCCGGCCAAACCCTCCCCTAACCCGAACAACGCTTTGCCAATTGTGTGCCGCCTCATGGGTCTCCCAGTCACGGACGGCTGTGACACAGCCCAGGATCTGTAGTGACGTCTCAAGCATTGCGATGCACTGCCTTAGACTGCTGCGCAACTCAGGAAGCCCATGTCTGTTGGTTTTACATTGAATTCACGTTAGTTGACAACTCAATAAAATTTCTATCAAAACTAGATGTTGACATTACGTTTGTGCCTAGTGGGAAGTGAGTGCCCCTCATGCATCACCCTCTCTCACATTTCTTGCAATGAAGGCATTGTCATCCAAGTGTTGTGTGATACATTCTGCCTGTAGTAGTCAATGGTGAGGATCGCATGTATAGTTGAAGCTGAAGTATACTGAGTATACTTCACATATCAAAAACTTGAGGTCGACGTGATATAAGGAAATGTAAGTTGTGTTTACAAATAACACCCCATACAGTACATACAATATAGCTTGAGCTGCTCGAGGGATACCATTCTCTCCCACACAATGGTCATGTGCCAGAGAGAACTGTAAACACACAGGCAGTGCATTCAACATCAGGGTTCCCAAGGGAGGCTAGAGGGTGTTTGTAACATTTACATTGCTAACTACTGAAATGCAGACTCAATGCACACTCACAGTTAAACAAACACCAGTGTTCTCAATTTGAACGTTTCTGAAGTTGTGCTGCTTTATAGACTTGGATTGAACCGGATGAGTGAGGTTTCGTCACCTTATTTCAGCATGTTGGAAAACACAGTTACAGTGCCTTCAGAAAGTATTCACTTCACCTGACTTTTTCCACATTTTGTTGTGTTACAGCCTGAATTTCAAATAGATTAAATTGAGATTTTTGCTCCTGGACTACACACAATATCCCATAATGTCAAAGTGGAATTATGTTTTACAAAATGTTTACAAATTAATACAAATTTTAAAGTTGAAATGTCTTGAGTAATTAAGTATTAAGTCCCTTTCTTATGGCAAGCCTAAATACGTTCAGGAGTAGAAATGTGCTTAAACAAGTCACATAATCAAATCAAATCAAACTTTATTTGTCATTTGCGCAGAATACAACATGTGTAGATCTTACCGTGCATTTCTTACTTACAACACAATAAAATAACAATAATGAGGCTATATACAGGGGGTACCGGTACCGAGTCAATGTGCGGGGCTACAGGTTAGTCAAGGTAATTTGTACATGTAGGTAGGGGTGAAGTGACTATGCATAGATAATGAACAGCGAGTAGCAGCAGCGTAAAAAACAAATGGACAGTGGGTGTCAATGTAAATAGTTTGGTGGCCATTTGATGAATTGTTCAGCAGTCTTATGGCTTGGGCATAGAAGCTGTTAAGGAACCTTTTGGTCCTAGACTTGGTGCTCCGGTACCGCTTGCCTTGCAGTAGCAGAGAAAACAGTCTACGGCTTGGGTGACTGGAGTCTTTGACAATTTTTTGGGCTTTCCTCAATAATACGTTGCATGGACTCACTCTGTGTACAATAATTGTGTTTAACATGCTTTTTGAATGATTACATAATCTCTGTACCCCACACATACAAGCATCTGTCCCTCAGTCGAGCAAGGAATTTCAAACACAGATTCAAGCACAAAGACCATGGAGGTTTTCCAATGCCTCGCAAATAAGGGCACCTATTGGTAGATGAGTACAACAACAAAAAAGCAGACTTTTAAAATCTCTTTGAGCATGGTGAAGTTATTAATTGCACTTTGGATACTGTATCAATGCACCTAGTCAGTAGAAAGATGCAGGCGTCCTTCCTAACTCAGTTGCCGAAGAGGAAGGAAACCGCTCAGGGATTTTACCATGATGACAATGGTGACTTTAAAACCCGTTACAGAGATGAAATGGTTGTGATAGGAAAAAACTGGGGATAGATCAACAACATTATACTTACTCCATAATACTAACCTAGTGGTTTATTTGCAGCAATTCGACAATGAAGGCCTGATTCACACAGTCTCCTCTGAACAGTTGATGTTGAGATGTGTCTGTTACTTGAACTCATTTATTTGGGCTGCAATTTATGAGGCTGGTTTACTCTAATTAACTTATCCATTGCAGCAGAGGTAACTCTGGGTCTTCCTTTTCTTTGGCGGTCCTCATGACAGCGCTTGATGGTTTTTGAGAATGCACTTGAAGAAACTTTCAAAGTTCTTGGTATTCTTAAAGTAATGATGGACTGTTGTTTCTCTTTGCTTATTTGAGCTGTTCTTCCCATAATATGTACTTGGTATTTTACCAAATAGGTATGTCTTCTGTATACCACCCCTACCTTGTCACAACACAACTGTTTGGCTCAAACACATTAAGAAGGAAAGAAAAACCACAAATGAACTTTCAACAAGGCACACCTGTTAATTGAAATGGATTCCATGTGACTACTTTATAAAGCTGGTTGAGAGAATACCAAGAGTGTGCAAAGCTGTCATCAAGGCAACGGGTGGCTACTTTGAAGAATCTTAAATATAAAATATATTTTCAATTGTTTAACACTTGTTTGGTTACTACATGTTTCCATATATGTTATTTCATAGTTTTGATGTCTGCACTATAATTCTACAATGTAGAAAATAGTACAAATAAAGAAAAACCCTTGACTGATACTGTATATTAGTGTTTTATTCTTCATGAATTCTTTACAATTGTTAAAAATGTTCTTCTACTTTGACATTACAAAGTACTTTGTGTAGATCGTTGACAAAAATAAGCAATTAAATACATTTTATTCCCTCTTTGTAACACAACCAAATATTGAAAAAGTCAAGGGGTGTGAATACTTTCTGAAGGCACTGTATGACTGCAAAGCCAATTAATTACAATTAGCAAGGTTTCTGACAGACTCTTGAAGGTTTCATAACAGTTGTGTTCAACATATTCACTTCATCTTTCCTGTGGTCTTAGATCATTACTTCAGACATGACAGACACCAGACAGACATCCATCTGTTACACTTTGTCTGCTACCCTTTGCCTCCGTTTATATGACATCCCGTGTCACATTCGCTGACTTCAATAACATGTCTTGATTTGGCCAAAGGTTGCAATTCCTATACGGAGGAAAAAGGCATGTCAGTGTCTGTTTCTGTGTCGACGCATCCTCATACTTTACATGGCTATTCACTAGAAACAAAGCATCTTGGAGTAAATCACCCCACTCCTTGTCTTCTTGGATCTCCAGTGACAGAGGCTGCTGAGGTTGTTGATAATGTCGATCTCAGTGGTTGAAACTAGAATCCCTGTGTTTGACATTTTTTGAAAGACATCGAAACATCTGTTATTGTCTGTGACCTGCTAGTAGTTACATGTTGACCTAACTTATTAAAAGGTTAGTCGATATGCCCTTACAAAAAAACACATATTTACAGTTTCATATGTAAAAATCCCATTTTCACATGTGAAATTACATTTTCACATGTGGAATTTCAAGTTCACATGTTAAAATTCATCACATATGAAAATGTAATTTGCAGGTTCACATGTAAGAAAACTCAACATGTAAATATCTCACTTTCACATGTGAAATTGCAAGTTCACATGTGAAAAACAATCATATAAAAATGTAATTTGCAGCTTCATATGTGAAAACCTTTAATGTGATTCCACATGTGCAATTCTACATGTGAAAGAGAGGTTTTCACATTTGGAGTTTTCTTACATATGAACCTGCTAACTAGATTAAATGTGATTATTATTTACATGTGAACTTGCAATTCCACATCTGCAAATCAAATTTGCAGTTTCACATGTAAGAAAATTCCACAAGTTTTTAAACAAAGGAAATGTAAACAAATTGGTTTTGAGAGTGGTTGCATTTCTCCAGCCCTTCCCTCAGCTTTTTACCGAAACTGTGGTGGGGAGTGTGCGTGGTTAATGTTTTGGTTAAGGATTGCCGCAGTAATAGTCTTATTATATGGTGCAATCTTGTAGTGAGTGAGTTACTTTTGTGCCATTAATTTCAAGGAAAACTTGAAAGCCGAACATAAACCTTTAATAAACGTATTGACAAAAAATTATTAGAAAAACAAAATATTGCAATGAAATAATGTTTTAATGCGAGAGCAAAGGAATTGGTAAAAAAAAAAATTCAGTGAAACGTTGTTTATGATAAAGCAATTAAATAAAGCGCCTCCCTCTTTCCTTAAATTTTCACAAGTTTGCATTTATTGTCATGACTCATGTATTGGAAACAGATTTGCAAAGTGATCACTAGCTGGCACAGCCACAAAGTCACAAAATCTGATTTTAAGCCTAACCTTAACCCTAACCTTAATCACACTACTAACCCTAACCTTAAATTAAGACCAAAAAGCACATTTTTGTTTTCTTGAATTCTTACGATTTATAGCCAATTTTGATTTTGCAGCTGGACCATCTAGTGGAAATTGCTCAGTTTGGCCTCCAGGGAAAGATTTATGACAATAAACCTCAACCTCATTAGCGGATGGATATAAATGTCTATAGAGTGGGATTTTTTTTTCAGCATCTCCAAAACAGTTAGTAGTATAATTAAGAATTGTGGCTCTGTCCCTTTCTCTGCGATTGTCATTCTAATGGAATCCAGAAAGAACAAAAACCTGTCCTCAAACATTTACATCAAAAGGTGCAAAGTTATGGGCAAAGACACAAAACATCCACATCAAATGAAATCTTTTTCTTATCAAATAACATGGAAAATGACCACTTTTGCGCAGTATAAATTGCCCGTCTGTACAAACCACTTAATGTAAATGAACATTATTGTATTGTACATAGGGCGGTCATCTAGGTTTGTACCTGAGGACTTTCAATCACCATGAAAAAAAGAGTACATTGAGACGTCAAGTGGTTTATGATTATGTGGCTCAGTTTGTAGAGCATGGCTCTTCCAATGATAGGATTGTGGGTTCTATTCCCACGGGGCACTGGTATGAAAATGTATGCACTCACTACTGTAAGCTGCTCTGGATGAGAGTGTCTACTGAAATGGATAAGTAAAGAATAGACCATTTCAGTTTTCACATAGAAATAAGTTGCATTTGCAAAGTATTTCAAGAAACTGGAAAACATGTATCAAGCAAGTATTTTTATATTCCACAAGTATTATCAGATTAACTGTTTTGTACAGATAATTATCAGACTCAAATTACAAATGCTGGTAAACACTTAAAAACATGTTTTTCTGTTTTTTTTTTACTAGCGGACCAATAAAGACATCTTCAGCGATCTGGCAGGCTTTGGGACCATGCGGATCATTGCTCGGTGAGCAACTGTCAGCCTGTGCACCTTTTCTGTCACTTTTAGAAAGTAGAGGGCAGAGACAGAGCCATTTCCTTGCTGGTCATCTCTTTAGGCAGTGTGCCGATTGCTTTGAATTTGATGTCGGCATTTGAACTTGGCCGTGTTGTAATCTGATAGCCAGTGGTTAATTTAATTGGGAGGTGGGGAGCCCTCCTTTTTGGTGACCATTCGGAACCAAAAAGAGTTTTATTACTATTAAAATATAGGTTGTGATAGCTGTAAGCCTAATTGTTATTTTCATTTATTTGCCCAGTAGGCTAGCGTTAGCGTTAAGCACAGGTAAAAATTATTACACAAATGTTATTGCCATAGACATACCAGAATGGCTTTCCAAGAGGTGTTGAGTGTTCCAGTCTCAGTCCTCACTTAAATGTGCTTGAAAATCAGAGACAGATTTAGATCCTTGATATCTTTCAACTAAAAACCCACCACTGGTGTGCATGGCCAAAGAGGTGTATTGTCATGTTATCCAACAAATATAAACTCTTGGATTACATTTACATTATAATCATGTAGCAGATGCTCCTATCCTATTTTCGAACCGATGCTATGGTCAGATAACATGAAAATATGTCTCTTTGGCCATGCACACCAGTAAATTTAAAGGAAGATTAATTTGCAGAAAATAATCCCATACCTACTATAAAATATGGTTGTGGATCTTTGATGTTATGGGGTGCTGGGGTTGGTCCTGGGGTCCTTGTTAAGGTCAACGGTATCATGAACTTTACACAGTACCAGGTCATGTTAGCCAAAAACCTGGTTGTTTCTGCCAGGAAACTGAAACTTGGCCGCAAGTGGATCTTCCATCAAGACAATAATTCACATAGAAATGGTTAATTGACCACAAAATCAACATTTTGCAATTGCCAGCTGTCTCTGGACTTGAATCCCATTCAAAACCTGTGGTTTGAATTGAAGAGGACAGTCCATAAGCGCAGACAAAGAATATCAAGGATCTGGAACTATTCTGAATGGAGGAATGGCCTAAGATCCCTCTCCAATGTTAGAAAAAGGCTCAGTGCCGTTATCCTCTTAACGTGAGGTATTGAAAACAGGGGTGCCAAATATTTTGACTTGTTAAACAAAATCTCTTTCTCTGAGCAATTGTATGAGTATAAAATAATAGGATTTCTCTCTCTTTTTGGCATACAATATAGCTCAGTATTTGAATGATTTATTTTATACAGTCATTTTTACTCATCTTTATCAAGGGTGACAATACTTTTTGACCTGACTGTATGTTGCCCTAAGTTGTGCAAAGTTCTTAAAATCTCATTCAGCTGTAATTGCTGCCAAAGGTTCTTCCACCAAGTATTCTCTGGAGTGTGACGACATACACAATCAAGAGATCTTCGTTTTTTCTTTTTAATTAATTTAGAAAATGTCTATACATTCTTTTTCACTTTCCTTTTGAATCCCTTTTTAAATTTAAAGGCAGCAAAATGTGAAAACAGTGCAAGGGGTCTGTAGAATTTCACTAGGGACTGTAGATTGTATCTATAGCTGTAAGGCATGAAATAAAACTATAGCCAATTAGGAAAATTAAAAAGCAGCCTGATGGAGGGAATTGATATGAAATATTCATCTATGAAGATCGGAGATGGTCAAATGGCGATGATTTATAACTTATCATGGATGAACGTAAACAGATAGTCTATGAAAATATGCACACTGACAAACCAATGAATCCCACTAATTAGTTAAAGAAAACAAATAAAAACAAATGTAGACTACCTTCTGATTATTAGAACGCAAAATATTGATCAGAAGTAGCACATTCAATGTAAGTTTGGTGCATTTAGGTAATTTATTGAACCAATATCAGGAAAGGGTGTGTATAACTTTTGATTAAAAAAAGATTTACTTTGATAATAACAAAAACAAAAATATCGGAGGCCAGTTGCCATGTATTGACAATGTGCAAAACAAACATTTTCTGGGATGTTTATTGGCACCATTGGCATCGTTTTATTTGTTTTTGGTCAATCGTAATACTCCATCAAGAGCATATTTGTTGGTTAAGTGTGTGTTGTCTCAGGCTCTTAACATGGTAGTGCAGCATCCGCAGTGACCCATCTACGCAGGCAAGTGCCACCTGAACAGGCATGTGGGTGACATCCCTAGCCTCTCCCCTTCTCCCACCGCCCCATCTGGACTGTGTTCAATTAGACACACGAGTGATCTGCAGGCACTCTGCACTCACAACCTGCCACTTTCCATGTCTGTGCTCTGCCACCATCACTAATGCATGCTAAAAATATAGCCTTTGCCACTGCCATAGGTGTTACGCCAGAGGAACAGAAAAGTCCTCCTCAGTTGAAACAGAAAGAATTACTCTATCCTCGTGTTCAGCGTTGCATTTCATGCTGCAGAAGTGTCCCAGATAGTAGCGAACATGCATCAGTGACTATGGCAGCTTCATTATACTGTTCAAGTACAGAGTAGCAATTTTCCTATACAGAACTGTTTTCCCTTCCAGACTAATGTTTAAATGACAGAAATTAAGCAGTAATTATTCTCTGACTGACCTTTTCATATAAAAGGCCCAGGAAGAGAAGATTAAGCTCTGCTCTGTGGAAGCTGAGGATGTGATAGGAAGATACTAAACAGAAGGGAGCTCCTATTCTACAATACAAAGGAGGTCCAGAGACCACTGGTCCCTGCGGTCCAGAGACCAGTGTTGGGGCCGAGGTCCATGGTGTGAGCCCATCGCCAGTTTTAACAATCAAGGTTTTACTATCAAACAGGCATGTTAGGGTGCTGATTGAAAGAGACTCCAACCTCATGCTTATCTAATGAGCACGTGTGCATGTTCAGCAGATTAATAGCCTGTCAAATAGAACCGGCAGGAATAATAATTGATTCATTTCCCCTGACTGTGACATATCCCACCACTTTCAGCCACTGACAACTTTTTTTCTCCCCAACCGCTCAGGAGAGATAGAAATATTGCAATACGATATCAGGCTAAACAGCACCTTTCAGATTGTATATATTTCACATTTCATAGATATTAGGCCAGATTGGATATTTAATTGAAATGTTATCTTTCCTCTGGCTTGTGCAATGGAATGTTTCATTCAGGCATTTCTTACATAAAACATGTATCCCTGTGTGCTGGCAATGAATGATATGTTCAATTAGACCTCTTAATGGGAAAATCAGTTGCTTGAATTGTGCAGCAAACTTTGGTTTAGTCACCAAGAACTAATTCATGGTTTGTTATAATTACTAGCGTCGCATGAGAACCAGGATATAGTGTCTATAGCAGTATACTGCCTATGCCACCCTCAGAGAGGTGTAAAGATATAGGATGCACCATGCAAAAAAATGTATGTGCACCATACTGTATCACCCTATCTGAATTAAATATAGCCATCCCAGGGGCTGGCTGAACTATATTGAATTCATGTTAAGACTAAGCAAAAACACAAACAAACACACAACAAACACTACGCAGAACTTCAGTCTGCACATTTTCTGTTTAAGCACTGCGGCTTATAAACAGCAGATTTGCGATCTGAATTTTAAAGCCCACAGTGTTAAATTGAACTCTTTCTTAGTAATTATATGGGACCCACCAAAATAGTGTTAAACTAACACTTTCAAAGTGTTTATGAACTAACACCCCAAGAGTGCTGGTTCCCTAACACCATGGATGTTATTTTTGGGTTGTTGTTTTGAAATTGTATGGTGTAAAGCCTTATTTGCATATTTATTTCCCAGGGTGCCTTGCGAGTGGATTTTAGAGGTACCAGTAGCACCCATGACTAATGTTTGCTAGTGCTAGACATGATTGTTGCATTTGATGGCTTTCAGTCCTGTAGCTTTCACCAACTGAGTGCCTAAGTTAATATTTATCGTATTTAAATATTTATGACAAAACATTTTTTTTTTTTTACAATCCCACACTTCGACAGCCTAGTTTTAACCTAACACAGTGGTCTGAAACTCCTGGTTTGCAGCAAGTCATATAATGCTGGCTTGCAAAGTGTTATATAATTACTATTGTATGTCACTGATCTTTGTTTAAATGAGTTTCCTGGTACATTATGTCAAGATATTGATATATAAAATGTTTTTCTTTAAAGGTTAGAGCATTGGGCCAGTAACCAAAAGGTTGCTAGATCGAATCCCCAAGCTGACAAGGTAAAAATCTGTATTCTGCCCCTGAACAAGGCTATTTACCCACTGTTCCTAGGCCGTCATTGTAAATAAGAATTTGATATTAACTGACTTGCATAGTTAAATAAAGGTTAAATAAAAAAAATAAAACAAACAATTATCTAATGTAAAATCTGTCATTTTTATTATGGTAAAACAGTGACCTTGTATGAGCATAAATAGTAGGCTATATCATCGTTGTATCCGTCACTCCATAAAAAAAATCCGCTCAAGCAGACATTAACTGTGAGCCAAGACATTGTATCTGCATTCTAAGCTCAGTCTTCTGTGATGATCAGATAAATTGGAAGCCTACCCAGAAAACTAGGCGACAAATTCAGCCAAAACCGATGAAGCCTCTGGTTTGCCACGAGTTGAAACACCAGAGAAACATCACTGCCCAGACAACTGAAACTGTGACACTTGTCAAACTCCCTCCGTCACTCCCTCTCTTGATCATTCAAGGCTCCCTAATATTTGGACGCGCCAATATCTTGTGTTGTTTTCTTCTATAAACAAGTGGTACTCGAAAAGAGCACGAGTGCCACCGAGTTGTCGCCTACCCTGATGAAAAAGGCAATTTAATTAGGTGATTAAATATTCAATTAGTGCTTTCATTACTTAAACGAATAGGCTCTCTAATGCTTTTGAAGGGGAGCCAGGGCAAGTCATCCATGACTGCTGTTTGGAGATAGCAGTGTGTCTCGCCTGTGCCTTTCTCCCAAACATTTGTTTCTCCTTCTGTTGGGAGAGGAAACATAAGCCAGGGATGCAAACGAGCCCCGCTAATTAACAAGAAATGCAGTCTGGCAGCAGAAGCACTTGCCGCCAATCTAAAGGGAAAGGGCAGCGTGAATTTCGGCCATTAAGACGTGAACCAGTTGTGTGGCCTTGTCATCAAAGAAGTTGATGCACGTTTGTTGTCTTAGGCTACAGTCGTTGTCTTTATTTTTGTAGTAACTCTGATAAAAACTCACTAACACATTGACGTAAAAGGCTGTTTAGAGGAACTTTTCAGTGGTTAGTAAATATACACTACATGACCAAAAGTATGTGGACACCTGCTTGTCGAACATCTCATTTCAAAATCATGGGCATTAATATGGAGTTGGTCACCCCTTTGCTACTATAACAGCCTCCACTCTTCTGGGAAGGCTTTCCAATAGATTTTGGAACATTGCTGCGGTGACTTACTTGCATTCAGCCGCAAGAGCATTAGTGAGGTCGGGCACTGATGTTGGGCGATTAACCCTTTCACGCGTGAGTTCCAAATATCTCTAACGGTTGCCACAGCGTGAGTTTTTTTATGCACGTGACGTTAGAATGTTCTCTCCATTCCAGAATGTGATTGATACGTAACAGCGCATTTAATCCGCGCTGCCCTCAAACCAAAGCACGCAGACTGTTTTTATTTATAGGCTGTTTCAACTTCAATTTCAAATGATTTTCTAACAAGTTTTTATTTTCTAAGAACAGTTTGAATTTAGGTGTGTTCCGCCTCCTCTTTCATTCACATAAAAATATTCATTTTTACTTTTGCGCACAATTACATTTTTGGGACATTTCTGACCCGGACAAAATTCCCCAAGCACTTTCCAATTGTTTGTGCAGTTCAAGTCTGCAGACATTTGCTAATCTCCTGTCAGAACAGGATCTGCACACGTGTTCACATTTTCCATCTGTTGCCCTCATTGTTTTCGTTACTAATAATAACTTTGGAAATGTGTGCATTTCTATCAAAGTAAGGGCATTATTACGTTGTAATAGTTTATGTATGTCGTTTCTATTGTAGCGTACTGTATGTATGGAGCATAATAGATTTGTGTATATTCTTTATAACCGCGGACACGTGAGGTAACGTTACTCATTTTATAACCTTTATGTTATATTCAATCGTGCTTAGGTAGCTAGCTACATTTTTCTATCAGCTCTGTAAAACAATGCTAATTGCGTCAGAGAAGTATTATCTTGTGTTTTATTTTGAAGCTACATGGCCTTATGACTCCCTAGTGGCGCAGCGGTCAAAGGCACAGCACGGGGTCAAAGGCACAGCATGGTGCTAGAGACGTCACTACAGACTCCCTGGTTCAAATCCATGCTGCGTTTCTAAGTAAGTGCCTTATTACGTTATAATAGTTTCCGTATGCCGTAGCGAGCATAATGTATACTTCTTATAAGCGAGGGGACGTTACTCATTTTATAACTTTACATTTTAGTCATTTAGCAGACGCTCTTATCCAGAGCGACTTACAGTAGTGAATGAAAACATTTCATACGTTTTTTTTTTTCTTCCGTACTGGCCCCCTGTGGGAATCGAACCCACAACCCTGGCGTTGCAAACACCATTGCAAACACCATGCTCTACCAATTGAGCCACAGGGAGGCCCACCTTCATGGTGTTATATTCAATCGTGCTTAGGTAGCTAGCTACATTCTTCTATTAGCTCTGTAAAACAATGCTAGTTGCGTCGGAGAAGTATTAGCTTGTGTTGTATTTTGAAGCTACATGGCCTTACGACTCCCTAGTGGCGCAGCGGTCAAAGGCACTGCATCTCAGTGCTAGAGGCATCACTACAGACACCCTGGTTCAAATCCAGGCTGTATCACAACTGGCTGTGATTGGGAGTCCCATAGGGCAGCGCACAATTGGCCGAGCGTTGTCCGAGTTTGGCCGGTGTAGGCCATCATAGGTAAATAATAATTTGTTGTTAAATGACTCGCCTAGTTAAATAAAATAAAACATATGACCATGGTTTGTTTATTTGGTCTATTCAGCATAGCTCTGTTCTGCCCTGCCTTGCCCCCTTGTGGAGCTCAAAAGTTAGTTTCTTACTGTTATAACTCAAATCTGTGATTTTGTCAATGCAATAAACTATTTTTATATCTGTGTTTATTATGTTATTTGTAATATTGTTTTATTGCTATATCCTTATATTGTATTCTAATTAATAATTCCTCTTTATTCTGTACTTTCAGAAACCACAAACAGTATTTGCCAATATCATAACTGGAACTGGACATCTTTCGAGCTGAAGATTGAGGACAGCTTTTGTATGCTAACGTAATCTCCTAAACAGTTTTAATGGATGGAAACACAGCAAGAAAACACATAGGCCAATATGTAATAGTCGTCTATTTTATTGAAGTATTGGTAGTTGGTTCAACAACAACTTGTTTTACTAGAGGACAAAAAATTGAATATGCATAACCCATATTTAATATTCATGCAGTGACTGAACAACAACTGCATTTCCACCCCCACCTCTAAAGGCATAGTATTATGGCAGGTCACCTGTCAGGTCAGTCAGTCACTTATTGCTGCAGATGTGCTCAATAATGCTTGAGCATGTGATACTCCTCAAAGCATGGTGAAATACATAGAGGTGTATTACATTTACATTTAAGTCATTTAGCAGACGCTCTTATCCAGAGCGACTTACAGTAGTGAATACATACATTTCATCCATTTTTTTTTTTGTTGTACTGGCCCCCCGAGGGAATCGAACCCACAACCCTGGCGTTGCACACACCATGCTCTACCAACTGAGCCACAGGGAAGGTGTATCCCAAGCTAAACACATGTATTTTGTCATCTTCCTCTGCTTACTTCTCCTGGCGGCAGACAGGCAGACTTTGCAGTGCCTCCGTGTGCGACTACCTTGAGCAGCAGTTTGAGGGACTTTGCGGGGAAAATGCCGTGCAGTGAGGCGTAGGGGATTGTCTACAGCAGGGCGACCCCCAGTGGAGGGGCGCCGAGGGGTGTGGTGCTCCTCCAACAGCTCTCTCATGAGGTTCTCTCTGTATTTTTGGTAGGTAATTACTTTACCTATGAGGGAGTGGGGAGGATGAGGAAAGTTAGAGGATGATGAGGCAGTGGGTAGGTTGGTGAGATATTGTCACTGTAA
Source organism: Salmo salar (assembly GCF_965601325.2). Lineage (NCBI taxonomy): Eukaryota > Metazoa > Chordata > Actinopteri > Salmoniformes > Salmonidae > Salmo > Salmo salar. The sequence goes on from NC_138300.1 coordinate 71,401,051, forward strand.
TTGCATAATGGATTTGTATGTGAACTGTACATCCAATTACAAAAATACCTTGTTCAGTAATCATCTCACCTGTTAGTTGGCGGTGAACTATGCTGCCGTTGAGGACAGCAGTGTCGATCAGCTGGAAAAATATCTTCTTATACCACTTGGTCGTTTTCCGAGTGCATTCCACAAAGCTGTTTATCATGTCCGCCTTATCCACGGCCCCCATTTTGAGGTTATAGTCTAGCACACAATCTGGTTTTATCTTTCTCTCTCCCGTCAGGTGGTCCACCTTCCCTGTGGCCGACATGGTTGCTGTATGGACAGTGGAGAGGACATGGACGTCTCGTTTGTCATGCCACTTTACTGCCAGCTGTTGACCGTTCTCCTGGAACTCCACCTCCCCTCTCTGCATCTTCCTGCATCCGAATGCCGGCATCCCCTTCCTGTTCGACCTAACCCTAACCCTGTGCTGTTGGAGAGCAGATGCTGGAAGAGTGTGGGACTGCTGTACCAATTGTCCACGTACAAAGTGTGTCCCTTGCCGAGATGAGGAGCCAGCATGGTCATCACCACGGACCCAGACACCCCAAGCCCCTCATAATGTTTGATGTCAGTGGTAGACCCTGTGTACACTATAATATCCAGGACATATCCTGTCTTCACGTCGCACATGACAAAGAACTTGACCCCAAACCTGTGCCTTTTGGAGGGAATATATTGACGGAACGCCAGCCTACCTTTCCATAACATCAGGGACTCATCAATGCATAGGTCCTTGTATGGCACAAAGACCCGACCAAATGCTGATGTCAGGCTGATAAGAACAATTCTTATTTTGTATAACGGGTCACTTAGGATGGCAGTAGCATTGTTGACGAAATGCAGGCATCGCAGCAGAATTAGGAAGCGGTTTTGGGAAAAGAGGGTGGCAAAGAAGGGAGTTGCAAACATAGGATCTGTGCTCCAGTAGTCTCTTAGGGAGTTCTTCTTTACTATCCCCATGAGGAGGACTGTCACCAGGAAGGTATACATTTCACTAATTGTGGTTGTCACCCATTTAGCGAGTTTCCCCCTCACTCCTGGCTCTCTCTTCTCCTGTAGCTCCAAGGCATAGCGATTGGTCTCCTGTACTATGTTTCCCACGAGCTCCTCTGTCAGAAACAACTTGAAGCACTCTGCCTCAGTTGGAAATGGCAAGGGGCGTTGCACTCCAGACTGGGACTCGTCAAAGCAAACAGCAGGGCCAGGAGGGGTGAAATGACTGGCGGCCTTCCAGCTACCACAGACCTCTTGTACTTCATCCAGTGTCGGTCTGCCTCCATCACCACCAGCATCTTCAAAGGGACCTGGTACTTCGTCAGTGGACAAGGGATCCTCAGATTCAGGGTTCTCAATGGCTACAAGGTTGGGGGGCAGCTCCTCACTGTCACTGTCAGAATCTGATTCCTGACTTTCATACTCAGACTCATTGTCAGAATTTAAAAAAATCTCCAGAATTTCCACATTTGTGAGTTGTCTCCTTTTGAAAGACATTGCTAATGCTACAGCTTAGCTCACTAGCTACATACATAAACAACAACACTGAATGGCTCAGAGTGAGAGGGTACGTGATTGACTGCCGGCATGCGTCACTTGTATCAATAAATCACTATCAGAAAATGTTTTGTGTGGTAATTATTTGTGTATTTACTGTTTTATTCACATGTTTTCAATTCTAGGTGACAAATCATGCATTCCGATTCTTGCATAGATTGTAATGGGCACATATTATGTGTGTAAAATACTTATTTGAAGGTTATACTGATTATGATGAGCTAAGCTAATTCCAGCTGTGTAGCGATGTTTGTTGACATACAATGCATTCTGGGTTTCACGTAATCGTCTGACCAAAGATGTTATAACAAAACAAGGTGAGTAAGAGTTCACTCATTTTTTGAGGACTTCTGGAAATGAATGGTGGGATGTGAACGACAGTAGACACACCCCTTCAACATGCATACTATAAACAGACCTAACTCATCTTGTCTGTTATTATCTTCGGTTTCTGTGAGGAAAAAAATGCATGGCTGCGCTCTGAAACTAATCGTCGGATTACTGCCGATTTCTAGAAAGCGTTTTACCTAATTATTTCGATCAATGGTGAGCTCACCCGTGATGTGATTAATTATACATAGTGATTGCTATTAGCTAATTCACATTGTAGTTTATGTCAGCCGAGAGTTAGAAAATATGACTGCTTGTGTTGGATCAATCTTTCTTCAGTTAGCGCTAGGACAAATGTAGCCTACATTTTTCCGGTTAGGATGATTGTGTTATGCTATATATACACACTTCTGTGAATATCTGAACATGCATCCAAAAATAAACTGCTCACATTCTGGACATAACTATGTAAGGACTGTGTTTGTGTAAATAGTTTCTGAAAAAAGTGTGGCCAGCTCAAATGCTGATTGTTGCGTCATTCGAAAATGGCCGTTCTAAACGAGCGTTCTAAATGAGTGTTCTAATCACACGGGGTGTGATCGTACGCTTCAGGGACCACTGTAGAACGATCACACCCCGTGTGATGGTACGTGTGAAAGGGTTAAGCCTGGCTCGCAGTCTTTCCAATTCATCCCAAAGGTGTTCGATGGGGTTGAGGTCAGGGCTCTGTGTAGGCCCGTCAAGTTCTTGCACAACGATCTCGACAAACATTTCCATATGGACCTCGCTTTGTGCACTGGGGCATGGTCATGCTGAAACAGGAAAGGGCCTTCCCCAAACTGTTGCCACAAAATTGGAAGCACAGAATCGTCTGGAATGACATTTTATGCTATAGCATTAAGATTTCCCTTCACTGGAACTAACGGGCCTAGGCTGAACCATAAAAAAGAGTCCCAGACCATTATTCCTCCTCCACCAAACTTTACAGTTGGCACTATGCATTGGGGCAGGTAGCGTTCTCCTGGCATCCGCCAAACCCAGACTGCAAGACAGTGAAATGTGATTCATCACTACAGAGAATGTGTTTCCATTGCTCCAGAGTACAATGGCAGCGAGCTTTACACCACTCTAGCCGATGCTTGGCATTGCGCATGGTGATCTTAGGCTTGTTTGTGGCTGCTCAGCCATGGAAACCCATTTCATGAAGCTCCTAACAAAAATGTATTGTGCTGAAGTTGCTTCCAGAGGCAGTTTGGAACTCGGTAATGAATGTTGCAACCGAGAACAGACAATTTTTACGAACTATGCCCTTCTGCACTCATCGGTCACGTTCTTTGAGCTTGTGTGACCCACCACTTCGCAGCTGAGCCGTTGTTGCTCCGAGATGTTTCATCTTCACAATAACAGCACTTACAGTTGACCGGGGTAGCTCTAGCAGGGCAGAAATTTGACAAACTGACTTGTTGGAAAGGTGGCATCCTATGACAATGCCATGTTGAAAGTCACTGAGCTCTTCAGTAAAGCCATTCTACTACCAATGTTTGTCTATGAAGATTGCATGGCTGTGCATTCGATTTTATATACCTGTCAGCAACGGATGTGGCTGAAATAGCCGAATTGACTAATTAGCCTGTTAGGGCTAGGGGGCAGTATTTACACGGCCGGATAAAAAACGTACCCGATTTAATCTGGTTATTACTACTGCCCAGAAACTAGAATATGCATATAATTATTGGCTTTGGATAGAAAACACCCTAAAGTTTCTAAAACTGTTTTAATGGTGTCTGTGAGTATAACAGAACTCATATGGCAGGCAAAAACTTGAGAAGATTCTGTACAGGAAGTGCCCTCTCTGACCATTCCTTGAGCTTCTTGACTCTTTTTATTGAAAACTTAGGATCTTTGCTGTAACGTGACACTTCCTACGGCTCCCATAGGCTCTCAGAACCCGGGAAAAAGCTGAATGATGTCAAGGCAGCCCCGGGCTGAAAAACATTAGCGCGTTTGGATAGTGGTCGGTCAGAGTACTATGAGACTCACGCGCGTGCACGAGGCGACCCCATGTTTTTATTTTCTCTCTCTTTGTACTAAAACACAGATTCCCGGTCGGAATATTATCGCTTTTTTACGAGAAAAATGGCATAAAAATTGATTTTAAACAGCGGTTGACATGCTTCGAAGTACGGTAATGGAATATTTAGACATTTTTTGTCACAAAACGCATCGTGCGCGTCACCCTTCTTTACACTTCGGATAGTGTCTTGAACGCACGAACAAAACAGAGGATATTTGAACATAACTATGGATTATTATGAACCAAACCAACATTTGTTATTGAAGTAGAAGTCCTGGGAGTGCATTCTGACGAAGAACAGCAAAGGTAATAACATTTTTCTTATAGTAAATCTGACTTTGGTGAGGGCTAAACTTGGTGGGTGTCTAAATAGCTAGCCCTGTGATGCCGGGCTATCTACTTAGAATATTGCAAAATGTGTTTTCACCAAAAAGCTATTTTAAAATCGGACATAGCGAGTGCATAGAGGAGTTCTGTATCTATAATTCTTAAAATAATTGTTGTGTTTTTTGTGAACGTTTATCGTGAGTAATTTAGTAAATTTACCGGAAGTTTGCGGGGGGTATGCTAGTTCTGAACGTCACATGCTAATGTAAAAAGCTGGTTTTTGATATAAATATGAACTTGATTGAACAAAACATGAATGTATTGTATAACATAATGTCCTAGGTGTGTCATCTGATGAAGATCATCAAAGGTTAGTGCTGCATTTAGCTGTGGTTTGGGTTTATCCTGTTAGGGCTAGGGGGCAGTATTGACACTGCTGGATAAAAAACATACCCGATTTAATCTGGTTACCACTCCTACCCAGTAACTAGAATATGCATATACTTATTACATATGGATAGAAAACACCCTAAAGTTTCTAAAACTGTTTGAATGGTGTCTGTGAGTATAACAGAACTCAAATGGCAGGTCAAAACCTGAGAGATTCCTTTACAGGAAGTGGCCTGTCTGACCATTTCTTGAACTTCTTTTCCATCTCTATCTTTTACTAAGGATCTCTGCTCTAACGTGACACTTCCTACATCGTCCATAGGCGCTCAGAGCCCGGGAAAAAACAGAATGTCGTCATCCCAGCCCCAGGCTGAAACACATTATCGCCTTTCTCAAGTGGCCGATCAAGGGACTCTGGGCTTAGGCGCGTGACCCGACCGCCCCCGCCTTTGTGATTTTTTCCTCTGTTTGCCGAAAAGGAGATTCCCTGTCGGAATATTATCGCTTTTCTACGAGAAAAATGGCGTAAAAATTGATTTTAAACAGCGGTTGACATGCTTCGAAGTACGGTAATGGAATATTTAGAATTTTTTTGTCACGAATTGCGCCATGCGCGCGACCCTTCTTTACCATTTCGGATAGTGTCTGGAACGCACGAACAAAACGCCGCTATTCGGATATAACGATGGATTATTTTGGACCAAACCAACATTTGTTATTGAAGTAGCAGTCCTGGGAGTGCATTCTGACGAAGACAACAAAAGGTAATCAAACTTTTATAATAGTAAATATGATTATGGTGAGTGCTAAACTTGCCGGGTGTCTAAATAGCTAGCCCATTGATGCCTGGGCTATGTACTTAGAATATTGCAAAATGTGCTTTCACCAAAAAGCTATTTTAAAATCGGACATATCGAGTGCATAGAGGAGGTCTGTATCTATAATTCTTAAAATAATTGTTATGCTTTTTGTGAACGTTTATCGTGAGTAATTTAGTAAAATGTTAGCGAATTCCCCGGAAGTTTGCGGGGGGTATGCTAGTTCTGAACGTCACATGCTAATGTAAAAAGCTGGTTTTTGATATAAATATGAACTTGATTGAACAAAACATGCATGTATTGTATAACATAATGTCCTAGGGTTGTCATCTGATGAAGATCATCAAAGGTGAGTGCTGCATTTAGCTGTCTTCTGGGTTTTGGTGACATTATATGCTAGCTTGAAAAATGGGTGTCTGAATATTTCTGGCTTGGTACTCTGCTGACATAATCTAATGTTTTGCTTTCGTTGTAAAGCCTTTTTGAAATCGGACAGTGTGGTTAGATTAACGAGAGTCTTGTCTTTAAATAGCTGTAAAATAGTCATATGTTTGAGAAATTGAAGTAATAGGATTTTTAAGGTTTTGAAAATTGCGCCACAGGCTTCAAGTGGCTGTTACGTAGGTGGGACGAATTCGTCCCGCCTAGCCCATAGAGGTTATGTGACATTATATGCTAGCTTGAAAAATGGGTGTCTGATTATTTCTGGCTGGGTACTCTGCTGACATAATCTAATGTTTTGCTTTCATTGTAAAGCCTTTTTGAAATCGCAGTGTGGTTCGATTAACGAGAGTCTTGTCTTTAAAATGGTGTAAAATAGTCATATGTTTGAGAAATTGAAGTAATAGCATTTCTAAGGTATTTGAATAACGCACCACAGGATTCCACTGGCTGTTACGTAGGTGGGACGATTTCGTCCCACCGACCCTAGAGAAGTTAAAAGGGGTGTCCACATACTTTTGTATGTACAGTGTATGTGTGGTATCTTTTTGACAGCTTTTTTGTGATATCCAATTGGTAGTTACCGTGTTGTCCCAACGATGCACCCGTATGGACTCGGGAGAGGCGAAGGTCGGGAGTCATGCGTCCTCTGAAACCGCGTTGCTTCTTGACACACTGCTCACTTAACCTGTTGGGGCTAGGGGGCAGTATTTTCACGGCTGGATAAAAAAACGTACCCGATTTAATCTGGTTACTAATCCTACCCAGTAACTAGAATATGCATATACTTATTATATATGGATAGAAAACACCCTAAAGTTTCTAAAACTGTTTGAATGGTGTCTGTGAGTATAACAGAACTCATTTGGCAGGCAAAACCCTGAGACATTTTCTGACAGGAAGTGGATACCTGATGTGTTGAATGACCTTTAAGCCTATGCCATTGAAACACACAGGGGTTGATTAATGTTTTGGCACTTCCTATTGCTTCCACTAGATGTCACCAGCCTTTACAAAGTGTTTTGAGTCTTTCACTGTGAGATCTGACCGAACAAGAGCCATGGAACGGTGATGGCCGATTAGACTCTGGCGCGCGAGTTCATGTTGGGTACCCTCGTTCCAATACGTTATAAAAGAGAATGCATTCGTCCACCTTGAATATTATTTTGACATTTATTTGGTTTCAAATTTGCCGCTCTTGAAATGCACCTGCTGTTGATAGGGTGCACCACGGGTGGCACGCTAGCGTCCCACATAGCCCCAAGAAGTTAACCCAGAAGCCAGCCGTACCGATGTGTCGGAGGAAACACCGTACAAAAGCGTGACGGGACAAAGACTTCCCGGCCGGCCAAATCCTCCCCTAACCCGGATGATGCTAGGCCAAATGTGCACTGCCTCATAGGTCTCCCGGTCGCGGCTGGCTGTGACACAGCCTGGGAGCAAACCCGGTTCTGTAGTGACGCCTCAAGCACTGCACCACTCGGGAGCTACGTGTAGTATCTTAGGAAGCTTCTTAGATCGAGGACTCCGGACACGTTTTGTATTCATTAATAACTTAGACTAATCATTACAATCATTACTCAAACACCTTGAGTAGGCTACGTGAGCAAGGTAATATCAGAGACGGTAGAGAAAGCGAGACACCCCACTCAGTCATTACTTTTTCTAGTTGGGAGGGGTTGGTGGGGACAGTGGGCAGGGGACAATAAGTAAACAAGAGTCATTGGTCTCTCTATATAAATATACACTACTTTTTTGGTTGATACATGATTCCATGTGTGTTTTTCATAGCTTTGATGTCTTCACTATATTCTACAATGTAGAAAATAGTACAAATAAAGAAAAACCCTTGAATGAGTAGGTGTGTCCAAACTTTTGACTGGTACTGCAACAGGCACAACACCACTTGCTGTGGAGACCTCACAGGAGGTGGTTGTCCCAGACTGGTAGTCTCAGGGAGTTGAGCCTTGATGGTCTCAGGTTGTTTGTCCAACTGCAAATCCGGGGACGTTCCAGTTGTCTGTCCAGTTTATTCCAGCTTTGATCCAAGTCCAAGTCCGTGGGTGGATCTGGAAGTCGAGCTGGAATCTGATCCATGTGTCTCCTTAGTCTTTGTTCACGTCCAATGATCACAGTATGTGATACTGGTCCTGAGAAATCCTTGATTGTAGTTGGTATCCATAGTTTGTTTTGTGGACATCGTCTCCTGGTGAGAAACTTCTGAGTTTGTATTAGTTGTCATCATTCCACTTTTGTCTCCATTGCTTTTATTGTATTTTCACTTTCAGGTCTGGACTGAGGAGAACCATGGTTGACCTTAACCTTTTGACATGAATGTTTCTGCAGGTGAGAATCCAGTTCCAGCTTGAGGAGTGATCTTGTAGCTGAACAAGAACCTTGACAAATTTGTTTCAATGCTGTCCCCTTGCATCTTCCTCATCCCCTCCTTCAAGCTCTGAGTAGCACGCTCCGCTAATCCATTTGAAGATGGGTGGAAATGGGCTGACATTGCATGCTGAATTCCATTTTGCTTCATGAACTTTGCGAATTCAGTGCTTGTGAAACAAATAGTTGCTGCCCTGCGGCTTTCTCTTCTTTGAAACCTGGAGTGCTCAGAGCTGCTATCTTTTACTCTATGGCATGCAGTTGCACCCCTAGCCTGCAAGTCCAGTGCATTTCTATTATTCATGCTTCTCAAACTTGAGATTAGGCTCTGATAGCAAGCGTATTTGTATCCTGTCATCATTAATTTGCGATAATTTATTCCCATAGTTACAGTCCTGCGCTAGTTTTCTCTACTCAGCCAGATATTCCTCCACTGATTCAGTAGGTTTTCTTTTGCTCGAATCAAACTTACTATTTCACTGAGTTTCGGGTTGAAGTGATCTTTTAATTGATCAACTAGATTTTTGAATGACCTAGCTTATTTATGCTTCACAGGTTTCTCATTTAGCTGTATGTCTTTGCACCGACAACGCTTATGAGTGGATTTCTGTATAGCGGCATCAGGTATATTGTTAGCAGCAAATAAATGTTCCATCATTTCACAGTACTCCTCCCATTCCTGATTTTTTTGCATCAAATGTTGGTAGCAAGCCTATTGTTGCCAAAGCTATCTTTTCCTAATATCTCCCCCTCACACTGACAATAGTTTGTGCTACCAGAATCCAGGAAATGAATCATTCAATCAGTCTGTTCTTCCGTCCATTCAACGTTCACATAGTAACGTAGTAATCCTCTGAGGAAGACGTCAGCTTGACGTTGAAACACCAGTCGCCTGTCCGCATCCTGTACAATGGATTAAAATGAGCTAAAAGAAACCAATCTCTGCTTTTTTGATTGCTCCAACTCCTTTTTACCTCGAATTAGACCTTTTGGAAGTTTTTCTTGGTAAAACCCTTCTCATGATTTCTTGTCATTGTTGTTCAGCACCCCTCCTTTCTCTTGTTTGCTGAAGCGCGATGGCCCACCTGAACTCAATGTTGTAATTCTCATCGCCAAATATACATCAAATCAAATGTATTTATATAGCCCTTCTTACATCAGCTGATATCTCAAAGTGCTGTACAGAAACCCAGCCTAAAACCCCAAACAGCAAGCAATGCAGGTGTAGAAGCACGGCGGCTAGGAAAAACTCCCTAGAAAGGCCAAAACCTAGGAAGAAACCTAGAGAGGAACCAGGCTATGAGGGGTGGCCAGTCCTCTTCTGGCTGTGCCGGGTGGAGATTATAACAGAACATGGCCAAGATGTTCAAATGTTCATAAATGACCAGCATGGTCAAATAATAATAATCACAGTAGTTGTCGAGGGTGCAACAAGAGTAAATGTCAGTTGGCTTTTCATAGCCGATCATTGAGAGTATCTCTACCGCTCCAGCTGTCTCTAGAGAGTTGAAAACTGCAGGTCTGGGACAGGTAGCACGTCCGGTGAACAGGTCATGATTCCATAGCTGGAGGCAGAACAGTTGAAACTGGAGCAGCAGCACGGCCAGGTGGACTGGGGACAGCAAGGAGTCATCATGCCAGGTAGTCCTGAGGCAAGGTCCTAGGGCTCAGGTCCTCCGAGAGAGAGAAAGAAAGAAAGAGAGAAAAATAATTAGAGAGAGCATACTTAAATTCACACAGGACACCGGATAAGACAGGAGAAATACTCCAGATAGAACAAATTGACCCTAGCCCCACGACACATAAACTACTGCAGCATAAATACAGGAGGCTGAGACAGGAGGGGTCAGGAGACACTGTGGCCCCATCCGATGAAACCTCCAGACAGGGCCAAACAGACAGGATATAACCCCCCCACTTTAGCAAAGCACAGCCCCCACACCACTAGAGGGATATCTTCACCCACCAATTTACCATCCTGAGACAAGGCCGAGTATAGCCCACAAAGATCTCCGCCACGGCACAACCCAAGGGGGGGCGCAAAACCAGACAGGAAGACCATGTCAGTGACTCAACCCACATGATAAAGTTCATATTTATATCCAAAAACAGCATTTTACATTGGCGCGTGATGTTCAGAAAATATTTTGCCTCCAATACTACCGGTGAATCAGCACAACAATTTACAAAAATACTCATCATAAACGTTGATAAAATATTAAACTGTTATTCAAAGAATTTTAGATAACCATCTCCTTTATGCAACCTCTGTGACAGATTTCAAAAAAGCTTCACGGGGAAAGCACACTTTGCAATAATCTGAGTACGGCGCTCAGAAACATACACTAGGCAATACAAATACCCACTATTTTGGAGTCATCTAAAATCATAAATAGCATTCTAAGTATTCACTTACCTTTGATGATCTTCATCAGAAGGCACTTCCAGGAATCCCAAGTCCACAATAAATGTTGTTTAATTAAATTAAAAAGTAAAAACCGTTTTGTTTGATAAAGTCCATAATTTATGTCCAAATACCTCCTTGTTGTTTGCTCGTTCAGTAAGCTACTCCAAATGTAGGAAGCGCGCCCAAAAGTTCACGACGAAAAGTTTAATAAAAGTTATATTTACGTTGATTGAAACATGTCAAACGTTGTATAGCATCAATCTTTAGGGTCTTTTTAACATAAAACTTCAATAATATTCCAACCGGACGATTCCAATGTCTTGAAAAACGTTTTGGAACACAGCTACCTCATCACGTGAAAGCGCGCCAATGAACTCATGTCCTTTCCTGAGTCACCAACTTCCCGGCCTTCTTGTTCGCTCTCTGTTCACTGCAAAAAACTGAAACTAGGTTCTAAAGACTGTTGACATCTAGTGGAAGCCTTAGGAAGTGCAAAATGAACCCTAAGTCACTGTGTGTTGGATAGGCAATGACTTGAAAGGACTACAAGCACCATATTTCCCACTTCCTGGTTAGATTCTTCTAAGGTTTTAGCCTGCCATATGAGTTCTGTTATACTCACAGACATCATTCAAACAGTTTTAGAAACTTCAGAGTGTTTTCTATCCAAATCTACTAAATCTAAATCTATAATATGCATATTCTAGTTCCTGGGCCCGAGTAGTAGGCCGTTTAATTTGGGTACGTTTTTCATCCAGCCGTGAAAATACTGCCCCCTAGCCTAGAGAAGTTAATGGGGAGAACCGGTTGAAAGTTTCTGTCGGCTGAATGAGCGACAACGGTTGAGCAGTCCTACAGCATTTCCCTCCAGAAGCCATGAGAAAGTTGTCCGGCTGCGGGGACCGTGCGAGGGGATTTATACTAACGTTACTATCTGTACTTACTGGTGGCACAGATGCTGTTTCATTCTTTCCTACACTGAAATTACCCTTGCCTAACGATTGCGTCTGAAGCTGAGCTTGCAGCACAGCTATCTTCACAGTAAGGCGATCGTTCTCCTGTATATTGAGTACAACGACTGCAATTAGAAGGCATCATGTTAATGTTACTACTTAGCTTCGGCTGTTGGAAATCCTGACAAACCATGTCCAGATAAAGCGTCCGGAGTGAAAAAGTTGAATGAAAAAAGTTGAGTGAGGGTAAAAACTAAAAATATAAATGGTAATTAAAAAGTAAAAACCGTAAAGTTGTCAGGTAGCAAAGTAAGGTTTGCAACAAAACGCCCAGCAGCACGTAAACAAGTCTGCATGTGGAGGAGTGGAAGACTGTGATCCGTCACTTCCTCTGGTCAGTGACATACAAAAAAATGCTGAGTCAATAATGACACAATTTGGGTCATTTCTGTTGTGTTACTCGAATGAACCAACGATTTGGGTTACTTGATTTACCCAAAAAGGTGCTTATTTTGATCCAGCAGTGGATTGCTTTTTACTCTTTTGCTGGGTTATTGTTATTCATGTATTTTTGACCCAGCAGTGGGTCAAAAACTTACTTTAATTCTGGGTAATATTGTTCTTGATTTAGCCAGCTGGGGGTAATTTATATAATCAAAATGTTTATTATTCATTTGTGTGTTGTTTATTTGTTTATCTATTGCATGACTTAACTTGTAGCTGAAATCAGTTGCTGAAATTAAACTTTTTGTATTTCATATACAATTTGTCACGATTGGCCATATGTAATTTTAATGGACAATTCCACCACTTTTCAACCTCATATTCATTATCTCCAGCACCATACCAGTGTCTACGTATGGAAAATGTGTGGTTTTATGATCTGTGGTTAATAAGATAAGAAGAAAAATCCTAAAAATGCTTCTCTGTTTCATCACAGGGTAGGATTAAAAGTACGAAAAACAGTGACAAATAATTAAAGCTGAGGAATGGGACTGAAGAAAAGTAACCTCTTTACCCTCTACTCTCCCAACCAGGTATCAATTTTCAACATGAATTTATGTAAAACAACAACAACTAAACATAATGTTGTCTGCTCCAGAGCCTGCCCATTCATGATGGTGAATGCAAGGGAGTAGAGGCGATTGTCCCCAAGAGTCAGAACGAAGTGGGGATTAGATTTGAGAATATGATTTTATAATCAAATTCTCTCTCAGATAAATAGCTAATGTTAGCTAAGTAGCTAGCTAGCTAATGCTCGAGCTAGCATGTATGGGGTTGTTTGCTAGCTAGCTTGCTAGCTAACGTTAACTAAAATTGTCAATGACTGAAATAATATGTACAGTAATTATGATAGCTAGGTCTATTTAACCTGATTGGATAATTACTAACGTTGGCTTTTTACTCAAAGTTTTCGGTCAGCCACAATACCTTGCCCATTTGTCAGTCGAAAGGTAATTCCACTCAGCGCCAGTGCTGGCTTCACTGGTAAACTTGTTACCAATGCTTGCTACAGCTGCAACAGTCCTCATTCACGAGCTTGCCAGATCCCTTTGATCTTCTGGATATCTCAAAAACCCAACATCAATAACCAGTAACAACATCCCAACCTTGCTCTTTTTAAAGAAAACAACCCAACTAAGTGACCCAATGCCTGCAACCTGGGAAATGGGTAATCCCCATACAAAATGAATGATTTCAACTATTTCTATGAGGATATGGAATTATTACGTAATTATTGTCACACGTAGTTTATAGATCATGAGAAATGTGCGACACAATAGCAGACATGCACAAAGATGGCACACTTACATTTTTAAGTAATTTCATGCTATATCACTCCTCCACACACTTACCAGAATGCATTGTTTGTTAGTCCAACATAGGTTGCTCTCTATTCTCATTTCAGTGTTTGTGCGGTATGTACAGTGGGGGGAAAAAGTATTTGATCCCCTGCTGATTTTGTACGTTTGCCCACTGACAAAGAAAGGATCAGTCTATACATTTAATGGTAGGTATATTTGAACAGTGAGAGACAGAATCAACAAAAATATCCAGAAAAACGCATGTCAAAAATGTTATAAATTGATTTGCATTTTAATGAGGGAAATAAGTATTTGACCCCCTCTCAATCAGAAAGATTTCTGGCTCCCAGGTGTCTTTTATACAGGTAACGAGCTGAGATTAGGAGCACACTCTTAAAGGGAGTGCTCCTAATCTCAGTTTGTTACCTGTAAAAAAGACACCTGTCCACAGAAGCAATCAATCAATCAGATTCCAAACTCTCCACCATGGCCAAGACCAAAGAGCTCTCCAAGGATGTCAAGGACAAGATTGTAGACCTACACAAGGCTGGAATGGGCTACAAGACCATCGCCAAGCAGCTTGGTGAGAAGGTGACAACATTTGGTGCGATTATTCGCAAACGGTAGAAACACAAATGAACTGTCAATATCCCTCAGCCTGGGGCTCCATGCAAGATCTCACCTCATGGAGTTGCAATGATCATGAGAATGGTGAGGAATCAGCCCAGAATTACATGGGAGGATCTTGTCAATGATCTCAAGGCAGCTGGGACCATAGTCACCAAGAAAACAATTGGTAACACACTGCACCGTGAAGGACGGAAATCCTGCAGTGCCCACAAGGTCCCGCTGCTCAAGAATACATATACATGCCCGTCTGAAGTTTGCCAATGAACATCTGAATGACTCAGAGGACAACTGGTCAAAGTGTTGTGGTCAGATGAGACCAAAATGGAGCTCTTTGACATCAACTCAACTCGCCGTGTTTGGAGGAGGAGGAATGCTGCCTATGACCCCAAGAACACCATCTCCACCGTCAAACATGGAGGTGGAAACATTATGCTTTGGGGGTGTTTTTCTGCTAAGGGGACAGGACAACTTCACCGCATCAAAGGGACGATGGACGGGGCCATGTACCGTCCAATCTTGGGTGAGAACCTCCTTCCCTCAGCCAGGGCATTGAAAATGGGTCGTGGATGGGTATTCCAGCATGACAATGACCCAAAACACATGGCCAAGGCAACAAAGGAGTGGCTCAAGAAGAAGCACATTAAGGTCCTGGAGTGGCCTAGCCAGTCTCCAGACCTTAATCCCATAGAAAATCCGTGGAGGGAGCTGAAGGTTCGAGTTGCCAAACGTCAGCCTCGAAACCTTAATGACTTGGAGAAGATCTGCAAAGAGGAGTGGGACAAAATCCCTCCTGAGATGTGTGCAAACCTGGTGGCCAACTACAAGAAACGCCTGACCTCTGTGATTGCCAACAAGGGTTTTGCCACCAAGTACTAAGTTATGTTTTGCAGAGGGATCAAATACTTATTTCCCTCATTAAAATGCAAATCAATTTATAACATTTTTGACATGCGTTTTTCTGGATTTTTTTGTTGTTATTCTGTCTCTCACTGTTCAAATAAACCTACTATTAAAATTATAGACGGATCATTTCTTTGTAAGTGGGGAACCGTACAAAATCAGCAGGGGATCAAATACTTTTTTCCCCCACTGTATGTTTCAAACTCTTGAACCCAGACGCCAACATTAACCTGTTGGGGCTAGGGGGCAGTATTTGCATGGCCGGATAAAAAAAAAACGTACCAGATTTAAACTGGTTACTACTCTTGCCCAGAAACGAGAATATGCACTCCACACTGCCCTTTCCCACCTGGACCTATGTGACAATGCTGTTCATTGACTACAGATCAGAATTCAACAACATAGTGCCCATGAAGCTCATCACTAAGCTAAGGACCCTGGGACTAAACACCTTTCTCTGCAACTGGATCCTGTACTTCCTGACGGGCCGATCCCAGGTGGTAAGGGTAGGCAACAACAGGTCTGCCACGCTGATCCTCAACACTGGGGCCATTCAGGGGTGTGCACTTAGTCCCCTCCTGTACTCCCTGTTCACCCATGACTGTATGGCCAGGCATGACTCCAACACCATCACTAAGTTTGCTGACGACACAACAGTGGTAGGCCTGATCGCCGACGAAGATGAGCCCGCCTATATGGAGGATCTCAGAGAGCTGGCAGTGTGGTGCCAGAACAACAACCTCTCCCTCAATGTGAGCAAGATAAAGGAGCAGATTGTGGACTACAGAAAAAGGCAGGCCGAACAGGCCCCCATTATCATTGACGGGGCTGTTGTGGAGCGGGTCGAGAGTTTCAAGTTCCTTGGTGTCCACATCAACGAACTATCATGGTCCAAACACACCAAGAAAGTCGTTAACTTCTTTGGGATAGGGGGCAGTATTTTCACGGCCGGATAAAAAACGTACCCGATTTAATCTGGTTACTACTCCTGCCCAGAAACTAGAATATGCATATAATTAGTAGATTTGGATAGAAAACACGCTAAAGTTTCTAAAACTGTTTGAATGGTGTCTGTGAGTATAACAGAACTCATATGGCAGGCCAAAACCTGAGAAGATTCCATACAGGAAGTGCCCTGTCTGACAATTTGTTCTCCTTCTGTGGCATCTCTATTGAAAATACAGCATCTCTGCTGTAACGTGACATTTTCTAAGGCTTTCATTGGCTCTCAGAAGGCACCAGAAAGTGTAATGGGGTGTCTGCAGTCTCTGGGCGAAGTACAGCAGCTCTGTTTGTGAGTGGTCAGGCTGGGAACAGTGACACTGGAGAAGCAGAATTCTCAATTTTTTTCTTTCAGCCTTTGAATAAATACAACGTCGCCTGGTTGGAATATTATCGCTATTTTACGAGAAAAATAGCATAAAAATTGATTTTAAACAGCGTTTGACATGCTTCGAAGTACGGTAATGGAATATTTTGACATTTTTTGTCACGAAATACGCTTCCGCGTCACCCTTCGCATACTGACCTGAACGCACGAACAAAACGGAGGTATTTGAATATAACTATGGATTATTTGGAACCAAAACAACATTTTTTTGTTGAAGTAGAAGTCCTGGGAGTGCATTCTGACGAAGAACAGCAAAGGTAGTCCAATTTTTCAAATATTAAATCTGAGTTTGCTGAGGGCCAAACTTGGTGGGTGTCAAATTAGCTAGCCGTGATGGCCGGGCTATGTACTCAGAATATTGCAAGATGTGCTTTCACCGAAAGCTATTTTAAAATCTGACACCGCGATTGCATAAAGGAATTCTGTATCTATAATTCTTAAAATAATTGTTATGTATTTTGTGAACGTTATTCATGAGTAATTTAGTAAATTCACCGGAAGTTTGCGGTAGGTATGCTAGTTCTGAACATCACATGCTAATGTAAAAAGCAGTTTTTTTATATAAATATGAACTTGGGACGCAAACGTCCCACCTTGCCCAGGGAGGCTAACCTAATGCAACATAATACAGCAACCTTAACCACCATTAACCTAAGACATTTTCATGACAGATGACATGATATGAGCTCTGAAAAATGGAAGATTGAGTTTGATCAATCATAACATATCAAGGGGTGGAACAAACTCAGCTAAGGTAACATCTCTGTCATTGTCTCCCTCCTTCTCACTGTTTTTCATAGATTAAGCACAGAGCAACCATGGGCTAAAAGGGATATTAGCAACTTGAGAATGTAATTAAAAGTTGGGTGGCTTTCCTCCGATGGTTTGCTCCACAGAGTGACAGCTAGACTGATTCGGCAATTAAGGCTTTAGTTTACACACTTTCCATACTTTTCACTCTTAACTCTTGCAGCTGCTTTGAGACCTGTGGTACTTGACTTGGAAGGCTTTGAAATTATCACAGACCTTTTCAGAGGCAGAACAGAAAAAAACATTTAAATGACGAAGTGGGTCAACTTCATGCATCTTATGTTTTGTGTAATCACCCACCACAGCCAAACCTTCCTGACATCTCCAGCTGGCAAGAAGAGGTGCACATTCCACAAACTACCCAGCAAACCCAGCTCCCGAGTGGCACAGTGGCATCTCAGTGCTATAGGCGTCACTACAGACCCTGATTCGATTCCAGGCTGTATCACAACTGCCTGAGATTGGGAGTCCCATAGTGCGGTGCACAATTGGTCTGACATCGTCCAGGTTTGGCTGGGGTAGGCCGTCATTGTAAATAAGAATTTGTTCTTAACTGACTTGCCTAATTAAATAAACTTTAAAATAAAAAAATAATTGTTCTGTGAATGTCCCCAGAAGATTTAATTAAGCTGTGGGAAAGGTTTTGGCAATTCTTACATAGAAACTAAATTGGGAGGAAGCATGTTTGAAATACATTTCACATTTGTATCACAAACAATTTTGGGGGAAAATCATGATGAAAGTGGCCATTTTAGGCCCTTTTTAGACCTGTACATGCCTCCTAATAGACCCTATGATCTGTGAACCGTATATGATACAGACAACATCTTGGTGTCATATATTATATTGGAGATTATTTGGAGATTCTGAAATACACATTTTCAAATGAACTAATTCAACATAAAAAATATGAATAACTAAATACTACCATTTTAGATTTGGCTAATTATTAGACATATTGTTTGTAGTAATATACTCTTCAAACACATCACATTTTCAGGGTGGGCACTCTGGTACTTTTTATTTGACCTTTATTTAACTAGGCAATTCAGTTAAGAACAAATTCTTAATTTCAATGACGGCCTAGGAACAGTGGGTTAACTGCCTTGTTCAGGGGCAGAACGACAGATTTGTACCTTGTCAGCTCGGGGATTGGATCTTGCAACCTTTCGGTTACTAGTCCAACACTCTAACCACTAGGCTACCTAGAAACTGACATTATAGATTATTAAAACCAATACACGCACCGGTGCATCAATCTAAGTAACATTGTTTAAGAGATATCTAAGGGGGCGACTGTTACGAACACGATGGTGGTCTCAGTTTTGCACTACGACCCCCACAAGTGTCAGGGGACTCGTGTGAGGTCAGTACCGTCGATGTGCCAACTTCTGTTGATAGTGTCCGAACCATTTGGGCTACAAACTAAGGATTCTGATGCCACGAGTGTGCAAAGCTGTCATCAAGGCAGAATATCAGCCAACAAGCAGCCAATAAGTGCTCAGCATATGTGGGAACTCCTTCAAGATTGTTGGAAAAGCATTCCAGGTGAAGCTGGTTGAGAGAATGCCAAGAGTGTGCAAAGCTGTCAAGGCAAAGGGTGGCAACTTTGAATAATCTAAAATCTAAAATATGTTTTGATTTATTTAACATTTGTTTGGTTAATACATAATTCCATATGTGTTATATTATAGTTTTGATGTCTTCACTATTATTCTACAATGTAGAAAATAGTAAAAATAAATAAAACCCTTAAATGAGTATATGTGTGAAATCTTTTGACTGATACTATATATTTCAGATTCAAGACATACTCTAGATTTTAGAGCACGCTGTATGGAATATAGTGACACCAATATGTTGTCTGTATCATGTACTGTTTACAGATCCTAAGGTCTAAAAAGGGCCTAAAATGTCCAGTTTCATCATGATTTTCAAAACAAAATTTGCAATACAAATGTATAAAGCATTTCAAACATCCTTACTCTAAATAAAGTTTATATGTGAGAATTGCCGGAACAATCTGAGATACACAAAAATATTTTCCACTCCTGTTGTCATGGTATAGCCCTATTAGGATGGGAAAAACATTCATATGATCTATCCAGAATGTTAAAAGAACATACGTTTTATGTCCTTTTAAAGTTCCCAACTCTTTTCACTATGTTGTTAGAGCAATGTGGGGAAATTACAAGAGATAGGTTCCAAAAACACAAAATAAGTGTAGTTGTGCTGACATTACTAAAATGTTTGTATTAGGGTGCACAAAACATTCCCCTAATGTTGCAAAAATGTTCACAAAACACATTTTTTTCTGTTCTTTATAAGTTTCCAAAACATGTCATTGGGATTGTGGGAACAGCGCGGGAACATTATAAGATCTACTGTAAGTTCCTAAAACACAAAATAAGGTATGTCCAGTTGTGATGACATTCTTACAATGCACAAAACATTCCTCAATGTTCTTAGAATGTTATTTCTCAATGTTCTTAGACTGTTATTTCCATGTTCCTACACTGTGTGTTATTCCAGGAATGAATCCACTGCACCACTGGGATAGGACTAAGACAAATATAAAGCTGTTCACATCTTTACTTTGACTTTCTGGCTGTGGTCTTTGTTGTTGCAAAGTGAGGATGACTAAATCAAGAAAAATAAGTAGCCTCTACTATTTCTTAATCTACCAATCGTCTTTATATACAGTAGAGTTGTGTTGATTTTACTGATATATTCCCTACGAACTTAATTTCAGAAATCCTGTTAACGGTCCGATGCAGCCAGTTTTATCTCAATATCAACTATCTTTCTGTAACGGCTGTCTTCGTCGTCAGATGAAACAGAGAAGTCATCGTCAGAAAAGGTGGACCAATACGCAGCGGAGGATGTGTTCATCATTAGTGTTTTAATAGAACAACGTGAACACTATACAAAAACAAGAAAACTGACAGCCAACAGTCGTGTCAGGTGCAAACTCTAACAGAAACAATTACCCACAAAACCCAAAGGAAAAACATGCTCCTTATGTGTGACTCCCAATCAGCAACAACGAGCTTCAGCTGTGCCTGATTGGGAGCAACACACGGCCCAAAACAAAGAAATATACTGCTCAAAAAAATAAAGGGAACACTTAAACAACACATCCTAGATCTGAATGAATGAAATAATCTTATTAAATACTTTTTTCTTTACATAGTTGAATGTGCTGACAACAAAATCACACAAAAATAATCAATGGAAATCCAATTTATCAACCCATGAAGGTCTGGATTTGGAGTCACACTCAAAATTAAAGTGGAAAACCACACTATAGGCTGATCCAACTTTGATGTAATGTCCTTAAAACAAGTCAAAATGAGGCTCAGTAGTGTGTGTGTGTGGCCTCCACGTGCCTGTATGACCTCCCTACAATGCCTGGGCATGCACCTGATGAGGTGGCGGATGGTCTCCTGAGGGATCTCCTCCCAGACCTGGACTAAAGCATCCGCCAACTCCTGGACAGTCTGTGGTGCAACGTGGCGTTGGTGGATGGAGCGAGACATGATGTCCCAGATGTGCTCAATTGGATTCAGATCTGGGGAAGGGGCGGGCCAGTCCATAGCATCAATGCCTTCCTCTTGCAGGAACTGCTGACACACTCCAGCCACATGAGGTCTAGCATTGTCTTGCATTAGGAGGAACCCAGGGCCAACGGCACCAGCATATGGTCTCACAAGGGGTCTGAGGATCTCATCTCGGTACCTAATGGCAGTCAGGCTACCTCTGGCGAGCACATGGAGGGCTGTGCGGCCCCCCAAAGAAATGCCACCCCACACCATGACTGACCCACCGCCAAACCGGTCATGCTGGAGGATGTTGCAGGCAGCAGAACGTTCTCCACGGCGTCTCCAGACTCTGTCACGTCTGTCACATGTGCTCAGTGTGAACCTGCTTTCATCTGTGAAGAGCACAGGGCGCCAGTGGCGAATTTGCCAATCTTGGTGTTCTCTGGCAAATGCCAAACGTCCTGCACGGTGTTGGGCTGCAAGCACAACCCCCACCTGTGGACGTCGGGCCCTCATACCACCCTCATGGAGTCTGTTTCTGACTGTTTAAGCAGACACATGCACATTTGTGGCCTGCTGGAGGTCATTTTGCAGGGCTCTGGCAGTGCTTCTCCTGCTCCTCCTTGCACAAAGGCGGAGGTAGCGGTCCTGCTGCTGGGTTGTTGCCCTCCTACGGCCTCCTCCACGTCTCCTGATGTACTGGCCTGTCTCCTGGTAGCGCCTCCATGCTCTGGACACTACGCTGACAGACACAGCAAACCTTCTTGCCACAGCTCGCATTGATGTGCCATCCTGGATGAGCTGCACTACCTGAGCCACTTGTGTGGGTTGTAGACTCCGTCTCATGCTACCACTAGAGTGAAAGCACCGCCAGCATTCAAAAGTGACCAAAACATCAGCCAGGAAGCATAGGAACTGAGAAGTGGTATGTGGTCCCCACCTGCCGAACCACTCCTTTATTGGGGGTGTCTTGCTAATTGCCTATAATTTCCACCTGTTGTCTATTCTATTTGCACAACAGCATGTGAAATTTATTGTCAATCAGTGTTGCTTCCTAAGTGGACAGTTTGATTTCACAGAAGTGTGATTGACTTGGAGTTACATTGTGTTGTTTAAGTGTTCCCTTTATTTTTTTGAGCAGTGTACAAAAACATAGAAAAAGGAACATAGAACGCCCACCCAATGTAACACCCTGGCCTAACCAAAATAAAGAACAAAAACCCCTCTCTATGGCCAGGGCGTTACGCTTTCTTATTGGTCTATTAACTAATTTACCACCTGGCGATGTCACCAGGCAGGCCAAAACTCCATCCCAGCATAACAGGCTGAAATTTCAGGTTGTCTATTCAAACAGCTTTTACACTAAAATGGCATTATCATAAATTTCACCATTTCACAGTATTATGCCACCCTCATATTGTGGAAATATACACTCAGGAACCAGGATTCGTTGGACTAGAAGACGTTTTTTCGCTCCTCAATTGTCCAGGATAGGTGATTGCGTGCCCACTGGAGCTGCTTCTTCTTGTTTTTAGCTGATACGAGTGGAACCCGGTGTGGTCGTCTGCTGCAATTGCTCATCCGTGACAAGGACTACCGTGTTTTGCGTTCCGAGATGCCATTCTGCACACCACTGTTGGACTGCTCCGTTATATGCTTGTTTGTGGCCCACCTGTTAGCTTGCACGATTCTTGTCATTCTCCTTTGACCTCACTCACCAACAAACTGTTTTTGCCCACAGGACTGCTGCTGACTGGGTGTTTTTTGTTTGTTGCACCATTCTTGGTAAACCCTAGACACTGTCTTGCGTGAAAAGCCCAGGATGGTGGCTTTTTCTGAGATACTGGAAGTGGCGTGACTGGCACCGATGATTATACAACGCTCAAAGATGCTTAGGTCACTCGTTCAATCCAACGTTAACTGCCTTTATATTACAAGCCACGGACAGTTTGTGACAGCGTGAAATAAATTCTTGCAGCAACAGGAATATATTCATTATTATGTGGACTATAATTAAGGGACATTTTTGTAGGGGTTGATACATTTTTCGTAAGGGAAAATGAAGTCTGAAATTTCAAAGTGGAAATTACAACTTCAGAAGCCTTTTTAAACCTTAAATAAAATTGAAGTTTTCCATTTCCTGCCGTGCTGGATAGTTCTCCAGCAACAGGGTGATAAAATTAAGATCCGTCACATCTTTAACTTTATAAGTCTCACAGGAATGTTTCTTGTTTGTTGTTGTAGGTGTAAGTAGTAATATCTCCATCAACATTAGCTGAATATTCCAGGAATGTTTTTCGGAACGACTTCTACTGCTCCAACATTTTATTGCTGAAGTATGTTCAGGAAATGTTATTGGAACATTCATGTCGTAAAATCACACTACAACTATACACTGAGTGTACAAAATACTGACCAGGTGAATCCAGATGACAGCTATCATCCATTATTGATGTCACTTGTTAAATCCAATTCAATCAGTGTAGATGAAGGGGAGGAGACAGGTTTAAGAAGGATTTTTAAGCTTTGAGACAATTGAGACATGTATTGTGTGTGTGCCATTCAGAGGGTGAATGGGCAAGACAATGTATTTAAGTGCCTTTGAACAGGGTACGATAGTAGGTGCCAGCCACACCGGTTTGTGTCAAGAACTGCAATGCTGCTGGGTTTTTCATGCACAATAGTTTCCCGTGTGTATCAAGAATGGTCCACCACCGAAAGGACATCCAGCCAACTTGACACAACTGTTGGAAGCATTGGAGTCAACATGGGCCAGCATCCCTGTGGAACACTTTTAACACCTTGTAGAGTCCATACCTTGATTAATTGAAGCTGTTCTGAGGGTAAAGGGGGAGGGGGTGGGGGGTGCAATATTAGGAAAGTGTTATTAATGTTTTGTACACTCAGTGTAATGATAGTCTTGTGGGAATGTTCCCTGCATTTTGTTTTGGATGATGTCTCCATGAACATCAGCAGAATGTTCCTGTAATGTTTTCTCAGAACAAATGTCATTAAATTAGGGAATGTAATAACGTTACACTAAAACTTTAAGACCATTTTAGGAATATTCTCTGCTTGTTGTTATGGGTGTTTGAATAACATATCCATCAACATTAGTAGAACGTTCCTGCAATGTTTCTTCAGAATCATTTCTATTGCGCCCACATTTTGTTTGCGGCACTATGTTGTAAGAACATTAATGGAACATTGTGATATTACATTCACTAGCAACCTCATGAGAACCTTAGGGGTATGTTATGTGGTAGTTTTACAGATGTTGTGAACAACATTTTAGTGGGAAAAAAATCCAAGGATATTTCATTTAAACATTTTCTTAGAAAAAATATTTGTTGATCAAATACATTCTTTGAATATTTTTGGAGGACGTTGTCCAGGGAAAGTTCTCAGGTTGCTTGGTATTCTTTGTCACCTGCAATTATTGAACTTTTTATGATTTCTCCTTAATAAAATATTCCTTTCTTTTTTCTAAAAGTTACAAATAATTTTAAGTAGGGATATTGAAACATACAAGTTTAAAGGTCTGAAACAGTACCTACAAATAACTAGCCATTTTAGAGATCATTATCAGCAAGTAAAGCTGTATTATCAGCATGTTTTAATGATACAACACCTGGCCTGTCAGGTGAGAAGGAACCTCTGCCAACTAGAATGGTTCTCTATCAACTGAGCAATGAAGGCAGAGTTATGAGAAAAGTCTGAACATGTATTCAACAAGACATGTACATTTTACTCCAGAATGAACTCCAACTTCACATAACTATCCTAGTAGGCTGTCACGTCCTGGCCAGTATAAAGGTTAATTAGTGTTGTAGTTTGGTCAGGACGTGGCAGAGGGTATTTGTTTTATGTGGTTCAGGGTGGTGTGTTTTGTAAAAAGGGTGTTTGATTTAGTAATTCCGGGTTTTGGTTTATGTTTAGGTATTTCTATGTGGAGTCTAGTGAGTGTATGTCTATGTATGATTAATTGGGGTTGGGACTCTCAGTTGAAGGCAGGTGTTGTCTATCTGCCTTTGATTGAGAGTCCCATATAGTAGGGTGTGTTTGTGTTTGCTTTTGTGGGTGATTATTCTGTGTTTAGCCTTGTGCCTTACCAGACTGGATTTTGTCGATCGTTCGTTCTTTGTTATTTTGGTGTTCATTTTGTATTTATTAAAAAGCAAGATGAGCATACACATACCTGCTGCGTTTTGGTCCTCCATTTCCATTTCCAACGACAACCTTGACAGTAGGCACCATTCAGATTTCAATTGTCAAATGTCAATTTCCATATTTTCAATGAGGCACATCTACAGTAACTTCACTTTCTGCTTGTTGTTTTCTCCACCTGTCACAGAGCAAACAATTCAGAGTTATGAGAAAAGAAACATGTTATATAACATATAAGACACCTCTGTTTTGGAAGAACAAAACACCTGAGGAATGGGCCTGAAGAAAGGTAACCACTCTTAAACTCATAGCTATCGATGCAAGGACTGACCATCCAACATATCAAAATGATAGTTTTAAGCATATTTTGAGGCTATACAGTGTTTGTTTACAAACAAACAAGCTTATATTTGGGGATCTGATGGGGTATGGCAGTTGAACTAAGCTCATTAGGCATTTATAAGTTATATTCTCAACAATCATTGAGAGTATATCCAAAAATAGATGTAGCAACTGCGGATTGCCATTCAATTAGGCATATCTGCTTTCTTTTTTCGCTTGTTCTTTTCTCCCCCAGTCACTGTCTTCTGAAAGAGAACACTGTATGACCTCAACACAGTGTTTTGAGGATCAAAGATGATGACCAAAGGCGAGAAAATAGCCCTATGACCATCCAACAGGGAAGTGGTCAGACACAAACTCCTCATTTGGAGTTGAGAGCCAGAGTGAAAAACACTGCCATCTTGGTATGTCTCAATGTGAAGATGAAAAGTTGTTTTCCTTCTGCAAAATTTGCTTATGCACATCAAATCTCTGAAATGGTAAGACCTTTTCAGAGGCTGTTAGCATTTGAAGAAAGTACCTATTATGCAATGTGTTTATGCTCAGGGTGCTTCTCCCCTTAGCCTCAGAGTTTTCATTAGCTAGATCGAAGGCTGTCAGAGAAGGAGAGATGTGAGGGCCCGAACAGTAGAGCCTTCTCAATGTGCAACCGTCGCTACTCCATGGCCGGGAGCAGATGTTTTCAGATGAAAACAGAGATGATATTTCCACCATCATGTTTCCGTGATGTGTTTGGGGCAACCAAGGATCTGACACGTTAGGACCATGGCCTTACATTAACTTTTTCTCCTCCTTTTAACTTGTACAATGTGTGTTTCTGTGGTATGCCATACAAGCCAATGTAAGTGTCACATTCTCAATGTTAACCTCCAAAGTTAAATCCAATATGTAAAAGCATATCAAAGTTTTAGGCTGTTTCAAAGAGAGGGGATATTCACACAGAAGTCTGTACTCATTAACATATTTAATTAAAGAAATTAAATCCATATGGATACGAAATAAAACACAGAACTAAAGGCAAAATTATAAAATGTTCAGTATCATGACTTTTAACCCAGTACCTTCTCGCTCTCAGTGTACTTTGCATACATATATGATTCTGATGATTCACACAATAGCGGCCTCGTTTTCACTAAGGTCAGAAGCAATTAGCCTTTTACACAACACATTCACATTTATACAGTCTTAAAGCCTCTTTGTTCCCACAGGCATGCTCATGTGATCCACACATTCACAGTTAAGCCAAAGTTGAACCCTTATATATCAGTACGGCAGCAGAGGTTTCTTGTCCATTTAATTGTGTTGTTTCAAATCCCCCCAAAAATTGCAAGGGGCTCTGTTCCCCTTTGATCTTACATCAGACGATTTGCATAGAGAAGGGTTTATCAAGCAATATTCCTTGGTAGCAGTCTGCTGTGTTCTGATGTCTGTTCTGATGTCTGTGTTCTACCTTCAGATGTTTGGGCTAAAGACATTCACAATTTGGACCATTTCACTCAGTGCAAGCCATTCTTCGCATTGTTACTGCTGGCAGTTTAGCCAGCCTTATTTCTGAAGTCCATGGAGAAGAGACATTCATGGCATTTTCTATTAGTCAATGTCTTTGTCTTCATTATCTTATTAAACCTGTTTGTGTTGTGCTCTGATTTTGTTCCAATGTTCAATACCACACAGTTCTCATTGACTAGTTGGATATTAATTTCCCAGTGACTATCACGACTCAGGATATGACCCAGATGTACACACAGGAGGAAGATGATTCGGTTCTCAGAATATTTATTATCACAAAGGGTCAGGCAAAAGGGCAGGTCGAGGGCAAGTTTTAGACTCCACCCAGAGGAGCAGATCCCCGGTGGACCGCTCGGGCCAGGCTCTCTTCCAGGTACGCCAACATCTGGGCCAAGGGTATGCTGACCTCTTGCTCAGAGAAGAGCGTGGGCTGGTAACCCAAGAAGAACTCGAAGGGTGAGAGTCCAGTGGCCGAGTTCCGGTGGTGCGGTTGGCAGAGACGAGGCAGAGAAGAGTAGTCTCCAGGTCCTGATTGGCTCGCTCCGATTTGCCGTTGGACTGGGGATGAAACCCGGAGGACAGGCTGGCCAATGACGCATTGAGGGTGTAGAATGTCTTCCAGAACCTGGACTAGAACTGAGGACCCCGATCGAAGACCATGTCGACCGGATGTCCATGGATCCGGAGGACGTGCTGCACCATAAGCTGGGCCGTCTCCTTGGCTGAGGGTAACTTGGGAAGGGGAATGAAATTTGCAGCTTTGGAAAACTTATCCACCACAGAAAGGATAGTAGTGTTGCCCTCTGATGGAGGGAGACCTGCAAAAAAGTCCAGGGATATATGGGACCAGGGGCGATGAGGAAAAGAGAGTGGTAAAGGAGGCCAGCCGGAGCTTGCTGCAGAGTCTTGTTCTGTGTGCACACAGTGCAGGCGGTGACGAATGCGGAGATGTCTGGAACCATGGTGGGCCACCAAAAATGTTGGCGGATGAAAGCCAGGGTCTGACGGGAGCCGGATGACATGTGAGTTTAGAGGAATGGGCCCATTCCAGAACCGGGAACCGGGCCGAATCTGGGATGAACATCCGGTTAGCCGGGCCCCCCCCCCCCGCAACGCTATGCCTTGTGGAACCAGCACTCAATACCCCAGACTTGTGTATATGCTAGACAGGAGGTAGAGAGGATGGTCTCAAGGTCAGATGGTGTAGGAAATCAAATCAAACTTTATTTGTCACATGCGCCGAATACCACATGTATAGACCTTTCTGTGAAATGCTTACTAAAAAGCCTTTAAAGCTTTCTGCCAATATCAGATCTGTAAATGTCCTGGGAAATCTTCTTGTTACTTACAACCTCATGCTAATCGCATTAGCCTACATTAGCTCAACCATCTCGTGGGGGAACCACCGATCCTGAAGAAGTTTTAACCAACAGTGCAGTTTTATTTATTTATTTATTTATTTTGCCTTTGTTTAACCAGGTAGGCAAGTTGAGAACAAGTTCTCATTTACAACTGCGACCTGGCCAAGATAAAGCAAAGCAGTTCGACACATACAACAACACAGAGTTACACATGGAGTAAAACAAACATACAGTCAATAATACAGTACAAAAACAAGTCTATATACAATGTGAGCACATGAGGTGAGATAAGGGAGGTAAAGGCAATAAAAAGGCCACCGTGGCGAAGTAAATACAATATAGCAATTAAACACTGGAATTGTAGATTTGCACTAGGTGAATGTGCAAAGTATAAATACTGGGGTGCAAGGGAGCAAAATAAATAAATACAGTGGGGGATGAGGTAATTGTTTGGGCTATTTATAGATGGGCTATGTACAGGTGCAGTGATCTGTGAGCTGCTCTGACAGCTGGTGCTTAAAGCTGGTGAGGGAGATAAGTGTTTCCAGTTTCAGAGATTTTTGTAGTTCGTTCCAGTCATTGGCAGCAGAGAACTGGAAGGAGAGGCGGCCAAAGGAGGAATTGGCCCTGGGGGTGACCAGTGAAATACACCTGCTGGAGCACGTGCTACGGGTGGGTGCTGCTATGGTGACCAGCGAGCTGAGATAAGGCGGGACTTTACCTAGCAGGGTCTTGTAGATGACCTGGAACCAGTGGGTTTGGCGATGAGTATGAAGCGAGGGCCAGCCTACGAGAGCGTACAGGTCGCAGTGGTGGGTAGTATATGGGCTTTGGTGACAAAACGAATGGCACTGTGATAGACTGCATCCAATTTGTTGAGTAGGGTGTTGGAGGCTATTTTGTAAATGACATCACCGAAGTCGAGGATCGGTAGGATGGTCAGTTTTACGAGGGCAAGTTTGGCAGCATGAGTGAAGGATGCTTTGTTGCAAAATAGGAAGCCAATTCTAGATTTAACTTTGGATTGGAGATGTTTGATGTGAGTCTGGAAGGAGAGTTTACAGTCTAAACAGACACCTAGGTATTTGTAGTTGTCCACATATTCTAAGTCAGAACCGTCCAGAGTAGTGATGCTGGGCTTGGCGGGCAGGTGTAGGCAGCGATCGGTTGAAGAGCATGCATTTAGTATTACTTGTATTTAGGAGCAGTTGGAGTTCATGAAAGAGTGAAGAAAATATTTACCGAATACACTATAGTAAAAAATGATCAAAAGTAACACAATAAAATAACAATAACGAGACTATATAGAGGGGGTACCGGTACTGAGTCAATGTGCGAGGGTACAGGTTAGTAGAGGTAATTTGTACATGTAGGTAGGGGTGACTATGCATAGATAATAAACGAGTAGCATCAGTGTACAAAACAAATGGAGGGGGTGTCAATGTAAATAGTCCGGTTGTCACGACTTCCACCGAAGGTGGTTCCTCTCCTTGTTCGGGCGGTGCTCGGCGTCGCCGGCCTACTAGCCACCGATCCATTTTCCATTTTTCTTTTTCCGTTTGTTTTGTGTTTGGTTCATGCACACCTGGTTTTCATTTGCTTTAATTCCTGTGTGTATATTTACCCCTGTTTCCCCGCTTAGGTTTGTGCGGGATTATCTTCATGTTGCTTGTGGAGGCTTTCCTCAGTTTATTCATGTGTTTTTATTATAGTAAGGAGCGTTGGTTTATTCTCCTTCCGTGATTAACTGTTAGTTCTCATTGTCTTGGGCGTTTTTTTTTTTGGGTGATTGTGCCTGTACTGTTTTTTTGGACTTGCCTATTAAAAGAAACGTTACATTAACATCACGGCTCTCCTGCGCTTGACTCCTTACCTACCTTCAGAACGAAGCTATAACACCCGTGGCCATTTGATTAATTGCTCAGCAGTCTTACGGCTTGGGCGTAGAAGCTGTTAAGGAGCCCTTTGGTCCTAGACTTGGCAATCCGGTACCACTTGCCGTGCGGTAGCAGAAAAAACAGTCTATGACTTGGGTAAACTGGATTCTCTGACATTTTTGGGGCTTTCATCTGACACCGCCTAGTCTATACGTCCTGGATGGCAGGAAGCTTGGGCCCAGTTATGTACTGGGCAGTATGCACTACCCTCTGTAATGCCTTACGGTCAGATGCCAAGCAGTTGCCATACCAGGCAAGGATGCAACCAGTCAGGATGCTCTCGATGGTGCAGCTGTATACATTTTTGAGGATCTGGGGACCCATGCCAAATGTTTTCAGTCTCCTGAGGGAGAAAAGGTGTTGTCGTGCCCTCTTAACCTGTTGACGACAGACGTTCCGCTAGCAGAACCCCTTTCCGCCTGCGGAACCCCTAGCCAACAGCCAATGGCATCGCACGGCACGAAATACAAAACCAACTAAAATACCACAATTCAATTTTCTCAAAGAATCAACTATTTTACATCATTTTAAAGATAAGACTCTCGTTAATCTAACCACATTGTCCAATTTCAAAAAGGCTTTACAGCAAAAGCAAAACATTAGATTATGTTAGGAGAGTAAATAGACACAAATAATCACTCAGCCATTTTCCAAGCAAGCATATATGTCACATAAACCCAAACCACAGTTAAATGCAGCACTAACCTTTGATGATCTTCATCAGATGACACTCCTAGGACATTATGTTATACAATATATGCATGTTTTGTTCAATCAAGTTCATATTTATATCAACAAACAGCTTTTTACATTAGCATGTGATGTTCAAAACTAGCATACCCACCGAACACTTCCGTTGAATTTACTAAATTCCTCACGATAAACGTTCACAAAAAACATAACAATTATTTGAAGAATTATAGATAAAGAACTCCTTTACTGCAATCGCGTCGTCCGATTTTAAAATAGCTTTTCGGTGAAAGCACATTTTGCAATATTCTGAGTAGATAGCCCGGCATCACAGGGCTAGCTATTTAGACACCGACCAAGTTTAGCACTCACCAAAGTCAGATTTACTATAAGAAAAATGTTATTACCTTTGCTGTTCTTCGTCAGAATGCACTCCCAGGACTTCTACTTCAACAACAAATGTTGGTTTGGTTCCAAATAATCCATAGTTATATCCAAATAGCGGCGTTTTGTTTGTGCGTTCAAGACACTATCCGAAGGGTAATGAAGGGTGACGCGCCGGCGCATATCGTGACAAAAACATTCTAAATATTCCATTACCGTACTTCGAAGCATGTCAAACGCTGTTTAAAATAAAATGTTATGCTATTTTTCTCATAAAATAGCGATAATATTCCAACCGGGAGTCGTTGTTTTCGTTCAAAGACTGAAAATGTCAAATGGACTCTTCAGGTGCACGCGCGCACGACCGTCTCATTGTTCTCAGATCGACCACTATCCAAATGCGCTACTGTTTTTCAGCCATGGACTGCAAAGTCATCATTCAACGTTCTGGCGCCTTCTGAGAGCCTATGGGAGCCTTAGAAAGATGCTAAAGAAGGCCAAGAAATGGTCAGAGAGGGCACTTCCTGTTTGGAATCTTCTCAGGTTTTGGCCTGCCATATGAGTTCTGTTATACTCACAGACACCATTCAAACAGTTTTAGAAACTTTAGGGTGTTTTCTATCCAAATCAAACAATTATATGCATATTCTAGTTTCTGGGCAGGAGTAATAAACAGATTAAATCGGGTACGTTTTTTTTATCCGGCCGTGAAAATACTGCCCCCTATCCATAACAGGTTAAATGGAAGAAGTTGGGAACCACTAAGACTTCCTAGAGCTGGCCGCCCGGCCAAACGAAGGAGAAGGGCCTTGGTCAGGGAGGTGACCAAGAACACAATGGTCACTCTGACAGAGCTCCAGACTTCTTCTGTGGAGATGGAAGAACTCTCACACCATGAGAAACAAGAATCTCTGGTCTGATGAAACCAAGATTGAACTCTTTGGCTTGAATGCACACAGCCAAGGCCATGAAGGAGTAGCTTCAGCATAAGTCTCTGAATGCCCTTGAGTGGCCCAGCCAGAGCCAGGACTTGAACCTGATCAAACATCTCTGGGGTGACCTGAAAATAGCTACACAGCAACACTCCCCATCCAACCTGACAGAGCTTGAGAGGATTTGCAGAGAAGAATGGGAGAAACTCCCCAAATACAGGTGTGCCAAACTTGTAGCGTCATACCCAAGAATACTCAAAGCTGTATTCACTGTCAAAGGTATTTCAATAAAGTACTGAGTAAAGAGGGGGGGTTTGCAAACATTTCTACAAACTATTTTTTTCATTTTATTTTTCTGGTTTTGTGTGTAGATTGGTGAGTGGGAAAAAACGGTTTAATCCATTTGAGAATTAGGCTGTAACGTAACAAAAATGTGAAAAAAGTCAAGGGGTCTGAATACTTTCTGAATGCATCGTAAATCCTGGTGTATATTTTGTTTAGGTCTAGACTTTTTCAATGCTAGATAATTTGAGAAAACCCTGCACCTTGGTATTACAACAGCGTTTTATGGTAGAAGCTGAAAAATATTTACTGTGCATTCATGACTGGCCTATATGAGGCTGCCCAATAAGAGTTTCTACCCATCTGTGACCAAATACCAGAGAATTTTAACCATTCCCCAGGGATATCTATGAGAGGTCAATGGGAAAACATTTTTACAGTTTTTTAATCCTGGGATTGGAGATGTGAATACATTACCCTCATGGGAGCTATGACTTTGATATTCCGTTTGTTGCAGAGGGCTATATGTTTCCTCTTTGCTCAGATAAAGCTTGCTAGCTCTAATGTAACCCCAAAAGTAACCTCAAAAGCTTGTACCAAAGTTTGTGTTTGTGCCAACCTCAAAAGCCTAACAAGATACATTGTGGCAGTATTGTACCATCCACTTTCTTCATTAAGATATTGGAATCTAGTTAAAAGCAATGTACTACATGACTATGCTCTGTGGCTGAGAGCAGGGAAATAGGATTTTTGGTGTAATTCATCATTCTACATTGTAGCTTTAGCTCTTTGTCTAGTCCTCTTTGTGACTGAAAAGCTGACATTTGTTGATACATGAAAAGCCCCTATTAGTATTTCTATCTCTCATACAGTACTGATTTAAAATATGTAAGATAACGTTTATGCATGTAGCTATTCCTTTGTGGGTAATAATAACACCCTAAAAGGTTAGCAGATATTCAGTTACACTGCCATTTCCTGAAATTAGAAGTGACACATTTGCCATGTACTATTATGCAAAACCTTTCAAGGGATATACAGCGAGGTCTGAAATGATTGACAACCTTCATAGAGCTGAGCAATAATGTGTCACGCCTTGAGGGCACCAGGCTGCCACATCATTACGCACACCTGTCATTACGCGCATCAGCACTTCCTTGGACTCACCTGGACTCCTTTACTTTGTTGATTGCCCCCTCTTCATCTGTCTGTTCCTCAGTTTAATCCCAGCTGAGCATTAATGTTGTTTTGTTTCCCTTGTCCAGATGCTGTCCATGTTTTGTTTCATTTCAGTTATTTATTAAAATGTTCACTCCCTGTACTTGCTTCTCATCTCCAAGCATCTGTCCTCACATAATGACTGTATAAAATAAATAATTCAAATACTGAGCTACTGTATTGTATGCTCCAAACAATTGTGAAATGATATTCATTAATACTAATACAATTTGCTCATAGAAAGACATTTCGTTTTTTTCTCAAAAAGGTAGGGGTCAAAATTGACACACCTAAAGATTTCATAAATAAAGTAGTAAAGAGTTTAGTTTTTGGTCCCATATTCCTGCACGCAATGACTACATCAAGCATGTGACTCTACAAACTTATTGAATGCATTTGCAGTTTGTTTTGGTTGCATTTCAGATAATTTTGTACCCAATAGAAATGAATGTTAAATAATGTATTGTTTCATTTTGGAGTCACTTTAAATAAGAATGGAATATGTTTCTAAACACGTCTACATTACTCTGGATTGTATCATGATTACGGGTAATCCTGAATGAACTGTGAATAATGATGAGTGAGAAAGTTACAGAGGGTCAAAGATCATACCCCCAATAGATGCTAACCTTCCCTGTTGTTGATAATGGTGAGAGGTTAGCCTGTCTTTGGGGTATGATATTTGACATTGTGTAGGTTTCTCACTCATCATTATTATCTCTTTTTAAAAGTTTGGATTGTTTTATAGTCTAGAAAATGTAATTAAGCCTGATATTGTCAAGGTAAATCAAGTTATGTTAAGGATGTAATTGTGTTACATATTGTTCACGTTTTTTCATTTTACAGTCTGCTATTTACCTAGTTTTTACTTTAATATTAAAGTTGATTGAATACGTTTCGTGTGCTATATCAGTATGATTTTTCATACAGTGTTCCGATTAAGTACCATATATTTTACATTACAGCAGAAATACTAAATTATAATTACAGGGGACAAACAACGTTATATAGCTACTAATAACAGGTATTACTTATAGCCTTTTCTGATATCTAGAAACATAAGTAGTACATTACTAACCGCAATCTGGAAACTATTAGGGTTAAACTAAACAATATAGTTTATTTGTAATGTGTGACTGTGTATCAGAGCTGGGCAGAAAATAGAAAATACCAGCTTTTCAGATACTCAAAGCAGTCAAATATAGTTTATGTAGATTTAAAACATAAAGGTAACTATTTTCTTTCATATTCAAATACAGCCCACAAAGATCTCCGCCACGGCACAACCCAAGGGAGGGCGCAAAACCAGACAGGAAGACCACGTCAGTGACTCAACCCTCTCAAGTGACACACCCCTCCTTTGGACGGCATGGAAGAGCACGAGTAAGCCAGTCACTCAGCCCCTGTAATAGGGTTAGAGGCAGAGAATCCCAGTGGAGAGAGGGGAACCGACCAGGCAGAGACAGCAAGGGCGGTTCGTTGCTCCAGTGCCTTTCCGTTCACCTTCACACTCCTGGGGCAGACTACACTCAATCATAAGACCTACTGTAGAGATGAGTCTTCAATAAAGACTTAAAGGTTGAGATCAAGTCTGCGTCTCTGTTCCTGGTTCAAAAGTTTTTGAATGGGGCATATTTAAGATGGTGAGGAAAGCACTTTTTGACAGTGATGAGGGGTGGTCGCTTGACCGCAGACCCATTACGGACGCAGGCAATGAGGCAGTGATTGCTGAGATCCTGGTTGAAGACATCAGAGGTGTATTTGGAGGGCAGGTTGGTTAGGATGATATCTATGAGGGTGCCCATGTTTACGGATTTGAGGTTGTACCTGGTGGGATCATTGATAATTTGTGTGAGATTGAGAGCATCAAGCTTAGATTGTAGGATTTCCAGGTGTTAAGCATGTCCCAGTTTAGGTCACCTAACAGCACGAGCTCTGAAGATAGATGGGGGCAATCAATTCGCATATGGTGTCCAGGGCACAGCTGGGGGCAGAAGGTGGTCTATAGCAAGCGGCAACGGTAAGAGATGTGTTTCTAGAGAGGTGGATTTTTAAAAGTAGAAGCTCAAATTGTTTGGGCACAGACCTGGATAGT
Organism: Salmo salar; assembly: GCF_965601325.2. Classification (NCBI taxonomy): domain Eukaryota; kingdom Metazoa; phylum Chordata; class Actinopteri; order Salmoniformes; family Salmonidae; genus Salmo; species Salmo salar. Next base: position 71,436,748 of record NC_138300.1, read on the forward strand.
AAGACAGAACTCTGCAGGCTATTCCTCGGAAAATGTTATAGTCAGGGATGGAAATGTCAGGGTTTTTGGTGGTCTTCAGACACGGCTAGGACATCCGGGTTGGCAGAGTGTGCTAGGGCAGTGAATAAAACAAACTTAGGGAGGAGACTTCTAATGTTAACATGCATGAAACCAAGGCTTTTACAGTTACAGAAGTCAACAAATCAGAGCGCCTGCAGAATGGGAGTGGAGCTAGGCACTGCAGGGCCTGGATTAACCTCCACATCACCAGAGGAACAGAGGAGGAGTACGATAAGGGTACGGCTAAAGGCTAAAAGAACTGTCCGTCTAGTACGTTCAGAACAGAGAGTAAAAGGAGCAGATTTCTGGGCATGGTAGAATAAATTTAAGGCATAATGTACAGAAAAAGGTATGGTAGGATGTGAATACAGTGGGGGTAAACCTGTGCATAGAGTGACGATGAAAGAGATATTGTCTCTAAAAATATAATTTAAACCAGGTGATGTCACCGCATGTGTGGGTGGTGGAACTAAAGTGTTAACTAAGGCGTATTGAGCAGGGCTAGAGGCTCTACAGTGAAATAAGGCAATAATTACTCACCAAAATTGCAATGGACAAGGCGTATTGACGTTAGTGAGAGGCATGTGTAGCCAAGTGATCATAGGAGTCCAGTGAGTGGCTTCAGGCAGCTAGCGGGCCGGGGCTAACAAGCTAGCAGAAGAGCCTTTGAGGGACGTAGCAATGTTAGTTGTTGTGGCCCCCTCGTGCTGTGACGTTGGCAGATGGATTAGCAGGGCTCCATGTAGTAAACCAGGCCAATTGGCAAAATAGGTATAGAGGCCAAATAATTTGTCCGATGGGCCTCTTAAGCTAACAGTCCAATGTGCTCTAGACAGCTAGCAGGCCGCGGCTAGCATGCTAGCGGGTGGGCATACAGGGGACGTCTCGATGGAGGAGTCAATTGAAAAAAACCCTCGGGCAGAATTACGTCGGTAGTCCAGTCGTGATGGGTTGGCGGGGGTCCAGGTATTGTAGCCCAAAGAGTGGCTGATGTGCCTCTTCGGCTAGCCGGGAGATGGGCCTAGCAGATGGGCCTAGCAAAGGCTAACTGACTATTAGCTAGTAGCCAGTTAGCTGGCTAGCTTTGATGGGGGTTCCGGTTCTTAATTATAAAAAAGAGCAGATCCGTACCACATTGGGTGAGGCGGGTTGCAGGAGAGTATATTCAGTCCATAGATGGAAAGTGATATTAAAATATATACGAAAGAAAAACAATATTTACATGGGACAAGACAAAACACACGTCCAACTGCTACGCCATCTTGGTTTAACCTAGAGTGAATGAGAAAAAGCAACTCTTGAACATGGGGTGAGATTCTCACTAATTTGTAAATGAAGCCAGTTTGTTAATTAGAATGACTTATTTCTGGAGAAACCTAACTAGATTATTTAGCAGACATCACTTGCTTATATTCCATCTCCTGGCATCACAGCACAAAACTGCTATAGAAAAAAAGAAAGAAGATCAAGCAAGCCGAGTCCCAAGCATCCGCTCAAACTCCATGTGTGGGGGCAATTTCTCGCCAGGGAGCAGGCCCATATTTGATTTTTGATGGTAAGTTTGGCTATTTACAAAGCTAAAGATACATAAAAAAGTGTAGCCTACACCTCACGGACTGTTATGTGTTCCACAATAATTCACTCCTGCCTCCTTTTTCAGGTATCATGGCTCGAGATTTCTTTGAGGAAGAAATCATCAAGAGATATGCTGGACCCCATGTCAGATAGGTGTTTCTGGGTACACATCTTTTCTTTCAAGGTAGGATTACAGCAATATTTTGTTACGTTTAGGCCTATTTCCATGTGTATTTCTATTATTGTACCTAATTTTGGCAGTTAGGCTAAATGTCTTTTTTTCTTCTCCAAATGCAGACAATGACCCAAAACACACTGCCGCCCGGGTTTGCATTGCAAATGAGGGCATAAACATTTACATTTTTTTTACATTTACGTCATTTAGCAGACGCTCTTATCCAGAGCGACTTACAAATTGGTGCATTCACCTTAAGATATCCAGTGGAACAACCACTTTACAATAGTACATCTATATCTTTTTTTGGGGGGGGGGGGGGGGTTAGAAGGATTACTATATCCTAACCCAGGTATTCCTTAAAGAGGTGGGGTTTCAGGTGTCTACGGAAGGTGGTGATTGACTCCACTGTCCTAGCGTCGTGAGGGAGCTTGTTCCACCATTGGGGTGCCAGAGCAGCGAACAGTTTTGACTGGGCTGAGTGGGAACTGTGCATCCGCAGAGGTAGGGGGGCCAGCAGGCCAGAGGTGGATGAACGCAGTGCCCTTGTTTGGGTGTAGGGCCTGATCAGAGCCTGAAGGTACAGAGGTGCCGTTCCCCTCACAGCTCTGTAGGCAAGCACCATGGTCTTGTAGCAGATGCGAGCTTCAACTGGAAGCCAGTGGAGTGTGCGGAGGAGTGGGGTGACGTGAGCGAACTTCGGAAGGTTGAACACCAGACGGGCTGCGGCATTCTGGATGAGTTGTAGGGGTTTAATGGCACAGGCAGGGAGCCCCGCCAACAGGGAGTTGCAGTAATCCAGACGGGAGATGACAAGTGCCTGGATTAGGACCTGCGCCGCTTCCTGTGTAAGGCAGGGTCATACTCTGCAAATGTTGTATAGCATGAACCTACAGGATCGGGTCACCGCCTTGATGTTAGCGGTGAACGACAGGGTGTTGTCCAGGGTCACGCCGAGGTTCTTAGCAGGGTCAAGACACCAGCAGAGTAAGTAGACCTTTATGTAGTAAAATAAAGGTTAAATAAAAATAAAAATATAGTAAAAGACCTACAAAACCTTCAGTAGGCCTACAGTATATCTAAAAATATTTCATCTCTACTCTACTGTAGGTCTCCTGATTTAAACCTGATCGGACTTGTTTGGCATCAACTGAAAACATTCGTCCGTAACTCTGCCAAGTCGAAAGTCAAAGATGAACTGGTCAAGGCCATCAAGATGTTTTGGCTAGAGAAATTGACGATTCAACAATGCAACAAATACATTGATCATCTCAGCAAGGTTTTACCTGTGGTCACGGAGCTGGGTGGAAGTGCGACTAAAATGGAGTTAATGTAAACATCCGCATTTCAGTCTTTTCTCTCATTATTTTATTTTATTAATGAAAGCATAAAGATGTTGATGAAGAAATACTGTACTGCTGTTTTGAGTTAGAAATGTAGCACTTTAGAGTACTTAAGCATCGAATACATTGCAAGTTGAGGGATTTTCACAACAGTAGCCGGGTTATAAAAAGTATATTGTCCTGCTAATAGTAAACATTTGCATGATGGGATACACCTGCTACAGTTGTGGTGTCTTCACTATTATTCTACAATGTAGTAAAAATAAAGACATATCCTGGAATGAGTAGGTGTGTCCAAACTTTTGACTGGAACTTGCTTAATTCATTTGATTAATATTATGGTGTTTCTATTCGATAAAAAAATGAAAAAACTTCTGGGTTTCTGTTAGGACAGAAGAGAAAATATTTCCCTGTACAATGTGACGGTTGGTAGTACAGTACTGGGCTATTTAGCTAAAGAATCCCTGTGTCGTGTGGACGAGAGACCGGGGTTCAAATCCCCGATGGGAGGAAGGAGTAGGCTTGTCTCAGAGTCCCCATGCTTGCCTCAGAGCGGCGCGAAACAGTGCTAACATAGTTGTAAGCTTCTAACTTCAATATGCTCTTTAAATAAATAAGACCTACACCATTTTAACAGTATATATACACAAATCTTTTTTTCAATGATGTGACTCTCTGCCAATAATTACATTTAGAGGATTGGAGGACTCTAGATTAATATCTAAGGGGCATTTTCCGTTAGGATCTGTGAGAATATCTGAGTATATCTAAGGGGCTATTATATAATTCTAAATTAATTAATAATAATAATCGCTTTGTTTAAAATGTAACGATATTTTGGAGATTTTGTTTTTATTCAACCTAGAGTGAGCGAGAAAAAGGCAATTCTTAAACATGGCGTGAGACATTCTCACTATTTTGTAAATAAAGCCAGTTTGTTATTTAGAAATATTTATTTCTGGAGAAACCAAACTTGATTATTTAGCAAACATCACTTGCTTATATTCAGTCAGTCAACACATATCTTAAGAATATCATGGAATATTTGAACATTTGTTTCTCCATGCTTGTCTCAGAGCAGCGCGAAACGGTGCTGAAATAGATATCCACAGCGGGGAGGCTATATATTCTGTGCCCACTTGTGGTATCTCTCTTCGGTAACACATCCTTGGAATAGCAGAACAGCACACCTAGCTTAGCTATTAGACAATTCTTAGTAAAGGTTGAATAGTCTATTGTTCAGCTAATATCCCATCCTGCTACGTTGTGAAAAACTAATAATAATACTTTTTCCCCTTTCTACGTTAAAGATTCCAATTGATAAAGTGTTTTTAGCCACAATCGGCCCCGACCCCAATTAATACATTTGGGCACAGTCGATAGCGTGATGGACTTCGGGCTAGAATGTTTTGAGGGTTCGAAACCTGATCCCTGCTTGTTTGATTACATTATTATGCGGTCTCAGAGCAAATAGCCTCAATTGTTACTCCCATCTCGTTCCTCGCTCTCTTCCACGCGTCATTCAGCACGCTTGTGGGCGTGCTGGCAGGATGTATTGTTTTTTATTCTGTATATATGAATTACAAATCAGTCTTTACTTAAATCATGTTTCTGGTCTATTGCATAGTTACAATGTGTAATCACTGATGTCTCAGGAGCAGGAGTGGTAAACACTGTTGAAGTGTATAATTGTAATACATACATGCAGACACAGCATCATTCAAATAATGGAGTTTGATACACCTGGTATTGGATATGACTGAAAAACACTTGCTAAATAGGGATTTTCGTAAATTAACTTCAAGACAAAAAAATATGCACAAATGTTTGTCTTAACTAACATTAATAAACATATTCCTCTCAATTGCAAATGTTTTCCTTGAGTCGTTATAACGTTATAATTACTTAAATTAGCTTCAACCATCATGTTTTGTCAGCCATATTTGCTGAAGAAAGTCACCAGGGACGGGTGGCTCGCGTCAAATTCATCATTGGAACCACTCGATATGATTGGTCATATAAAATCCTTGGGACCAAAATGCATAAGGAGTGCTCTAACTCCCCCTTGCAGTGGTCTGGAGCAATGAAGTCGTGACGCTGGGAACCTCTATGTCCCGCGGTGTAAGCTCGCAACTGTTAAAAGAGGAACCACTGTATCTTGTCACAACACAACTGATTGGGTCACAAACATTAAGAAGGAAAGACATTCCACAAATGAACTTTTAACAAGGCACACCTGTTAATTGAAATGCATTCCAGGTGACTACTTCATGAAGCTGGTTGAGAGAATGCCAAGAGTGTGCAAAGGGGGGCTACTTTGAATAATCTCAAATACAAAAAATATTTTGATTTGTTTAAACTACTTCCGGTGAAACTGGAGGGCGCGCAATTCCAATAAATAATCATAAGAATTATGGATATTAAACATTTAGGTACATATAAGTGTCTTATATTGGCTGAAGGATTAAATTCTTGTTAATCTTACTGCACTGTCCGATTTACAGTAGCTATTACAGCGAAAACATGCCACGTTTGAGGACGGTGCCCCACATCAAAATATTTTTCCACCGGCACAGGTTTCATACATTCACAAATATCGATTAAATATTCACTTACTTTTTGAAAATCTTCCTCTAATTTGTCATCCAAAGGGTCCCAGCTACAACATGTTCTGTCATTTTGTTAGATAAAATCCTTCTTTATATCCCAAAAAGCCATCGATTTGAGTAATCCATTCATTCAATTTGCAGAGAAAGGAATCCTAATATCTACCCCTAAATGTTGTTTCAACAAGTCAAAATAGGTTTTTATTTACTCCTCAATCGAACTATAATATTTCTTACGGAAAGTAGTATGTTCAATAGGAAACCGATTTTAGCAATTGCGTCCTGGCGTGCACAAACACGAATTTCCAAGACTGTGTCCCTGTACTAAAACTGATATTTCTTATTCATTTTTGAAGTTACAAGCCTGAAACCTTGAACATAGACTGCTGACACCGTGTGGAAGCCATGGGAATTGCATCCAGGGAGATGATTATCAATATGACCTTTTACTTGCCTTTCTAAAAACTTCTGGTTGGTTTTTCTTTGGATTTTCTCCTACCATATCTATTGTGTTATATTCTCCTATATTATTTTAACATTTCTACAAACTTCAAAGTGTATTCCTTCCAATGGTACCAATTATATGCATATCCTGGCTTCAGGGCCGTAGCAACAGGCATTTTACTTTGTGCATGTCATTCAGGCGGAAATGGAGAAAAAGGGGCCTAGCCGTAAGACGTTTACATGATTCCATATGAGTTATTTCATAGTTTTGATGTCTTGACTATTATTCAACATTGTATAAAATAGTAAAAATAAAGAAAAACCCTGGAATGAGTAGGTGTGTCCACACTTTTGACTGGTGCTGTATATAAATGTGCAACAACTTCTTCAACCCTGTTTTTGTTTTGCCATTATTGGGTATTGTCTGTAGGATGATGAGGAAATCATTTTATTTGATCCATTTTAGAATAAGGCTGTAACGTAACAAAATTTGGAAAAGGTCAAGAGGTCTGAATACTTTCTGATTGCACTGACTAGCTTTCATCAAGCTGCCCACTCAAGAAAAAGCTAGTGCCTGCAACCTGGTTCAGTCAACATACCAGGGTAGTTACAAACAGCATGGAAATTAAATCATCAACATGTACTAATCTTTAAAAATGCTGCAGAAATTTGCTTTAAAGCAGTATCCAAATCCATCGGATGTAGTGATCACCATATAGTAGCCATATTTAGGATAACCAAAGTTCCAAATGTTGGATCTAATATAGTGTATAAGAGGTCATACAATAAGTTTAGTAGTGATTCCTATGTTGTTTTTGTAAAGAAGTGTGTATTGGTCTGTGGTGTGTAATGAGGAGCAACCAGACTCTGTACTTGACAAATTTATGGAATTGCTTATTCCAGTTACTAATAAGCATGCATCCATTACGAAATTCTAAATGTTAAATCCCCATGGATGGATGAGGAATTTAACAATTGTATGGTTGAGAGGGATGAGACAAAAGGAAAAGCAAATAAGTCTAGCTGCACAACCGATTGGAAAACAAACTGCAAATTGAGAAACCATGTGACTAACTTGAATAAAAGAAGAAGAAACTATACTATGAAACAAAGATAAAACGTCATAAAGAATGACAAAGGCTTTGGAGCACCTTAGATTACCTTAAATGACATTTTGGGCAAAAAGGCACACTCCGCTCAATCATTAATTGAATCAGATGGCTCATTCATCACATAACCCACTGATATTGCCAATTACTTTGATGAATTTTTCATTTGCAAGACTAGCAAACTTAGGGATGACATGCCAGCAACAAACGCTGACACTACACATACAAATAAAACTGACCAAATTATGAAAGACAAGCATTGTAATTTTGAATTCCGTGTGTGTGGAAGAAGTAAATGTATGTTGTCTATTACAAATGACAAGCCAATGGGGTCTGACAACTTGGATGCAAAAACTACTGAGGATAGTAGCGGACAATATTGCCACTCCTATTTACCATATCTTCAGTCTAAGCCTACTAGAAAGTGTGTGCCCTCAGTCCTGGGGGGAAGCAAAAGTCATTCCGCTACCCAAGAGCAGTAAACCCCCCTTTTTCTGGCTCAAATAGCCAACCAATCAGCCTGTTACCAACCCTTAGTAAACTTTTGGAAAAAATAGTGTTTGACCAGATACAATGCTATTTTAATGTAAACAAATTGACAACAGACTTTCAGAACACTTATAGGGAAGGGAATTTAACAAGCAAGTCACTTACACAAATGACTGATGATTGGCTGGGAGAAAATGATCTAAAAAGAATGTTTGAGTTAATTTTATTTTTACAGTGGGGGCTGTTTTGTTAGACTTCAGTGCAGCTTTTGATATTATCGATCATAGTCTGCTGCTAAAAAATGTATGTGTTATGGCTTTACACCCCCTGGTATTTTGTGGATGACAGAACACAGAGGGTGTTCTTTAATGGAAGCCTCTCCAACATAATCCAGTTAGAATCAGGAATTCCCCAGTGCAGCTGTCTAGGCCTCTTACTTTTTTCAATCTTTACTAATGACATGCCACTGGCATCGAGTAAAGCCAGTGTGTCTATGTACGCGGATGACTCAACACTATACACGTCAGCTACTACAGCGAGTGAAATCACTGCAACACTTAACAAAGAGCTGTAGTTAGTTTCAGAATGGGTGGCAAGGAATACGTTAGTCCTAAATATTTCTAAAACTAAAAGCATAACATTTGGGACAAATTATTCACTAAACCCTAAACCTCAAATAAATCTTCTAATCAATGATATGGAAATTGAGCAAGTTGAGGTTACTAAACTGCTTTGAGTAACCCTGGATTGTAAACTGTCATGGTCAAAACATGTTGATACAACAGTAACTAAGTTAGGGAGAAGTCGGTCCATAATAAAGCGCTGCTATGCCATTTTAACAACACTGTCAACAAGGCAGGTCCGACAAGTCTAGTTTTGTTGCACCTGGACAGTTCAGTCATATGATCAAGTGCCACAAAGAGAGATCTCAGAAAATTACAATTGCTCAGAACAGGGAAGAACGGTTGGCCCTAAATGTACATGGAGAGCTAACATTATTAATGTGCATGTAAATCTCTCATGGCTCGAAGTGGAAGAGAGATTGACTTCATCACTACTTGTTTTTATAAGAAGAATTGGCATGCTGAAATCACCGAGGTGTCTGTTTAAACTAATAACACACAGCTCGGACACCCATGCATACCCCACAAGACATGGCACCTAAGGTCTGTTCACAATCCCCAAGTCAAGAACAGACTATGGGAGGCGCACAGTACTACATAGAGCCATGGCTACATGAAATTCTATTCCACATCAGGTAACTGATGCAAGCAATAGAATCAGATTAAAAAACAGATAACAATACACCTTATGGAACAGCGGGGACTGTGAAGAGACACACTCAGGCACAGACACACATGATAAGACATGCACTATACCCACACGTACACATGGATGTTGTATTGTACATTTGTGATAGTGGAGTAGTGGCCTGAGGGAACAAACTAAACGTATTAGGTAAAGTATTATGAAATGTAATGTCATGTAACATTTTAAATTGTATATAACTGCCTTAATGTTGATGGACCACAGCAGCTAATGGGAATCCTTAATAAATACAAATGGTTGTCTCTGGGTTTGTGCAGCCCCTCTACCTCCACAGGGCTGGGAAACATCCCTGTATCAGAGGTCCCTAACTACTAATGGGTGGTTTAGTTTAGTTTATTAGGATTCCCATTAGCTCTTGGACATTCAGCAGCTACTCTTCCTAGTATACCCTTTCAAAGACATGCACAGTGCCTTCGGAAAGTATTCAGACCCCTTGACTTTTTTCACATTTTGTTAGTTTACAGCCTTATTCTAAAATCGATAAAATCGTTTTTTCCTCTCAATCTTTACACAATACCCTATAATGACAAAACATAAACAGTTTTTTATACATTTTTGCTAATTTATAAAAAATAAACTGAAATATCACATTTACAAAGGTATTTAGACCCTTTACTCAGTACTTTGTTTAAGCACCTTTGGCAGCAATTACAGCCTAGAGTTTTCTTGGGTATGACACAGACAATTCCTTCGACATCATGGCTTGGTTTTTGCTCTGACATGCACTGTCAACTGTGGGACCTTATATAGACAGGTGTGTGCCTTTCCAATCAATTGAATTTACCTCTGTTGGACTCCAATCAAGTTGTAGAAACATCTCAAGGGTGATCAATGGAAACAGGATGCACCTAAGCTCAATTTCGAGTCTCATAGCAAACAGTCTGAATATTTATGTGAATAAGGTATTTTTGTTTTATTTTTTACAAATTTGCAAAAATGTCTAAAAACCTGTTTTCGCTTTGCCATTATGGGGTATTGTCTGTAGGTTCTGAGGAATTTCTTTAATTTAATCCATTCTAAAATAAAGCTGTAATGTAACAAAATGTGGAAAAAGTCAAGCTGTCTGAATACTTTCCGAAGGCACTGTATCTCTATATTTGACATTACATTTAGATTTTGTTAAATGTATGATGTTTATTGACTTATGTTTGAATATTATTTGTTATGCCTTGGAATATATCATTACATTTTACCACTCATGGCTGTAATGAATACACAGGGAGAAAAAAGTGTAGATTCACGCACAGAGCGTGGCAGGTGTTTATTTCACAGGCAGGTGAATCAAAACAAGTAGAATGAACTGAATTAGTAAGGAGCTGATGAGACCAGGTGAGTAACTAACACAGGTGAAATCAATAAAAAAAATGAAAGACATGGCTATGTTCAAGAACACAAAGAAACAGGGCTATGAACACAACGAAACAGAACACAAGGTTGACTAAGAAAATAAATACAGAAACTTACAATGGCAGTGTATGATTTTCTCTAGTTTAATCATTCTTTAGATTGTTTTATAAGATTGTTGATTAATCATGTGAAGCTCAGTGTATGTATTTGATGGTTGTATTTGATAGTTGTGTTAAAAGGTTCAAATATACCTTCTGACCTTTGTGTGAACTATTGTGGATCATTCTGACCTTTGCAAATCAGGGTCTGAACAATTAGCATTACCAAGTTTTTTTCCAAAACGCTATATCCACCAAATTTTCACATTTGTTGTTTTTCATCAGAAATTATTGCTTATGGGCACCTTCATATGTAGGTAAAATAATACTGTTCTCAGATTATTTACTCATACATTTTAGGTGTGTATGAAAATGTGTTTATTTTTTTTCAGAATGCTATACAGTGCCTTCAGAAAGTATTCATACTGCTTGACTTATTCCGCACATATACAGCCTGAATATGTGTACACACAATACCCCAGAAACACATTACCCTATAATGACAAAGAACAAATGTGATTTTAGACATTTTTGCTGTTTTATTGAAAAAGAAATATGTAAATATTTAATTTACCTAATTATTCAAACCCCAGAGTCAAAACTTTGTAGAAGCACCTTTGGCAGCAATAACAGATTTGAGCATTCTTAGGTAGGTCTGTATCAGTTTTGCACATCTGGATTTGGGGATTTTCTACAATTATTCCTTGCAGATTTTCTCAAGCTCTGTTAAATTACTGTAGATGGGGGGCTGCTGTGAACAGAAATCTTCAAGTCTTTCCACAGATTTTCAATGCGTTTTAAGTCTGGGTTTTGGCTGGGCTATTCTAGGACTTTCACATTTTTGTTCTGAAACCATTCCAGTGTTGCTTTGGCTGTATGTTTGGAGTCATTGACTTGTTGGAATGTAAATGTTAGCCCGTCTAAGATTGTCTGCACTCTGAAGCAGGTTCTCATCAAGGATTTGCCTACATTTTGCTCCAATCATTGTTCCCTCTATCCTTACCAGTCTCCCAGTCCCTGCCACTGAAAAGCATCCCCATAGCATGATGCTGACACCACCATGCTTCATGGTAGGGATGGTGTTAGACAGGTGATGAGCTGTGCCTGGTTTTCTTCAGACATAGCACTTAGCGTTTAGGCCAAAGAGTTTTGTCTCATCAGACCACAGAATGTTTTGCCTTATGATTTTAAAATCTTTCATATGCCTTTTTGCAAACTGCAGGCATGCTGTCAAGTGCTTTTTCTCAGGCGTGGCTTCCTGTAGTTTTGTTACAGTGGTCATTGGGTTCTTGGTTCTCCCTGACCAAGGTCCTTCTTGCCAGGTTGTGCAGTTTGGTTGGAAGGCCAGCTCTAGGCAGAGTCTGCATAGTTCCATATTTTTTCAATTTCCCAATGATGCAGACCACTGTGCTCTTGGAAACGTTCAACAATCTACAAATAGTTTTATACCCTCCCCAGATATATGCCTCATCACAATTCTATCTCTGAGGCCCACAGACAGTTCCTTGGACTTCATGGTATATTTTCTGCTCTGACATGCACTGTCATATGCAGGACCTGTGGCCAAACAATTGAATTGGCCACAGGTGGACTCCAATCAAGTTGTAGCGACATCTCAAGGATGATCAAAGGAAAGAGGAGACACCTGAGCTCAATTCGGAATGTCAAAGCAAAGGGGTGTGAATACTTATGTAAATTTGATATTTCTGTATTTCATTTTCAATGAATTTGCAAATATTTCAAAAAACATGTTTTCACTTTTTCATTATGTGTGTAGATGGTTGTGAAAAAAATATATTCAATCAATTTTGAATTTACGCTTTAACACAACTAAATGTGGAATAAGTCAAGGGGCATGAAAACATTCAATAAGGCACATTTGCAAAAAAATACATTATTATTTGTCACTCTGAAATGAAACCATCAAGTGATAGAGTTTAAACAAATACTGTACATGTCTGTCATTGAATGTCTGCCATGCCATGATTACATAGTGAAAACACACACCATTGTTTTTAATAATAAAAGCAAATTTACCAAATGAGAGTTTTGGAATGGAGCTCTTAAATTTGTTTATGTGATGTGACTTACAAACATAGGTGGGATGGCTTTGGATAAAAAAATATAATCAGCAGAAATCCAGCTTAGAAATGTAGTACTTACTGGCCGTGTCCAAATGCTCATACTTAGCAGGCCATTTGCGTATACGAAAAAATAAAGTTTAATAGTATGCAACATTTAGAAAATGTTGTATGCTTAAAATGCCCGGATGTCAAACAAATTTTGGCTTTGACAACAGCTGATCAATTAGATATGGGGATGTACTACCGAAATCAATGAATAAGTGGGAAAAACACAATCGCGCACATTGCATTCTCAGTATGCGTGTGAATTTTCTAAAATAAGTGATGGTTTCAATGCCAGGATGTTATACTCATTTCGGCTCTTCATCTACTAGAATTCGATCAGTGGAGGCTGCTAAGGGGAGGACGGCTCATAATAATGTACGGAATGGAGTAAATGGAATGGTAGCAAACACATGTTTTTCATCTGTTTGATACCATTCCATTTACTCCATTCCAGCCATTATTATGAGCCATCCTCCTCTCAGCAGCCTTCACTGAATTTGATGCACACTTTTCCACAATGCATTGGAAGAGGTGGGCTGCGGGTGATATACCCTAGTTCTCTTCAAGTAGCCAAACAACAAAACTAGCCTACTTAATTGGGAAGATGCCGAATAGGAAGCTTCTGCGGTGGTGTTCAAATGTAGGCTAAGTACTTTTCTAAATCTAAGGAAGTCTCTTGATTTTGCTCGCCTGAAGTAGAGTATATTGTGATAAATTGCAGGCCACACTACTTGCCTAGAGAGTTTTCAGCTATACTTTTCGTGGCTGTTTATTTACCACCACAGACAGATGCTGGCACTAAGCCCGCACTCAGTCAGCTGTATAAGGAAATAAGCAAACAGGAAACCACTCACCCAGAGGCGGTGCTCCTAGTGGCCGGAGACTTTAATGTAGGGAAACTTAAATCAGTTCTACCAAATTTCCATCAACATGTTAAAGGTGCAACCAGAGGGAAAAAAATTCTAGATCACCTATACTCCACACACAGAGATGCGTACAAAGCTCTCCCTCGCCCTCCATTTGGTAAATCCAACCACAACTCTATCCTCCTGATTGCTGCTTACAAGCAAAAACTAAAGCAGAAAGCACCAGTGACTCGGTCTATAAAAAGTGATCAGATGAAGCAGATGCTAAACTACAGGACTGTTTTGCTATCACAGACTGGAACATGTTCTGGGATTCTTCCGATGGCATTGAGGAGTACACCACATCAGTCACTGGCTTTATCAATAAGTGCACCGAGGACGTCATCCCCACAGTGACTGTACGTACATACCCCAACCAGAAGCCATTGATTACAGGCAACATTCGCACTGAGCTAAAGGGTAGAGCTGCCACTTTCAAGGTGCTGGACTCTAACCCGGAAGCTTACAAGAAATCCTGCTATGCCCTGCGACGAACCATCAAACAGGCAAAGCGTCAATACAGGGCTAAGATTGAATCATACTAAACCGGCTCCGACGCTCGTCTTATGTGGCAGGGCTTGCAAACTATTACAGACTACAAAGGGAAGCACAGCCGCGCACTGCCCAGTGACACGAGCCTACCAGATGAGCTAAATCACTTCTATGCTCGCTTCAAGGCAAGCAACACTGAGGCATGTATGAGAGCATCAGCTGTTCCGGACGACTGTGTGATCACGCTCTCCGTAGCCGACATGAGTAAGACCTTTAAACAGGTCAACAGGCTGGTCAACAGGCTGCGGGGCCAGATGGATTACCAGGACGTGTGCTCCGGGCATGTGCTGACCAACTGGCAGGTGTCTTCACTGACATTTTCAACATGTCCCTGATAGAGTCTGTAATACCAACATGTTTCAAGCAGACCACCGTAGTCCCTGTGCCCAAGAACACATTTTTGGGGGCATCTGAAGATCATTTCCTTCATTTCTACACAATCCAATATGACCCATTGCTCTTCTAGCCGTCTCTATTTAGAACAACAAAAAGCAAGCAAAAATGGCCACAGTCATCAAGCTAGGTAAGAAATCATTATTAAATATGTTTAAGTGATTGATAAGACTGAACGAGATCACTGATAATGCAATAATCAATATTGTGTTGCACCTTTAACCAATAGCCTAACAAATGAACAAGTCTTAAAAATAAATAAAGTAGAAATACTTTGATTGTTTTTATTAAGACATCCTCTATCAAATTTCACACAGACCACCCAGCCAGCCTGAACTGCCTGCACATCTGACCCCCACCAGTCTAGCCAATACCTCAACTCTCTCCCCAACACTTCCTTCCCATCTTTTTTTGTCTCAAGGGAAAGGTTTGGAAAACAAAAGCTTAATAAAAACACAGATACACCTACACATTAACACACGGAACCAATACACCCTTCATATAATTCATATAATAGGCCTAATAGTACTGTAGAGCTCTTTTTACTTGCACACAATATAGCTGGGTCACCCCATCCTGCCCCAAGGGGTCTACGGCCCTGCAGTGCTCCAACCCAACACACCCCACTCAGATTTAAGATCGTAGTGAAACATTCATTATTGGTTTCAAGTGTGTTAGGCCAAGGCCAGAGTGACAACCGACAGGACAGCAGACCCCCAAGGCCAGGACAGAGCAGCTCAGCAGCTAGGGATTGCCTACATATTGCAGGTATCTCCCCTGATGTGGGCATGTTTTCAATACAGACTCCTTTTGTCATACAGTATTTCATACAAGGCATTCATAATTTATGAAAGTTGCACAGTATACCCTTAATCCTCTAATAAAAAAAATCTAGTAATGCATAACTTGACATTGATTCCATCCATTTTGGGAGGATAACCAACATTCCAATTAATGGCAATGCATTTCTTAGCCATTATAAATGCCAAGTTACACAGTGTCTTCTGATAACAGTCTCCAGTATCAACATTTCCAAGGAAACAAAAATAGGGATAAGGGAGAATCTGTAGACATGCTGAGATAAAAGAACATACTCTTTGGCAGAATTCAGCCAGCCTTCACAAGACCATAACATATGCAAATATGTCCCCTTTTGTGTTTTGCAAAGCCAGCAGAAGAATTACATTTCTGAGTGCATAATATTCAGTTTCACTGAAAGTACATTCTATGGATGTTCTTAAACTGCAGTAATTTATGTCTGAGATTATATGAACATGACTGGGCAATCTGACATATCTATATCCATTCTTCATCATCAATAATGTCTTGTGTCATTGGGAAACGCCTATATCAAACCTTGATAAAGTTTGGAAATCATCTTTAGAGGTTCTCAGACTGCCTTAAAAAAATACGGAACCAAAATATAAACGCAACATATAAAGTGTTGGTCCCATGTTTCATGAGCTGAAATAAAATATCTCAGAAATGTTCCATATGCACACAAAGCTTATTTCTCTCAAATTGTGTTTACATCCTTGTTAGTGACCATTTGTCCTTTGCCAAAATAATCCATCCACCTGACAGGTGTGGCATATCAATAAGCTAATTAAACAGATTGATCATTACATACGTAGGTGCACATTGTGCTGGGGACAATGAAATGCCACTCTAAGATGTGCAGTTTTGTTACACGTCTCATGTTTTGAGGGAGCGTGTAATTGGCATGCTGACTGCAGGAATGTCCACCAAAGTTGTTGTAGAGTGTTGAATGTTAATTTCTCTATCATAAGCAGTCTCCAACATCATTTTTGAGAATTTGGCAGTACGTCCAACCGGCCTCACAACCGTAGACCATGTGTAAACACGACAACCCAGGAACTCCACATCGGGCTTTTTCACCTGGGGAAAAGTCTGAGACCAGCCTCCCAGACAGCTGAAGAAACTGTGGGTTTGAACAACCGAAGAATTTCTGCACCCACTGTCAGAAACTGTTTCAGGGAAACTCATCTGCTTGCTTATCGTCCTCACCATGATCTTGACCTGACTACAGTTCGGCGTCGCGACCAACTTCAGTGGGCAAATGCTCACCTTCGTTAGCCGCTTGCATTTTGGAGAAGTGTGCTCTACACAGATGAATCCTGGTTTCAACACTACCGGGCAGATGGCAGACAGCATGTATGGCATTGTGTGGGTGAGCGGTTTGCTGATGACAAAGTTGTGAACAGAATGCCCCATGGTGGAGGTGGGATTATGGTATGGGCAGGCATAAGCTATGGACAACTAACACAATTGCATTTTATTGACGGCACGTTGTGCAGCGATACCGTAACAAGATCCTGAGGCAAATTATCGTGCCGTTCATCCACCGCTATCACCTCATGTTTCAGCATGATTATGCGTGGGCCCAGGTTGCAAGGATCTGTACACGAATCCTGGAAGCTGCATACTCACCAGACATGTCACCCATTTAGCATGTTTGGAATACTCTGGATCAACTTGTACAACAGCGTGTTTCAAGTCCTGCCAATATCCAGCAACTGCGAAGGAGATGTGTTGCACTGCATGAGGGAAATGATGGTCACACCAGATACTGACTGGTTTTCTGATCTAAGCCCCTACCTTTTTTTAAGGTATCTGTGATCAACAGATGTTCAGCCATGGCCAAAAGTTTTGAGAATAACACATATTAATTTCCACAAAGTTTGCTGCTTCAGTGTCTTTAGATATTTTTGTCAGATGTTACTGTGGAATACTGAAGTATAATTACAAGAATTTCTTAACCTCTTATGGCTAGGGGGCAGTATTTTCACGGCTGGATAAAAAACGTACCCGATTTAATCTGGTTACTAATCCTACCCAGTAACTAGAATATGCATATACTTATTATATATGGATAGAAAACACCCTAAAGTTTCTAAAACTGTTTGAATGGTGTCTGTGAGTATAACAGAACTCAAATGGCAGGTCAAAACCTGAGAGATTCCTTTACAGGAAGTGGCCTGTCTGACCATTTCTGGAACTTCTTTGCCATCTCTATCTTTTACTAAGGATCTCTGCTCTAACGTGACACTTCCTACGTCGTCCATAGGCGCTCAGAGCCCGGGAAAAACCTGAATGTCGTCATCCCAGCCCCAGGCTGAAACACATTATCGCCTTTCTCAAGTGGCCGATCAAGGGACTGTGGGCTTAGGCGCGTGACCTGGCCGCCCCCGTCTTTGTGATTTTTTCCTCTGTTTGCCGAAAAGGAGATTCCCGGTCGGAATATTATCGCTTTTCTACGAGAAAAATTGCATAAAAAATGATTTTAAACAGCGGTTGACATGCTTCGAAGTACGGTAATGGAATATTTAGAATTTTTTTGTCACGAATTGCGCCATGCGCACAACCCTTCTTTACCATTTCGGATAGTGTCTGGAACGCACGAACAAAACGCCTCTATTCGGATATAACGATGGATTATTTTGGACCAAACCAACATTTGTTATTGAAGTAGCAGTCCTGGGAGTGCATTCTGACGAAGACAACAAAGGTAATGAAACTTTTGTAATAGTAAATCGGAGTTTGATCAGGGCTAAACTTGGTCGGTGTCTAAATGGCTAGCCGTGATGGCTGGGCTATCTACTGAGAATATTGCAAAATGTGCTTTCACCGAAAAGCTATTTTAAAATCAGACATATCGAGTGCATAGAGGAGTTCTGTATCTATAATTCTTAAAATAATTGTTATGTTTTTTGTGAACGTTTATCGTGAGTAATTAAATAAATTCACCGGATGTTTGCGGGGGGTATGCTAGTTCTGAACGTCACATGCTAATGTAAAAAGCTGGTTTTTGATATAAATATGAACTTGATTGAACAAAACATGCATGCATTGTATAACATAATGTCCTAGGGTTGTCATCTGATGAAGATCATCAAAGGTTAGTGCTGCATTTAGCTGTGGTTTTGTTTTTTGTGACATTATATGCTAGCTTGAAAAATGGGTGTCTGATTATTTCTGGCTTGGTACTCTGCTGACATAATCTAATGTTTTGCTTTCGCTGTAAAGCCTTTTTGAAATCGGACAGTGTGGTTAGATAAAGGAGAGTCTTGTCTTTAAAATGCTGTGAAATAGTCATATGTTTGAAAAATTGAAGTTTTTGTATTTTTGAGGAATTTGTAATTCGCGCCACGCCTATCATTGGATATTGGAGCAGGTGTTCCGCTAGCGGAACGTCTATTTGTAAGAGGTTAAGTGTCAAAGGCTTTTATTGGCAATTACATAAAGTTGATGCAAAGAGTCAATATTTGCAGTGTTGACCCTTCTTTTTCAAGACCTCTGCAATCCACCTTGGCATGCTGTCAATTAATTTCTGGGCCACATCCTGACAGATGGCAGCCCATTCTTGCATCATCAATGCTTGGAGTTTGTCAGAATTTGTGGGGTTTTGTTTGTCCACCCTCCTCTTGAGGATTGACCACAAGTTCTCAATGGGATTAAGGTCTGGGGAGTTTCCTGGCCATGGATCCAAAATATCGATGTTTTGTTCCCCGAGCCACTTAGTTATCACTTTTGCCTTATGGAAAGGTGCTCCATCATGCTGGAAAAGGCATTGTTCTTCACCAAACTGTTCCTGGATGGTTGGGAGAAGTTGCTCTCTTGGAGGATGTGTTGGTTCCATTCTTTATTCATGGCTGTGTTCTCAGGCAAAATTGTGAGTGAGCCCACTCCCTTGGCTGAAAAGCAACCCCACACATGAATGGTCTCAGGATGCTTTACTGTTGGCATGACACAGGACTGATGGCAGCGCTCACCTTGTCTTCTCCGGACAAGCTTTTTTCCGGATGCCCCAAACAATCGGAGAGGGGATTCATCAGAGAAAATGACTTTACCCTAGTCCTCAGCAGTCCTATCCCTGTACCTTTTGCAGAATATCAGTCTGTCCCTGATGTTTTTCCTGGAGAGAAGTGACTTCTTTGCTGCCCTTCTTGACACCAGGCCATCCTCCAAAGTCTTCGCCTACAGATGGACTCACACCTGCCTGCTGCCATTCCTGAGCAAGCTCTGTACTGGTGGTGCCCCGAACCCGCAGCTGAATCAACTTAAGGAGACGGTCCTGGATCTTGCTGGACTTTCTTGGGTGCCCTGAAGCCTTCTTCACAGCAATTGAACCGCTCTCCTTGAAGTTCTTGATGATCCGATAAATGGTTGATTTAGGTGCAATCTTACTGGCAGCAATATCCTTGCCTGTGAAGCCCCTTTTTGTGCAAAGCAATGATGACGGCATGTGTTTCCTTGTAGGTAACCATGGTTGACAGAGGAAGAACAATGATACCAAGCACCACCCTCCTTTTGAAGCTTCCAGTCTGTTATTCGAACTCAATCAGCATGACAGAGTGATCTTCAACCTTGTCCTCATCAACACTCTGTCATGACGTTGGCCTGTGGGTAAGGTTTATGACCCCCCCCCATAAATACCTTTCTCCCTTCCCCTCTCTGACCCTACTGAAGGACTTGAATAGCCTGTGATAAATATAGAGAGTCTGGGAACATCAAACAAATGGGGAAAAGGAACCATATTTTGGTAATAAAACCAGTTGGAAATATGCTTGGGAACGTAATAAGCATGTATGTCAGTTCGGTTGTCATCTGAGACATTATGACTGATGACAGGACGACATAAACTGTACCTGAGAAAGTATACACCCCCTAGTTATCAGAGTAACATGGAATTGTTATGCAATTGAAATGTTTGATATTGAAATTGTTTGTTAGGAGATTAAATGTAATTTTAGCTTCCAAATGAGAGATTTGGGTTTTCATAAGGAAAGTGCCCTGCTTGATCAGTGGCCCACCCCTGTGAAGAGGAGGGGTTATAAACGATGAAACACAACCTTCCCCCCTCTCCACTATATAAACCTTTGACGAAAAGATAACCACGTTGTTCCAGTACGTGAGGTCTGCAGCCTCTACGTTAGAAGGACACACGTCAAGTACAAAACTAAGCCAACCTCGGCGTGAGCTTTGGTGGCGAATGGTATGAACTTTGAGCTTATTCCCTACAGAAGTGATACTTCCGAGCCGTTGAGTTAGCAGCGGCCGCTGTAGACGTGGGCTAGGAAAGGACGGACGACGGATCCAGTCTAACAAACGGACGAAGATACCACCACGTATCCAATTTACCACCAGAGACATTCTTCCGAGGACAGGAAGATCTGTTGGCCAACCCGGCCAGCATCTACGACCAATCTACCGAAGCGCAGCTCAGAGTAAATATTTATTGCATTTTCCTTTTCCAAATGGGCGGTAATTTAGAATGCATAAGATAATGTATTTACGATAGAATAGCTGCTGTTTCTTCGTTCCTAAGTCTTCCCGCTCTTTCATTCAAGCCCAACCCCCTTTCCTTTGTGTAACCAGCCATGATACAGGTTCCGTCCACCAGGACGTTTTCTGTATGACATCATTTTATTCTGTGTATATGTAATTCTGTGTGATTAGTTAGGTATTTAGTAAATAAATAATTAAACCCAATTTGGTATTGCTGATTCAACTTGTTAGCCAGGGTTCGTGAAGATAGCCAAGAATTTACAACTTTCATTATGAGACTGAAAATAAGATAAGGGTTAATATTGACTGCTATCGATGTAAAGTATTACTAAGTATTTTAAGAGTTTATTCGGAAGATAACGGCTCTATAAACGTTCTTCCGTGGTGCCCCGACTTTCTAGTTAATTACATTTACATGATTAGCTTAATCAGGTAACAGTAATTAGAGAAATTATTTTATAGGTTAGCATGTCATATCACTTAATCCGGCATAGCCAAAGACACGACAACTCAAACCTGTGTTAACGAGAGAATCACTAACATGATGTCAGCAGGTCCTTTTGTGGCAGGGCTGAAATGCAGTGGAAATGTTTTTTGGGGATTCAGTTAATTTGTATGGCAAAGAGGGACTTTGCAATTAATTGCAATTCATCTGATCACTCTTCATAACATTCTGGAGTATATGCAAATTGCCATCATACAAACTGAGTCAGCAGACTGTGAAAAATAATATTTGCGTCATTCTCAAAACTTTTGGCCATGACTGTATATCTGTATTCACATTCATGTGAAATCCATAGATTAAGGCCTAAAAAATGTATTTCAATTGACTGATTTCCTTACATGAACCTTAACTCAGTAAAATCTTTGAAATTGTTGCATTTTGCGTTTATATTTTTGTTCAGTGCAGTTTCAATCTTTGAATCTTCTTGCTTGTCCAGTGTTTGCTGCACAGAGAGAAAAAAAGTGTTGTATCTGCAAAAGTGAACCTGTGCGCTGTCACAGACTGGTCTTCCCTGGCTGCCTGACCCCAATGAGACCCCTGTCACCATCTGATCCTGTTCAGATGATGAGGCAAATAATTACCTTGGTGTACATTTATACATTATATTATCCATGAATAGAATCAATGGCTCAATAATTAAAATAAACATTATTCCCAGATCCCAGACTGTAGCCTACCTAAGTCAAGATTGAACTTTAAATTAATTTACTGATTGTTATAAAATACTGCAAAAATACTTCAACTGAGCACCAAAGACTGGTCTTCCCTGGCTGTCTGACCCATCAGGGACACCTGTCACTATCTGATCCTGTTAAGACATGATGAGCATAGTGTTGTGTACTGATTGTGCACCACAGTGAAATCAAATATAATCAAATGTTATTGGTCAAATACACATACACTACCGTTCAAAAGTTTGGGGTCACTTAGAAATGTCCTTGTTTTTAAAAGAAAAGTAATTTTTTGTCCGTTAAATAACATCAAATCGATCAAAAATACAGTGTGGACATTGTTAACCTGTTAGGGCTAGTGGGCAGTATTGACACGGCCGGATAAAAAACGTACCCGATTTAATCTGGTTACTACTCCTGCCCAGTAACTAGAATATGAATATAATTATTGGCTTTGGATAGAAAACACCCTAAAGTTTCTAAAACTGTTTGAATGGTGTCTGTGAGTATAACAGAACTCAAATGGCAGGCAAAAACCTGAGAAGATTCCAAACAGGAAGCGCCCTCTCTGACAAGTTGTTGTTCATCTTGGCTCTTTTTATTGAATCTGAGGATCTTTGCCGTAACGTGACATTTCCTACGGCTCCCATAGGCTCTCAGAACCCGGGAAAAAGCATTATCGCGTTTGGATAGTGGCTGGTCAGAGTACTCTGAGACTCACGCTCGTGCACGAGGGCATGTATTTATTTTCTCTCTCTTTGTACGTATACAGGCTTTTCCGGTCGGAATAGTATCGCTTTTTTACGAGAAAAATGGCATAAAAATGGATTTTAAACAGCGGTTGACATGCTTCGAAGTACGGTAATGGAATATTTAGAATTTTTTGGTCACGAAATGCACCAT
The DNA here is from genome assembly GCF_965601325.2 of Salmo salar. NCBI lineage: Eukaryota > Metazoa > Chordata > Actinopteri > Salmoniformes > Salmonidae > Salmo > Salmo salar. The sequence goes on from NC_138300.1 coordinate 71,459,690, forward strand.
GCTCGCCACCCTTATTTACCCTTTCGGATAGTGTCTTGAACGCACGAACAAAATGCCACTGTTTGGATATAACAATGGATTACTTGGGACCAAACCAACATTTGTTATTGAAGTAGCAGTCCTGGGAGTGCATTCTGACGAAGACAACAAAGGTAATCAAACTTTTCTAATAGTAAATCGGAGTTTGGTGAAGGCTAAACTTGCTGGGTGTCTAAATAGCTTTGTCTTGGAGCGAGCAGAGCGAGCAGTCGCACCACGCTTCGCTCCACAGGTAATATTCCACTTCGCTACATTACAACGGCTTGATTTGTTTGATCTGAGCAATTCTTCTTAGCTAGCTACATAGCCGTCTTTGTATCAAAGATAATTGTGTAGTTTAGAGTAACTGAGTAATTATCGAGGCTAGCTATCTTCGTCCTCCTAACGTAGTCAACACTGCTAGCTGCTAGCTAGCTAGTCATCACCGTTAGCTAGCCAACTTCTACCGACTAGCAGAAACTATTACATTACAACGCAACGACTTGATTAGTGTGGTGTTAGTGTTAGTTAGCCAGCTACATAGTTGTCCGTGCTGTCTCTGTATCTAAGATAATTGTGTAGTTTGAGTTTGAGTATTATCGAGGTGTGCTAGCCAGCCGCGACGCGGCGCCAGACTTACTCAACACACCTAGTCATCATTAACCCACTGCCAGCTAGCCATCCGTTACCGACTAGCAGCGCTGTAGTTACTAATACTAAACAACGGAACGATTAGACTAGTGCAGTGTTACCTAGCTAGCTACCTAGTTGTCTTTGTCATAACTTGATAATTGTTAATTGATAATTGTTAGCTAGCCAGCCATCGAGGTTAGCTAGCCAGTTATTTCCGTCCCCCGCGACGCCATTTTTCCTAACCTAGCCAACTATTACCGACGAGCAGCATTGTTGAAACTAAATACACTACAAGGAACGTCTTGATTAGTGTTAGCTAGCTAGCTACAAAGTTGCTTTGTATCATGACAAGGTGTAGTACTGAAACTACCGAGGTTACCTAGCCAGCTACACGTTCAAAGTCAACAACGCAGCCACTGCTAGCTAGCCTACTCCACCAGCCAGCAGTACTGTATCATCTTAGTCAATAACATTTTTGCAACGTAAGCTTAACTTCCTGAACATTCGAGACGTGTAGTCCACTTGTCACTCCAATCTCATTTGCATTAGCGTAGCCTCTTCTGTAGCTTGTCTACTATGTGTCTGCCTATCCCTGTTCTCTCTCCTCTGCACAGGCCATACAAACGCTCCACACCGCGTGGCCGCTGCCACTCTAACCTGGTGGTCCCAGCGCGCACGACCCACGTGGAGTTCCAGGTCTCCGGCAGCCTCTGGAACTGCCGGTCTGCGGCCAACAAGGCTGAGTTCATCTCAGCCTATGCTACCCTCCAGTCCCTAGACTTCCTGGCGCTGACGGAAACATGGATCACCACAGATAACACTGCTACTCCTACTGCTCTCTCCTCGTCTGACTACGTGTTCTCGCATACCCCTAGAGCATCGAGCCAGCGGGGTGGTGGCACTGGAATCCTCATCTCTCCCAAGTGGACATTCTCTCTTTCTCCCCTGACCCATCTGTCTATCTCCTCATTTGAATTCCATGCTGTCACAGTTACCAGCCCTTTCAAGCTTAACATCCTTATCATTTATCGCCCTCCAGGTTCCCTTGGAGAGTTCATCAATGAGCTTGACGCCTTGATAAGTTCCTTTCCTGAGGATGGCTCACCTCTCACAGTTCTGGGTGACTTTAACCTCCCCACGTCTACCTTTGACTCATTCCTCTCTGCCTCCTTCTTTCCACTCCTCTCCTCTTTTGACCTCACCCTCTCACCTTCCCCCCCTACTCACAAGGCAGGCAATACGCTTGACCTCATCTTTACTAGATGCTGTTCTTCCACTAATCTCATTGCAACTCCCCTCCAAGTCTCCGACCACTACCTTGTATCCTTTTCCCTCTCGCTCTCATCCAACACTTCTCACTCTCCCCCTACTCGGATGGTATTGCGCCGTCCCAACCTTCGCTCTCTCTCTCCCGCTACTCTCTCCTCTTCCATCCTATCATCTCTTCCCTCTGCTCAAACCTTCTCCAACCTATCTCCTGATTCTGCCTCCTCAACCCTCCTCTCCTCCCTCTCTGCATCCTTTGATCTCCTCTGTCCCCTATCCTCCAGGCCGGCTCGGTCCTCCCCTCCTGCTCCGTGGCTCGACGACTCACTGCGAGCTCACAGAACAGGGCTCCGGGCAGCCGAGCGGAAATGGAGGAAAACTCGCCTCCCTGCGGACCTGGCATCCTTTCACTCCCTCCTCTCTACATTTTCCTCTTCTGTCTCTGCTGCTAAAGCCACTTTCTACCACTCTAAACTCCAAGCATCTGCCTCTAACCCTAGGAAGCTCTTTGCTACCTTCTCCTCCCTCCTGAATCCTCCTCCCCCCCCCCCCCCCCCTCCTCCCTCTCTGCGGATGACTTCGTCAACCATTTTGAAAAGAAGGTTGACGACATCCGATCCTCGTTTGCTAAGTCTAACGACACTGCTGGTCCTGCTCACACTGCCCTACCCTGTGCTTTGACCTCTTTCTCCCCTCTCTCTCCAGATGAAATCTCGCGTCTTGTGACGGCCGGCCGCCCAACAACCTGCCCACTTGACCCTATCCCCTCCTCTCTTCTCCAGACCATTTCCGGAGACCTTCATAGCTAGCCCTGTGATGCCGGGCTATCTACTGAGAATATTGCAAAATGTGCTTTCACCGAAAAGCTATTTTAAAATCGGACATATCGAGTGCATAGAGGAGTTCTGTATCTATAATTCTTAAAATAATTGTTATGTTTTTTGTGAACGTTTATCGTGAGTAATTTAGTAAATTCACCGGCAGTGTTCGGTGGGAATGCTAGTCACATGCTAGTCACATGCTAATGTAAAAAGCTGGTTTTTGATATAAATATGAACTTGATTGAACAAAACATGCATGTATTGTATAACATAATGTCCTAGGGTTGTCATCTGATGAAGATCATCAAAGGTTAGTGCTGCATTTAGCTGTGGTTTGGGTTTATGTGACATTATATGCTAGCTTGAAAAATGGGTGTCTGATTATTTCTGGCTGGGTACTCTGCTGACATAATCTAATGTTTTGCTTTCGTTGTAAAGCCTTTTTGAAATCGGACAGTGTGGTTAGATTAACGAGAGACTTGTCTTTAAAATGGTGTAAAATAGTCATATGTTTGAAAAATGTAAGTTTTTGCATTTTTGAGGTATTTGAATAACGCGCCATGGGATTACACTGGCTGTTGAGTAGGTGGGACGATTTCGCAAGCGTCCCACCTAGCCCATAGAGGTTAATGTTGTAAATGAGTATTGTAGCTGGAAACGGCTGATTTTTAATGGAATATATACATAGACGTACAGAGGCCCATTATCAGCAACCATCACTCCTGTGTTCCAATGGCACGTTGTGTTAGCTAATCCAGGTTTATAATTTTAAAAGGCTAATTGATCATTAGAAAACCCTTTTGCAATTATGTTAGCACAGCTGAAAACTGTTGTGCTGATTAACCTCTTGCATCTAGACGTTCCGCTAGCGGAACCCCGTTTCACCATCGGAACCCCTAGCCAACAGCCAATGGCATCGCACGGCGCGAAATACAAAACCAACTAAAATACCACAACTCAATTTTCTCAAACAATCAACTATTTTACACCATTTTAAAGATAAGACTCTTGTTAATCTAACCACATTGTCCGATTTCAAAAAGGCTTTACAGCGAAAGCAAAACATTAGATTATGTTAGGAGAGTACATAGACACAAATAATCACACAGCCATTTTCCAAGCAAGCATATATGTCACATAAACCCAAACCACAGCTAAATGCAGCACTAACCTTTGATGATCTTCATCAGATGACACTCCTAGGACATTATGTTATACAATACATGCATGTTTTGTTCAATCAAGTTCATATTTATATCAAAAACCAGCTTTTTACATTAGCATGTGATGTTCAGAACTAGCATTCCCACCGAACACTTCCGTTGAATTTACTAAATTACTCACGATAAACGTTCACAAAAAACATAAGAATTATTTTAAGAATTATAGATACAGAACTCCTTTATGCAATCGCGGTGTCCGATTTTAAAATAGCTTTTCGGTGAAAGCACATTTTGCAATATTCTGAGTAGATAGCTCACCATCACGGGCTAGCTATTTTGACACCCACCAAGTTTGGAATTCACTATAAGAACAATTGGATTACCTTTGCTGTTTTTTCGTCAGAATGCACTCCCAGGACTTCTACTTCAATAACAAATGTTGGTTTGGTTCCAAATAATCCATAATTATATCCAAATAGCGGCGTTTGTTGTGAGTTCAAGACACTATCCGAAGGGTAACGAAGGGTGACGCGCCCGGCGCGTTTCGTGAAATAAAAATGTCTAAATATTCCATTACCGTACTTTGAAGCATGTCAAACGCTGTTTAACCTGTTAGGGCTAGGGGGCAGCATTTGCACGTCTGGATAAAAAAAATGTACCCGATTTAATCTGGTTACTAATCCTACCCAGTAACTAGAATATGCATATACTTATTATATATGGATAGAAAACACTCTAAAGTTTCTAAAACTGTTTGAATGGTGTCTGTGAGTATAACAGAACTCATTTGGCAGGCAAAACCCTGAGACATTTTCTGACAGGAAGAGGATACCTGATGTGTTGTATTGACTTTAAACCTATCCCATTGAAAAACACAGGGGCTGAGGAATATTTTGGCACTTCCTATTGCTTCCACTAGATGTCACCAGCCTTTACAAAGTGTTTTGAGTCTTCTGGAGGGAGATCTGACCGAACAAGAGCCATGGAACGATGATGTCCCATTAGACACCTGGCGCGCGAGTTCATGTTGGGTACCCTCGTTCCAATACGTTATAAAAGAGTATGCATTCGTCCACCTTGAATATTATTCATGTTCTGGTTAAAAAAGGCCCTAATGATTTATGCTATACAACGTTTGACATGTTTGAACGAACGTAAATATATTTTTTCCCCTCGTTCATGACGAGAAGTCCGGCTGGCTTAGATCATGTGCTAACAAGACGGAGATTTTTGGACATAAATGATGAGCTTTTTTGAACAAAACTACATTCGTTATGGACCTGTGATACCTGGAAGTGACATCTGATGAAGAGAATCAAAGGTAATGGATTATTTACATAGTATTTTCGATTTTAGATCTCCCCAACATGACGTCTAGTCTGTATCGCAACGCGTATTTTTCTGGGCGCAGTGCTCAGATTATTGCAAAGTGTGATTTCCCAGTAAGGTTATTTTTAAATCTGGCAAGTTGATTGCGTTCAAGAGATGTAAATCTATAATTCTTTAAATGACAATATAATATTTTACCAATGTTTTCTAATTTTAATTATTTAATTTGTGACGCTGACTTGACTGCCGGTTATTGGAGGGAAACGATTTCCTCAACATCAATGCCATAGTAAAACGCTGTTTTTGGATATAAATATGAACTTGATAGAACTAAAAATGCATGCATTGTCTAACATAATGTCCTAGGAGTGTCATCTGATGGAGATTGTAAAAGGTTAGTGCATCATTTTAGCTGGTTTTATGGTTTTGGTGACCCTGTCTTTGACTTGACAAAACATTACACACAACTCTTGTAAATGTACTGTCCTAACATACTCTAAATTTATGCTTTCGCCGTAAAACCTTTTTGAAATCGTAAAACGTGGTTAGATTAAGGAGATGTTTATCTTTCAAAGGGTGTAAAATAGTTGTATGTTTGAAAAATTTGAATTTTGACATTTATTTGGATTCAAATTTGCCGCTCTTGAAATGCACCTGCTGTTGATGGAGTGCACCACGGGTGGCACGCTAGCGTCCCACCTAGCCCATAGAGGTTAAAATCAATTTTTATGAGATTTTTCTCGTAAAAAAAGCGATAATATTCCGACCGGGAGTCGTTGTTTTTGTTCAAAGACTGAAAATGAAAACATGGAGTCGTCTCGTGCATGCGCGCGCCAGTCTCATTGTTCTCAGATCGACCACTTACCAAATGCCCTACTGTTTTTCAGCCATGGCTTGCAAAGTCATCATTCAACGTTCTGGCGCCTTCTGAGAGCCTATGGGAGCGTTAGAAAATGTCACATTACAGCAGAGATACCCTGTTTTGGATAGAGATGATCAAGAAGGCCAAGAAATGGTCAGAGAGGGCGCTTCCTGTTTGGAGTCTTCTCTCGTTTTGGCCTGCCAAATGAGTTCTGTTATACTCACAGACACCATTCAAACATTTTTAGAAACTTTGGAGTGTTTTCTATCCAAAGCTAATAATTATATGCATATTCTAGTTTCTGTGCAGGAGTAATAATCAGATTAAATCGGGTACGTTTTTTATCCGGCCGTGAAAATACTGCCCCCTATCCATAACAAGTTAAATAGTACCCACAAAACACCAGTCTCAATGTCAACAGTGAAGAGGTGACTCCGGGATGCTGGCCTTCTAGGTAGAGTTCCTCTGTCTAGTGTCTGTATTCTTTTGCCAATCTTAATCTTTTCTTTTTTTTGGCCAGTCTGAGATATGGCTTTTTCTTTGCAACTCTGCCTAGAAGACCAGCATCCCGGAGTCGCCTCTTCACTGTTGACGTTAAGACGGATGTTTTGTGGACTATAATAAATGAAGCCTCAGGATATGTGGATTCCAGTTTGCACAAAGTCCAGTGTAGTTCCTTAAGGGCTGTTGTGGTATTGGCTTGAAGGGGAATATACACGGATGTGACTATAAACGAAGAGAATTCTCTTTGAGGTAATTCGGTCAGCATTTTATTGTGAGGTATTATAGTTTGGGTGAACAAAAGGACTTGAGTTTCTGTATGGTATCACAATCTCACCATGAGAAGCTAATCCTGAAACATATACCCCCCCTTTCTTCTTCCCGAAGACTTCTTTGTTCCTATCTGTGTGATGTACTGAGAACCCAGATGGCTGTATGGACGGGGGACAGTATATCCGGAGAGAGCCATGATTCTGTGTAACAGAGTATGTTACAGTCCCTTATGTCTCTATGGAAGGAGATCCTCGCCCTGAGCTCATCTACTTTATTGTCCAGAGACTGATCGGAAGCTGTGCATGGTGTGCATGCCTCCTGAGTCAGACTAGAATTCCACTCCGAATATTTCTTCTCCACCGGTGGCGTCTTGGAGCAGCCTTTGGGATAATTTCAATATCCCTGAGGGGTGCGAACAAAGGATCCAATTCGGGAAAGTCGTATTCCTGGTCGTAATGCTGGCAAGTTACCACCACTCTGATATCCAAAGGTTCTTTCCAGCTGTTTGTAATAACACAAAAAACTTTCTGGGCTAATAATGTAAGAAATAACACACAAAAAACAAAATACTGCAAAGTTGCTTAGGAGCTAGAAGCAGAGCTGCCATGTCTGTCGGCACCCACTTGCCTGTAGAGCTGTTTATACCATGTCAGTATGAAAAGTAGGGAATTAGCTAAGGAAACTGACAGATAAATAATGTTACATTGCTATACTGACAAATAAAAATGTACATTGCACTTCAATCATTTGGCTGCTGGTTTCATCGTTTGATTCAAGCTAGCTCGCTAATGTTAGCCAACTTTTGGTTAGCTCTAGTTAATGGCACAATGGTACATCATCAAATGTACTTCTGTTGAAATGGAACAAAACAAAGGCTAGAAAACATTTCCAAACACACAACATCTGTTAGATACTGCTACCTGACAGATAGCCAGAAGCTCCCAAAAGCTGAACTGGCTGTGGTAGGTACTAGCTACCTTACTAGCTGCTAGTAGTTCATTAACTTCAGTTGAGAGGGGATGAAACATTAGCTAAAGTAATATGTCAGTTACACTACTATCTCAGCACTGGGAATAAATACTTGTTTTTTCTGTCAAGCAGAAGTTACCTTTCCAGGTAGATCAGTCAACTAAAGAGTAGCCTGTTTCTACTCTGCTTGCTTTTAAAACGCTGAGAAAAAGGGTAACACAGACAGCAGCTGTCTCTGTTCATTTCTCCTTTGCTGGTCCTATACGGCAGCCTTTCAAGAAGCTTTGCCTTCACACAGTCTGTCCGCATGCTCTGCTCTGTGGTGCCCGTGTGGTCCTTTATCCACCCGGCTGAAACTGGAAAACACACTACCCGACTGCTCTGAGGCATCCACATGGTTCTAAAGCACACTGGTGCTGCGTTTTGTATCACTGTGCAATGATAAAACTGGGGGGGACAAAAATGTTATTTCAGAATGTGGGGGGTTCATGTCACCCCTGTCCCCAGTGGAAGTTGCACCCCTGGATTTGAACATATGGATTTTTGTATTTATTTGTAGGCTAGGCTACGTATTTAATTATTTAATTTATGGATCAAGCCCTAGCAGTCATTCTGATCAAGTTCCCAATGATCAGTGCTTTATTTTGTTGCTCTCCAGCGATTCTGAATTTGCGATGCACCCAACTGTTCACGTTTTTCTGTGCAATAGCCTTTTGATTTGAACATTAAAACTATTATTTGGATATGGACAGTCTGTTTGTTTCTTGGCACTTACCATTTGGACTAGAAATGGCTACTATTTAAGAACATTTGATTACAAGTATTTACCTAGTAAATACTCAGTACTTGCCAGGCTGTAAAATGAATAGTTACCACTCATACATCAACATCACCTACTATATACCTCAGCTGACACACTATATAGCCCTTTCCTGCAGTCAAATGACTAGAGGCCTCATGGGTGGAATGTTATTAATATTTTTCCTGATTTCATAATTATTAACCATTATAAAAATAAATAAAAATCTGGTGTTTCTACATCAAACAGTTTTGTTATAGTTCAGTCTTCTGTGATGTATATAAACTGTAATATTGGGGTGCAAACAAAAAATGTAATACATTTCAACTCTATATCTGACATGGTACAGGTGTTCATAATCATGTATATGAGGTGTATACTATACTGGTTTCAAAGTAGATTTGTTTAAGACTACCAAGAAACACTCTGTGTGATCCTGATTTTGCACACTGCAGTAAAAGGTTGAGGCCTAATTTGACAAGTAATATCACATGACATGTTGTCCACTCAATCGAAATGGGGTAGAGAAAAGGAGCATAAGAAGCTGTTACCTATGTTGAAATCAGACCTATTATGTAAAGGTAGGATTCACCAAGTATTGTTAATTTTAAGCTGTATTATCATTCTCATGTAGTGTGTATTCAATTTACACTGAACAAAAATATAAATGCAACATGCAAAGGGTTGGTCCCATATTTCATTAGGCGAAATAAGAAATCCCGGAAATTTTCCAAAGACACAAAAAGCTTATTTCTCTCAAATGTTGAGCACAATATTCATTTCTCTACCATAAGCTGCATCCAACTGACCTCACAACCATAGACCAAGTGTAACCACGCCAGCCCATGACCTCCACATCCGGCTTCTTCATCTGTGGGATCGTCTGAGACAGCCACACGGACAGTTAATGAATCTGTTGGTTTGCACAACTGAAAAATATCTGCACCAACTGTCAGAAGCTGTCTCAGGAAAGATCATCTGCATGCTCGTTGTCCTCTACAGGGCCTTGATCTGACTGCAGTTCGGCATCATAACCAATTTCAGTGGGCAAATGCTCACCTTCGATGGCCACTGGCACACTGGAGAAGTGTCGCAAGGATCTGTACACAACTCCTGGAAGCTGAAAATGTTACATTATTTTTCATGGCCTGCATCGTCACCAGACATGTCATCCATTGAACAGGCTTGGGATGCTCTGGATTGACGTGTACGACAGCGTGTTTCAGTTCCCAGCAATATCCAGCAACTTCGCACAGCCATTGAAGATGAGTGGGACAACATTCCAGAGGTCACAATAAACAGCCTGATCATCTCTATGTGAATGAGATGTGTCGCGCTGCATGAGGGAAAAGGTGGTCACACCAGATACAGACTGCTTTTCTGATCCATGCATTACTTTCCACATACAGTATCAGTGCCTATGCAAACAAACCAAATTGCACAATAATTTATGATAATTTATTCAATCCTTCACTACTAAGAAATTAATAATTCCATCTATCAAAACAGTTTCCAATCATAAATCCTTCGGTAAATTGGATGAAGAAATAGAAATCTAAGTCTGAAAACAACATTCCACTGGTCTTATTCAGTCCAAGTTAATTTCTGAGAAGAAAACAGGCAATCAATCCAATAATTAATTAAATGTATCCAAGTCAACTGCTGCCAGAATCTGGAGATTGCTTTTAAATGTGTTTATTTACAATAGTAAGGCGAGTAAGGTCTGAATACAGTTATTGGAATGCTGTGGGTGAAATAGACCAAATGATTGGTAACTCCCACAGCGAATTGTCCAATAAAGTGAAAGCGGGAGACATGTCACATGGATCTGTCAACTGACTGGTCAACCTCTCAGCTAACCCAGTCTGAGACTGCTTCAAGTCTCCAAGGCCTGGTGGTAATTTTGAGCCTCCCTCACTGGTGTGTTAGAAAACATTTGGAGATCACCTGATCATAAGCAAAGAGCAGCGATTGCAGATACTTCCAAAGCCAGTTTTAGAGGCAAAACATATGAATTAATTAATTAATTCATTAAATTCATTAAGGGGAGGGGATTTGTGTTTCACAGTATTTTACTGTAATTAAAAGGGATTGCTGCAAGCAGGTTGGCTGCTAGGTAAAGTGTTTAAACATTACAGCATATTAATGAATATTTCATGTTTTATATAACTTGCACTTCCAGAGTCCAAAGGCTTCCAAAGACGTGGCAAAATGCTCAACCATTTAAGGTTTAAGACTTGCTGCCACTTCAATATGTCCCTTTTATATATATATATATATTCTGGGGCACTATAACCACATAGAAGCTAAATTGGTTCAGCATTCTTGGTACAGCATTCTCAACAAATATATGGTATTACAGGGCACTTTTTAAAATATGTTAATGAGCCATAAAACAACAATACCATGCACCCACTAGTGGTCAAAAGATTTTTGGCGCTCCAAAGATATGGGACTGTACTGAATTCTGTGGGGTGGAATTGCAGTACCATTTCAAATACAACAATTTTACCACAATGCACCATCATTTGGGAAAACCTGTCTTAGACTGCAAGTCCATTGGACGCTGGTTCAAGTAACCCATGTAGCCTATGTGCAGGCTACAGCGCCTCTCGTGTGAATTGTTATGTGGATTATAATACATTTACATATTTGTAGGGGGTAGATGTATATATCTTCAAGGCAAGCAATAGGCAGAATAAATTAACGGTGGCTTCAGTGCCTGTGTGGTCCAGCGGTTACAGCCGGCATACATATGCCACAATAGGCATGGGTTTCACTCTCAGCTCAATGAAATCTTATTTGGATAGATTCAAATGCATGAACATCTTGAATGCATTATGACATTAAATATTAAATTTACACATTACATGCTTTCAATCCACAACAAGGTTGACTTTAAATGGTGGCATCAAACTGGGCCTATGCTACTGTTGCTGGTGCTTAGCAATGGTCATCTCACCTATGTAAGGGCCATCCACACCTAAGACCACAACCATATTGACAAATTATAGCCCAACAATAAAACATTGGTGAGCATCCACACTGGAGGAAAGTTTATCGATCTACAGTAGGCCTAAATCTGTCAATCAAATGATGGCCAAAATGAGCTCATCAACTCAGCCAGGGAAACAAAAACACAAGTTGTTCACACCTTTGATCATGTGACATTGGATAGGCTAACGGGTATCCAACAGAATGTAGTGGAATATAATCAAATATTAAGGGGCCTATTGCAACCATTGATGGCACTAGATTATCGCCAGCTGATGTCTCGTTAAACCATTAATGCTCGTTAAAGCATCAATGCTAAATTCACCTGCACTGCTGATCTCAATTGCAACCATTTTTGGTCACCTCATTACTGCTCCCTAAAAGATGATGTTGGTGTTACCTTAGCAACCATACTCTTTCAAGATATGTTAGCCATTTGGTTGGTATTATCATTGGAACAACTCAGTCCTTTTGAACAGACCAAGGATGAGTTATCTATTTAGAAATACACTATTTCCTCATTTAACATAGCAAATCTACTGTGGCAATTTACCCGACACTTGGTATGAATGGAAACTAATGTTGGTATAGCCTACTGTTATTACTTTATTTCTTTCCTATTTATGTTATCCATTAAATACAACTGTTTTTAAAGTAAAATTGTCTGGTGTGGTCATTTCCTATCAAGATCAGGGGTAAAAAAAAAAAATGTATGAGTAACTAAATCAAAGGCTCTATTAAATGTATTGTTGAAGTGTTTGCACAGGGATGTGCAGCATTCACCATGAATGCAGTCTCCGCTAATGTGGAAGCAATGCCTTTAAATTTCAATCACATAGTAATGCTGAATTAGTCAACCAGGGCAATTTAGTTATTTATGCCAAAAGGGCATGGGCTGCAATCAAACCCACACTGACACAGTAGGCTTTCATGTGCTTGCTGAAGGCAGCAGCCCTAACCACTAGACCATTCCCAGGGCATGGTTAAAGTCAATTTTGACAGTTGATTCCTAACCTTAGGTAAGCTATAAACCTTAAGACATCCTATTTTTCGATAATACATGTATTTACTGTACTGTAGATAAAAAAAATAACAGGCTACTTTGTGTGTTATAAAATCAGAGTCGCTCTCTTTCATGCGCCATTGTACTCCATTTCGTATGCTACCTCACTATTCTCAATTCCATCTTGTCTTTACATCTGATATTATAGTGTGCAATTAGTCTTTGTGGCTCAGTTGGTAGAGCATGGTGCTATTAATGTCAGGGTAGTGGGTTCAATTCCCATAACCACCCATAAAGAAACTGCATGCATGACTGTTTTAAGGTTCTGTATTTATTTTCTTAGTCAACCTCTGTCGTTCTGTCTTCGCCCTTCTTGTTCTTGAACGTAGCCCTGTTTCTTTGTGTTCTTGAACGTAGCCCTGTTTCTTTGTGTTCTTGAACGTAGCCCTGTTTCTTTGTGTTCTTGAACGTAGCCCTGTTTCTTTGTGTTCTTGAACGTAGCCCTGTCTTTCATTTTTGTTAATTGAGTTCACCTGTGTTAGTTACTCACCTGGTCTCATCAGCTCCTGAGTATTCATTACAACTGTAAGATGCTTTGGATGAAAGTGTGGCATAGTGGAGACCAATATCGATCTTGTTTTAGTTACAGTATTAAGCTATATTAAACTACGGTTGTTGAGGAGTATGGATGCATTTCAGGTACATTTGAATGTTGCATTAATAGAACCTAAAGGCCTGCAGTAGCAGCAGGAAAGTTATTCATATTCTATCTGGTGCTTTAATGTTTGAGCAAGTGATAGCTGGGACTGGTCTGCATGATTCTAGGGCATGGAAAGAACGAGAACTGCAGGTTTTCAGGCTCATTTGAATTTCCTGAGACGCAAGACATTTTTCTGCGACAAAAGAGTGAACAAATTAAAATCCGACATCTGTAGGAGCAATATGAAAACGAACCCCGTTCTCATTCCCAAAATACCATGGGAGTGAAGACAATTCCTGGCCTTTTAAAAAGGCTGCCGGTTGCCGCCCTGCTGAGGCTTTAAGTGACAAAATCTAATTCACAGCACATCAGTCAGGGGGAGCACAGAGGGACTGTGCTGCCATCATGTGCGAGAGACACTGCCATTAGCCAGCCAAGCATCCCCCCCCCCCCTTTAGCAACCAGGAGTTCCTCACGGGTCAGAGGCTGGCTCTGTGAAATGTGTGGCAATGGACTGTGAATGTCTTGAAGGCAGGGAAGACATTTCAGAGGCAGATCAAGTCTACTGCAGGAAAGAGAGAATGACTAAAATATCCAGAGTTAGAAGCAGCAGTGGACGTTGACATCAAAGTAGTACTCTGTGGTACCAGTGATCTGGTTACAATCGCAATGGTTCAGGAGATTGATTGCTTGTGGTGAATATATCCTACTAAGTAGGCTTCATTTGGCCTACATCAATTAAACAAAAGCATGTGCTGCCGTCACAAATGACTGCTAGCTATTTGACGTATACACCGACTGTAAATCCTCAAAGATAAGAGCATCTGCTACAGAGCCATAATATAAGTACATTTATGTTTATTCACTAGTTTGTAAATTCTCAACATGCAACATGACATTGTCATTTGGATATGCAGTCAACACTTTACGTTACAGCACTATTACTACTGACATTTACTTGGTATTAGGAAATTACTAGATATTGGCACATTCTGGTAATTAGTTGAAATTGAATGAATTGGCCAGTAATAGAGTATCACACTATGAGCCATAATACCCATAAAACCTAGCGGTCAAACAGGGAAATGGTTCCAATAATATTTCCATCATTCATTTTTCCCTTAGGGGAAATAACGGCTGTTTTGTGTAGGCTTACCCTGGCGTGACGTTTTCATAACCGGGTAAATCTCTCTCAGACAAGGTGACTTTAATAAATATATTCGCCTGTATTTACCCCCAATAAATCAAATGCTAATTAGCTGCTAATGTGGTTATCATAAAGAACTAAAAATACATTTTAGTCATTTAGCAGACACTCTTATCCAGAGCAACTTACAGTAGTGAATGCATACATTTCATACATTTTTTTTTCTGTGCTGGCCCCCCGTGGGAATTGAACCCACAACCCTGGTGTTGCAAACACCATGCTCTACCAACTGAGCTACAGGGAAGGCTAATACCACAATGATCTGGATGAGATAGCCAAATCAATCAATCAAACTGATGTTATTACAAATTTTTCTTGTTACGCTACGTAACTAATGTTTTGCAATTACACATTTCAAAGTCACCTGTGAATTACCATAATTAAACCAAAATGTGACCTTGTGACCATCAAATCCACATGTAATACCAGGATTGATAAATAAACTAGGACCTGGTAACAACAATTGTAACAAGGCACACCCTGTCATTAACAACTGGTTATTTTCTATGAGTTTATTTCTGTGTTATAACCTGGCTCTAAGGGTATATTGAATCAAGTGTAATGTAAGAACAATGTAGTTACATAGAACATACTTGTAATTCATCTTCCTACCCAGGAGCAAGCAACTTAAAGTAATGATGGACTGTCATTTCTCTATGCTTATTTGAGCTGTTCTTGCCATAATATGGACTTGGTATTTTACCAAATGTGACTATCTTCTGTATCTCCCCTACCTTGTCACAATACAACTGATTGGCTCAAACACACCTATTGAGGACCCCTTCGAGATAAAATCCCATTAACGGGATTGGTTGAACAACAACCAGTGAGATAGCACGGCGCAAAATTTTTACAAAAATAATCTCAATATTCAGGTATTATACGGCATTTTAAAGATACTCTACTCGTTAATCCAATCACATTGTCCGATTTCAAAAAGGCTTTACGGTGAAAGCAAAACATTCGATTATTTTTAGGATAGCACCTTAGCAATAAAAAAAGCAATTTTCCAAGCACGGATAGCCGTCACAAAACCACAGCTAAAATTAAGCACTAACCTTTGACAATCTTCATCAGATGACACTCCTAGGACATCATGTTAGACAAAACATGCATTTTTTTGTTCGATCAAGTTCATATTTATATCCAAAAACCCAATTTTTACATTGGCGCGTGACGTTCAGAAAATGTTTTCTCCCCATAACTTCCGGTGAATAGGCACATTAATTTACAGAAGAACTCATAAACATTGACAAAATTTATAACAATTATTTAAAGAATTAGAGATAATCTACTCCTTTATGCAAACACTTTGTCAGATTTCAAAATAACTTTACGGAAAAAGCACATTGTTCAATATTCTGAGTACAGAACTTAGCCTTCAATGCTAAGCTATACAGTTAGCCTACAACCACGGCGTCGACAAATCTCTAAAAATATGTTCGAAATATTTTCTTACCTATGCTGATCTTCAGCGGAATGCACTCGGAAGGGCTCCCACTTCCACAGGAAATGTTCATTTGTTCTGCAAAGTCCATCATTTATGTCCAAATACGTCCGTTTTGTTGACCCATCCAGAACACTTTACAATGCCATGTTGCGTGGACGCAAATCCATAGACGAAATGTTCAAAAGTTCCATTACCGTTTGTAGAAACATGTCAAACGATGTTTACAATCAATCCTTTAGGGTATTTTTTTAACGTTAAATTGCGATAATTTTACAACCGGGCAATAGGTATTCATCCCAGAAGAATAATAACAAACGGCGAAGGCATGTGCACGCGCATCATGAGACACCTGTCCTCAGACTGGCCAGTGATTGACTGAGCCACAATTTTCTGCCCGGTAACAGGTGACGGATGAAACCAGTTCCTAAAGATTGTTGACAGCCAATGGAAGCCTTAGGAGGTGCAACGTAAATCCTATGTCACTGTAGTTTTTCAAGGGATTCAAAAGAAAAACTACATTTCTAATTTCTCCCACTTCCTGATTCAAATTTTCTCAGGTTTTTGCCTGCCATATGAGTTCTGTTATACTCACAGACACCATTCAAACAGTTTTAGAAACTTCAGAGTGTTTTCTATCCATATATAATAAGTATATGCATATTCTAGTTACTGGGTAGGATTAGTAACCAGATTAAATCGGGTAAATGTTTTTTATCCAGCCGTGCAAATACTGCCCCCTAGCCCTAACAGGTTAACAAGGAACACCTGTTAATAGAAATGCATTCCAGATGACTACCTCATGAAGCTGCTTGAGAGAATGCCAAGAGTGTGCAAAGGGTGGCTACTTTGAAGAATCTCTAATATAAATATATCTTGATTTGTTGAACACTTTTTTGGTTACTACATGATTCCATATGTGTCTTAGTTTTGATGTCTTGACTATTATTCTACTGTAGAAAATAGTAAAAATAATGTAAAAACCCTGGAATGAGTAGGTGTGTCCAAACTCTTGAATGGTACTGTTGTAAGGTTCTGCATTTATTTTCTTAGTCAACCTTGTTTTCTGTTTCGTTGTGTTCTTAAACATAGCCCTGTTTCTTTGTGTTCTTGAATGTAGCCCTGTCTTTCATTTTGTTCATTGATTTCTCCTGTGTTAGTTACTCACCTGGTCTCATCAGCTCCTTATTTAGTTCAGTTCATTCTGTTTGTGCCTTTGTGAGGTATTGTTAATTTTTACTCTACTAAGCCTTTTCCTAGCTCGTTTGTGAGAACCAGTTATGGCCTTCAGTCCTAGTTTTGATTAACCTGCCTGTTTGCCTACCTGTGCATGACCATTGCCTGCCTGTGACCACGATTCCTGCCTTCTGCGAAGGCAAAATAAACACCTGCCGTGCACTGCGCGTGAATCTACACCTTTTTCTCCCTGAGTATTCATTACAACTGTAATTCAGATAATGCATGTCCTAACAAGATGCCCAATTTTGGCAAGTAAAAATGTGGCCACACTTCAGAATAGCGAACGCATTTTAAGGTGCTATGCCCTTATTAGTCCCATATTGAGACTGATTATTAACCTCTTGGGGCTAGGTGGGACGCTAGCGTGCCACCCGTGGTGCACTCCATCAACAGCAGGTGCATTTCAAGAGCGGCAAATTTGAATCCAAATAAATGTCAAAATTCAAATTTTTCAAAAATACAACTATGTTACACCATTTGAAAGATAAACATCTCCTTAATCTAACCACGTTTTACGATTTCAAAAAGGTTTTACGGCGAAAGCATAAATTTAGAGTATGTTAGGACAGTACATTTACAAGAGTTGTGTGTAATGTTTTGTCAAGTCAAAGACAGGGTCACCAAAACCATAAAACCAGCTAAAATGATACACTAACCTTTTACAATCTCCATCAGATGACACTCCTAGGACATTATGTTAGACAATGCATGCATTTTTAGTTCTATCAAGTTGATATTTATATCCAAAAACAGCGTTTTACTATGGCATTGATGTTGAGGAAATCGTTTCCCTCCAATAACCGGCAGTCAAGTCAGCGTCACAAATTAAATAATTAAAATTAGAAAACATTGGTAAAATATTATATTGTCATTTAAAGAATTATAGATTTACATCTTTTGAACGCAATCAACTTGCCAGATTTAAAAATAACCTTACTGGGAAATCACACTTTGCAATAATCTGAGCACTGCGCCCAGAAAAATACGCGTTGCGATACAGACTAGACGTCATGTTGGGGAGATCTAAAATCGAAAATACTATGTAAATAATCCATTACCTTTGATTCTCTTCATCAGATGTCACTTCCAGGTATCACAGGTCCATAACGAATGTAGTTTTGTTCAAAAAAGCTCATCATTTATGTCCAAAAATCTCCGTCTCGTTAGCACATGATGTAAGCCAGCCGGACTTCTCGTCATGAACGAGGGGAAAAAATATATTTCCGTTCGTTCAAACATGTCAAACGTTGTATAGCATAAATCATTAGGGCCTTTTTTAACCAGAACATGAATAATATTCAAGGTGGACGAATGCATACTCTTTTATAACGTATTGGAACGAGGGTACCCAACATCAACTCGCGCGCAAGGTGTCTAATGGGCCATCATCGTTCCATGGCTCTTGTTCGGTCAGATCTCCCTCCAGAAGACTCAAAACACTTTGTAAAGGCTGGTGACATCTAGTGGAAGCAATAGGAAGTGCCAAAATATTCCTAAACCCCTGTGTTTTTCAATGGGATAGGTTTAAAGTCAATACAACACATCAGGTATCCACTTCCTGTCAGAAAATGTCTCAGGGTTTTGCCTGCCAAATGAGTTCTGTTATACTCACAGACACCATTCAAACAGTTTTGGAAACTTTAGAGTGTTTTCTATCCATATATAATAAGTATATGCATATTGTAGTTACTGGGTAGGATTAGTAACCAGATTAAATCGGGTACATTTTTTTTATCCAGACGTGCAAATGCTGCCCCCTAGACCCAACAGGTTAAGAGCCAGTTTCTTGTGTGACTTGCTCTTAATTAACAACTAATATGTCTTTATTATGGCTAACAATGAAGATGATTGACCAGTAATATGACTTATAATGTTTGAATAAGAAAATACTTAATTAAAACCTGTTGGGGCTACAGGTTAGCAATGAACCCCGAGCCGGGATTGCTAACAAGGCTGGAAATTCAAAACATCAAAAATCTAATAATTTCAATTTCTCAAACAATCAACTATTTTACACAATTTAAATGATAAACATCTCCTTAATCTAACCACATTGTTCGATTTTCAAAGAGGCTTTACGGCAAAAGCATAAAGTTAGATTATGTTAGGACAGTACATAGCCACAAAAGTACAAACATCCATTTTCAATTCAAGGTCAGGCGTCACCAAAAGCAGAAACCAGCTTGAATTATGCACTAACTTTTGTCAATCTCCATCAGATGACACTCCTAGGACATTATGTTATACAATACATGCATTTTTTGTTCCATCAAGTTCATATTTATATCCAAAAACAGCATTTTACAGTAGCGTGAAATTCAGATTTTTTTCTTCTCTGAAATGCTTCCGGTGAACATAACAAAATTACTATTCGAAAACATTGGTAAATTATAATATTGTCATTCAAAGAATAATATTTTATCATCTCGTAATTGCTACCGAATGGCCAGATCTCAAAATAACTTTACTGGGAAATCACATTTTGCAATAAACGGGGTGCTATGCTAAGAACAACAGGCTATGCTATACAGTTAGCATCATCTAAAATCGATAATAACATTGTAAATATCCCCTTACCTTTGATTATCTCCATCAGAAGACAGGCATCCCAGGTCCGGAAGGCATCCCAGGTCCGGAACAAATGTGGTTTCTTTTGACAAAGTTCATAATTTATGTCCAAATAACACCAAGTACTTAGCGTTCATTATGCTCCCACAAAACGTGGTGGGGGGACTGTAAAATCACGCCGAAAAGCTAAAAAAACCTAGTAAATAATCTATTTATGTTCGTTCAAACATGTCAAATGTTGTTTAGCATTAATCTTTTGGTCCATTTTTAACGTTAAACATCAGTAATATTTTCACACAACCTATCCTATGTCGAGATAAACAATGAAGACAAAACTCACGTTTCTCAGATTTATGCGCAGGCGCAAAAAAATGAAGTGATGACATGTCAACTTCCTTGGATTCTAATTTGCTCTCTGTTTATCATAGACGCTTCAAACAACTTTATAAAGATCGTTGACATCTAGTGGAAGCCGTAGGTGTTGCGAAATGAATCCTTTCTCACTATGGTATCTATAAAACAATGACACTAAATAGTACAGTCACAAAATTCACATTTTTTTTAAATCTATTTTTCACAGGTTTTTGCCTGCAATATGAGTTTTGTTATACTTACAGACACCATTCAAACTGTTTTAGAAAATTCAGAGTGTTTTCTATCCGAATGTGTTAATAATATGCATATCCTAGCTTCTGAGTTGGTGTAGGAGGCAGTTAAAAATGGGCACATATTTTTTTCAAAATGTCTCAATACTGCCCCCGAGCCCCAACAGGTTTTAAGGCCTAATACATGACTAATAACATGGAATAAAGACATTATTAGATACTTATATACACACTTAAATGACAAATTAGTAACTAATGTGTACCTTCAAATAAAGTGCTACTGAATATAAAATGTAATTTTAAAACTGAAAGCAAAATTCATTCAATTCAGGTTCAAATCACGAAATTCTAGCTCAATTTATTAATTCAATAACTCAATTTCTGCATTACGTTGAATTACAACTCAATATCTAAATACCAATTCAAAGATATTGAGTTCAAATACAGTTTCCATTAAATCGCGCCCTAGATAAACAACAGAATCTTTAGATATCCAATTCACATCCACAGCCCACGGAATGTTGGGTTCTATTTGTGGAATTTCAATAAGGGGACAACAGAATCTTTCACCATTTAGCCAAGTCATTTTTACACAACATCTCTGTGGACAAAGCCTCTGGGGACAGATAACCTATTGCTGTTTATACAGCTTACCACTATTTTCTGTATGTCAAATACCCAATTCACTTCTTAAACTGCATTTGTCGTTTTCTGATTTAAAAAAATGGGGGGATTGTGTTGAGTAAGGGAGAGAGCATTTTGAAACGGTGAGGAACAACCTAAACATGTCCCCAAAAAAATGCAGTTTTGGACAATGCAAAACATTTTGATATTGTGCTCTACTGACCCAATGCTCATTGTCCATTCTACCCAGATAAACCTAGTTGTGGACAATGGATGTATTATAATATATTTATAAAACTCACAATATTTCACATTTCACAGAAGCCTTCATTTATGTTCTAACCGTATTATTCATTATTTTATGAATACATTGCAATATTTCACAACTCATCCATTTTAATTCAAGGTTAAGGAATATTCTTCATGCACATGCAAGCGTGAGATACCAGGTCACCATCCACACAAGGCCTTTTGCCACTATCCAGTGCATACAGAATTCCCTGTGACTGCCCATACCTGTCTGAGCATTTTACCTCTCCATTAGGAAAACATGTACTGCAAGGACAGAGCTTGTCTCTGTTGGCTTATAGGACTGAAGTTCATGGCAGCAATTTATAGTTTGATGTAAACTGCTCTACTGAGTGCCTCTCAGAGGGTAAGAGGCAGTCATAATGACCTGCATACAGCATTATTTGTGTCCAAACTTCTGATTACATTACACTACAACATATCCTTGGTGTTCTTGAAAAGCAGCAGAAACGTCCCTGACCATGCACTAAGGAACATGGTTTTACCTGTCTAATCAACCAACATCACTCATCCATAGCCATACCATATTCATACGTAAGTGTCACCTGTACAGTATTCCCTATGGCTCTGCATTCATTGAGTTCCCCCATTCAAACTGACTAGTTCCTTGAATGTCAGCCTCAGCACAATGGAAGTCCCTCTCTTTAGAGGAAACACTCACAGCTATCCATCCATCCTCCTTGACATTGTTAATTTATCCCTGGAACAATAACATTTTAAATTCTCTGAAGTGGGGAAGCCACTTCAAATCTACTCAGTGTTTCCTTTTTTCGCATAACACACTTAATGCCTTATCAATGGTGCCATGGGGGCTCTGAAGGTTCACCACAATGTGCCACATTCAGAGAAGATAAATAGTTTGACACCCGTGACATAACTGCACTTCCCCGGTAAGAAGATCAATTAGAGCAGAATTGAAAATATCTAGATCCTATCTCCAGCATACAATGCCAATTGGAGTCACAGTGCTAACCCCAAAATTGACTTTTTTCTGGGATAAAGATACTGGCATTAAGTTGTGTAAAGAGCTATATTATATGTGCTTAAGGATAATGATATTATATTTTATATGACAAAATACTTAAGGAGTATTCTAAGAACAATCTTGCGATTTGGTTTTAATAGCCCTGATTAGCCAACAGTGAAGCAAATGGAGTTTCTCAGTATGGAATCATACTTGAACTTATCAGTTTGGTCATGTGTGTGGACTCCTCGATGGATATTGATTTCATATTTCTCAGATGAGAAATACCTTGGACTACCTTGAGCCCCTTCAATCCTCGGCAGGTAAACCTCGACATGAATTGAAATGAATGAAAATCACATCGCCCTTCAGTAGTGGCCCAATGAACAAGCAGCATAGCTATTGTCTGCATGTGACAAGGGTTTTACAACTAATACAAATACCTATAGGTAACTGCCGAAATAAAGGAAATACCAACAAAGTGTCTTATTAAAGTTCTCTCCGCCATTTGCTGGTTGCAAAAATTAAAATAGTTTGTCTAATTTCAGTTTGTGACAAAACAAGCAATATATATTGTGAAATGTATTGTGAATAACCAAACAAAGTATTTTCATCTGTTTGAAGCTGGTGTACAAAACCAAAAGTAAAACAGAACTTAAGAACAGGAAGCATAGAAATAGAGCACATAGAACATATCTGCCACTTCTTAGACTTGCTTTCAATGGGAATGACAGATCTATAACTCACATTTTATGTGAATTTGGTCGGGTCACTCAAAAAGTTACATACCACAGCTTTATTAATGTGTTGGGCCGCCATGAGCCAGAAGAGCTTCAATGCACCTTGCAAAGATTCTACAAGTGTCTGGAACCCTATTGGAGGGATGTGACACCGTTCTTCCACGTTAAATTCCATCATTTGGTGTTTTGTTGATTGGTGTTTTGTTGATTGTGGTGGAAAACATTGTCTTAGGCGCAACTCCAGAATTTCCCATAAGTGTTACATTTTTTTTAGATCTGGTGACTGAGACGGTTATGGCATATGGTTTACATCGTGTTCATTCTCATCAAACCATTCAGTGATCACTCGTGCCGTGTGAATGAGAGCATTGTCATCCTATGGGGGCATAGCCATGGTAACCAAAATAATGGTCAAAATAATGGCCTACCCATCATTTTATACATGACCCTAAGCATGTTGGGATGTTATTTGCTTAATTAACTGAGGAACCACACCTGTGTGGAAGCGACTGCTTTCAATATCCCTCATTTACTCATTTCCATTATTTGGGCATTTACCTGATGAGAAGTCTTTGACTTTATGTTGTTGATGGATAAACTGTGGGGTAGCAATAGCATTGAAATCAAAGTATGTACCATCTTACCTCAACACATTTTCTATGCATTAATTAATAAACTAAGGCCATCTCTGAAGACCAAAAGACATCAAGTAATCATGTATTCTTATTAATTAATGAACAGATGCAGAACAGCAGCATCTAAGAAAATGTAAAATTCAACTACAGTCAAAGTGCTCAGGGAGACCACTTATATGCTTTCCAGGGTGAAACAACTACCCAAACCTTGCCCTGTTCTCCCCGCTTCAAAATCTGGAAGACTGGCCAATAGTTTCGACCCTCAGACCATCGGGTGTCTGAGAAGCCACCATTAGTCAGCTATCTGCTCCCCGCTTCCCCTGCTAATCCACCTTTTATTTAATTTGGTCCACACACCCCTCAATAGTCATGCTGCTCCCCCTATGGTCATTCCCCCACAACCACTAAACAGTCTTTACTCTGCCTCCACCCCAATGGACATTTTTTTCAATCACTGCTACAGTTACGATGTATATAGTGCTATTTCTATTGTTCTTGTTTTGTATTACCATTTTTATAATTTTATTTAACTTAACCCTGCATGTTTTTCACTGTACCCTGCAATCACACCTGCAACCCTGTACATATGACTAGTAAACACTCTGAACCTGAATCTCTGAATCTGATTAGAATGTTTTAAATTGAGTGTCTGCTAAATGACTAAAATTAAATTGTAAAGTAAAAACTTAACAAAAATATAAACGCAACATGATTATTACACAGGTGCACATTGTGCTGCAGAAAATAAAAGACCACTCTAAAATGTACAGTTTTGTCACACAACACAATGTCAAAGATGTCTCATGTTTTGAGGAAGCTTGCAATTGGCATGCTGACTGACTGCAGGGATGTCCACCAGAGCTGTTGCCAGAGAATTGAATGTTCATTTCTCTACCATAATCCTCCTCCAACATCATTTTAAAGAATTTGGCAACACGTCCAACCGGCCTCACAACCACAGACCACTTGTAACCACGCCAGCCCAGGACCTCCACATCTGGCATCTGTACCTGATACCAGCCAACTGGAGAGCTCATAAAACTGAGAAGTATTTCTGTATGTAATAAAACCCTTGTTGGGAAAACATATTCTGATTGGTTGAGCCTTTCTCCCCAGTGGGTGGGCCAGTCTCCCAAGTGGGTGGAACTATGGTATGCCCTCCCAAGCCCACCCATGGCTACAACCCTGCCCAGTCATGTGAAATCCATAGATTAGGGCCTAATTTATTTATTTCAATTGACTGATTTCCTCATTTAAACTGTAACTCAGTAAAATCGTTAAATGTTGCATGTTGCGTTTATATTTTTGTTCAGTTTGTTTTGAGAACAGCCTCTTTAAAATGTAATAGGCACCAATTCTGATATTAACAACTGAAGTGTCTAATCCTTGATCTTCAATCCACTCTGTGATTAAATATTATTTCATGGGATCCCCTATGAGTGATATACATTCTCAAATGTGGATGGTGAAAGAATATAACATCATCACACAGGAATCATTTCATATTGTAGATTGAGAGAACACACTCACAACAAAGTTGTTGCTTGCTAATGTTTGCTGAAACAATGCCAAGGTGTTTACGTCTGCTAAACAGTATACTTATAACACAACAATAAAAGTATTACTCACAGTACATGCTGGGACTGCAGCTCAACCTCTTTCTTCAGAGTTTTTTATTTTATTTACATTTTTTATCTTTGTTTAACTATGCGGCCTAGGAACAGTGGGTTAACTGCCTTTGTCAGGGGCAGAGCGACATATTTATACCTTGTCAGCTTAAGGATTTGATCTAGCAACCTGTTTCGGAGGACGCATGACTTGACCTTTGCCTCTCCCGAGCAAAGGGTGTAAAAACAAAATAACAAAAAAATGCTGCCAATCCAATGGTCTTTCAATGATGCATTGGGTAACTACACAATTGTACTACAAACAGTTTTCTTAAGATACGTAAGATCCCATAAGAGTGAACCGTAAGCAATTTTTTTCTCCTCTAATATGTTTAGGACTGTGGTATATCACCTTGCACTATAGACATGCTGAAGTGGAAACCTCTGCCTCAAGCATATTTTTTGCATAAAATACTTCATATCTGCCTCAGCAGACTTTATCAAAACTGAGAGTTGTTTAATAAAGTTCAGTTGTAATTGATTCCACGATCAGTCAAGCTTGAACTTAAAGGTAATATCTTTACTTCTTATACCTTTATCCATATAATCACTGCATCTATTTTCTTGGCAAAGAACATTCATTTTGAAGAGGCTAATGTGTTGGTCAAGGTTACTCTGATAAGCTTACTCATGTTTGCCCTCACATTTCCCTAAATGTAGGGCTACACATCTGATAACGCCTCTGTTGGAGTCTTCTTTAGCACTGTAATTACCTTCGGGATAGACCAACAGTGGCATGCAACTATAAAACTTCTATTAATTGTTGAATACAGGCTTGAAAAGGGATAGCTCCGTGAAATCATCATTTTTTGTGTCATTTCCTGCCAAGATGGTGACATAAAGAAAAAAGAGGGCGAGAAGCTTTATTATTTAATAGAATATTATAATGAAGCATGCATATTTCCCATGATGTGCCCAATGATCTATGAATCATAACAAAGGTTAGTGGGCTGTGGCCCCTGGGGAATTGCCCCTGGGGACCATGATTTAGTACAAGGGCTCGGGCCTGCATCATTCTTGCACCAGCATTGTTCCGATGGAGGAATAACACTTAACAAATAATAAGATCCCTTGTTTGGCAGCCTTTGTCTCTTGGACACACTAGGGATCGTAATGGCTTTCAGAATTCAATAAATTCAATAATTTCAATAAATTCAATAAATTAAACCGGCTGAAACACTCATAGGTCTACTGTACAGTATAATACATTCCCTGATTTTCCCGGATTAGAGCAGGGAATCCAGAATCCTATAACCAGGATTTCTGGAAAACCATCGAATTTATTGAAAATTCACGGTATTTTGCAACCCTAGCTATCAGTGTTCTCTCCATCCAAGTGTAATCAGAGTGCATAGCTTTTTAGACATGAATCAATCTAATAGAACACTGTTTCTTCTCATTATAGGTGACTAAGTTCCTTTTATATACATCGGTTTATGGTGTGTAATATAAGGTGTGGTGGCGACCCTAACATACTTGCATATTAGTCACTATAATTCCAATGTGTATTGTTGTGTTGTTGTGATTGTTTGGGAGTGCTGGCATTAAGCAATACTTCACAAATTGTAAAACATTAGTTTTAATTATTACTCAACACAATTTGTTGATTTCCATATTTACCCCGGGTGCAAGTAGAACACAGCAACAGTGTTTAGAGAGGTAGTCAATCTTGTGATTACCCCTGGCATTTAACAGCAAATGTATAAGTAATAAAGATACATTATTTTCATAATGCTATTCACAGTTGGATTCTATGATGAATGGCTTGCTGTGGGCTGGCATTACACAATTTCAAGGCATTAATATCGCATGGGAGAGAGGGTTGCACGAAGAGATATGTTTTTGTGTGCACTACTAGCCAACTACAGGTAACTACAGTTACCAAAGTAACTACAGTTACCAAGTGTCAATAGAAAAGCATTAATTGAAAGAAACAGTTGGAATAAAGGTTTATATATAATAAGCCTCCACACATAACATATTGATTGTCATTTACTGTTGTGAGACCATGGCATGAAGAGGTTGTTTTTCAAATAAATGTTAATTTAAAGACAAGGTGTACGTGCAGTAGCACAAATCATCATATCAACACAAGACACCACATCAATCAACAAAGTCCCTTTTGATTGTGCTGTGCACACCCTAATTTGAAATTTGAACAAAAATCTAAACATTCAAGTGAATGTTTGGGGTAACGGGATCTTCGGCTTTTGCAGCTGTCTGAAGGAATTTGGTATTTGGTTCACTCCCATTAGCACAGAGAGAACAGTGTGCAAGGCTTTCATCTCTCCTCCTCACTCTTTGGCATTCTGAAGCTAAAGCTGCAGAGATGGGGAAATGAGAGGAGGATGTTTTATAACAATGATAAATGTGCAGCGTGCCTCGTAATGAGAGGCATGGCGTAGGAATGGGCAGGGAAAGAAATCAAGGTTGTGGAAATGATTCCCTTGCAACAGAAGGCCTCCAAATGAATACAGATCAGGCGCTAAAACAGATCGGACAGGTGTCCAGACCAACTGGATGTGTCAGCTGCCAACTTGTTGCAAACTCTGTATAAACCTCTTATTGCACTCTTGAATTTGACAGCAAAAGACAACCCAAAGGTATGGATTGGTATGGCAATTGACAAGAATTAGTTTGTTAACAGTATGACACAAAGTACCTTACATATCCAGCACTCCGTAAAAGGTCTTCAACACCTGATGTTCAAGTGCCATGTCTTACTGATTCTTAAATGGGGGTGATATCATACTGTTATTGTCACGGATTTCTTCGTCGTCAGACGATATAGCGAAATCATCGTCGGAGAAAGTGGACCAATACGCAGCGGGTTGCGTGTTCAACATCATAATTTATTAAACGAATGAGAACACGTGAAAACAAGAAAACAAGAACAACGAATGACAGTTTCGCAGGCTATACCTAGCAGTGCAAAAAACAACTACCCACGAAACACAAAGACAAACACACCCTACTATATAGGACTCCCAATCAAAGGCAACTCAACACACCTGCCTTCAATTGGGAGTCCAACCTCAATGAACTATACATAGAAAAACAACCCTAGAACCTATACCACCCACTAACACACCCCACTACACCACACACAAAACCCCATAATACAAAACAAAATTACCTCTGCCACGTCCTGACCAAATATAATACAACTAATACCTAAATATTGGTCAGGACGTGACAGTTATGGAGTGGATGACATACAGTAGGTAGGCAATACACTGTGAAATGTCAAACTGACAAACATCCACTTCCAATAAATGTTGCCTTTATTTTAAGGAAATGACACTGCAGTCACAGGAAATATTGGTCTGGGGGAAATCTACTCAGTCACAGAGCACATAGGGTGAAATCAATATTTGAGGTAATAACAAACAGTCAAAGCAAAAGCCAAAAGAGCATATTTAACCTTGTGCAACCTTAAATCCTTCCTGCTAACTGCCAAATAGAGTCAGTCACCCACAGAGTTCTATGTCCAACTTAAAAAATAACCAATAACCTGACTATTCGCTTCAGACTGTCCATAATGGTGCAAGAGCAGAGCTAGAATCCTGAATATCAAAATGTTTCAGGTAATTTTTACATTACAACTTTTGTACGATGTAGGATCAAAATGTTGTAGATTAGAATATGTATTAACTGCATGTCTGAGTTTATGTTTACACTTGCAGATGAATTGATGAATGTGCCATTCACACATCAACTTATTTGATGTTCTCAATACACTACCGGTCAAAGGTTTTAGAAGACCTCATTCAAGGGTTTTTCTTTATTTTTACAATTTTCAACATTGTAGACTAATACTGAAGACAGCTATGAAATATGATGATAGCTTTGCACACTCTTGGCATTCTCTCAACCAGCTTCATGAGGTAGTCACCTGGAATGCATTTCAGTTAACCTGTTAGGGCTAGGGGGCAGCATTGACACGGCTGGATAAAAAACATACCCGATTTAATCTGGTTACCACTCCTACTCAGTAACTAGAATATGCATATACTTATTACATATGGATAGAAAACACCCTAAATTTTCTAAAACTGTTTGAATGGTGTCTGTGAGTATAACAGAACTCAAATGGCAGGTCAAAACCTGAGAGATTCCTTTACAGGAAGTGGCCTGTCTGACCATTTGTTGAACTTCTTTTCCATCTCTATCATTTACTAAGGATCTCTGCTCTAACGTGACACTTCCCACGTCGTCCATAGGCGCTCAGAGCCCGGGAAAAAACAGAATGTCGTCATTCCAGCCCCAGGCTGAAACACATTATCGCCTTTCTCAAGTGGCCCATCAAGAGACACTAGCTTATGCGCGTGACCCCGACCGCCCCCGCCTTTGGGATTTTTTCCTCTGTTTGCCGAAAAGGAGATTCCCTGTCGGAATATTATCGCTTTTCTACGAGAAAAATGTCGTAAAAATTGATTTTAAACAGCGATTGACATGCTTCGAAGTACGGTAATGGAATACTTAGAATTTTATTGTCACGAATTGCGCCAAGCGCGTGACACTTCTTTACTATTTCGGATAGTGTCTGGAACGCACGAACAAAACGCCGCTATTCGGATATAACGATGGATTATTTTGGACCAAACCAACATTTGTTATTGAAGTAGCTGTCCTGGGTGTGTATTCTGACGAAGACAACAAAAGGTAATGAAATTTTTATAATAGTAAATATGATTATGGTGAGTGCTAAACTTGCCGGGTGTCTAAATAGCGAGCCCGTGATGCCTGGGCTATGTACTTAGAATATTGCAAAATGTGCTTTCACCAAAAAACATATCGAGTGCATAGAGGAGGTCTGTATCTATAATTCTTAAAATAATTGTTATGCTTTTTGTGAACGTTTATCGTGAGTAATTTAGTAAAATGTTAGCGAATTCCCCGGAAGTTTGCTAGTTCTGTATGCTAGTTCTGAACGTCACATGCTAATGTAAAAAGCTGGTTTTTGATATAAATATGAACTTCATTGAACAAAACATGCATGTATTGTATAACATAATGTCCTAGGGTTGTCATCTGATGAAGATCATCAAAGGTGAGTGCTGCATTTAGCTGTCTTCTGGGTTTTGGTGACATTATATGCTGGCTTGAAAAATGGGTGTCTGATTATTTCTGGTTTGGTACTCTGCTGACATAATCTAATGTTTTGCTTTCGTTGTAAAGCCTTTTTGAAATCGGACAGTGTGGTTAGATTAACGAGAGTCTTATCTTTCAATGGCTGTAAAATAGTCATATGTTTGAGAAATTGAAGTAATAGGATTTTTAAGGTTTTGAAAATCGCGCCACAGGATAGCCGTGGCTGTTACGTAGGTGGGACGAATTCGTCCCGCCTAGCCTAGAGAGGTTAACAGGTGTTGTGGAATCGCTTTCCTTCTTAATGCATTTGAGTCAATCAGCTGTGTTGTGACAAGGTAAGGATGGTATACATAAGGTAGCCCTATTTGGTAAAAGACCAAGACCATATTATGGCAAGAACAGGTCAAATAAGAAAAGAAAAACGACAGTCCATCATTACTTTAAGACATGAAGATCAGTCAATACGGAACATTTCAAGAACTTTGAAAGTTTCTTCAAGTGCAGTCACAAAAACCATCAAGCGCTCTGATGAAACTGGCTCTCATGAGGACCGCCACAGGAAAGGAAGACACAGAGCTACCTCTGCTGCAGATGATAAGTTAGAGTTAACTGCACCTCATATTGCGTCCCAAATAAATGCTTCACAGAGTTCAAGTAACAGATACATCTCAACATCAACTGTTCAGAAGAGACTGCGTGAATCAGGCCTTCATTCTCGAATTTCTGCAAAGAAACCACTACTAAAGTACACCAATATGAAGAGACTTGGGCCAAGAAACACGAGCAATGGACATTAGACTGGTGGAAATCGATCCTTTGGTCTGATGAGTCCAAGTTTGAGATTTTTGGATCCAACCGCCGGGTCTTTTTGAGACGCAGAGCAGGTGAACAGATTATATCCGCATGTGCGGTTCTCACCATGAAGAATGGAGGAGGAGGTTTGATGGTGTGGGTTGCTTTGCTGGTAACACTGTCAGTGACTTATTTAGAATTCAAGGCACACTTTGTCACGTCTGCTCCCGCTCTTCCTCCCTCTGGCACTTGAGGGCGCCAGGCTGTCACGTCTGCTCCCGCTCTTCCCACCCCTGGTGCTCGAGGACGCCAGGTTGCCCTGCATCACGTCTCCCTCGCTGCAGCGTGATCTACAGGTGTCTTGCCTCAGCCGGATTGTTGGGCTTCCATGCCTCAGCAGGCTCGCCAGGCTCTCACGCTCCTGCCGGTTCGTTGGGCTCCCACGCCCCAACCGGCTTGCCCAGCGCCCATGTCTCGGCCGGTTCGCCCAGGTGGGACGCCACCCTGCATCACTCACTCCTTTCATCTGTTACGCACACCTGCCTTCCCTCTTCACGCGCATCAGCGATATTGGACTCACCTGGACTCACTCATCATCTGTTTATTACCTCCCCTATATTTTTCAGTTCCTTTGCTCTGTTCCTCGCTGCTGCATTGATTGTCTTTTGTTTGTGTTACCTGTTTGTTGACACTGTTCCTGTCTCATTCCATGATCGTTATATATTAAATGTTTTACTCCCTGTACCTGCTTCGTCTTTCGAGCGTCATTCCATGTGACACACTTAACCAGCATGGCTACAGTACCACAGCATTCTGCAGCGATACACCATCCCATCTGTTTTGCGCTTAGTGGGACTATCATTTGGTTTTCAACAGGACAATGACCCAACACACCTCCAGGCTGTGTAAGGGCTATTTGACCACGAAGGAGAGTGATGGAGAGCTGCATCAGATGACCTGGCCTCAGCAATCACCCAACCAAATTGAGATGGTTTGAGATGAGTCGGATCACAGAGTGAAGGAAATCAGCCAACAAGTGCTCAGCATATGTAGGAACTCCTTCAAGACTGTTGGAAAAGCATTCCAGGTGAAGCTGGTTGAGAATGCCAAGAGTGTGCAAAGCTGTTATCAAGGCAAAGGGTGGCTATTTGAAGAATCTCAATTATAAAATATATTTTGATTTGTTTAACACTTTTTTGGTTCCTGCATGATTCCATATGTGTCATTTCATAGTTTTGATGCCTTCACTATTATTCTACATTGTATAAAATAATAAAATAAAGAAAAACCCTTGAATGAGTAGTTCTTAAACTTTTGACCGGTAGTGTATGTACATTATACATCAATTTAATTGAATGTGTGAAGATGTTATTTTCTGCAGGTGTGGAAATGCTATTTTGAGCATCCAACATTTGTCGATATTCAGTGGAAAATGGTGATTCAGGAAAACATACTGATCTCATTATCATTACATGAATTTGCAATCAACTAGATTTTGAGGAAATGTGACAGGTCTTAGAAATTTTCAAACCAAGTGAAGCAGCAAGACTCCGTCACTTGAATGATAAATATCTGTCAAGACATTTTATGCCATGTGAGAAAGCTAGGCTCTCTGGCCAGTAGCTAGATACTTCCTCTCACAGATGTTGGAACCTACATGTACCTCTACTCAGTTTTGGAACCTCTTCTTTCTGCTTTGCAGCAAATCCCCCTCACACAAATATTATATGCCATATTTTAAAGACAAGTCCTTTAACTTGATCCTTAAGGCAAGGACTAATATCTTAATGCAGAACCAGACTACTTTATGAAGTAGAGAAGTAAAACATTGTAGCTGTAATTTTGCTCCATGTGTGTTACATTTTAGTGTCACATACAGTCTTGGACATGGAGTATAACTAGGGGAAAGCAATCACATGATAGTTTTATTACAGTGCACCAAAGGTCAGGTTGAAGCGACATTGTACTCCGAATTTCAAAGGAAGGAGATAAAAGTAAAAAAGGAAGCCTCGGATTGAATGACTTGTTTGCTGCGAACGAAAGGCCACCGAGTTGTTTATTAGATGTCTGCCCTTGAGGTCATCCACAGAGATAGAATTTTGCTAAGGATTTACTGATGGATTGATTGATACACCTATGCATCTACAGGTAACTGCCAAAATAAAGGAAACACCAACAGAAAGTGTCTTGACCTCTAAAAGGCTACCCCTGTAGGTATCCCAAAAAGTATAAAAAAATTATTAGATAAAATATTTAATTTAGTCTTTCCTACTATAGCCCATAGAAATGCATTGAATAACACATAAATAAATGGCAAAACAGACAGTAAAAAAATGAATAATAAGGAATAAGGTTTTGAAGTGTCGGTCCTATATCTAGGAGATATAAATAAGAAAGCTTAGGAAATATTTTCGTTTTTTGGACACATATTTTTGGACACACCCTGTTTTTTGTTGGCAAAAAACTACCTCCATAATTCCATAATTTTTTTTTAACTTGTACCAGGTTACCTTCAGACAAGTCCTGTGACACAGAGAACACCATCGCCACAAACCAGAACAGCTGTGTATAATAACAGGTGTTTCCATTATTTTTGCAGGTACCTGTATATCTCACACTGAAAGCCTCCCTCGTCTAAACTCTGGGATCTTAGAAAAAAATGCAAAAATGTTAGTTTGAATTTGATGAGAAATCCCGCTGTTGCTGAGTTCTACGGTTTTGCTGTCTAAAGGACATGGTCACTGCAGCTGAAAGGCACATTTCATTATTTAGGACCCTAATCTGTATTTTTGATGTAATTTGCTTGAAATAGAAAGTTGACATTGTTTTGTTTTTTCACTTGTTTTTCAGAAACTTACCCCAACAGCAATTGACATCCTGAGCCGCATTCTGGAGGTCCAGGGCGTCCAAAAACATAAACAAAGGCTCCAAAAATACCCAAATACGTCCTTTTACAAATGGCAAAGCTCCCAGTATCGTGATGCAGGTCTTTAGATCTTGTGCACATTAAATTGTGTCATTTATTTATCTGGAACATTATAATGCATTTTGTTGAACTTGAGCGACAACTATTCCCCCTCAGGAGACTGAAAAGATTTGGCATGGGTCCTCAGATCCTCAAAAGGTTTTACAGCTGCACCATCCAGAGCATCCTGATGGGTTGCATCACCGCCTGGTATGGCAACTTCTCGGCCTCCGACTGCAAGGCACTACAGTACATCACCGGTGCCAAGCTTCCTGCCATCCAGGATCTCTATACCAAGTGGTGTCAGAGGAAGGCCATAAAAATGGTCATAGACTCCAGCCACCCTAGTCATAGACTGTTCTCTCTGCTACCGCACGGCAAGCGGTACCGGGACGCCAAGTCTAGGTCCAAGAGGCTTCTAAACAGCTTCTACCCACAAGCCATATGACTCCTGAACAGCTAATCAAACGGCTACCCAGACTATTTGCATTGCCCCCCCCCCCCCCACTCTGTTATTATCTATGCACAGTCACTTTAATAACTCTACCTGCATGTACATATTACCTCAATTACCTCAACACCGGTGCCCCCGCACATTGACTCTGTACCGGTATCCCTGGTATATAGCCCCCTATTGTTATTTACTGATACTCTTTAATTATTTGTTATTCTTATCTCTTACTTTTTGGGGGGTATTTTCTTAAAACTGCATTGTTGGTTAAGGGCTTGTAAGTAAACATTTCACTGTAAGGTCTACACCTGTTGTATTTGGCGCATGTGACAAATAGAATTTGATTTGAACACATAGCTGCTAGCTAGCTAGCTAGTCGTTAATCTTCCAAGCTAGCAATAATTTTTCTTTCAAACTACTAAGCTCCCAACATCTGTCACTACGAATACGAGAATGAATTTGCAGGCAAGCCTTATTTATTTGAACTGGAATACACAGATGAGGAACTTCAACAGATGGAGGATGACAGGGAGAGAAATGGAGCAGGCAGAGGCTCAGGCAGATGTTCAAACAGCAGCTGAGACCCAACTCAGTACATCTGGGAACTGGTGGTGTACCTGTGGGCAATGCCAGGCGATGGCCACTAAAGACAAGTGTATTTGCTGTGCGAAGTAGGACTTGCTTATGCCACCCTTGGAAAATCTAGAATTCTCCTGCAACGAGACAACATTGACCTGCAAGGACACCCTATTCTGTCTAAACAGTGACAGTGAGTGGTCTTAGAATGAGGATTGAAAGGCGATCGACATGGCTGTTGTCAGGGACGAGTGTTACCCAGTTACATTGTCAGCACCATCCGCAACAAGTACCCCTCGCCCACCGGTGTCTACGCTGAAGTCAAGAAGCAGATGAGGCCTTTAGAATTCTTTACACTACCTTCCAGAAAACGGCTCATCACTTTTCCCTTCCCTTGGTTTCTACAGTAAATGTACTTTTCTCAGTCATACATTTTTGGTTTGTATATGCAATTCTACTTTGAGCTGCCAATGTGTACAAGATCAAATAGTCCTTACTATGCATGCAACACATAGCCTTGAAAGATCCCCATTGACACCTGTGCTATGGATGTATAACAAGACCAAACACAGTATAATCTTTTCAAAATGTTTTCTGAGGGAAAATAATACATTGGAAACTTTTACATTTCCAACTGAGGAATGAAGAACATGTATCAGAGTAAATTTTTTAACAAATGAAATACATGATAATATATTGACAATATCTGTTGAAAATCCCCTCTGCACCCTATCTGACCCTGGGAGTTAGGGCTGCATCAAGTAGTTTACCATCTCCCGACCAGAGCCTGACTATTGTTATGCAGTAGAGGGCAATTCACACCTGTTAGGGAGAATACTAGGGAGCCTTCTGGGAGTGTTCCAGAGTCACAAACTCTCCCTTACTCCCAGGGTCAAAGAAAGAGGGTTCAGAGGGGATTCTCTACAGTATCAATGCAGTACAGTAGCGTGGGCTAGCTAGATGGTGTTTGGTAAGATAAAGTGACTGGATTCTTGTCTGTTTTTGTTCTACCTTACTTTATTTTATAGTACGACATTGATATTGATCACTGCATTGTTGGGTTAAGAGCTTGCAAGAAAGGCATTTCACTGTACTTGTTCATGTGATATTAAAAACCTGAAACTTGATGTGTGCCACATTGACTTGAGTAGTTTGCTACTATTCTACTATTCTAAGTTGGCCTAAACCGGTTTTCATTACCATTTCTGTGGGGGAGCAGGTACTCTCAGTGGAGTGTTGGCACCAGAGTGGTAACATAAATGTTGTCCTTTTCGAGCTACAGTGTCAAGGGGCAGGATGAATTGGAACCGGTATGCAGCTACAATCTCTGCCTTGTCTGGTCTTGGAACACTGGCTATGTTCTTGGCTGGTCATCATGGAAGTTATACATGCGAGAGGTCCTTGTACACCACTGTCTTGTCCTCCTGTCATTTTAGCACACGCTCTACCATGTCCAACTGGAAGGTCTGTTTTGTTGGCTCGTAAATTTTCTTAGCAACCCAGGTTTTGTTTTGGGAAAACCATACTGTACCTGGGTGTGTCTGATGAGAAATGAAACAACAATTTTCTCACTTCTGCATAAGATTTACACGCACAGTCTGCCTGGTGTCTACCTTTCCTGGAAATAAGATCACAAAGTATGCACAATGACAAGCATTACTTGTAAAAGAGTGAAATTGTGTAACTTTCACCAAGCATAAAAATATTTGAAAACAATGACAATGTGATTAGCTTATCCCTAACCCAAGACCATATGTCTCCAGTCACCATGGCCCTTTATAGAATTCATGACCTGTCCATTCCAAAACCATCACATTTTACCTGCAGCAGTGGTTGCCCGCCAGCTGTTTTTGCCATCAACAGTCAGCTGTGGACTGGATAGCAGCAATCTCAGTTGTGTGATATCTACAGACTCCAGAGATGCAGTTGTTCCATGGGTTCCTGGTTGGCTTTTGCTTGGAGTTAGGAGAGGAGATGATTGTGGTACACTGGACATCTCAGCAGCCATGGCCAATCACTAATTTCTGTGCTGCCACCGACATCAGCCTGCATAAGATAGATAAATAGAAAAGTGTAAAACACAACTGGATACACCCTAGCCTGGGTCCCACACTATTACAGTGCCTTGCAAAAGCATTCATCCCCCTTGGCATTTTTCCTATTTTGTTGCATTACAACCTGTGATTTAAATAGATTTTTAATTGGATTTCATGTAATGGACATACACAAAATTGTCAAAATTGGTGAAATGAAATGAAAAAATAACTTGTTTCAAAAAAGTGATGCGTGCACATGTATTCACCCCTTTGCTATGAATGCCCTAAATAAGATATGGTGCAACCAATTACCTTCAGAAGTCACATAATTAGTTAAATAAAGTCATCCTGTGTGCAATCTAAGTGTCACATGATCTGTCACATGATCTCAGTATATATACACCTGTGCTGAAAGGCCCCAGAGTCTGCAACACCACTAAGCAAGGCACACCACCAAGCAAGTAGCACCATGAAGACCAAGGACCTCTCCAAACAGGTCAGAGACAAAGTTGTGGAGAAGTACAGATCAGGGTTGGGTTATAAAAAAATATCAGAAACTTTGAACATCCCAGGGAGCACCATTAAATCCATTATTAAAAAATGGAAAGAATATGGCACCACAACAAACCTGCCACATGCAAGGTATGTGGATCCCAGTGTTTGTGTCTTTGCAGAACAACTAGCCATACAAAGCCCCAGTAAATCTGTGTCATCCAAAGGAAGTTTCTGAAAAGTCATTGCGTTTTCGCATCTTTGGATTGCACATCTGCGAACCATTTTCAACATTATTCAGCAAATAAACTTACAACAAATACTACTTCAGTTCCCTTGACGCCTGGCTGATCTGAGTGACAGACAACGTAACTAGCTACCTTGTACTAGTGCCAGTAGCACGCTCAATACTTACACGCACGTAGTAGCGAGAGGAACAAGGAAGTATACGCATGCACACCAATATGTGTACAACATCTAAGGAACTGCATCAAGATACTGAGAGCTTTGCAGTTAAAACAAATATGTATTTGGGTGTTTTTGGAGCCTTTGTTCATGTTTTTGGATACCCTGGATCTCCAGAATGATGCTCAGGATGTCAATTGTTGGGCTAAATAAATATTGGGCTAACAATTGTCAATGTTGGGCTAAATAAAATAAATCCCCATCAAGGTCCATCAGTTTAAGATAGAGATACTGAATCTGGTTTTTTGCATGGGCTGTGTCTCAATCCACCATAGGTGGGCGAGTTACAGCGTTGTTTGTCAGACCATGAGACATCCCAAACATCGGCCTTCTCATGAAAATGTCTGTAATGGTTTGGCCCACAAGCTAATAAGAACACTGGAAAGCTGTGAAAAGAAAGGGGTGAAATATGTTGAAAAAAATATATATATATTTCCTGAGCTTTCTTTAATCTCCTAGACATAGGAAAGACACTTCAAAACCTTCTTCCTTATGATTTACAGTATTTTTTGTACAAACACCTAAAAGGGTCCTACAATTCAAAATGAAATAGCGAAATGATCCCGAGTATAATTGTAAATTTTAAGGTATACACTAGATTCATTACAGAGGTTTCCAGTATATATATAATCACATGTGCTCAATATTTATGAAACATAATCCACGTGTTGGAGAAGAAGTCATCCATTCTCTGTTAGGCTTGCATATCTGTCACATGACTGCATTAGGTATTCAGAGTACAGTGTCATGACCTCACCTTATGTGCACCATATTAAAGCTACTGTATCATGTAATTGGTCTCTCCTATATACTTTACCATGTCCTCAAGAAAGCATTTTAAACTTAATGCACAGTATCTATACCTCTTATGCAGAGACTACTTTTCTCACATCATTTTTTCAGCTTCTTGACACACATTTATCATTGAAGTGGTAAAGCCTTTCTACTTCCCTTGGTTTGGAGCTTTCTGATAACTGACCTATATATTGTTAAAGCTGGGGATTCAACAATGAGGAAAGGCAATAACGATACAGTAGCTATTTTTAAATTATGCATTTATTTTCATACTTTCTGACCCACCAATCAAAAGACCACACTCTGCATTGGCCAAAAGCATTCAATTCCTATTTTCCATGGTTGTTGACCTCCCACGATGTCTCTATGCCTCCGCTGTGTGCTGGTATTTATGACATCACAGACATGCAGCTTGTAACCACCGTGAGTTAGACATAGGGTCCCGAAAGCCGTCCTCACATTGAGAGGCATCTGCAAGCGAGGAGATAAAAGAAAAACCGGATGCCCATCCAAATTCTCCACAGGAGGATGAGCGCTCGTGTCGCCTCTTGACAGTCAAGCTAAAGGCTCAGATGAGAATTTCCTCTAGTCTCACTTTCAACAGAAATTAGATGCCCGCTCTAATCCAGTTCATGCTAAAGTACATGGTGTATAAACTCTATTGATACTCTATTGAGATCTGTGTGGACCTATCAGTGCCTTCATAGAACAACTGATAATATTGAGACTTACTATGTAATGTCTGAAGTGGTAGAAGCGGTGACTGTTTGACTGTAATGGGAAATGTAACACTTGCTTCCAGGTATTGCAGAAGCAGCCAAAACTCCAACAGATTATGTTATATATTATTTCTGTAAATCGGGAAATTACAATGTGTCTGCATGTGTTATATACAATGCAGGTACAGTAGTGCATGCGAGCACAATGTGACTGAATGTCTTTGGCCGTTACAAGGAGCGTTCTATTTAAACTTGATCCTTTTGGATGTTGCGTTGTGCAGAAGAAATGTGACACAAGTACAGTATTTTAGCAACCAAAGACCTCTTCTACCCTATACAAAATATGAACTTGTCAATCAGCCTCACAGCGATCCAACCACTGACCCCAACTCACAACCCACATTCCACAAATTATTAAGGTCCTATCTGAATGAACCAGGGAGGATTTCTCAGTAACATAATCAAGTATGGGGAAATTAGTATACATATCTTGGTATCGCTTTACTTGACACCCAGCGTCATAACACGTTATGACACGGTCATAACCATGCCATAATATGTAATAACAGTTGACATAATTTGTCATACCAGTTGACATAATTTGTCATAACCTTTTATAATATGGTCATAACACTGTCATAACACATATATTTAGACCTGTTGTGACATATGTGTTATTTTATGGCTGGTTATGACACCTACATAAGAGTAAAACCCCACAAAATCTACCACAGTACTTATTTTATGGCTGGTTGTGACACCGACATAAGAGTGTCAAAACCTACCAAACATGGCAAAACATTCCATTATACCATAGCCTACGTGTCAACAGTATGTTTATGTTATATACACTACCGCTCAAAGTTTGGGGTCATTTAGAAATGTCCTTGAAAAGAAAATCATTTTTTTTGTCCATTAAAATAACATCAAATTGATCAGAAATACAGTGTAGACATTGTTAATGTTGTAAATGACTATTGTAGCTGGAAACACCAGATTTAAAAAAAAAATGGAATATCTACATAGGCGTACAGAGGCTCATTATCAGCAACCATCACTCTTGTGTTCCAATGGCACGTTGTGTTAGCTAATCCAAGTTTATAATTTTAAAAGGCTAATTGATCATTAGAAAATCATTTTGCAATTATGTTAGCACAACTGTAAACTGTTCTACTGATTAAAGAAGCAATAAAACTGTCCTTCTTTAGACTAGTTGAGTATCTGGAGCTTCAGCATTTGTGTGTTTGATTACAGGCTCAAAATGGCCAGAAACAAATAACTTTCTTCTGAAACGCGTCAGTCTATTTTTCTTCTGAGAAATGAAGGTGATAAATGCGATACATTTTCTGTGAGAACATGTAAAATAACACATTTTCATTGAGTGCAACACCCTACACATGTATATTACATATGCGGTGTTCGGGTCCACTGGACCCAAGGGTAATAC
Source organism: Salmo salar (assembly GCF_965601325.2). Taxonomy (NCBI): domain Eukaryota; kingdom Metazoa; phylum Chordata; class Actinopteri; order Salmoniformes; family Salmonidae; genus Salmo; species Salmo salar. The sequence goes on from NC_138300.1 coordinate 71,500,858, forward strand.
AAGTGTGGAAAGTGTGTGTATAGGTGAATACATAGTAAAAATGAAGCAAAAAGGTTTGCTTTGTGCCTTCACTCTGTCTTCCTCCTCCCTGGGCCTGCTGTTTCAACATAGCACCAAGAACCTGTCTGTATCCCTGCCTGTGTCACGTCCTGACCAGCAGAGGGAGCAATTGTAGAAGTTTTGGTCAGGACGTGGCAGAGATTTTTATGTTACGTGTGAGTTGGTTGTTGGACTCCCAATTGAAGGCAGGTGTGTTGAGTTGCCTTTGATTGGGAGTCCTATATAGTAGTGTGTGTTTTTCCTTGTGGTTGTGGGTAATTGTTTCTGTTCAGTGTGTTATGCTGTCAGTACTGTTTAGCTGTCGGTGTTTTCTTGTTTTGTAGTGTTCCAGTGTTCTTTTTTGAATTAAATCATGAACTCTAACTCCGCTGCACCTTGGTCTTCTTCTCTCCATGACGACAGCCCTTACAGCCTGTCTGCCTGTCTCCCGCTTTTCTCACACTCTTTACCCTTTGTAGTGTGTGAAACTTGCGGGAACCTGCACAATGTTATTACAATACACTATTTCGATACATTGAAAAACATTCTGTATTTTCTCACACTCTATCCCAGCTAGGTGAAAATTGGGGGAGGAATACAACAAAGAAATTGCTTTGCATGTGTGGTTCCTTACCACAGTCAATCAGAATGGCAAAAAGAATCTCTGCTCAGAGGGCCTTAGAAATGATTTTTGCAGAGAGAGAAGCTGTCACACCCTGATCTGTTTTACCTGTCCTTGTGCTTGTCTCCACCCCCTCCAGGTGTCGCCCATCTTCCCCACTTATCCTCTGGGTATTTATACCTGTGTTTTCTGTCTGTCTGTGCCAGTTTGTCTTGTTTGTCAAGCTTACCAGCATTTTCCTGTCAGCTCCTGTCTTTTCCCAGCCTCTCATTTTCTCATCTTCCTGGTTTTTAACACTTGCCTGTCCTGACCCTGTACAAGCCTGCCTGACTACTATGCCTGTCCCTGACCCTGAGCCTGCCTGCTGTCCTATACCTTTGCTCCTACTCTGGATTATCGACCCCTGCCTGCTTTGACCTGTTGTTTGCCTACCCCTGTTGTTACAATAAACATTGTTACTTCATACAGTCTGCACTTGGGTCTTACATTGATACCTGATAGTACGAACAGACCATGACTGATCCAGCAGACTTAAGCTTCGGCAGGACACCCTCAGTGTGGCAAACTATGCTGTGGAGTTCTGCACGCTAGCAGCAGAGGCTACCTGGAACCCGGAAGCGCTGTTCGACACGTTCCTGCACGGATTATTGGAGGATGTAATGGATGAGCTGGCAGCCCGAGAACTACCGACGGATCTTGACTCACTCATCACTTTAACCATCTGGATTGATGGTTGGCTACGGAAGCGTAGCAGGGAGAAGAGGTCCGGTTGCGATCCCAATCGCTCACTCAGGGATCCCACCTTTTATCTGATGAACATCAGAAGTCCCTGGCGTCTACATCCCCGAGAGGATCCGAGCTTACCCGAGTCACTCCAAAGAGCCTCCGGTACACCTCTTCGCGAGCCGATGCAGCTCGGCAGGGCTAGGCTGTCTCCAGTCGGACGGGTAAGCAGACTTGACACCCAGAGTTGTCTGTATTGTGGTACTACACGTAATTTTGTGTCTACCTGTCCCTTCAAGAGATCTAGCTCATTTATTGGAGTGAGTACACTGGTGGGTCTTAAAGATAATTGTTATTCTCCCCTTACTTGCCTCCCTCTCCATGCCACCCTGCTGTGGGGCGAACCAGTCCAAGTCTCTCCAGGTACTCATCGACTCGGGGGCCAATGTGAGTCTCATGGCGTCTGAGCTGGGCATCCCCACTCAACCCATCTCCATTCTCATGTGTTAGAGCGCTGGACGGGTGCTCCATAGGCCGGGTCACCCACCAGACCACCCCCGTCAACCTACGAGTGTCAGGGAACCATAGCGAGATGATCCAGCTCCGCAGAGTACCAGGACCTCCGGGAGGGGTTCAGTAAGACCTAGTCCACTTCACTTCCACAGCACCGACCGGTATCCAAGAAGGTAAAGCCTGAGGCACTGGCACACCGCTATAGTGCCGCGGCTACACCCCGGAAGCCGAGACCTCCCCTCCACTCCAAGATCCTTAGCCCGTTTGCTGTTCGTCCTCTGTTGCCCGGTACCCTCCGTATTTGTCCTACCTTCTAGAGTCAAAACCATGCCTGACTGGCCCATGTCTTCTGTTTCTAGGCCCATCCCTCCCCACTGTGTCATCGATGGCCAGCCAGTGTATACGGTGAGACACTTCCTGAGGGTTCGACCACGGGGCAGGGGTTTCCAGTACCTGGTTGACTGGGATGGTTATGGCCCGGAGGAGAGGTGCTGGCATGTATAGTCAACCAGGTATCCGCCCAGGTGGAATGCCAGGTGGCGTCCCTAGAGAGGGGGGGTACTGTCATGCCCTGACATTTTTCACCTGTCTTTGTGCTTGTCTCCAACCCCTCCAGGTGACCCTGTACCCCACCCGCCTGATCACTCTGCCTGTCCCAGACCCTGAGCCTGCCTGCCATCCTGTACCTTTGCTTCACATCTGGGTTACTGAACTCTGCCTGTCCCTGACCCTGAGCCTGACTGCCATACTGTACTTTTGCTCCTACTCTGGATTATTGACCCCTGCCTGCCTTGACCTGTCAATTGCCTGCCCCTGTTGTTACAATAAACATTGTTACTTCATACAGTCTGCACTTGGGTCTTACCTTGATACCTGATACAAGCTAGTGTGGAAGGATGAAGTGAGTTGGATGAAGAGAATGAGATTGACCAGCCCGTCAGCAGCCAGCCCCAGGACCTGCCCATCAGCAACCAGCTCATCAGCAGCCTGCAGGAGGAGAAATATTGATGTGAAACATTTTTGAAATGTAATGGTCTTCTTGTCCAAGGAATGAACCCCCCCCCCCCGCATGGCTGCTAATGTGATAAGGATGCAACCAGGGCAGACGTGGATGGCGGTTACTCATGTGCATGACATAAAGTCTTCTTTTGAACTGTTCATCCCAGACACCATCCAGGAAATCAATCTGGATTGCACTAATTTGGAAGGAAGGCATGTTTTTGGAGAGAGATGGAAGGAGACCAAACTCATTTACATGCATACTTTGGGGTTCTTATCCTTGCTTGTGTTTTCAGATCCAATGGGAAATCCACACAATCCCTGTGGGATGCAGAAACTGGCAGAGAACTTTTCCGTGCAACAATGTCTCTTGAAAACTTCCACATTATTTCCAGGATTATCCGCTTCGGTAACTGAGACACCAGACCAGCTCAGCGGCAGAGAAACAAGCTAGCTGCAATCAGGTCAGTGTGGGACAAGTGGGTGGACCGCCTTCCCCTGTTTTACAACCCTGGCCCCAACGTTACTGTTGATGAGCAGCTTATGCCATTTAGGGGCCGCTGCCTCTTCAGGCAGTACATACCGCCTAATCCCACAAAATATGGAATCAAGAGCTGGGCTGCTTTTGATGCTGCTTCATCATATGCGTGGAACTTCCAAGTGTATACAGGGAAGCCAGATGGAGGAGCCCCTGAGAAGAACCAAGGAATGCGGGTTGTCCTGGACGTGACACAGGGACTCCGTGGCCACTACATTTACATTTTACATTTTGGTCATTTAGCAGACGCTCTTATCCAGAGCGACGTACAGTAGTGACATCACATGCGATAACTTTTTTCGCACAAGCTGGGACAGGAACTCCTCAAGAGGAAGCTGATGATGGTAGGAACAGTACGAAAGAACTAGCCAGAACTCCTACCTCAGCTGTTGAATATACGGAACAGGCCTATCAATTCCTCAAAATTTGTGTTCACGGCCGACACGTCCCTAGTGTCCTACGTGCCAAAGAAAGTAAAAAATGTCATACTCATGAGTACACTGCATAGGGATGGGAAAATCTGTGGCCAGGAACATCAAAAAACAGAAATCATGATGGATTACAATGCCACAAAAGGAGGGGTGGACAATTTAGACAAGCTGGTGACTGGCTACAGCTGCAAAAGAAGAACCCTACGCTGGCCACTTGTGATATTCTTCAATATCTTGGGCATCTCGGCGTACAACGCGTTTGTCAACTGGATGGCATTGAACCCAGATTGGAACAGAGGGAAGCTCCAGAGGAGACAGCTCTTTCTCGAGGAGCTGGGCAAGGCATTGGTAAGACCTCAAATCCAGAAGAGGCAACATATCCCAAGGACCCCAGCTTCTGCAGCCATCATGAGGATGATTCAGGAGGAGCATGCTGGTGCCCCAGCCGCCCGACCCACAGAACCAACAACTCCAATACTGTAAGTAAGTGTGAGTGATGTTGTTGTTGTGTGTGTGTGTGACTCTCCTACCCTGGCCTGCTGTAACTATATTTGTGAGTGAGATGTTAGGAAAATTCCTGAACTAAGTGTTTTCATCATTCAAGATTGCAGCCGGTAGCAACAAGAAGAAGCGCTGCTTTTTGTGTGAACCCAAGAAGGACAGGAAGACACAGAACACATGCATCAAGTGGAATAAATACTTTTGCAACACACACAGTAAAACGCTGTCCCTCATATGGTGTGTATACCAGCCTTAATTTCTGTTCAATGGGGCTCATTTATATTTTCCATAAAATATTCAATGTAAAATGTGTCGTTCCAATTTGTTCATTTCAAAGCAATAATCGTCAATAGTGATGCTAACCTTGTTTCATTTATATCTTTTCAAGACTAACCTGATTTATTCCACCCATGTCATGCTTATAATAGATTTTTGTTTACAAACAATTTACTAATCAATAGCAGTCTTTCTGCATGGCCAAATTTTGCATGGTCATCAGCAAACTTTAATGATTGTTTTGGAGTCGTGTGTGGCCACGCAGTCATGAGTGAACAGGGAGTTCAGGAGGTGACTAAGCACGCAGGCCTTAGGGGCCCTCGTGTTGAGGGATAGTGTGGCACATGTGTTGTTGCCTACCCTCACCACCTAGGGTGGCCCGTCAGGATGTCCTGGATACAGTTACAGAGGTTGGTGTTCAGTTCCAGGGACCTGAGCTTAGTGATGAGTTTGGAGGGCACTATGGAGTTGAATGCTGAGCAGTAGTCAATGAAGTGTTCTCAAATAGGTGTCTTGCCCAGCTGGGAGAGGGCAGTGTGGAGTGCAATAGAGATTGCGTCATCTGTGGATCTATTGGAGCGGTATGTGAATTGGATTGGATTCAGGGATGATGGTGTTGCTGTAAGCCATGACAAGCCTTTCAAAGCATTTCATGGCTACAGATGTGAGTGCTACGGGGCGATAGTCATTTAGACACGTTACCTTGGCGTTCTTAGGCACAGGGTGTCATGGGTGTCGTAGGGATTAGACCAAAACGCAGCGGGAACGTGTAAACTCATCTTTTTATTTTATTAAAAAAGGAAAAACAAAAGAAACATGTATACAAAAACAACAAACGACACTAAACAGTCCCGTCAGGTGCACGAACACAAAACTACCCACAAAATCCCATAGAAAAAACACCTCTCTTAAATAGGACCTTCAATTAGAAGCAACGAGGAGCAGCTGCTTCCAATTGAAGGTCAACCCAATAAACACCACATAGAAATAGACATACTAGAACTAACATAGAAATAGACTAACAAGAACATAGCCCAACAAACCCCGAAACACTCTAAACAAACACCCCCTCTTAAATAAGAACATAGCCCAACAAACCCCGAAACACTCTAAACAAACACCCCCTGCCACGCCCTGACCAAACTACAATAACAAACAACCTCTTTTACTGGTCAGGACGTGACAGTACCCCCCCCCCCCCCCAAAGGTGCAGACCCCGGAAGCACCTCACACAAAAATAAACACAAAAAATAAACCCCAAAACAAAAACTAATCCTAACTAAAGGGAGGGAAGGGAGAGTGGCCACCGTCACCGACGGTTCTTGTGCCTGTCCACCCCCGCTAAATGCTTATTATATTTTACCCTTCCCGAAGTCTCTAGGCTATGGCGCATCACTGAAGACCTCGGGCTGATGTGCGTCGCTGGAGACCTCGGGCTGATGCGCGTCGCTGGAGACCTCGGACTGATGCGCGTCGCTGGAGACCTCGGACTGGAGGATGACTCTGGGAGCTCCGGACTGGAGAGCGACTCTGGGAGCTCCGGACTGGAGGGCGACTCTGGGAGCTCCGGACTGGAGGGCGACTCTGGGAGCTCCGGACTGAGGGCCGTCTCTGTCGGTTCCGGACTGTGGGCCGTCTCTGCCGGTTCCGGACTGTGGGCCGTCTATGCTGGCTCTGGACTGTGGGCCGTCTCTGCTGGCTCCGGACTGTGGGCCGTCTCTGCTGGTTCTGGACTGTAGGCCGTCTCTGCAGGCTCCGAACTGTGGGCCATCTCTAGACGGGGCACTGTCTCCGAAAGCTCTGGACGGGGCACTGTTGCCGGACACTCTGGACGGGGCACTGTTGCCGGACACTCTGGACGGGGCACTGTCGGCGGACACTCTGGACGGGGCACTGTCGTCAGAAGCTCTGGACGGGGACTGCGCACTGAAGGCCTGATGCGTGGGGCTGGCTTTGGAGGCGCCAGACTAGAGACACGCACCTCAGGGCTAGTGCGAGGAGCAGGAACTGTGACACAGGGACTATAGTGGTCTGCTTGAAACATGTAGGTATTGCAGATATTAGAGACGATCAGGAAGAGGTTGAAAATGTAATTGAAGACACTAGCCAGCTGGTCCATGCATGCTCTTGGTAGACGTCCTGGTAATCCGTCTGGCCCGCGGCCTTGTGAACATTACCTGTTTAAAGGTGTTAATTACATGGCTACGGAGAACAAGATCAAACAGTCATCTGGAACAGCTGGTGCTCTCATGCATGGTTCAGTGTTGCTTGCCTGTAACCCATGGCTCCTGGTTGGGATATGTACATACTATCACTGTGGGGATGTGGTTGTCGATGCACTTATTAATGACTGTCTGTGCTGCATACCGTCCTGTAGCTCAACACTATACATGTCAGCTACTACAGCAACTGATATGACTACAACACTTAATAACAAAGAGCTGCAGTTAGTTTCAGAATGGGTGGCAAGGAATAAGTTGGTCCTAAATATTTCAAAAACGAAAAGCATTGTATTAGGGACAAATCATTCACAAAACATCAACTGAATTTTGCTATGAATAATTTGGAAATTGTGCAAGTGGAGGTGACTAAAGCTGCATGTACTAACCATGAATTGTAAACTGTCATGGTCAAAACCTTTTAATACAAAAATAGCTAAAATGGGGAGGTCTGTCCATATTGAAGCGCTGCTCTGCCTTTTTAACAACACTATCAACAAGGCAGGTCCTACAGGCCCTAGTTTTGTCATTACTGGAATACAGTTCAGTTGTGTGGTCAGGTGCTACAATGAGGGACTTAGGATAATTACACTTTGCTCAGTACAGGGCAGCACGGCTGGCCCTTAAATGTACACGGAGAGCTGACATTAATGATATGCATGTCAGTCTCTCATGGCTCAAAGTGGAGGAGAGATTGACTTCATCACTACTTGTTTTTGTAAGAAGTGTTGACAAGCTGAATGCACTGAGCTGTCTGTTCAAACTACTAGCACACAGCACGGACACCCATGCATACCCTACAAGACATGCCACCAGAGGTCTTTTCACAATCCCCAAGTCCAGAACAGACAATGAGAGGTGCACAGTACTACATAGAGCCATAACTACATGGAACTCTATTCCACATCAGGTAACTGATGCAAGCAGTAGAAACAGATAAAAAAATACAGATACAAATAAACCTTATGGAACAGCGAAACTGTAAAGAGACACAGGAACAGACACACACATATGCACACAAATGCAAGAACACACATTCGACACATACATGCACTGTAATATTGTTGTATGGTGGTATTATACATTTTTTATTGTAGATATGTAGTGGTGTAATAATGTTATATGATGTACTGTTTTATCTTATGTATTATGTGTAATGTGTGTTAGGGCCTTAATGTGTTTGCACCCCAGGAAGAGTAGCTGCTACCTTGAAAGTGGCTAATGGGGAACCCTAATAAATACAAATAAATACAAATGCTGGTAAAAATGAGTTACAACAGATTTCAGTTTCCCTACGGGACGGACATCCAGCGAAAAATCATATCCCTATTAGAATAACAAAATGTAATAATTTTTTTCACCCATTTTTTTCTAATTATATCGTTTTATAGATACACCTCTCCTGAATCGAACCACGTTGTCCGAGTTCAAAAAGGCTTTACAGCAAAAGCAAAACATTAGATTATGTTAGAGGAGTATATCGTAAAAGTAGCCACATAGCCATTTTCCGACCAACCACATGCATCACAAATAACCAAAAAACAGCTAAATGCAGCACTAACCTTTGACAATCTTCATCAGATGACACACCTAGGACATCATGTTACACAATACATGCATTCGTTTGTTCGATACAGTTCAAATTTATATATAAAAACAGCATTTTACATCGGTGCGTAACGTTGACTAACTATTTTCCCTCAAATGCATCCGATGAAACAGAGCTACAATTTACTAAATTACTATTCGAAAACATTTTTAAAATGTAATATTGTCATTCTAAGATTTATAGATGAATATCTCTTGAAAGCACCTGTAATGCCAGATTTAAAATTAACTTTACTGGGTAATCATACTTTGCGATGAAAGGGGATGCGATACTCTGAAAAATAGGCTAACGTTACAGGTGAGCGCCATCTTGGAACAATCGCATATCACATCTAGTCTTGTATACTATTGTCAATAATCCCTTACCTTTGGTTGTCTTCATCAGAAAGCACTTCCAGGAATCCCAGGTCCACAACAAATGTATTTTCGTTCGAAAAAGTTCATCCTTTATGTTCCAAGAGCTTGTTCTTGTTAGCGTGTCTGAAGGCTGATCCAAATGCTCCGTCGGCCGCGGGACAGCCATTTCGAGAAAATGCATTTTTTCCCATTTAGGTTCATTCAAACATGTCAAACGTTGTATAACATAAATCTTCATGGCGTTTTTCAACAAGAGACCCAATAAGATTCGAGGGGGACGATTGCATTGTGTTTCAAAACGTTTCGAAAGGGGAGGGTGACCAGGCGTCATAATGGTGATGGCCCTCTCCGTGTGACCACGTTCCACAGCGTCTCATTCATTCAGTTTTAACAGTAGGAAATTCAAACCACTTTGTAAAGACTGGGGACATCTAGTGGAAGCAATAGGAAGTGCTCAATGAACCATAGCTCACGGTGTGATTAATAGGCAACGTGATGAAGTTCAGTTCGCAATTCAGAATTCCACTTCCTGTTTCGATCTGTCTCGGGGTTTTGACTGCCATATGAGTTCTGTTATTCTCACAGACACCATTCAAACAGTTTTAGAAACTTTAGGGTGTTTTCTATCCACAAGTATTAATTATATGCATATTCTAGCTTCTGAGTTTAAGTAGTAGGCCGTTTAAAATGGGCACGAATTTTTTTCAAAATGCGCTGTGGCGCCCCCTATCCTAGGCGACCGTCAAGAGGTTAAAGTCACCGGCCATGAGAAGCGCCGCATCTGGATGTGCATTTTCTTGTTTGCTTATGGCCGTATACAGCTCGTAAAGTGTGTTTTATGTGCCAGCACTGGTTTGTGGTGGTAAATACACAGCAACTAAAAATAAAGATGAAATCCCTCTTGGTAAATAGTATGTCCTACATTTTATCAACTCGAGACTTCCTTAACATTAGAGATCACACACCAGCTGTTTTTAACCTCTCCCACCTACGTAACAGCCAGTTGAATCCTGTGGCGCGATTTTTAAAACCTTTGAAATGCTATTACTTCAATTTCTCAAACATTTGACTATTTTACAGCTATTTAAAGACAAGACTCTCGTTAATCTAACCACACTGTCTGATTTCAAAAAGGCTTTACAACGAAAGCAAAACATTAGATTATGTCAGCAGAGTACCAAGCCAGAAATAATCAGACACCCATTTTTCAAGCTAGCATATAATGTCACAAAAACCCAGAAGACAGCTAAATGCAGCACTAACCTTTGATGATCTTCATCAGATGACAACCCTAGGACATTATGTTATACAATACATGCATGTTTTGTTCAATCAAGTTCATATTTATATCAAAAAACTGCTTTTTACATTAGCACGTGACGTTCAGAAATAGCATACCCCCCGCAAACTTCCGGGGAATTCGCTAACAATTTAATAAATTACTCACGATAAACGTTCACAAAAAGCATAACAATTATTTTAAGAATTATAGATACTGAACTCCTCTATGCACTCGATATGTCCGATTTTAAAATAGCTTTTTGGTGAAAGCACATTTTGCAATATTCTAAGTACATAGCCCAGGCATCTCCGGCTAGCTATTTAGACACCCGGCAAGTTTAGCACTCACCAATATCAGCTTTACTATTATAAAAGTTTGATTACCTTTTGTTGTCTTCGTCAGAATGCACTCCCAGGACTGCTACTTCAATAACAAATGTTGGTTTGGTCCAAAATAATCCATCGTTATATCCGAATAGCGGCGTTTTGTTCGTGCGTCCCAGACACTATCTGAAATGGTAAATCAGGGTCGTGCGCATGGCGCAATTTGTGGCCAAAAAAAATCAAAATATTCCATTACCATACTTCGAAGCATGTCAACCGCTGTTTAAAATCCATTTTTATGCCATTTTTCTCGTAAAAAAAGCGATAATATTCCGACTGGGAATGTCCATTTAGCTAAACAGAGGAAAGAAAACACAGCTTTCGGTCGACGCGGGCACGAGCCTGAGTCTCACAGTACTGTAACCAGCCACTACCCAAACGCGCTACTTTTTTTCAGCCAGAGCCTGCAAAGCCACGATTCCGCTTTTTGCCGCCTTCTGAGAACCTATGGCAGCCGTAGGAAGTGTCACGGGACAGCTAAGATCCTCACTCTTCAATAAACAGAGACAAGAAGAACGACACCTTGTCAGACAGGCCACTTCCTGTAAAGGAATCTCTCAGGTTTTTGCCTGCCATATGAGTTCTGTTATACTCACAGACACCATTCAAACAGTTTTAGAAACTTTAGGGTGTTTTCTATCCATATGTAATAAGTATATGCATATTCTAGTTACTGGGTAGGAGTGGTAACCAGATTAAATCGGGTACGTTTTTTTATCCGGCGGTGTAAATACTGCCCCCTAGCCCTAACAGGTTAACCAAGAGACACACCCCTCCCCCCTTCACCTTACCCGAGGCTTACACTCAGCTCAACACTGGAGTCACTGTTGAGTAAATTTGAGGGGTGAATCTAGCACATGGAGATGTGTGGAACTTACTCCTCAGCCTGAAGTGTCCACACTTGCGTCAGCGAATATCTAGCTTTTGGCATAGCGCCGATTAGTAAGATGCTTCAGAAGGGCGGTCACATGTGCTAGGAAGGCAGAGGTCCTGGGTTCGAGCCTCAGTGTGAGCTGAATCTGGAGGAAGTGGTACTCGCTGGACATGCAGCATGACGTCCTTTACACATGCAACAGTTGTTTCGGAACAGCTTTTGTGAATAACATTTTCAATATATTTCCTTCAACATCCTGTGTTGTGTGCTTCTTCTTTTACCATTGATATATTCTAGGCTATTTTGAAACCTCAAGGAGCATCAAGTACTTCTGGAATGTCTACCAATGGCATGTTCAACTTTTTGTGAGAAATTACACTGGTCACTCAAAACAGTATCTATAAAGTACACATTGCCCACACTTTAGATGAGGCCTTGCAAAAATATTTAACTAATGAGTAGTAAATGGTTTATTTATAAGGACCTATATTAAATATCTTATGAATGGAGTAATGATTAATAAATGATAAAAAAACAATTTACTAATCCATTATAAATGCTTCATTACGTAAAGTTATTATAAAGTGCTGCCACATTTACAAATGTCAGAGTAATGATTGATAAATTATTAATACACTTTTTACTAATCCATTATAAATGCGATATTACAAAGTGCTGCCAATGCCATTGCTTGGAATACTTAAGAGACGTAAGGTGGCCATTTTGTTCCATACCACTCACCACTCCTCTCTTCCTTGGGCTAGGGTGACAGCCATTATGGATGACAGAGCCAATTACTCTTGCCTCCACACTATGCAATATTTATGCAACACTTAGCCAAAAGTCAGAGGGTTAATATTTCATTTACAGATAAGACAGCCTCAACTGAGAATAGAACTTCAAGGAGAATCCTCTCAGACACCCCTTTACAGTGTGCTAGCTATATAGATGAGGTTGTCCTAATGTCATTGAATCACTTTACCTCCGGTGCTTTTGGTTATTGATGACCTGAATAATTCTACAGTATTCTACACGTTGTAGGCTGGCTTGGTGGATGGAGGGAGTCTATTGCATACCATATGTGTACTTAAAGACTCCAACCTGTGGTGTGACATCGATCAAGTGTCCCTGCGTTTTGTGGCATTAGGCGAGGAAGAAAATAATGGATTATTTGCTCAATAAACAATTTGGTGTTGGCTAGGTAGGTCACTTTCAGCAGCAATTAAGGACATTGTTGATGGGGAGATTGAGAGATAGTGATAAACAGGCAGCAGGCCGAGGAACTAATGTTACTTGACTGTACAATAACTTATACTATTACCTGAGACAGTTGCAATGGAGTAATGTAAAGTACTACAGTAATGTAATGGTAGTGTGAATTGATGGATAATGTTAATTGCAGAATTAAACTAATCAATATAGGTTGCTTTCTATAGTAACTCCCTTGGTAGTTGATATACAATAATATAAGTGCTGTTTTAAAACCTGTTGGGGCTAGGGGGCAGTATTGAGAATTTTGAAAAAAATATGTGCCCATTTTTAACTGCCTCCTACACCAACTCAGAAGCTAGGATATGCATATTATTACCAGATTTGGATAGAAAACACTCTGAATTTTCTAAAACTGTTTGAATGGTGTCTGTAAGTATAACAAAACTCATATGGCAGGCAAAAACCTGAGAAAAACAAAATAATTTTGTGGCTGTACTATTTTTTTCGAGTCATTGTTAATAGATCACACAGTGAGAAAGGATTCATTTCGCACTTCCTACGGCTTCCACTAGATGTCAAGGATCTTTATAAAGTTGTTTGAAGCGTCCATGATGAACAGAGACCGGATGACAAGGAAGAGAAGTTGACCTCCCTGGGATGTCGTCACTTCATTATTGCCCGCACCTGCACATTCATGTGAGGCGAGACATTTTTCAAAACCGTTTTTCAAGACACAGGAGAGGTCGGGTTGAAACATTACTGATGTTTCACGTTAAAAATGAGCCTAAAGATTGATGCTAAACAACGTTTGACATGTTTGAATGAACGTAAATAGATTTTTTTAACTTTTCGTCGTGACTTTCCCCCCCCCGCCCTACTTTTGAGGAGCCTACTGAATGCCTAACAACATGGAACAATTTGGAGTTATTTGGACATAAATTATGAACTTTGTCAAAAGAAACCACATTTGTTGTGGACCTGGGATCCCTGGAAGTGCCTTCTGATGGAGATAATCAAAGGTAAGGGATTATTAACAATAGTATTTTTGATATTAGATGGTGCTAACCTGTATATCCTAGCCTATTGTTCTTAGCATGTTCTTAGCATAGGACCCCGTTTATTGCAAAGTGTGATTTCCCAGTAAAGTTATTTTGAAATCTGGCAATGCGGTAGCATTTACGAGATATTAATCTATAATTCTTTGAATGACAATATTATAATTTACGAATGTTTTCGAATAGTACTTTTGTAAATTGTAACCTGATTTACCGGAAGCATTTGAGGGAGAAAAAAAATTCTGCCACTGTAAAATGCTGTATTTGGATATAAAAATGAACTTGATGGAACAAAAATGCATGTATTGTATAACATAATGTCCTAGCAGTGTCATCTGAGGAAGATTATCAAAGGTTAGTGCATAATTTTAGCTGGTTTTCTGCTTTTACTGACGCCTGTCCTTGAATTGAAAATGGATGTTTGTACTTTTTTGGCTATGTACTGTCCTAACATAACCTAACTTTATGCTTTCGCCGTAAAGCCTCTTTGAAAATCGAACAATGTGGTTAGATTAAGGAGATGTTTATCTTTTAAATGGTGTAAAATAGTTGATTGTTTGAGAAATTGAAATTATTAGATTTTTGATGTTTTGAATTTCCCACCTTGCTAGCAATCCCAACTGGGGGATTAAGGCTATCCCCTAGCCCCAACGGGTTTTAAGGTAAGAAATCAGATATACGTAGCATTAACACTGCAATAATTTATTAATAATTATGAAACGAGTCGGTAATCTGTGTTAACTGAAAAGTATGGAAGCTCTTGAATCATTTTACATTAATCTCCCACATCATCCAAAATTAGATGATAACCCTGTCAGATTGTTCCTATTCATCAGCTTTTCTTTGATCTGAGACACAGCAGTATAGTCGCTAATGACCTGCATTTGTATAAGTCCCTATCCACCAAGTCATTGTGGAGAGCCCTCCAGAGATGTGACCCACTATCCTTTATTGCCTCCCTCTTTTTCGCTCATCTCCCAGTTACCTTGGCAGAACAACAAAGTACTGTGCAGGCTCATCCTCGGAAACTCAAGCCTCTCTTCCCGTGGTGCATGGGAGAGGAGTGGAACTAAGAGCTAAATGCATTATAATACGTCTCGGCAAAATATACAGTACTCGCCACTAATGTCTGTCGGTTGACCCTTATCCCCAAACCTTGAAGTACTGTCCATTTGCAAATACTGGCACCAGTCGCTGAAGTTGATTCTGGGCAGAGATGTCATGCCCATAGAGAGCACAGGGGCATGTGAATCCTCAGATTTGTCCAGTAAAAACAAAAACAAATGTTTTTTCTCTGTAATACTACTAGCAACTTCACAATTTTATGAAGTTGGCTTTAGCTAGCCCTGATAGGTTCCCAATCTCCCAATCTCATAACTAGCTACCAAGAAGCCATTTCAGGATATCAATCAGGTTAGAGTAGATAGCTTATCTAATTATATTAGCTTGCATATTTTCTGGCGACACTGGCACACTTTAGAAAAGCAATCAATAACTAAATGTACTGAATAAGACTCACATCCCTTTCAATCTTTGACTCAGATTTTTGCAGATATATATTTTTTATTATTTTTAAAACAACAATACAATATAATACCAAGACAATTTGAATGGCTGTTCCCACCGTGGATGTTCTGGTCAGTGGGTGTGCTCAACCCCACCCGCCCCGATTTGCTGGAAAGTCGAAGCCCCAGCCCCAGGCCCAAAGGGATTTTCCAAGGGCGGGAAGGACCAAGCCCTGCCCAACACCCGGGTGGGCATGGAAGCGAGCTCACCCATAACCACCACGACCAGCACACACACCGCTCACAGCGTGAAACCAAAACACAAAACATATATAACAAAACGCAAAACATGCGATGAACACATGCACCTCCTCACCCCTGATTGGAGAATCACAAAAATTTATACTGTGCATGTTGGTATGAATGTATTCCAACACTCGTTAATTCCAACCTTCAGACAACCACAGATCAACCCAGAAAAGCATATTTAGTTTATTTTAAAAAACAACCACCAGTCAGGAGGATGGAGACAGCTCAAGATGTATGCTTTGATACGCAGAAGAGTTAAGCGTAATGGTTATGGCTCTAGATTACAGGGAAAAAGCTGTTTCAGGTGTTAAAAAAAAGCCAAATTCTCCAACTTAAAATGCTAAATTCTCCTAGGCACCCCCGAATGCCACTGAGGTTCACTGTTGTGAGAAAAAGGTGCTATGTAGAACTTAAAATAGTTCTTCGGATGGAATATGTCCTTAGTGAGACTATGATTTGTGCTGCATCAGACTCCTTCATGACTGTTGGAAAAGCATTCCTCATGAAGCTAGTTGAGAGAATGCCAAGAGTGTGCAAAGCTGTCATAAAAGCAACGAAGTGACTACTTTGAAGTATCTCAAATATATTTATCATGACACAAGGCGAGACCCAGATGCAGACACAGGAGGCAGATGGTTGGAGTCTTACAATATTTATTAATCCAAGAGGGTACGGCAAGAGAATGGTCGTGAACAGGCAAAAGGGTCAAAACTAATTCACAGTCCAAAAGGTACCGAAGGGCAGGCAGAACCAAGGTCAGGGCAGGCAGGATGATCAGGCAGGCGGGAAAGTAGTCCAGAGTCAGGCAGGGATCAAAACCGGGAAGACTATGAAAAAGAGAATAGCAAAAAGAATACGGTAAAAACACGCTGGTTGACTTGACTAACATACAAGACGAACTGGCACAGAGAGACAGGAGACACAGGGATAAATACACTGGTGAAAATAAGCAACACCTGGAGGGAGTGGAGACAATAACAGGAACAGGTGAAAGATCAGGGCGTGACAATATTTTGATTTGTTTAGCACATTTTTCGTTACTACATGATTCCATGTGTGTTATTTAATAGTTTTGATGTCTTCACTATCATTCTACAATGTAGAAAATAGTAAAAATAAAGAAAAACCCTGGAATGAATAGGAGTATCCAAACGTTTGACTGGTACAGCTGAAGAAACCTTTTGGAACCCTTTTTTCTAAGAGTGTACATTGCCTTTCCACTTCCTGGAGCTTAACCATAGTAGGCCTATATTTCATTACTACTGGTCTCTTTCTGACATGTGCTGTTTTTGCATTAGAATGTGACAAACTCCTCCTGTCTGTTGACACTCTGAAGGCAATTGAGTTATTAAAATGTGTTAAAACTGTACATTGTCTGGATAGTCCCATATAAGTTCAATCATTCAATCAAAATTGCATCATATTCTATCTGGGCCATGATTAGCTGTGATGCAACTAAGGCCTAGTGATTCTGGGGTAAAGTCAATAATACAGACATTGAACATCAGCAAATTTCAAAGGACTCTTCATGAAAGTCTGTCATATCCAAAGAGGCTCTTATGTTTCGTCAATTAGTTGGAACTAGAAGTATGGGAGACTGACCTCCTTTCATCTCCCCATGCATAATTACTGTGAACTGAAAATAATTAACTTTAATTTTATGAATATGGAGATCTGAATATCATCTTCATTGAGCTATATTAAAAAATATTGCACACAGTGCTTCAAATGTGAACAGATTGCAGTTCTATTTCTATCGCAAACTATGTACTATTATTACTATATTAGTTATTGAAAAAGATTATGTCCTAAATTTGATCTAATTTATGAGAATTAAATTATATGTGGCAGTTACCTCTGGTTGTTAATAAAGCGGATAACTCTGCTAACACATACAGGATATTAGGTTGCTAGAAAACAGATAACCATCTCCAAAGGAGTCTAGGCCCTTGTCAACTCCACCTTGAAAATCTGAAAAGATTAAATATGTGCAAGTAATATGTTAGCAACTCAACCTTCTAAGGGGTGGGAGCTTGCACCACATCGCTGTGGTTCAGATAAATAATGTGTCAAAAGGGTGTATACAGGCTTTATCTTTCTCTTCTTCTTTCTTCTCTCTTTCTGACAAACAGGAGTCACAGAGGGAGGCATGACAGATAATTAAGCCACCCAGATACAACGTCAACTCAGGATCCCTTTAGATGTCACAGATATTACACTGTCCCACATCAAGCCCAGCTCTGCAGTGACACAGAAAAAAATAATGACACCCATCATCACCACAAATAAGAAACTTTTCCGAATTGCTGCTGCACTTTTATCTCCCCTACCTCAGTGCAGCATGTGCAAATTCCTCACCCAAATTTGCATCATGGCCAATTGCCTGGAGTAGTGAACTTGACAGTTTTCTTCCCTGATAACACCTATCACAGCATCAAAACACCACATTAAACAGACACACTTAAGTACCATGTAATATGCAGTATTACTGCTTGCCTGTTATGTGATCTTTTTATCTCTTAAAAGGCCAGGCAGCCACTACTTCCCCTGAGGCTTCATAGGTGAAGTAAGATCATTTTTTCCCCACCTACTGAAAGACACATGTGGGGTTCTAATCCTGGCTTGGTGCACTTAACGATATTGCTAAAATGCAGCATTTACTTGGATCAGACTTGTCTTGAACATGACAAACACAAAAATTACCCCCAAAACAAGTAACTTGCAGTGACAATAGGACACAGACTCCTGTTGAAAAAGTTCCAGTTGTTTTGCTTACTTTGCTGACAGTGCAGCACACTTCAGATTAAATGCTGCAACCCCATATGTCACCCTGGCCAGTCGTTCCAAACAAGTACTGTCTTCGTAAAATATCCCAGAGCACAAAATGCTGACAAATGAGAAGATAAAATGAAGTGCCAGAGTAGATACAGTAAAAGCTTTCCCTGAGCAAAATATACAACGTATTTTATTATAATGTATTTAATTTATTGTGTCTTGTCTAGTATGTTTTCATCTGAATTATCTAATTTGAATTTAGTATCTAGTTCATTCAAATGTTCATTTCAACATTAACTCCTAGAGTTTACAGACTAGACATACAACACATATTTTTGGTGTATTTTTATTCAATGTTTTTATGCTATATTAGTCTGATTATCAAACTGTCAACCGTTCCTTGAACCAGACAGCATAATGAACATTCTATTCACTTAGCCAAATAAGATATAAGCATAGCTAAAATAGCTAATTGTAGTTCACAATCTTCTTGCAAACTGTGATATGAGTAACAGGCATTATTGTTAATTTTTCAATGATAATGTAAAAACATAATACACTTTCACCGTTGCAGCGTGTGTCCCAATAAGTTGTGAATTCTGAAAAATTGCACTTTACTTTATTTTGCAAGTAAACAATGTTTTATTCTTTATTATTCGCACCCAGCATTAAGTCGTTATCTACAGGCCCATTTGAATAAAAAAATACATCTGTATTCAAAGTTACAGTAATGAAGTGCCATTCAGAGAAAATCTACAAATGTAATCATATATACACCATTATGAGACACAATGTTATTAGCATCTAATAAAATACTCTTCCTGGGTCTCAGTTAGTACACACAGCATCTCCTCTAATAACTGAAACACCACAGGGGGAAAGCAAGCTGCCATGCCGCTTTTAAGCCCATTACCAAGTGAAATGCATACATTTTGATCACTGCACCTACTTAAAAAGCCTAAGTACACCAGAATTGTATACAAGCTCCAAGCGCACTAATGCTGCAGTTTGTCCAATAATTCATAGAATATCAAGACACTGAGTATACCAAAGAGCAGACAAGGTAATGGAAGCTATGTAACTGAAGAAGGGGAGGGAAGAAAGGAACATGTCACAAATACACATCTTTATCTTTTTTCAAATAAATATGAAATATTCATTAATTTGTGTTAAATCAGGTTCATAAACTCATAAAAAAAGGCCCTTTTTCAGGTCCCTGTCTTTCAAAGATAATTCGTAAAAATCCAAATAACTTCACAGATCTTCATTGTAAAGGGTTTAAACCCTGTTTCCCATGCTTGGTCAATGAACCGTAAACAATTAATGAACATGCACCTGTGGAACGGTCGTTAAGACACTAACAACTTACAGATGGTAGGCAATTAAGGTCACAGTTACGAAATCTTAGGACACTAAAGAGGCCTTTCTACTGACTGAAAAAACACCAAAAGAAAGATGCCCTGCTCATCTGCGTGAACATACCTTAGGCATGCTGCAAGGAGGCATGAGGACTGCAGATGTGGCCAGGGCAATAAATTGCAATGTTCGTACTGTGAGACGCCTAAGACAGCGCTACAGGGAGACAGGACGGACAGCTGATCGTCCTCGCAGCGGCAGACCATGTTTAATAACACCTGCACATCCGAACATCACACCTGCGGGACAGGTACAGGATGGCAACAACAACTGCCCGAGTTACACCAAGAACACACAATCCCTCCATCAGTGCTCAGACTGTCCGCAATAGGCTGAGAGAGGCTGGACTGAGGGCTTGTAGGCCTGTTGTAAGGCAGGTCCTCTCCAGACATCATTGGCAACAACGTCGCCTACTGGCACAAACCACCATCGCTGGACCAGACAGGACTGGCAAAAAGTGCTCTTCACTGATGAGTCGTGGTTTTGTCTCACCAGGGGTGATGGTCAGATTTGCATTTATCGTCGAAGGAATGAGCTTTACACCAAAGGCCTGTACTCTGGAGCGTGATCGATTTGGAGGTGGAGGGTCTGTCATGGTCTGGGGCGGTGTGTCACAGCATTATCAGACTGAGCTTGTTGTCATTGCAGGCAATCTCAGCGCTGTGCGTTACAGGGAAGACATCCTCCTCCCTTGTGTGGTACCCTTCCTGCAGGCTCATCCTGACATGACCTTCCAGCATGACAATGCCACCAGCCATACTGCTCGTTCTGTGCATGAATCCTGCAAGACAGGAATGTCAGTGTTCTGCCATGGCAAGCAAAGAGCCCGGATCTCAATCCCATTGAGCACGTCTGGGACATGTTGGATCGGAGGGTGAGGGCTAGGGCCAGAAATGTCCGGGAACTTGCAGGTGCCTTGGTGGAAGAGTGGGGTAACATCTCACAACAAAAACTGGCAAATCTGGTGCTGTCCATGAGGAGGAGATGCACTGCAGATTTTAATGCAGCTGGTGGCAACACCAGATACTGATTTTTACCTTTGATTTTGAACCCTCCTTTGTTCAGGGACACACTATTCCATTTCTGTTAGTCACATGTCTGTGGAACTTGTTCAGTATATGTCTCAGTTGTTGAATCTTGTTATATTCATACAAATATTTACACATGTTAAGTTTGAAAATAAATGCAGTTGACAGTGAGAGGATGTTTATCTATCTCCTTTTGGCCTACAGGTACTGAACAATATGTTCTAAGTTCCAGTGCATATAAAATCTAAAGTTATGGTCACACAAGTTATTGTACTTATTACGATGTAGTTATTCCTGTAAATATAGTGTACAGGTGATCAGGTGAGGTGCAATCATTGACTCACTCTGTTCAGGAATTTTTTACCGTCAGTGAAGGATTTGGACTTCCTCTTCCATCTCATTCAGAGTCAGACTGGCCATAAGGCAGTTCTGGCATATGCCAAAAGGACTGGTCCATCTTTTGGACTGTGAAGAACTCTACACCAACGGCTCGACAGAGAGAGGCGTCTACACCATCTATCTGTTAGTACATCTACTAAACGCCACTTATTACTTCTGAGGTGCAGTTAATTGCCGATTTCTGAGGCTGGCAACTCTAATGAACTTATCCTCTGCATCTGAGGTAACTCTGGATCTTCCTTTCCTGTGGCGGTCCTCATGAGATCCAATTTCATCATAGAGCTTGTTCTTATCTGTATTGACTGACATTCATGTATTAAAGTAATGATGGACTGTCATTTCTCTTTGCTTATTTGAGCTGTTCTTGCCATAATATGGACTTGGTCTTTTATCAAATAGGGCTATCTTATGTGTACCACCCCTACCTTGTCACAACACAACTGATTGGCTCAACCACACAAAGGAGGAAAGCAATTCCACAAATTAACTCTAAACAAGGCACACCTGTTAATTGAAATGTAACTAATAACACACACACAATTCAATGTTTTCAAGTATATTGAACACACCGTGTAAACATTCACAGTGCAGGGTGGAAAAACTATGTGAACCCTTGATTTTATTAACTGGTTGACCCTCCTTTGGCAGCAATAACCTCAACCAAACGTTTTCTGTAGTTGTGGATCAGACCTGCACAACGGTCAGGAGGAATTTTGGACAATTCCTCTTGACAAAACTGTTTCAGTTGAGCAATATTCTTGGGATGTCTGATGTGAACCACTCTCTTGAGGATGCCACAGCATCTCAATTGGGTTGAGGTCAGGACTCTGACTTGGCCACTCCAGACGGCGTATTTTCTTCTGTTGAAGCCATTCTGTTGTTGATTTACTTCTGTGTTTTGGGTCGTTGTCCTGTTGCATCACCCAATTTCCATTGAGCTTCAATTGGTGGACAGATAGCCTTACATTCTCCTGCAAAATGTTTTGATAAACTTGGGAATTCATTTTTCCATCAATGATAGCAAGCTGTCCAGGCCCTGAGGCAGCAAAGCAACTCCAAACTATGATGCTCCCTTCACCATCCTTAACATTTGGGATGAGGTTTTGATATTGGTGTGCTGTGCCTTTTTTTCTCCACACATAGTGTTGTGTGTTCCTTCCAAACAACTCAACTTTAGTTTCATCTGTCCACAGAATATTTTGCCAGTAGCGATGTGGAACATCCAGATGCTCTTTTGTGAACTTCAGACATGCAGCAATGTTTTTTTTGGACAGTAGTGGCTTCTTCTGTGGTGTCCTATATACGTGTACCTATGTACCTTTACCTATATACCTATATACCTTTATACCTGTGTTCTCTGTTTGTCTAGTGCTAGTTTGTTTTGTTCGTAGAACCTACCAGCAGTTTCCCCCTGCTCCCGCCTTGTCTTAGTTCCTGGTTTCTAGTTTTTGCCGACTTTGACCCCTCTGCCTGACCTGACCCTGAGCCTGCCTGCTGTCCTGTACCTTTGCCCCTGTTGTTGTATTAGCCTGCTGGGGCTAGGGGGCAGTATTTGCACGGCTGGATAAAAAACGTACCCGATTTAAACTGGTTACTACTCTTGCCCAGAAACGAGAATATGCATATAATTTGTAGATTTGGATAGAAAACACTCTAAAGTTTCTAAAACTGTTTGAATGGTGTCTGTGAGTATAACAGAACTCATATGACAGGCCAAAACCTGAGAAGATTCCATACAGGAAGTTCCCTGTCTGACAATTTGTTGTCCTTCTGTAGCATCTCTATCGAAAATACAGCATCTCTGCTGTAAAGTGACATTTTCTAAGGCTTACATTGGCTCTCAGAAGGCGCCAGAAAGTGGAATGGGGTGTCTGCTGTCTCTGGGCGAAGAACAGCAGGAGAATTTGTGAGTGGTCAGCCTGGGGACAGTGACACTGGAGATGCGCGTTCATGAGAATTCTCAATTTTTTTCTTTCAGCCTTTGAATGAATACAATGTCGCCGGTTGGAATATTATCACTATTTTACGAGAAAAATAGCTTAAAATTGATTTTAAACAGCCTTTGACATGCTTCGAAGTACGGTAATGGAATATTTTGAATTTTTTTGTCACGAAATGCGCTCGCGCGTCACCCTTCGGATACTGACCTGAACTCACGAACAAAACGGAGGTATTTGAATATAACTATGGATTATTTGGAACCAAAACAACATTTGTTGTTGAAGTAGAAGTCCTGGGAGTGCATTCTGACGAAGAACAGCAAAGGTATTCCAATTTTTCTTATAGTAACGTCCCACCATGCCCAGGGAGGTTAGCCTAAGAAAGTAGCAGAAATGTGCAGAAAGTAGTTTTGAATGCATTTTATTGAAGGGAAACAATAACAGTCTTGAAACTTTTTTGCAACATAGTGACATTCTGATATACTGTAAAATGAGGAATTCAACTACAAAATACTAGTCTTTTCCCATTTTTTCAACCATTGCCCCCACCCACAAGTTGTATAAACAACAACAATAAATAAGAATAAGATAATAGATACAAAACAAAAACGTGAAGAACATAAATCAATCAACTTTAATTAGTATATGTAGGACAGTATGGACCTGTGTGTACATGAAATGTATTTCTTACATGTGCAGATCATAGTATTTGTTTTACAGTCCTTCTTTGGGTGGCATAATTGGCATCTCCTCCTCTTGCCTGCCCCAGCTGAAGCCTCCGGTGGATCAGGACAAGATTCAGCCCCCTGAACAGCTTTCACAAGCGCTGTAGAGGCTGCTGTGCGGGGGAGGTACTCCCTTCTTTGAATGTGTGGGGTAACTAGTGCCTTTCCCAGCTGCTCCAGGAACACCCTCCTCTTGTTCCGTTTTGTCAGAAATCCAGGTAGGGTTGATCTTGTTCCATATCACGAAGGCATTGTATGAGGACACATCAATGATATTATGGAAGATGACCAGGGGACAACGGACAGTCATCCTCCTGCAGCTGTAAGTTCCAATCACCTTATCCAGGTTGTCCATGCCTCCTTTGTTGTGGTTGTAGTCCAGGATGATGGCTGGTTTCCTGTCCTCACGATGACTGATCTCAGCCATTTTGTGCAGTGTGCTCAGGAGGACCACATTCTTGTTCCTCTTTGGGAGGTAACAAACTAGAGTGATGGTGGGGGTGAAGGCAAACTTTGATGAGAAGGCCTCTCTCCCCCTTGTTGCGAGGAGTGCAAGCTTAGTCTTGTTCTTTCTAACTCTGCCAACCATGGTGATCTTCCTCTTCAGGAGCTGCTGGCTGAGTTCATAAGAAGTGAAGACATTGTCACATGTGACATTATGCCCCCTCAGTCCATCTGTCACATCAAGCACAACCTGCATCCCCTGGTTCTTCTCCGGGCTTCCACTGGTCAGCTTCCCTGTGTAGACTTGCATCTTCCAAGCGTAGCTGGATTGTGCATCACAGGCCACCCATATCTTGATGCCATACTTTGCTGGCTTGCTAGGCATATAATGCTAGAAAGGACAGTGACCTTTTTGCAAAAGAGATTGCTATCAATAATTAGTATCAATGTCACAGAAAACAATCACATGAATCAATAAAATTACAGCAATACATATTAAAATCAACAGTGAAAATAATTAACATTACAGATATGAAAATAAAAATTTACATTTGAATGGAACCAGTTGCTCATCCGCTGTTACTTCAGGCCCAGGGTTGTAGAGTTATGGCAGATGCTCCACCCACTTCTCCCAGACTTCTCTTACAGTGGTTCCTCCTTTAAAAGTTGCAGTGTACTGCGAAGAATTCTATGACATGTTATTAATGGTACCAGTGGTGTGAACCAGAGGGCATTTTTGAGAAGCATTTGGTAGCCTTCAATAATGGCTGCACTAGAGATTGCTGGTTCAATTCCCCGACAGGGTGGAAGGAGTAGGTTGTCCTTGTAAAGAAGAATTTGTTCTTAACTGATTCCATATGTGTTATTTCATAGTTGTGATGTTTTCACTATTATTCTACAATGTAGAAAATAGTCAAAATTAAGAAAAACCCTGGAATGAGTAGGTGTGTTCAAACTTTTGAATGGTACTTGCTTAATTCGTTTGATTAATATTATGGTGTTTCTATTCCAAGGAAAATGAAAAACCCTCTGGGTTTCCATTAGGATGGAACGGAAAATATGGTGCTGTACAACGTGACGGTCAGGAGTACAATACAGGTCTATTTAATTAACTAAAGAATCCAGTGTCCTGCAGGTGACAGGTGTTCAATTCCCCAACGGGGAGGAAGGAGTAGGCTGTCCTTGTAAATAAGAATTTGTTCTTAAAACTTCTTAGAGCTAGGTGTTCCGTATGTGGGACACCTGCCGACAACATCCGGTGAAATTGCAGGGCGCGCAATTCAAATAAATATTTGTAATATTAAACATTCATGAACATACAAGGTTCTTATATCATTTAAAAGCTTAACTTCGTGTTAATCTAACTGCGTTATCAGATTTTAAAAAGGCTTTACGGCGAAAGCATACCATGCGATTATCTGAGGACAGCGCCCCACATCAACATATTTATCAATCAGCACAGGCTAAAAGCATAAAGATGCCATTATTAGTTACATTGTTTTGGTTTGAAGCTGTAGCTTGGCACTAAGAACAGAACAGCGAGAACGTTTCCATAGTCAGCACATTATTAGTACAATGCCTCTTAACCTGTTAGGGCTAGGGGGCAGCATTTGCACGTCTGGATAAAAAAAATGTACCCGATTTAATCTGGTTACTAATCCTACCCAGTAACTAGAATATGCATATACTTATTATATATGGATAGAAAACACTCTAAAGTTTCTAAAACTGTTTGAATGGTGTCTGTGAGTATAACAGAACTCATTTGGCAGGCAAAACCCTGAGACATTTTCTGACAGGAAGTGGATACCTGATGTGTTGTATTGCCTTTAAACCTATCCCATTGAAAAACACAGGGGCTGAGGAATATTTTGGCACTTCCTATTGCTTCCACTAGATGTCACCAGCCTTTACAAAGTGTTTTGAGTCTTCTGGAGGGAGATCTGACCGAACAAGAGCCATGGAACGATGATGTCCCATTAGACACCTGGCGCGCGAGTTCATGTTGGGTACCCTCGTTCCAATACGTTATAAAAGAGTATGCATTCGTCCACCTTGAATATTATTCATGTTCTGGTTAAAAAAGGCCCTAATGATTTATGCTATACAACGTTTGACATGTTTGAACGAACGTAAATATATTTTTTCCCCTCGTTCATGACGAGAAGTCCGGCTGGCTTAGATCATGTGCTAACAAGACGGAGATTTTTGGACATAAATGATGAGCTTTTTTGAACAAAACTACATTCGTTATGGACCTGTGATACCTGGAAGTGACATCTGATGAAGAGAATCAAAGGTAATGGATTATTTACATAGTATTTTCGATTTTAGATCTCCCCAACATGACGTCTAGTCTGTATCGCAACGCGTATTTTTCTGGGCGCAGTGCTCAGATTATTGCAAAGTGTGATTTCCCAGTAAGGTTATTTTTAAATCTGGCAAGTTGATTGCGTTCAAGAGATGTAAATCTATAATTCTTTAAATGACAATATAATATTTTACCAATGTTTTCTAATTTTAATTATTTAATTTGTGACGCTGACTTGACTGCCGGTTATTGGAGGGAAACGATTTCCTCAACATCAATGCCATAGTAAAACGCTGTTTTTGGATATAAATATGAACTTGATAGAACTAAAAATGCATGCATTGTCTAACATAATGTCCTAGGAGTGTCATCTGATGGAGATTGTAAAAGGTTAGTGCATCATTTTAGCTGGTTTTATGGTTTTGGTGACCCTGTCTTTGACTTGACAAAACATTACACACAACTCTTGTAAATGTACTGTCCTAACATACTCTAAATTTATGCTTTCGCCGTAAAACCTTTTTGAAATCGTAAAACGTGGTTAGATTAAGGAGATGTTTATCTTTCAAAGGGTGTAAAATAGTTGTATGTTTGAAAAATTTGAATTTTGACATTTATTTGGATTCAAATTTGCCGCTCTTGAAATGCACCTGCTGTTGATGGAGTGCACCACAGGTGGCACGCTAGCGTCCCACCTAGCCCATAGAGGTTAAAGTGTTGCCAGTGTGGCGGGGTGGGGATCCACCCCCTCCCTCCTCCTCCCTTCCCCATGGGCTAGGTCGGTCTTCTGTGCGCGACTCTGCCGCCCATCCCGTGCCCCCTGCCCTCGTGCCTTGAACCTCGCACGCTTTCAGTGAATACAGCTGGAGAAATGCAAAGCAGTCCCATTGTGCGTCACTCGGGAGCCATGAGCAATATATCTTGTCCAGCTAATAACAGGGTTAATAACATATCTGTAAGAATATCCAACAGGCTTTTAAATAATTCTAAATTAATAATAATAATAATAATTGCTTTGTTTAAAAAAGAACTATATTTGTGCGATTATTTCGTTTTCAAATAACTTAAAATGAGCAAGAAAAATGCCATTCTTGAACATAGGGTGAGACATTGTTACTAATTTGTAAATAAAGCCAGTTTGTTATTTAGAATGATTTATTTCTGTTTTTAGAGGGAGAAAAAACAAAAACCTACAGTCATCTCATGGGTCTCCCAGTCAAGGCTGCCACAGGTATTGAACCAGCATCTGTAGCAACAGAGCTTGCACAGCTATGCAGTGTCTTAGACGGTTGCACCACTCAGGCACTGTACAACATGATTGGTCGGGAGAGGCATACTGACGGGAGAGGCATACAGTAAGAGCAAAATAATCCTAACAAAAGAAAATAATAAAAATCTTAGTGTAACAACAGTTTTAGTAAGAAATACTGAAGTCGTGCCCGATTATCAGTTTCTATTTAGGTTTATGTCGCCCATTCATTGTCAGTTAGAGATACAGTAGGACCAATAAGCATAATCAGTGATCTAACTCCCCCTTGCGCTGGTCGGGAGCAATGAAGGGGTGACGCAGGGCACCGTACTAAACCACAAATTACCTCTAAGTCCCGAGGCGTAAGCTCGCAACTTTCAAAGCAGTGTATGGCCGCCAGTTTGTCTCTCACACATCTTGCAGGTCTTGACTCACGGTTATCAAATCTTATCATTCTTGAGAATGTGTGAAAGACTTTCAGTGGTATCGTGGCCCAGAAAATCACCCTTCCACTCTCTGCATCCCAGAGACTACATGTAGCCTCGCCTCGGGATCTATACACACCTGCTAAGGTTAGCAGCACTATGTAGGCACGCAGGTCAATCTCATCCATCCTTTTCCAGTTGTCTCCATATTTAAAGAAACCCTTCTAATTTGTCATCTCCAGGATGATTTTTTCGATGGCTGGTGTGATGAACATGTTGAGGCGATGTCCTGGGCATGGGCAACTGCATGTCTTGTGGGCTCTTGGGTCATCCTTATGACATTTTGTGCTGCCATCCTGCCCTGATTGTCATATGGTGACAAGGACCATGTTATTTTGCTGTTCTTTGACAAAAATGTCTTTCTTTCAGCTTGGGGGATTTCTTCTTCATCTGAAGATGATAAATCATGCTCTGGGTTGTATTCTTTCCCATCTTCTTCTTCAGATACCACCTCCTCCTCTTCTAAATCATTGTTCTCTTGTTCCTCCTGGACATCTGAAAAATCAGATCTACGACCTGTTGGGCACTGAAACATGCGCTCATGGCTTTAGCAAAGAGAGAACTGGGGGGACTTTATAGCTTCTGACTGCATTCCCCATTAGTAAACAATGCTTTCAAGAAAATGTATTTTGTCTGTTAACTTGAGTCATGTGTGAAGTCATGGAGGGGAAATGCTGCACATGCACAAGAAATGTTTAGTTTTGTCTGAGTTCAATCAGTAACACACATAATCTTCATTTATCATTGTGTGTGTGTGTGTGTCTTTGTGGTTTAGATGGCGGGGAAATTATTTTATAACTGCCGGGTCAAAAATGACGCTAAAATGACCCGAATGGCACAGTGGTCTAAGGCACTGCATCGTAGTGCTAGCTGTGCCACTAGAGATTCTGTGTTCGAGCCCAGGCTCTGTCGCAGCCGGCCGTGACCGGGAGGCCCATGGGGTGGCGCACAATTGTCCCAGCGTCGTCTGGGTTAGGGAGGGTTTGTCCGGCAGGGATATCCTTGTCTCATCGCGCACTAGCGACTCCTGTGGCGGGCAGGGTGCAGTGCACGCTGACACGGTCGCCAGGTGTACGGTGTTTCCTCCAACACATTGGTGAGGCTGGCTTTCAGGTTGGATGGGCATTGTGTCAAGAAGCAGTGCGGTTTGGTTGGGTTGTGTTTCGGAGGACGCATGGCTCTCGACCTTCGCCTCTCCCAAGTCCGCATGGGAGTTGCAGCAATGAGACAAGACTGTAACTACTACCAATTGGATACCACAAAATTGGGGAGAAAAAGGGCTAAAAATAATAATAATAATAATAAAAATTGAAAAAAATGACCCTAAGACAATCTTTGTACCCTGTTGGTGTACAGCTTTCATGGAAATATGAACAATGGCGATGTTTCACTTTTTCTAATGTTAGGGTCACTCTAGGAAAAGTCATCAAATTTCAAGTTGAAAAAATATCATTTATGGGGTTTTCTCTGCTGTTAAACATAGTGGCGGGTCATTTTTGGCCCTTAAGACAACACAAGGGTTATTCAGCTTGCCATAATAAAGGGGTTGAATACTTATTGACTCAAGACATTTCAACTTTTCATTTTTAATTAATTTGTAAAAATATCTAAAAACATAATTCCACTTTGACATTTTGGTGTATTGTGTGTAGGCCAGTGATACAAATCTCAATTTAATCCATTTTAAATTCAGGCTTTAACACAACAAAATATTATGTGGCTATCTGGCATTGGAGCATAAGCTTAAGCTTTGGGGACTAACTGTACGCGCTTGAAATAGCCTACATGCCAATTGCCAAATGGGCAGAAAAAGTTCATGTCAATCCACAGAGGCAAATAGGACAATGTAGAAGAAGAATTCAAGAAGAGAAAATCTGCGAAAGTAGAGTTGAAAATATACAGAATGGAAGGCCAGAAAAGTTGGGAAATATTTGGTGAAGTTGTAAAAGAGAATGATATCAGTGCAGGCTACGCTATGTGTGATGATTGTGAGGCGCTATACAAATTCGACAGTCACAAGATGGGGGGGGGGGAAATGATTTGTGGTATTTATATTGTCTATATACTATAATTATAATGCATGGAGAAAATAATACATTGTATGTTTCCTCCTTTAACTTGTTGTTCTTATTTTTCTGTCGACTCAATCAAAGTTTACATTTGTTTGATTGTTCTGTAAAATTTGTAGACATTTTCATTGTGTATTTGGGGTAGAAGGACTCTCTAAAATGTTTGGTAACATTCCATCTTTCTATGACCTTCAACCTCACTCTGCTAGTATTATTCACCTCCAGCTGTCTAAGTTCTTCTAGTGTTTTAGTGCCAGTTTTCTTAAGGGGTCACTTTCTGGGCAGAGACTGTTGACCATAAATGCTCTGTGCTTGTATGACCCTTTATTTGATTGGACTTGGTGCACCAAGAATGTGCATGCCTTTTTTCAGTGGGCAGTAGAAGAGGAAACCTTCCAAGTTCTGCCCTGCATGTGTCGTTTGAGGAATTTCTGTGCACCTTTAGAATGTTTTTGCAAAATTTCAGGTGTAGTTTTTCTGTGTGTGTTTTTTGCCATGATGTATATTTTGATTGTTATAGTGGAACCCATATTTCACTGCCATACACAAGGATTGGTTAATGTAGTCAAATATATATATATATATATATATATATACACACCTTTTTTTTTTTTTTTGCGTATTCTTTTCTTTATTGAGTAGTATGCTCTCTTTGCTTTCTCTGCCAGTGTTTTGATATCTACGTTGAACCGCCCTAATGCGTTGATGTTAAGACCGAGGTAGGTATAATTGGTGGTGTGGTCAATTCAGGCTTTCTTTTGGAAAAGCATAATTTTTGTTTTGCTCATGTTCACTGTCAGTGCCGAGTTTTGGCAGTAGGCATCTAACACTGACATGGTATGTTGTAACTCCTGTTCTGTTGGAGACAACATGACCAGGGGCATCATTTATCAATATTGCTTAGAAACTATTCTAAAATAATACTTACGAACAGAATATAGCATATTTGTCATACGGACACTGGTAGTAGATAACCATTGATGAATATAAATTGTGCTCATGCACGACCTTGGCTATTTGCTTTTCAAAACACCCCTAATTAACCATATATGTTTACAATCATTCCTTTCATTTAAAACCTCTTCAATGTAAAGTCCACTGTTTAGGGGACCGGTGTGGTTCTGGTGCCAGTTCCAACCATAGATCGAAATGGCTTGCATTGAGCACCTGATTCTCAAGGACACAGGAGTAGGTCTCTTCTGCCTCTATGAAGCAGGAGGTGAAATCTAAAACCACTTGAAGCTGGGATGTCCCTCCTACCATTTCATTTACTCTTCTGACAGTCCATCAACTCCTGGCTGAACCATACTTCACAGCCACTAACAACGCATATGCCTGGAATCCTTACATTGTAACACAGCAGGGGAGAGTGGTGTCGCCGCTGTAGTACAGAGATTCAGAGATCGATTCATAGCCAGTAATCTAAAATAATTCTTAGATTTTAAACACAAAACACTTTGTTTGTCATAGACAGACACAATTAATATGAGACAAAAGGTGAGTTCCTAAAGAGTTCAGGAAGTTAAGCTAGAGCTTTGTGAGATGTTTACAGTGATGGGGGCAGACATTTTGATCAAGAGAAACCTTTCGGAAACATGCACAATTTCTCTAACACTAAATACACAACTATGTATTTAACAGTTATAAGGAAGGTGAAATCTTATAGTTAGTTGTTTAAAACATTTATCATTCTATATTTAGAAAGAAATATGTCATTTCAAGCCTTATTCATACATTTGTGTTGAATAGGAAATACATCATATAAAATATTTTATATCTTTATCATATTTGTACTGTGTACTTGAGCTTGTGTCCTCACCTCAGCAATATATAACAATGTTTATCAGAAAGGTGAGATTTAAACATTTCTTGAAGTATGCAGCATTACTATAGTAGTTATTGTTTATGGCCCTCTCATGATCAATAATAACTTTTGGGGATTACATTTTTGATTACATTTAGTTACATTTAAGAGGTTTAAAGCCTGTGGGGTAATATACAACGTCATACCATGAAATACAACAGCGCTACCAAAAAATGCTACGATAAAACATTTTTATGAGACTGAAATAGAGGTGCTGGTGCCAGAGATTAAGGACAACCAAAAGGTTTCCTCAGTTGGGGCTTGACCAGTAAAAATAAAACATAGCTTCAAAGAGAGGGACATTAGGACAATTCAAGGTGATTTAGCAATGGCAAATATACTTCAAATGAGTAGGCAACACTGTCATAAGCGTCTTAAAGATCGGACCAAACTGCAGCGGGGATGTGAATCATCTTCTTGATTTATTAAAGAAATGAACACTGAACAAAAGAATGACGAAAAACAGTCCTGTAAGGTACATAGAACAACCACCCACAAACACAAGAGAAAATAACCCCACTTAAATATGGCCTCCAATTAGAAGCAACAATAACCAGCTGCTTCTAATTGGAGGTCGTTCCCAAAACTAACATAGAAATAGACAAACTAGAAAACCCACATAGAAATAGAAAACATATAACATAAACCAAAAACCCTGAAACACACTAAACAAACATGCGCCGGGCTGGCGGCCGACTCCGACGGGGCGCTGTCGCCGGAAGCTCTGGACGGGGCGCTGTCGCCGGAAGCTCTGGACGGGGCGCTGTCGCCGGAAGCTCGACGGAAGCTCTGGACGGGGCGCTGTCGCCGGAAGCTCTTGATGGGGACTGCGCACTGAAGGCCTCATGCGTGGGACTGGCTTTGGATAACAAATAACAAATAACCCCTTTTACTGGTCAGGACGTGACAAACGCATCAATAAGCCGTCTGTCCTCGACAGTTCTGTAGTGAATACGCTAAGAGTCGGAAAGCAAGTACAGGGAGTGAGTGTTTAATCAACAAACGGAACAGAAAACATGGAACACGAACAATGCACAGACATGGAACAGAGACAATAACATCTGAGGAAAGAACCAAGGGGAGTGACAAATATAGGGAAGGTAATCAAGGAGGTGATGGAGTCCAGGTGAGTGTCATGAAGCGCGTGACGATGGTGACAGGTGTGCATAATAATCAGTAGCCTGAATTTTTAAAGTAATATTTCTAGATGTTGTCGTTTCGAATGGGGATGATTTTCTTATTATGTGAGGCATTAAGTGTTCCCCATAGTTACCAAAACAAGTTACTATTGTGTAGTAACTACAATGCTATTGATCCATCCTTAGTTTTCTCCTATCACAGCCATTAAGTGTAATTAATAACTTCACCATGATCAAAGGAATATTCAATATCCCTGCTTTTTATATTTTTACCCATTTACCAATAGGTGCCCTTCATTGCGAGGCATTGGAAAACCTCCCTGGTCTTTGTAGTTGAATCTGTGTTTGAAATTCACTGCTCGACTGAGGGACCTTACAGATAATTGTATGTGTGGGCTACAGAGATGAGGTAGTCATTCAAAAATAATGTTAAAAACTATTATTGCACACAGAGTGAGTCCATGAAACTTGTTAGGCACATTTTTACTCCTGAACTTATTTAGGCTTGCCATAACAAAGGGGTTGAATACTTATTGACTCAAGACATTTCAGCTTTTCAAATTGTATTAGTTTGTAAAAATGTGTAAAAAACACAATTCCACTATGACATTATGGGCTATTGTGTGTATGCCAGTGACACAAAATCTAAATTTAATCCATTTTAAATTCAGGCTGTAACACAACAAAACGTGGAAAAAGTCAAAGGGTGTGAATACTTTCTGAAGGCACTGTAGGTGTGACAAAGGAAAGTAGCTTAACCTTATTTATCACTTGGTTAAACTGTTTAAGAATAGCCTCTTTCAGCCTGGGGTTGCTGTGTTTCAGCATCTCTGTTGGAATGCGTTCTGGCCCACAGGCTTTACCGTTCTTGAAGGCTTTTATTTGATCATTTAGTTTAGACAATATAAAAGGATTGTCCAGCTGGTTTTGTCGGTATTTTACTTTTCATTCCAATTATTTTAATTGTTCTATTACTGTTGTTTGGTTGGAGTTAAGTTATTCTTCTTGGAATTTAAAAAAGGTTTTCAAAATGCTGTTTCCAAATATTCCCATCTTTGATTGGGAGGTCTTTCTTTTTAACAGGGGTATATGATTTACTCTATAATTCCCAAAATGAATTTTGTCAAACTCATTGGTCATATAGAGGGATTTTTCCCTTTGTAAAAACTTCTTATATTGGTTTAGGGCCTGTTAGCATATGAGACACGTCTCCTGGTTTACAGGCTCTCCATGTTGTTGGTTTGACAAAAGTCTCAGTTGTTTTCTTGCAGTTTAACTTTCTTTTTCAAACCATTCTTCCTTTGGTATTCTGTTCATTTTTTATGTTACATCACCTTTTTCCGATGTTTTGCCAGTTTAATGAATATCTCGATCAATTTATTATTGGCTAAATTAATGCCATCTTTGTCTTTAACGTTTATAAAAATAAAACTGTAAATCAAGTTTTCAATATCAATGGTATTTAATGCTGCCTCATATTCAAAATGGCTAGTTTTTTACTTGTATGTGGGCAGGAGGGGGTAGAGTTTAGGTTGAGGTTTTAAATTTAGTGGTTTATCAGATTTTTTGGGGTGATAAATTCAAATTTCTTAGAGGTCTGACAAGGGGAGTTGTGGCATGACCAAAAAGGCATAGATTTTTTTTGGTCCATATCTGTTATGGCATTGTCGGCTACGCTGTTTCCTAGTGCAGAGCAATAAGTAAAGCTACCTGGAGAGTCCTCCTGCTGTTAACAATGTACAGACCTAGGTGTTTACAGAGCTGGAGCACTTGTTTCCAATTTTTGCTGACAATACTGTCATAGCTCTGTCTCTCTGTAGTCAGTTGTGATTCATACCCACATGAAGTACCATGTACATGGGTATTTCCCTCGAAATCTATGTAGTCTGCTCCTTTACCTGTTCTAGCATTTAGATCCCCCATTAACATAACTTTGTCTACTTATTGAAAATGAATTATTTCAGAATAGAGAGTGTCAGACGGGGGCATATACATTGCACACATGTCTTGCAGGAGTTCCCACATTTGCTGAGCACTTGTTGGCTGCTTTTCCTTTACTCTGCAGTCCAACTCATTCCCAACCATCTCAATTAGGGTGAGATGGTATCTCAATTGAGGTCGGGTGCTTGAGGAGGCCAGGTCATCTGATGCAGCACTCCATCATTCTCCTTCTTGGTCAAATAGCCATTACACAGGCTGGAGGTGTTGGATCATTGTCCTGTTGAAAAACAAATGATACTCCACTAAGTGCAAACCAGATGGGATGTCGTATCACTGCAGAATGCTGTGGTAGCCATGCTGGTTAAGTGTGCCTTGAATTCTAAATAAAATCAGACAGTGTCACCAGCAAGCACCCCCACACCATCACACCTCCTCCTCTATCCTTCACGGTGGGAACCACACATGTCCATTGCTCGTGTTTCTTGGCCCAAGCAAGTCTGTTCTTATTGGTGTCTTTTAGTAGTGCTTTCTTTGCAGCAATTCGACCATGAAGGCAGTCTCCTATGAACAGTTGATGTTGAGATGTCTGTTACTTGAACTCTGAAGCATTTATTTGGGCTGCAATTTCTGAGGCTGGTAACTCTAATGAACTTATCCTCTGCAGCAGAGGTAACTCTGGGTCTTCCATTCCTGTGGCGGTCCTCATGAGAGCCAGTTTCATTATAGCGCTTGACAGTAGCGTCCCACCTGGCCAATATCCGGTGAAATTTGCGGAGCGCAAAATTCAAACTACAGAATTATAAATATTTAACTTTCATAACATCACAAGTGTAATACATCAAATTAAAGCTGAACTTCTTGTTAATCCAGCTGCTGTGTCAGATTTCAAAAAGGCTTTACGGCGAAAGCACACCATGCGATTATCTGAGGACAGCGCCCCGCATACTAAAGCATGAAAAACATATTTCAACCAGTCAGAAAAAGCAATATAATAAATGCCTTTGATGATCTTCTTCTGTTGGCACTCCAAAAGGTCCCAGATACATCACAAATTGTCCTTTTGTTTGATAATGTCCTTCTTTATATCCATAAAAACTCAGTTTAGCTGGCACGCTTCAGTCAATAATCCACCCAGTTTCCCTCCATTAAAATGCATACAAAATGAATCCCAAACGTTACTAATAAACTTTTCCAAACAAGTCAAAACAACGTTTATAATCAAACCTTAGGTACCCTACCACGTAAATAAACGATAAAATTCAAGACGGAGAATCGTTGTTGACTTTACTGGAGAAAAATACCAAAGAACGCGCTCTCTTCCACGCGCTTGGAAACACTACAGCCAAAATGGGAGCCACCTAGAAAAACTACAATATCTGGCAGATTTTTCAAAGAAACCATCATGAAACTCTCTCTAAAGACTGTTGACATCTAGTGGAAGCCCTAGGAACTGCAATCTGGGAGGATTTCGCATTAAAATAAAAGTGACAGCCATTGAAAACAGTGGTAGGCTGAACATTTTTTGGGGGGGATGGTTAGTCCTCGGGTTTCGCCTGCAATATCAGTTCTGTTATACTCACAGAAACTTTAGAGGGTTTTCTATCCAAATCTACCAATTATATGCATATCCTAGCTTCTGGGCTTGAGTAACAGGCAGTTTACTTTGGGCACGCCTTTCATCCGGACGTGAAAATACTGAGGTTAAAGTAATGATGGACTGTCGTTTCTCTTTGAGCTATTCTTGCCATAATATGGACTTTGTCTTTTTCCAAATTTGGCTATCTTCTGTATCCCACCTGTCGTGTGAATTCTGATCAAGTAAGGGAGAAGAGACCTTCAATTTTTTCAAACAATCAACCTTTAAGACTACAAACTATTATACTGCCCTACCAAGCAAAAAGGCAGTAACTGCTCATTTGGTCAAATGATTTAATGTCATTTTTGCTACATTAAATACATGCTTAATCATGTGGACAAGTACAGTGAGGGAAAAAAGTATTTGATCCCCTGCTGATTTTGTACGTTTGCCCACTGACAAAAAAATGATCAGTCTATCATTTTAATGGTAGGTTTATTTGAACAGTGAGAGACAGAATAACAACAACAAAAAATCCAGAAAAATGCATGTCAAAAATGTTATAAATTGATTTGCATTTTAATGAGGGAAATAAGTATTTGACCCCCTCTCAATCAGAAAGATTTCTGGCTCCCAGGTGTCTTTTATACAGGTAATGAGCTGAGATTAGAGCACACTCTTAAAGAGATAGGCATCTATTAAAATAGGGTCTATATTACTGACTGAAATCTGGGTTTATGATTGTGGTTGTTTCATCTGTCCCTGCCACAACCTCTATTTCTCATCATGTCTCCCTAACCTGCCGCCACTCCCCCAGTGCGCTCTCCCTCTCTCTCTGTGTGTGGGTGTATCTGATTGTTTGAGTGGAGACAGGTGTGCTAGAGTCAGAGCAGATCCCCACCAGCTGCAATCTGTTCCATAATCAAGACCTCTACAAATATCAGTCCTGCCACTTCCACGCTGACAGATTGTAGCCTCTGCTCAGTCCATCTGCATTTCAAACCATAGATATTGATATCATATTTCCCCTAGTCTGACGCTGCTTTTCTCTCCGCTGCAGTTCCGTCCACTCTGACTCTGGTCCCTGTCGCCAGTCCCTCGTCTCGTCAGTCCTGCTTTCCTGCCCTGGACCCCCGTTCTACTGCTTCCTTGGATCCCGCTCCAGACCTGCTTACCCTGCTCCTACTCCGCTTGCTGCAGCCTCAGTTCCTGATTCCCTGCTCCCCCTAGCCTGCACCCCATTTCCCCCCGCTTTTCAGTAAATACCTTATCCCTGTCTCCTCGTCTGAGTCTGAACTTGGCATCACCTGCTCCACCCTGAGTAATAGTAATAGAAAACAGAGTGATGGTTGCTGACAATGGGCCTCTGTACACCTATGCAGATATTCCATTAATCAGCAGTTTCCAGCTACAATTGTCATTTACAACATTAACAATGTCTACATTGTATTTCTGATCAATTTCATGTTAATCGATAAGAAATGTGCTTTTCTTTCAAAAACAAGGACATTTCTAAGTGACCCCAAACTTTTGAACTTATGTGTCACACACATATTGTGGTGAGAGGAGATATCTTGCAGCCCACTGGCTCCACCCCTGAGCCTTATATGGACTTCCTGCCCCAACGAGGTGCGGCTGTGGATCATTAAACCAGGGAGTGCTTGGGGATAAGAGGAAGCGGCCTGCACAAAGGGGCAGAAAATGGAGAGAGAAATGTGAATTATGAAGAGTGGGAGTAGAGAGAACAATGTCTGTGTGATTACCCATTGTGAACTGGACTGTCTGACTACCCCCATTGTGTACCGAACCGGATTGGCTGAGGACCCGAGTTTTAGAATTACCCCTGGAGAATGGAACGGACAATGACAATGGTTTGTGGACTGAAGTAATTGGTGAATTCCCCCTTCTTCCCCAGTGTACAAAAATCCCTAATAAACTCCCCACTTGCATTCTAGTTGTGCTACTGGTGCAAGTTTTATTATTGAACTTGGTGACGTGGAAACCCCACAACCTTGAGCCTGCTACAATATACATATACACTACCGTTCAAACATTTGGCGTCACTTAGAAATGTCCTTTTTTTTGAAAGAAAAGCAAATTTTTTTGCCCATTAAAATAACATCAAATTGATCAGAAACAGTGTAGAGATTTAATGTTGTAAATGACTATTGCAGCTGGAAACTGCTTTTTTTAAATGAAATATCTTCATAGGCGTACAGAGGCCCATAATCAGCAATCATCACTCCTGTGTTCCAATGGCATAATGTTAGCTAATCCAAGTTTGTCAATTTAAAAGGCTAACTGATCATTAGAACCCTTTTGCAATTATGTTAGCACAGCTGAAACCAGTAGTGTTGATTAAAGAAGCAATACAACTGGCCTTTAGACTTTTGGAGTATCTGGAGCATCAGCATTTGTGGGTTCGATTACAGCCTCAAAATGGTTAGAAACAAAGGACTTTATTCTGAAACTCGTCAGTCTATTCTTGTTCTGAGAAATGAAGGCTATTCCATGCGATAAATTGACAAGAAACTGAAGATCTGGTACAACGCTGTGTACTACTCCCTTCACAGAACAGCGCAAACTGGCTCTAACCAGAATAGAAAGAGTGTGAGGTCTTTGCACAACTGAGTGTCTAGTTTGAGAAACAGATGCCTCATGTCCTCAACTGACAGCTTCATTAAATAGTACCCGCAAAACACCAGTCTCAACGTCAACAGTGAAGCGGCGACTCCGGGATGCTGGCCTTCTAGGCAGATTTCCTCTGTCCAGTGTCTGTTATATTGCCCATCTTAATCTTTTCTTTTTATTGGCCAGTCTGAGCTGGCTTTTTCTTTGCCTAGAAGGCCAGCATCCTGGAGTCGCCTCTTCACTGTAAATTAAAGAAGCTGAGGATTCAATACAAGATTCAATTATGAATAGTTGGATTGAGCCTTAAGACTGACAAAATAGATAAGCCTTGAGTGAAAGTGAGTAGTACCCAAGCAGGCTGTAAGGGACAAAATGGGACATTTGGAGCTAGGTATGATAGTTGAAAGGGAGACGTTTGTTTGACAATTTCAAATTTTTGTTCAATTTATAGGTTGTTTGTGTAACACGGAATTTAAGCAAGAAGGTAATGTCATTTAAAATGATAATATTTTTCCATTGCGAGGAATGGTGTTCAAAATTAACCTGTTGGGGGTAGGGGGCAGTATTGACACGGCCGGATAAAAAACGTACCCGATTTAATCTGGTTACTACTCCTGCCCAGTAACTAGAATATGCATATAATTATTGGCTTTGGATAGAAAATACCCTAAAGTTTCTAAAACTGTTTGAATGGTGTCTGTGAGTATAACAGAACTCATATGGCAGGCAAAAACCTGAGAAGATTCCTTACAGGAAGTGCCCTCTCTGACAAGATCTTGTTCTTCTTGTCTCTGTTTATTGAAGACTGAGGATCTTTGCTGTAACGTGACACTTCCTACGGCTCCCATAGGCTCGCAGAGCCCGGGAAAAAGCTGAATGATATCGAGGCAGCCCCAGGCTGAAACACATTATCGCTTTTGGCAAGTGGCCGATCAGAGGCCAATGGGCTTAGGCGCGTGCACGAGTCGATCCTGTGCTTTATTTTCTTTCCTCTTTTTACCTAAACGCAGATTCCCGGTCGGAAAATTATCGCTTTTTTACGAGAAAAATGGCATAAAAATTGATTTTAAACAGCGGTTGACATGCTTCGAAGTACGATAATGGAATATTTAGAAATGTTTTGTCACGAAATGCGCCGTGTTCGTCACCCTTCTTTACCCTTTCGGATAGTGTCTTGAACGCACAAACAAAACACCGCTGTTTGGATATAACTATGGATTATTTGGGACCAAACCAACATTTGTTATTGAAGTAGAAGTTCTGGGAGTGCATTCTGACAAAGAACACCAAAGGAAATAACATTTTTCTTATAGTAAATCTGACTTTGGTGAGTGCTAAACTTGCTGGGTGTCTAAATAGCTAGCCCTGTGATGCCGGGCTATCTACTAAGAATATTGCAAAATGTGCTTTCACCGAAAAGCTATTTTAAAATCGGACATATCGAGTGCATAAAGGAGTTCTGTATCTATAATTCTTAAAATAATTGTTATGCTTTTTGTGAACGTTTATCGTGAGTAATTTAGTAAATTTTTTTGTAAATTCACCGTAAGCTAGTTCTGAACGTCACATGCTAATGTAAAAAGCTGTTTTTTGATATAAATATGAACTTGATTGAACAAAACATGCATGTATTGTATAACATAATGTCCTAGGTGTGTCATCTGATGAAGATCATCAAAGGTTAGTGCTGCAATTAGCTGTCTTCTGGGTTTTTGTGACATTATATGCTAGCTTGAAAAATGGGTGTCTGATTATTTCTGGCTGGGTACTCTGCTGACATAATCTAATGTTTTGCTTTCGTTGTAAAGCCTTTTTGAAATCGGACAGTGTGGTTAGATTAACGAGAGTCTTGTCTTTAAAATGGTGTAAAATAGTCATATGTTTGAGAAATTGAAGTAATAGCATTTCTAAGGTATTTGAATAACGCGCCACAGGATTCCACTGGCTGTTACGTAGGTGGGACGATTTCATCCCACTGGCCCTAGAGAAGTTAAGTGAGATCTAAGTAAATGTTTTAGTACCTATTTTTATTTATTTTTTCTCCCCAATTCTGTGGTATCCAATTGGTAGTTATAGTCTTGTCTCATCGCTGCAACTCCCATACGGACTCGGGAGCGGCGAAGATTGAGAGCCGTGCGTCCTCCGATACCACAACCCAACCAAGCCACACTATTTCTTGACACAATGCCCGGTTAACCCGGAAGCCAGCCACACCAATATGAGGGAAACGGCGTACACCTGGGGTAGACTTGTTTACGCTGCTGTGCGTTTTGTTGCCGATCTTACTTTGCTACCTGACGGTTTTTACTTTTTCATTACCGTATATTTTTACTTTTTCCCCTCACTCAACTTTTTTCATTCAACTTTTTCACCCCGGAGGTTTTATCTGGACATGGTTAGTCAGGATTTCAAACAGCCGAAGCTAAGTAACATTAACATGATGCCTTCTAATTGCAGTCGTTGTACTTATAATATACAGGAGAACGATCGCCTTACGGCAAGGATAGCTGTGCTGCAAGCCCAGCTTCAGACGCAATCGTTAGGCAAGGGCAATTTCAGTGTAGGAAAGGATGAAACAGCATCTGTGCCACCAGTAAGTACAGATAGTAACGTTAGTATAAACCCCCTCGCACGGTCCCCGCAGCCGGACAACTTTCTCATGGCTTCTGGAGGGAAACGCTGTAGGAATGCTCAACCGGTGTCGCTTATTCAGCCGACAGAAACTTTCAACCGGTTCTCCCCATTAACCTCTCTAGGGCAGGTGGCACCAAATCGTCCCACCTACGTAACAGCCAGTTGAATCCTGTGGCGCGATTTTCAAATACCTTAGAAATGCTATTACTTCAATTTCTCAAACATATGACTATTTTACAGCTATTTAAAGACAAGACTCTCGTTAATCTAACCACACTGTCCGATTTCAAAAAGGCTTTACAATGAAAGCAAAACATTAGATTATGTCAGCAGAGTACCCAGCCAGAAATAATCAGACACCCATTTTTCAAGCTAGCATATAATGTCACAAAAACCCAGAAGACAGCTAAATGCAGCACTAACCTTTGATGATCTTCATCAGATGACACACCTAGGACATTATGTTATACAATACATGCATGTTTTGTTCAATCAAGTTCATATTTATATCAAAAAACAGCTTTTTACATTAGCATGTGACGTTCAGAACTAGCATACCCCCCGCAAACTTCCGGGGAATTTACTAACAATTTACTAAATTACTCACAATAAACGTTCACAAAAAGCATATAAATTATTTTAAGAATTATAGATACAGAACTCCTCTATGCACTCGATATGTCTGATTTTAAAATAGCTTTTTGGTGAAAGCACATTTTGTAATATTCTAAGTACATAGCCCAGCCATCACGGGCTAGCTATTTAGACACCCAGCAAGTTTAGCCTTCACCAAAATCAGATTTACTATAACAAAAATGTTCTTACCTTTGCTGTTCTTCGTCAGAATGCACTCCCAGGACTTCTACTTCAATAACAAATGTTGGTTTGGTCCCAAATAATCCATCGTTATATCCAAACAGCGGCATTTTGTTCGTGCGTTCACGACACTATCCGAAATGGTAAATAAGGGTCACGAGCATGGCGCATTTCGTGACAAAAAAAATTCTAAATATTCCATTACCGTACTTCGAAGCATGTCAATCGCTGTTTAAAATCCATTTTTATGCCATTTTTCTCGTAAAAAAGCGATAATATTCCGACCGGGAATATCCTTTTAGGTAAACAGACAAAGGAAAAGAAAGCTTTCGGTCGATGCGGGCACGAGCCTGAGTCTCACAGTACTGTAACCAGCCACTACCCAAACGCGCTACTTTGTTTCAGCCAGAGCCTGCAAAGCCGCGATTCAGTATTTTGCCGCCTTCTGAGAGACCATGTGAGCCATAGAAAGTGTCACGTAAGAGCAGAGATCCCCTGTAATTGATAGAGATGGCAAAGAAGTTCAAGAAATGGTCAGACAGGGTACTTCCTGTATAGAATCTTCTCAGGTTTTGACCTGCCATTTGAGTTCTGTTATACTCACAGACACCATTCAAACAGTTTTAGAAACTTTGGAGTGTTTTCTATCCAAAGCCAATAATTATATGCATATTCTAGTTACTGGGCAGGAGTAGTAACCAGATTAAATCGGGTACGTTTTTTATCCAGCCGTGTCAATACTGCCCCCTAGCCCTAACAGGTTAAATCTGGGTATTCCTCCAAAGCTCCATTGTCCTGAGTCTACACAACTCTGCCAGGACCTAGGATCAAGGGAGAAACTAAAGTGTTTTAGTACTATGTCTCTTGACACAATGATGAAAATAATCATGGCCTCCAAACCCTCAAGCTGCATACTGGACCCTATTCCAACTAAACTACTGAAAGAGCTGCTTCCTGTGCTTGGACCTCCTATGTTGAACGTAATAAACGGCTCTCTATCCACCGGATGTGTACCAAGCTCACTAAAAGTGGCAGTAATAAAGCCTCTTGAAAAAGCCGAATCTTGACCCAGAAATTATAAAAAACGATTGGCCTATATCGAATCTTCCATTCCTCTCAACATTTTTGGAAAAAGCTGTTGCACAGCAACTCACTGCCTTCCTGAAGACAAACAATGTATACGAAACGCTTCAGTCTGGTTTTAGACCCCATCATAGCACTGAGACTGCACTTGTGAAGGTGGTAAATGACCTTTTAATGACGTCAGACCGAGGCTCTGCATCTGTCCTCGTGCTCCTAGATT
Source organism: Salmo salar (assembly GCF_965601325.2). NCBI lineage: Eukaryota > Metazoa > Chordata > Actinopteri > Salmoniformes > Salmonidae > Salmo > Salmo salar. Next base: position 71,545,049 of record NC_138300.1, read on the forward strand.
TTAGTGCCGCTTTTGATACCATCGATCACCACATTCTTTTGGAGAGATTGGAAACCCAAATTGGTCTACATGGACAAGTTCTGGCCTGGTTTAGATCTTATCTGTCGGAAAGATATCAGTTTGTCTCTGTGAATGGTTTGTCCTCTGACAAATCAATTGTAAATTTCGGTGTTCCTCAAGGTTCCGTTTTAGGACCACTATTGTTTTCACTATATATTTTACCTCTTGGGGATGTCATTCGAAAACATAATGTTAAATTTCACTGCTATGCGGATGACACACAGCTGTACATTTCAATGAAACATGGTGAAGCCCCAAAATTGCCCTCGCTAGAAGCCTGTGTTTCAGACATAAAGAAGTGGATGGCTGCAAACTGTTCTACTTTTAAACTCATACAAAACAGAGATGCTTGTTCTAGGTCCCAAGAAACAAAGAGATCTTCTGTTGAATCTGACAATTTAATCTGGATGGTTGTACAGTCGTCTCAAATAAAACTGTGAACGACCTTGGCGTTACTCTGGACCCTGATCTCTCTTTTGAAGAACATATCAAGACTGTTTCAAGGACAACTTTTTTCCATCTACGTAACATTGCAAAAATCAGAAACTTTCTGTCCAAAAATGACGCAGAAAAATTAATCCATGCTTTTGTTACTTCTAGGCTGGACTACTGCAATGCTCTACTTTCCGGCTACCCGGATAAAGCACTAAACAAACTTCAGTTAGTGCTAAATACGGCTGCTAAAATGCTGACTGGAACCAAAAAATTTGATCATATTACTCGAGTGCTAGCCTCCCTACACTGGCTTCCTGTTAAGGCAAGGGCTGATTAAGGTTTTACTGCTAACCTACAAAGCATTACATGGGCTTGCTCCTACCTATCTTTACGATTTGGTCCTGCCGTACATACCTACACGTACGCTACGGTCACAAGACGCAGGCCTCCTAATTGTCCCTAGAATTTCTAAGCAAACGGCTGGAGGTAGGGCTTTCTCTTATAGAGCTCCATTTTTATGGAATGGTCTGCCTACCAATGTGAGAGACGCAGACTCAGTCTCAACCTTTAAGTCTTTACTGAAGACTTATCTCTTCAGTAGGTCCTATGATTAAGTATAGTCTGGCCCAGGAGTGTGAAGGTGAACGGAAAGGCTGGAGCAACGAACCGCCCTTGCTGTCTTTGCCTTGCCGGTTCCCCTCTTTCCACTGGGATTCTCTGCCTCTAACCCTTTTACAGGGGCTGAGTCACTGGCTTACTGGTGTTCTTCCATGCCGTCCATGGGAGGGGTGCGTCACTTGAGTGGGTTGAGTCACTGACGTGGTCTTCCTGTCTGGGTTGGCGCCCCCCCTTGGGTTGTGCCATGGCGGAGATCGTTGTGGGCTATACTCGGCCTTGTCTTAGGACGGTAAGTTGGTGGTTGGAGACATCCCTCTAGTGGTGTGGGGGCTGTGCTTTGGCAAAGTGGGTGGGGTTATATCCTGCCTGTTTGGCCCTGTCCGGGGGTATCATCGGATGGGGCCACAGTGTCTTCTGATCCCTCCTGTCTCAGCCTCCAGTATTTATGCTGCAGTAGTTTATGTGTCGGGGGGCTAGGGTCAGTCTGTTACATCTGGAGTATTTCTCTTGTCTTATCGGGTGTCCTGTGTGAATTTAAATATGCTCTCTCTAATTCTCTCTTTCTGTCTTTCTCTTGGAGGACCTGAGCCCTAGGACCATGCCTCAGGACTACCTGGTATGATGACTCCTTGCTCTCCCCAGTCCACCTGGCCGTGCTGCTGCTCCAGTTTCAACTGTTCTGCCTGCGGCTATGGAACCCTGACCTGTTCACCGGACGTGCTTGTTGCACCCTCGACAACTACTATGATTATTATTATTTGACCATGCTGGTCATTTATGAACATTTTAACATCTTGACCATGTTCTGTTATAATATCCACCCTGCACAGCAAGAAGAGGACTTGCCACCCCTCATAGCCTGGTTCCTCTCTAGGTTTCTTCCTAGGTTTTTGGCCTTTCTAGGGAGTTTTTCCTAGCCACCGTGCTTTTTTCACATGCATTGCTTGCTGTTTGGGGTTTTAGGCTGGGTTTCTGTACAGCACTTTGAGATATCAGCTGATGTACGAAGGGCTATATAAATACATTTGATTTTGATTTGGGGTACACAGGAGTCGCTAGTGTAATGGGACAAGGACATCCCTGCTGGCCAAACCCTCCCTGGACGACGCTGGGCCAAATGTGCGCTGCCCTGTGTGTCTCCCGGTTTTGGCCGGCTGCTACAGACCCTGGACTCGAACCAGGATCTCTAGTGGCACAGCTAGTGCCTTGCGTCACTTGGGAGGACTTACTACCGAATGCTGACTGATAAACCAGCACCAACTTTTTGAAGGTTTTAACCTCTCTAGGGTAGGTGGGATGAAATCGTCCCACCTACGTAACAGCCAGTGGAATCCCGTGACGCATTATTCAAATACCTTAGAAATGCTATTACTTCAATTTCTCAAACATATGACTATTTTACACCATTTTAAAGACAAGACTCTCGTTAATCTAACCACACTGTCCGATTTCAAAAAGGCTTTACAACGAAAGCAAAACATTAGATTATGTCAGAAGAGTACCCAGCCAGAAATAATCAGACACCCATTTTTCAAGCTAGCATATAATGTCTTATGTATGTGTCATTTCTAAACATGTCATTGCTACATTGGCTGGACATACTATAAGTCAAAGTGAAAAAAATCTGTGTGTGTGTGTTGATAAAGCTATAATGCAAGGCTGCATCTAATTATTCCTTGTATATATTTCCTCTTCTCAATTATCTGAAACACTAAAATATTCATAGTAACATGAAGCTTACATACTAACTTCAAAATAACAGAGCTGGGAAAGAAATAACAGGCATATTCCCAAAATTAAAGACACAGTATGGAAGTTAAGCTGCTAATTGTTTACATTAAGTTTCTAATCTCAGGAAACCACACAAATCCAAAATTTTAGGCAAACAATGTTGCTCATGCTGTGCCCTTTTCTGTCCAATTAGGTAGGAAACCATTTTTTTTTCTCAAGAGCACCCCCAGAGTCAAAAGCTCTGTACAGCATCTTTAAGACCTTCCAGGATTGGTAAATAAACAGGACTGGTTTGTTACAGAAATCCACAGCTCTGACCTGACAAAAAAACTGTCTGATTTTGAAATGATTGAAGGAGCATCATGTTGCTTGAGTCACCTCACTGATCCATTTAATTTTCACTTCCAGAGTGTCCTCTATTTTTCAGTTCAATGACTTTCAGAATGGATGGCTAAGGAGATGACAGACTTGGAAATATGTACTACGTTGCCAGGCCATATCCGAGGCTGGTACAGGGGAATGGCAATTGTGTATCCAGGGTTTGGGTGTCAGAAAATATAAAAATCCCTCTTACCCCTGGACACTTCCTGTGGCCCAGAAAAACAAACACTTATGGCCACAATTCTATCACATAAATAGAAAAATAAGCACTCAGACGCTTACCCTTACAAAAAACACCTGTAAGAAAAAACGTGATTTTCAGACACACAAACACACGTATGAACAAATCACGTGTCAGACACTGATGAGTCAGACACGCATGGTTTCCCAACATTTCACGTGCGCTTTTGTAACTGGCGGGATTAGAATTTGGGTCTACCACAGGAGAAGCCAATGTCTTGACTATTACCCATTAGACCAACACTGGGTTTCTCTTCCAATTAAGAATTTGATCAAATTGAGCTGTAGATTTCTTTTTATATAAAAAGCCTTACAAAAATATTGATGTCTTGATTTTGTCCAAAGTAACAGCAAAATCAGGTAAATTGATAAAGCACACTTTCTTTAACCTCAATGTCAACTTTTTACATTGAATTGTTGTTTTTAGCTGTAGAGATTAAGCATTTGGGAAGTTTTCATTGTATACTGAACGCTTTCAGATGATTAATTACGGAAAAAATTATTCTGCACTAAAATTACAAAAGTTAGCTGATTAACTGTCAGCCCTATTACAAAATCTCGTCTTTATAAAATATTTTTACATTAATTCCAAAAGCAAACACATTTTCAAATACATTAGAAGATTTTAGGCCTGTGTATTAAATGTAATAAAAACCAATAGACAGCTAACAATAACAGAAGCAAAAAATTGCTAGCTTGGATGAAATGGAAGGCTAGCTATCACCTATCAGTAAGCTAGCTAGCAGTTAACAATTAGCATGCAACCATTAGATAGATTTCATAACAAGTAACCTTTTAAATTGCATTTTATTAGTGTGGTTTATTTGTACACATGTAAATACACTCAATATGAGGCCTTTTTTTTATTAAAACAATTTAGTAGTGAAAACATTTTACGGAAATATAAAATCATCCAAAACAAAATCATTGTTCTCATTGACTTGCATCATCTACTTAGCGTGGCAAATGGGAAAATCTCAGTTTCTCTCATGTCGAAACAATTAAATAATACTATTATATTATAATCAAAATGACCAGAAAACACACAGTTCAGTTAGCATGTTGGGGCCATTCTTGCAACAATTTAAATGTAAACATTTTCTCTGGCTCAAACTGCATATCAGCCAATTAAAATAGTCTATTTACTTGCAGAATAAGGGACAGTATGCTAAATTGTAGCTGGTCCCATCACATTAGCCCTATGCTAACTTCACCAGGTGGCAGAGAGTATATCCTGGAATACATTTTTCATCAGCCAATTACAAATGTTGACATAGATGTATGTAAACAAACACTTTTTCATAAGAGAATCATTAACAAAGTCAGGCACTCTCGTTATCATCCTACACATGGCAGTATTGCATTAACATTGTTAGTTATTTTAAAGTGTATCATGAGTCCAGACTTGAACCCACGTTGGTGATCAACACTAGAGGAATGTTTATCATTTATCATTCTACAGTACACCTGTCAATCAATTGATTAACACATTCTATTGCACGCTGTAGGCCTATTAATAAGGTGGTAACAATACCGTTCAGTGCTTTCAGCGTGTGTTCATTGTCATATTGACAACTGCAAATAATACTTCAATGTACAAAACATTGGAAAATAAAATGCAGCAATTCAACAGCAAAGACTGTTTAGCATGTGCATCATCTACAGCAGGTCATTGATTGCCTCGTTGCTCAAGTGGTTTTTAAGTGATTTACAATTTTCTAATGGTTGTCAATTCCTTCGGATCTTCGTTTTCACTGTGCTCATCTCTATCTGTCCTGTGCAACTATTTGCAATGCATCAGTGCAACAATGTTGTCATAACCGGCCATATTTATCACACCAACACACCTTCTCTCCTCAACTTTCCCAGACAGTTAATTTGGCCTATGATGTAGGCCTGTTTTAAATAGAGCAAGCCTGCTTCCTTACTCGAATAGGCTATTAGGCCTAACATAAAAAAAAATGTAGCCTTTCACAGCCTAAATCTTGTCCTGGGATTTCACGAGAAGAATAGCCTATTGTGCACGGGAACAGCTGGAAGAGAGACGCTAGAGATGTGTAGCCGAAGTAAGAGAAGTTAAATAAACTCAGCAAAAAAAGAAAAATGTCCTCTCACTGTCAACTGTGTTTATTTTCAGCAAACTTAACATGTGTAAATATTTGTATAAACATAACAAGACTCATCAACTGAGACATAAACTGAACAAGTTCCACAGACATGTGACTAACAGAAATGGAATAATGTGTCCTTGAATGACGGGGGGGGTCAAAATCAAAAGTAACAGTCAGGTATCTGGTGTGGCCACCAGCTGCATTAAGTATTGCAGTGCATCTCCTTCTCATGGACTCCACCAGATTTTCCAGTTCTTGCTGTGAGATGTTACCCCACTCTTCCATCAAGGCATCTGCAAGTTCCCGGACATTTCTGAGGGGAATGGCCCTAGCCCTCACCCTCCGATCCAACAGGTCCCAGACGTGCTCAATGGTATTGAGATCCGGGCTCTTCGCTGGCCATGGCAGAACACTGACATTCCTGTCTTGCAGGAAATCATGCACAGAACGAGCAGTATGGCTGGTGGCATTGTCATGCTGGAGGGTCATGTCAGGATGAGCCTGCAGGAAGGGTACCACAATAGGGAGGAGGATGTCTTCCCTGTAACGCACAGTGTTAAGATTGCCTACAATGACAACAAGCTCAGTCTGATGATGCTGTGACACACCACCCCAGACCATGACGGACCCTACAATTTGATCCCGCTCCAGAGTACAGGCCTCAGTGTAACACTCATTCCTTCGACGATAAACGTGAATCCGACCATCACCCCTTGTGAGAAAAAAACGTGACTCGTCAGTGAAGAGCACTTTTACCAGTCCTGTCTGGTCCAGCGACGGTGGTTTGTGACCATAGGTGGCGTTGTTGCTGTGGATGTCTGGTGAGGGCCTGCCTTACAACAGGCCTACAAGCCCTCAGTCCAGCCTCTCTCAGACTATTGCACCAGGATTGTGCATTCCTGGTGTAACACGGGCAGTTGTTGTTGACATACTGTACCTGTCCCGCAGTAGTGATGTTCGGATGTATCGATCCTGTGCAGGTGTTGTTACACGTGGTCTGCCACTGCAAGGACGGTCAGCTGTCCATCCTGTCTCCCTTTAGCGCCGTCTTAGTTGTCTCACAGTACGGACATTGCAATTTATTGCCCTGGCCACATCTGCAGTGCTCATGCCTCCTTGCAGCATGCCTAAGGCACGTTCACGCAGATGAGCAGGGACATTGGGCATCTTTCTTTTGGGGTTTTTCAGAGTTAGTAGAAAGGCCTCTTTAGTGTCCTAAGTTTTCATAATGGTGACCTTAACTTCTCTAGGGCCAGTGGGACGATTTCGTCCCACCTACGTAACAGCCAGTGGAATCCTGTGGCGCGTTATTCAAATACCTTAGAAATGCTATTACTTCAATTTCTCAAACATATTACTATTTTACACCATTTTAAATACAAGACTCTCGTTAATCTAACCACACTGTCCGATTCCAAAAGGCTTTACAACGAAAGCAAAACATTAGATTATGTCAGCAGAGTACCCAGCCAGAAATAATCAGACACCAATTTTTCAAGCTAGCATATAATGTCACATAAACCCAAACCACAGCTAAATGCAGCACTAACCTTTGATGATCTTCATCAGATGACAACCCTAGGACATTATGTTATACAATACATGCATGTTTTGTTCAATCAAGTTCATATTTATATCAAAAACCAGCTTTTTACATTAGCATGTGACTAGCATGTGACTAGCATTCCCACCGAACACTGCCGGTGAATTTACTAAATTACTCACGATAAACGTTCACAAAAGCATAAATTATTTAAAGAATTATAGATACAGAACTCCTCTATGCACTCGATATGTCCGATTTTAAAATAGCTTTTCGGTGAAAGCACATTTTGCAATATTCTAAGTAGATAGCCCGGCATCACGGGCTAGCTATTTAGATACCCACCAAGTTTAGCCCTCACCAAAGTCAGATTTACTGTAAGAAAAATATTATTACCTTTGTTGTTCTTCGTCAGAATGCACTCCCAGGACTTCAACTTCAATAACAAATGTTGGTTTGGTCCCAAATAATCCATTGTTATATCCAAATAGCGACGTTTTGTTCGTGCGTTCAAGACACTATCCGAAAGGGTAAATAAGGGTGACGAGCATGGCGCATTTCGTGACAAAAAAATTCTAAATATTCCATTACCGTACTTCGAAGCATGTCAACCGCTGTTTAAAATCAATTTTTATGCCATTTTTCTCGTAAAAAAGCGATAATATTCCGACCGGGAAAGCGTGTATACGTACAAAGAGAGAGAAAATAAAAACATCTCGTGCCCTCGTGCACGAGCCTGAGTCTCAGAGTACTCTGACCAGCCACTATCCAAACGCGATAATGTGTTTCAGCCTGGGGCTGCCTCGATATCATTCAGCTTTTTCCCGGACTCTGAGAGCCTATGGGAGCCATAGGAAGTGTCACGTTACAGCAAAGATCCTCAGTCTTCAATAAAAAGAGCCAAGATGAACAACAACTTGTCAGACAGGCCACTTCCTGTTCAGAATCTTCCATATGAGTTCTGTTATACTCACAGACACCATTCAAACCGTTTTAGAGACATTAGGGTGTTTTCTATCCAAAGCCAATAATTATATGCATATTCTAGTTACTGAGCAGGAGTAGTAACCAGATTAAATCGGGTAAGTTTTTTATCCGGCCGTGTCAATACTGCCCCCTAGCCCTAAAAGGTTAAGCTTTAGCCCCACCCATTTCTTTAAGATTGCACATGTACTAAACAACCAACGATTTCCAGACCAAAGGCTGGCTTATACTACGGGTGTGTTTGTAAATTTAATCTGGAGTTCCAGAGTGTGTTCTAGGTGTTCGTAAACTCAGAGTGTTCAGAGCGCACACTGGACGATCTGACCTGACAGAATTCAAGCACCCAAGCTAGCTGGCTAATGTTGGCTAGCTTGCTAGCTACTTCCAGACATAAATGAGAGAAACGCTCACTGACCATTTTACTCACCCTAGCAGAGCTGGTTAGGCTGTTATGATATCCAGAGTGTTGGTGCCTGCAGTCAAACATTTTATTACTCTTTTTTGCCAATGTTTACTGACACTGGCCATACTTGACAGGTGTTAAGCGTTCGTAGATTCGTCAGTTATTCTGCGAATTTACCAGCTACGTTTATCGACAGTTGTCACGGTGACATCATAAACATTCGACTGAAATAGTTACTTGGAAAGTGGAGTCCTTTGTTTAGACATGTAGCTAGCTAAACAATTAACCATAATCCCAACTCATAACGTTACTACCCTGCATGAATCTGCAGGTAGCTAACCAACCAGCTAGCTAACATTAGGCTATAACTAGCAATGCAAATGGCTCTGAGATACGAATAATATTACTACACAGATCAGACACATAACATTTCCGAGCTAACAGTACATTTTAAATAGAAATGTGCCGCAGTATGATGCAACTTTTAAAGAAGGAACCACTGTACTTGCTTGCTAGCCTAACTTTCTTTCATGGACAACAATCCACCAGGCCAGCTAGTTAACATTAGCATGCTACATCTAGCTACATGTTGAACTTCCATCCTCTCGGACCAGGAGCACAATGTATGAATTAATGGTTGGATCAGAATCCCCGTCAATCATTGGCCAGTATGAGGCATTAAGTAAAACCAGAAGTCCAAATCCCTATCTCCATCCATGGAAAGGGACAATTTTAGCTAGCTAGCCACCGGAGGACAACAACCAGGTGATGCAACAGTTCAATGTTTATTTCTGTCTATAATGACATTTGGTTTCTGATTTGATTGGTGCGCCAGGACTATTCACAGCTGAGCTCACTCATATCTCCAATCAGCATTGAGCTAAACTAAGTAAAACACACAGCAAAAAAAGAAAGGTCCCTTTTTCAGGACCCTGTCCAAATATCACAGATCTTCAATGTAAAGGGTTTACACTCTTTCCCATACTTGTTCAATGAGCCATGAACATGCAACTGTGGAATGGTCGTTAAGACACTAACAGCTTACAGACGGTAGGAAATTAAGGTCACAGTTATGGTAACTTAGGTGTCTTTAGTGTCCTCTCTACTGACTTTGAAAAAGGGCAATATTATGGTGATTCCATTCAGAGAGAAATTGTCCGTTTGCAAATTCATACCGTTTCGTTCTCGGAGCGCAGTACAGTTGATTTGAACTTTCTGGCCTTAAAAACGGCAGTCAAGCACCCAACTAACGTTGTTTAGCTACTTCCAGACACAAATGAGACCACACTGACCATTTTACTCATCCTAGCAGAGCTGGTACGGCAGTTTGTGTTAACCAGAGTGTTGGTGACTGTAAATGTGCTGCTGGAAACAATTTAATTATTACATTTTTTCTGATGTTTACTAACACCGGCTATATTCAATGGGTGGTGAGTGCTCGTAAAGTAATTATTCTGCGCTCTGGTACTATCAGACGAGAGTGCTCTGAAATCTGTGTAGATTGTACATTACATTTTTAACAACGTTCTTTTCTGATAGACTAGTTCATTGCATCCGCCGTGGAGCCCAGTTTCATAATATGGCCATATTTCCCAACTGCTTGCCGTAATTTTTAAGTAATCGATTAAAAAAACAGGCCTTCGTGCATTTTTCACCCTGCCAGCTCCTATTAGTTCTATTGAGAACCGTGACACCAACTCGCCTTCCAAACGTTCTATTCCCAGCTTATTGTTCAACATAACAATGCCTGCTTCACTATTGTTGGCAGTGAGACCTGCTCACGTTGTTTTATAGTTAAAATGTAAACAACAAAAATAATATTGGATCTCTGGTCTTCCCATTGTTTCCTATGCGGGAAATATAGGCACGTCTGTCTTTCACCAAATATCTCGCAATGTGTACAGTATAGTTAGATTTTTTTCATGTCGGGTGTAACCGGTGTGAAATGGCTAGCAGTTAGCGGGATGTGGGCTAATAACGTTTCAATCAGTGACGTCACTCGCTCTGAGACCTTGAAGTTGTTGTTCACTTGCTCTGCGAGGGCCGTGGCTTTTGTGGAGCGATGGGTAAAGATGCTTCGAGGGAGGCTGTTGTCTGTGTGCAGAGGGTCCCTGGTTCGAGCACAGGCAGGGGCGAGGAGAGGGATGAAAGCAAAACTGTTACACAGGCACCATTTTAATCAGGCTTTGTAATTATGTAAGTCTGGGCAGCAAGCTCGTTTGTCATCGGTCACTAGACCAGAAATAGTCTGTTTTTTTCCCCTACTTTTTCAGTACGCAGACATAAGCACAGTTGACACCATTGTGGTGTGGATGTTTACCTTCTACACAAGTTGTTTTTTCCATTTTTGTCCTAACAGATTGTAGTGGTAAAATGAAAAGGGATACATTTTTTATTGAATTCTAAACATCACTCCAGTGAAAACAGGCTCTGCGAATGTTCGATTCCGTCAATTTGCTATGGGCTCGCGCTAGTGTTCCAGTTTAGCCAACGTTCTTAAGCCGTTTTTCAGCCTTGGGTGAATTTTGACTCGTTTTATTTTCCAGCCTATAGATGGCCAGAACGAATTTACGAAAGCGCCCGAATGTCCGTTGAGAAAGCACAACGACTATACCATTTAGCTAAGCTAAGAATGATGAGAATAATCAAGTCAATAAACGTTGGGTAGTTAGCTAGCCTATAGTTAATATACTAGCAAGTTTGATGTATAACTACTAATGTTAGGTAGCTAGCTAACATACTGGTACATACTGCTGTAATGATATGCTATGTGGTTCATAAGGACAGCGTAGCTAACAAATTGTCAGCCAACATAACGTGTAAGGTAACTTATTTGAAAGTCATTACTTTATTACATTGAGTAGCAAGCTACCCCTTGGTGGTTAGGGAAAATCTGGTCTGTGATAGAGGGGGGTTTTTCACACCAAGCTCGGCTATTAGACTATTCTTTAATGGTTGAATAGTCCATTGTTCAGCTATTAGCCCTCATCATTCTGCTCCAGAGTGGCTCGGTTGTGGGCGTGCTGGCAGGAAATGGCAGCATCTTCAGTTGTGCGTCAAGAATTCTGCATACAGTAGCATGATTGTATGAAGGTGTGGTTATTCACAGGCAAATTGTTATATGCTATGGAGGTACATTTGTCTTTTTGGAGTGCAAAACCTTTTTTATTTTCAATCAAAAATAATTGTTCTGAAAGCAACTTTTTTCCGACACAAAGGAAGTCAAAGCGGACAACTACAAAGATGGCATCTCAGGTAATCAGCACTGGGCTGTCTTGACGTATCCTAAAAATGACATCTGCTGCTTTAGATTGAACTGTCATATCTCAGTTATTGTTTCTTATCTAGAAAAAATAAGATGTTTTCTTTACTTTCAGAGAGCGAGCTGACCAAGGGGTCGAAAATGTAGATATTGCCAGATGTTCACTGCTAAGGAACAGGCCGTGGAAGCTTTATTGCTGGCAAAAGTGTCCATAACCAGAGGTAAATAAACTGTTATTTTTCACCATCTCTACCTGTCTTGTTGTACATGGAACCAGTCTCACATGCATAAATAAAAAAACTTAAGATGTCAGCAGCTAATTTTCAGATTTACACACACACATCAATTTTCACTGGACTATCTGTTGCTGCCAGGTCATGATTTCCTCGGGTTAGCCTTACAATAACCAAGTGGTGAGACACACAGCCATCTATATTTACATGTTTCAGGTACACTCCGATAGGTGTCTGCGTCACATACAGTATCTTCTATTGACATTCTATTTTTTTTGGTCCTCATGTGTCTGTTTTTCAGCATAAAGTACTCTGTAGCCACTTAGTGTGGACACCAGGTGAGACCACACAGTCTCTTTTTCACTTCATCGCTCTCCCTAAATCCTCAAGGTTATATCAATTGTTTTGGTGAACCCCTACCGCATCTGAATTGGCTAACAGAGGGCACAGCATGATCATAGGTGAGATGTCACTTAATCGGGTCAACAAGAAGTATTATTAAACTCTCTAGGGGATGTGGGACGGTAGGGTCCCACCTGGCCAACATCCAGTGAAATTGCAGAGCGCCAAATTCAAAAACAGAAACACTCATTATAAAGATTCATAAAACATACAAATGTTATACATCTGTTTAAAGATGAACTTCTTGTTAATCCAACCATGGTGTCAGATTTCAAAAAGGCTTTACGGCAAAAGCATACCATGCGATTATCTGAGAAAAGCGCCCAGCAGACAAATCATTAAACAGTTACCAGCCAAGTAGAGGAGTTACACAAGTCAGAAATAGCGATACAATTAATCACTTACCTTTGATCTATGGTTGCACTCGACTCCCATTTAATCAATAAATATTTATTTTCTTTGATAAAGTCCCTCTTTGTTCAGTAATCCACAGGCTCAAAGGCAGTCACAACAGGCAGACGGAAAATCCGAAAAGTATCAGTAAAGTTCATAGAAACATGTCAAACGATGTTTATAATCAATCCTCAGGTTGTTTTTAGTCATAATAATCAATAATATTTCAACCCGACAAAAGCTTCGTCAAGATAAAAGGAAAACAAGGAAGGCGTGCTCTCGGTCGGGCGCATGAAAAACCTCGGACACTGCAGTGTCCACTCATTCAGAATGGTCTTACTCCCTCATTTTTCAGAATACAAGCCTGAAACAATTTCTAAAGACTGTTGACATCTAGTGGAAGCCATAGAAAGTGCAATTTGAGTCCTAAGTCAATGGAATCTGTGTAGGCAGTCAATGGAAAACTACAAACATAAAAAAATCCCTGTTCCTGGATGGATTTCTCAGGTTTTCACCTGCCATATCAGTTCTGTTATACTCAGACATTATTTTAACCGTTTTGGAAACTTTAGAGTTTTCTATCCAAATCTACCTATTATATGCATATCCTAGCTTCTGGGCCTGAGTAGCAGGCAGTTTACTTTTGGCACGCTTTTCATCTGGAAGTGAAAATGGTGCCCCCTACCCTAGTGAGGTTAAAGAGATTTACATTGAAATACAGACAGATGTAGTAGTCCCAGAGTTAATGATCCAAGGTCAGTTTTGCATTTCACCTCCTGATTTTAAGATGACTGACCGTGTTAGAATAAAAAACAACAAGGCTCAATTATGCTCTCTCGTCTGCAGGTATGTTTTGATGTGAGAGGAAGCCAGTCCCATCATTGCCACCTCACCCGCTCTTAAGATAACCTTCAGGCCAACTGGGGGCCCAAGGCTGGTTAGGAGACAACGCAATTGTGATGAACTGAGAGAATATTAGGGTAGCACTGTAATTCATGAATCATATGCTGTCTGCCGCTGTTCTTACCCTTTCCCTTTCTGTCTTCTACACCTCTCTCCCCACCTTGCTTTATAATGCAGACCAAATGTATGTGCATTGGAGTACAGATTGAACTTGTATTTATAATATTATAATTATAATGTATTTATAACGCCTGGATAATTAACTTCTTTCAATAAAGCGTTTTCATTCTCCGCTGTTTGAAATTAAGTATCTCATTGAAATATTATCCTGTGTCCTCAGATTAATGCAGATAAAGGGAGTTAGATATGCATCGTTTTTTTCTGTATCTGAATTACAAATCAATCATGTTTCTCGTCTATTGCATAGTTGCGATGTGTAATCATTGATGTCCAAGGAGCAGGAGTGGTAAACACTGTTGAAGTGTATAATTATAATGCATACATGCAGACACAGCATCTTTCAAATAATGGAGTATGAGGAGACTGAAAGAATGTCTCAGAGATTCATACCTGAACTGCACCGTTATTTGCCAAGAAAGGGTACATGATCAGTGAATATATTCAAGGTAGAGGCTACAATGTGGGAATAACTACAGTACGTGTGTGTATATAGGACTTGCATCCTTGGGACAATAAAGTTATATACTACTCTATCCATAGGCTTCATTAATGCCATTCAGACTTGAAGTTGATACAACTACAATAGCTGAGGTTCCTAGGTTCTGAACTAATATTCATACCAGTCTAACGTTTTAGGATCCGTATACAGATCGGCTACATACTGTAGCTAGCTACACATCCATAGGTGTACCGTTATTTTTATCCTCCACTACACAATAAGCAAGTAAATACATTTACATTTTAGTCATTTAGCAGACACTCTTATCCAGAGCGACTTACAGTAGTGAATGCATACATTTCATACATTTTTTTTTCTGTGCTGGCCCCCCGTGGGAATCGAACCCACAACCCTGGCATAGTTAGCTAGCTAAATAGCTAAATAGTTAGCTAGCTAAATAGTTAGCTAGCTAAATAGTTAGCTAGCTAAATAGTTAGCTAGCTAAATAGTTAGCTAGCTAAATAGTTAGCTAGCTATGTTACTTCAGCAATTGTAAATTCAATTTTCAGTAAATGCTTTAGCTAGCTAGATTCTTTACATCCACTGTTTCACAAGACAACAGCCTGGTTTGCTGGTTTTCTCAGGAGTCCCTAAAACATTAAATACGAATTACAAAAGCATTCTCCTAACACTAGCTAGTCAACTGACAAAATATGCACAAACGTTTATCTCTAAATGAACTAACATATTCCTCTCAATTGTATTTTTTTTGCTTGACTCATTTTAACTTGCATCTGGTTCCACCGTAATGTTTTGCCAGCCATATTTGTTGAATGCCACAAAGGCAAAGGTGGCTTGCGTCAAAATTCGTCATTGGAACCACTCGATATGATTGGTCATTTAAAAACCTTGGGACCCAAATGCATAATGAGTGATCTAACTCCCCCTTGTGGGGAGTCAGATGGCGCCAACAGAGATGGTCGCTTCTCGTTCTTAGGAAACTATGCAGTATTTTGTTTTTTAATGTGTTATTTCTTACATTGTTACCCCAGGAAATCTTAAGTGTTATTACATACAGCCGTGAAGAACTATTGGATATAAGAGCAATGTCAACTTACCGACATTACGACCAGGAATACGACTTTCCCGAAGTGGATCCTCTGTTTGGACCACCACTCAGGACAATGGATCGGATCCCAGTAGGCGACCCAAAACAACGGCTCCGTAGACGGACACATCGCTCACTGCTCCCGAGCATACTACTCGCCAATGTCCAATCTCTTGACAAGGTAGACGAAATTCGAGCAAGGGTTGCCTTCCAGAGAGACATCAGAGATTGTAACATTCTCTGTTTCACAGAAACATGGCTCACTCGGGATACCTTATCAGAGTCGGTACAGTCACCTGGTTTCTTCATGTATCGCGCTGACAGAAACGAACATCTTTCTGGTAAGAACAAGGGCGGGGGTGTATGCCTTATGATTAACGAGTCATGGTGTGATCATAACAACATACAGGAACTCAAGTCACTTTGTTCACCTGACCTAGAATTCCTTACAATCAAATGCCGACCGCATTATCTACCAAGAGAATTCTCTTTGATTATAATCACAGCCATGTATATCCCCCTCAAAAGAGACACCTTGACGGTCCTGAAAGAACTTCATTGGACTCTATGTAAACTGGAAACCACATATCCTGAGGCTGCATTTATTGTAGCTGAGGATTTGAACAAGGCTAATCTGAAAACAAGGCTCTTTAAATTTTTAGCAGCATATCAAATGCGCGACCCTGGCTGGCAAAATTCTGGATCATTGCTACTCTAACTTCCACAACGCATATAAAGCCCTCCCTCGCCCTCCTTTCGGCAAATCTGACCATGACTCAATTTTTTTGCTCGCAGCCTATAGACAGAAACTAAAACAGGAAACACCCGTGCTCAGGTCTGTTTAACGCTGGTCCGACCAATCTGATTCCACGCTTCAGGATTGCTTCGATCACATGGACTGGGATATGTTCCGGATAGCCACAGACAACAACATTGATGTATACGCTGATTCGG
The DNA here is from genome assembly GCF_965601325.2 of Salmo salar. NCBI lineage: Eukaryota > Metazoa > Chordata > Actinopteri > Salmoniformes > Salmonidae > Salmo > Salmo salar. The sequence goes on from NC_138300.1 coordinate 71,561,429, forward strand.
GGAGTGAGTTTATTAGCAAGTGCATCGATGATGTTGTACTCATGGTGACTATTAAAACCTTACCCAACCAGAAACTGTGGATTGATGGCAGAATTCATGCAAAACTGAAAGCGGAAACCACTGCTTTTAATCATGGCAAGGCGACTGGAAACATGACTTAATACAAAGTGTAGCTAATCCCTTCGCAAGTCAATCAAACAAGCTAAGCGTCAGTATAGAGACAAAGTAGAGTCGCAATTCAACGGCTCCGACACGAGACGTATGTGGCAGGGTCTACAGTCAATCACCGATTACAAAAAGAAAACCAGCCCCATCGCGGACACCGACATCTTGCTACCAGACAAACTAAAAAACTTCTTTGCTCGCTTTGAGGACAATACAGTGCCACTGACACGGCCTGCTACCAAAACCTGCGGGCTCTCCTTCACCACAGCCATGTGAGTGACACATTTAAACGTGTTAACCCTTCCCTAGTGGATGCCGTCTGGGATGTAATAAATGTATCACTAGTCACTTTAAACAATGCCACTTTATATAATGTTTACATACCCTACATCTCATATGTATATACTGTACTCTATACCATCTACTGCATCTTGCCTATGCCGTTCGGCCATCGCTCATCCATATTTTTATATGTACATATTCTTATTCATTCCTTTACACTTGTGTGTATAAGGTAGTTGTAAAGTTGTTAGATTACTTGTTAGATATTACTGCACGGTCGGAACTAGAAGCACAAGCATTTCGCTACACTTGCATTAGCATCTGCTGACCATGTAATGGTCCAATAAAATTTGATTTGGTGGTCTGGAGCAATGAAGCTGTGACGCTGGGTATCTCTAAGTCCCGCGGTGCAAGCTCACAACTTTTAAAGGAGGAACCACTGTATTTTAGCCAGGTAGCCTAGGACAACAAGACTAAAAGCTTGTACTGTATGACAAAGTCATAGACCGTTTAGGCAAAATGAAAGAGGATGGCATTGGCGTTTCTCTACAAGTAGGGTGAGTCAATATGTTTTTTTCTACTTGCACTAGGGCTGACCCTATTTAGTCGACTGGTCAATTGTTTGGTGATAGACTGTTGGCCGACAGATTTTTTTGTTGTTGAACATTTGCAAATATATTTAAAAAAATGAATGGCTGATTCACACCTGTCTCAGTGGACTAATCCATTGCGGAGGCCGTGGGGATGATACACCAGTAGCATATTTACCGTTACTTACCATAATATGCAATGTTATTTCTAGTCTACAGTGTTTGCTTGGTTACGGTAATTTCTGTTAATGCATTCAATATATTATTATCACAGTCTTACCGTTGCCATTTTAGGAGTGGACACATTGTTTGCAGAGCACACAAACTAGGCTACACTAGTAAGAAAAAGGTTTTGGTTTATTTATCCATTTACGAGTTGTCAATTTATTCATTGTCTTTTATTTGGAGCGCTCCTGTCAATCTTGAGTAAGGACACGCACCTGATTACACATAGAAGGCCTAGGCTACCTGGCCTGCGCGCAAGTGTAGGCCTATAAATGGGCCCATTTGGGGATCTGATACTATTTTTGATTGTTTTAACTCACCATCAATGTGAAGCTTGTCAAAGTAATTGTTTCTTTGCCTCAAACAGAAAGTAAAAAAAGTCCTTTTTTACATCCATTGAGAATGGCAATAGTCACTCAACGTAGCATATTTGAAAAATCTTTTCAGCTCTCCCCCTTTGAAAAAACCACTCGGCATGAAAAGGGAAAAATGTCATGCTCTGATCCGGTGGAAACATCGTAAAATAGGCCTACCTGATTACTTCTTATCCCTTGTGCAAATAGTCTACAGTTGTGTCTGTCTGGAGCTCAATAGCAGGGAAACTCTGAGGGCCCAAAATATTTTATACAATGCTGCAAGTTTGCTAGCACGGAGATGATTCTGGTCCTCAGGAAAAGGAGGACCGAGCACTACCCCATTGTCATCGACGGGGCTGTAGTGGAGCAGGTTGAGAGCTTCAAGTTCCTTGGTGTCCACATCACCAACAAACTAACATGGTCCAAACACACTAAGACAGTCGTGAAGAGGGCACGACAAAACCTATTCCCCCTCAGGAGACTGAAAAGATTCGGTATGGGTCCTCAGATCCTCAAACGTTTCTACAGCTGCACCATCCAGAGCATCCTGACTGGTTGCATCACTGCCTGGTATGGCAATTGCTCGGCCTCTGACCGCAAGGCACTACATAGGGTAGTGCGTATGGCCCAGTATATCACTTGGGCCAAGATTCCTGCCATCCAGGACCTCTATTCCAGGCGCTGTCAGAGGAAGGCCCTAAAAATGGTCAGACTCCAGCCACCCTAGTCATAGACTGTTCTCTTTGCTACCGCAAGCAGTACCGGATCTCCAAGTCTAGGTCCAAAAGGCTTCTTAACAGCTTCTATCCCCAAGCCATGGCTACCCAGACTATATGCATTGTCCCCTCCCCCCACCCCCTCTTTTACGCTGCTGCTTCTCTCTGGTTATTATCTACGCATAGTCACTTTAACTCTGCCTACATGTACATATTACCTAAACTTACCTGTGCTGCCGCACATTGACCCCCTGTGTATATAACCTCGCTACTGTTATTTTACTGCTGCTTTAAGTATTTATTTAAATGTTTTACTTAACAATGCAGTTTAGAAAAATAAGTTAAGGGCTTGTAAGTAAGCATTTCACTGTAAGGCCTACACCGGTTGTATTCGGCACGTGACAAATATGATTGGATTTTATCAGGCTGGACCAAGATAATACATAGTTGATACCATGTTTCAAGTTCCTTGCAGACAGGCCATGCATAGCCAATGTGATTTTTTTTTCCTCCTGATATTTTCATCTTGCAGGCTGCAATGTTTTTATTTGTTTGTTTAGATAAGCCAGTTTTAGATATATGACTCCTTTCAGAAAACTAGGCGTATGTCGTGAGTCACTACTTCACAGAGCACCATTTGATCAAAAACATTTTTTTAATGAAAATGTTTTTTTGTTTTTTTTACAGAAATGCTTTCTGCAACATGTGAGCATTCATGTGCCCTAATAACAATCTTGCTCGCCATCCTTTTATACATGCAAATAATTACGAGCCTAGTTAGTTTAGCCACAGAAAAGGTAAGCAACCTTCCCAATAGCCATGATTGGATGAGATAATGAGTGGGCTGGACATGCTGAGAGATGAGTTCAGATTGGTCTGCCATGTATCATGCTTCTGTCTATAGTATGAGCTGATCACTATGTTGAGGTAATCTTCTCTAATGCTGCTTATTTTAGAGATATCATGTAGTAGAACTGCATAAGTGTTGCTCTCCACTTTCTGGAGACCTATTTTTGAAATCAGTGGAATTAGAGTATGATAGCTAAGGAGACGTAGACAATTCTGGTGTTTGATTGCAAATATGCAGACGGAGTCGAAAAGAGAATTCACAGAAGGCTGTTGTATAAAATACCTGTCTCCGGATTACATCTTCAAACTAAGGGCTACCATGGCATCCGTGACAGAAGGAGAAGCATCCATCCATGTATACAGGTAAGAGAGTCTAGCTAGCTACATGTTCAGATATTACATTTCTGACAAAATTAGAAATGTGTATTTTAACCCTGCGTGCTGCTGCAGCATTCTGTGGCACGCCATTTAATTCTCAGCACACTTAACCAGTATGGCTACCACAGCATTCTGCAGCGATACACCCATCCCTCCTGGTTTGAGCTTAGTGGGACTATTATTTGTTTTTCAACAGAACAATGACCCAAAACACACCTTCAGACTGTACGGGCTATTTGACGAAGGACAGCTGCATCAGATGACCTGGAGTCCACAGTCACCCAACCTCAACCCAGTTGAGATTGTTTGGGATGAGTTGGACTGCAGAGTGAAGGAAAAGCAGCCAACAAGTGCTCAACATATGTGGGAACTCCTTCAAGACTATTGGAAAACCATTCCAGGTGAAGCTGGATGTGTCACGACTTCTACTGAAATTGATGCCCCTCCTTGTTCGGGTGGTGTTCGGCGGTCGACGTCACCGGCCTTCTAGCCACCATTGATCAGTTTTTCATTTTCCATTGGTTTTGTCTGGTCTCTTTACACACCTGTTTCATATCCCAGTAATTAAATGTTGTGTATTTAACCCTCTGATTCCCCTCATTTCTCTGTCGGTGATTGTTTGTTTGTTATGCACGTGTTGTTTCTATATCGGTGTGCGACGGGTTATTGTTTTACCCGGATTCTTTTCTACGTTGGTTTTGGAAATAAATATTCCATTTTTAAACCACTCTGTTTTCTCCTGCGCCTGACTTCCCTGCCACCTACATACACGGACTATGACAGGATGAGAGAATTACTACATGATTCCATGTGTTATTTCATAGTTTTGATATCCTCACTATTATTCTACTATGTAGAACATTTAAAAAATAAAAACCGTTGAATGAGTAGGTGTGTCCAAACTTTTGACTGGTACTGTAGGTCTCCCTGTTCGCCGACCATCTGGGAGATGTCTCTGTTGGCTGCTGCTTCCATTCTGTGAGGTAGTATTCTGTAACGGAGACGCAGGAAGCAGGTGCAGTCGGTGAGTTTAACAGGAATGGCCATAGCGTGAATACAAAAACAGGAGTAGCATTTAAAAAGGAAACAATATGACCCAATTGGTAATACAACGGAGTGCTAGATAAAGGGGAAGTAATCAAGGAGTGATGAAGTCCAGGTGTGACTCATGATGGGGTGCAGGTGTGCATAATGATGGTTGCCAGGTGTGCGTAATGATGGGTTGCCTGGACCGGTGGTTATTAGCCTGGTGACGTCGATTGCCGGAGCAGGAGTAGACGTGACAAGTAGCCTAGTCAAGCATGCATCAATGCAATATTGGGAGACAACATTTTATTACTAGACCAATGGATCAAAAGTAAACATTGAATTTGTTGGTTTAAAATATTCCTCTACTGGACAGGGTTGACCTATTTTAAGAAATGTCATTGTTTGGTGGATATAAAGACTAAGATCTTTGATAGTTTGAAAATTTTGTTTTTCCAACAGGACAATGACCCAAAACACACCTTCAGGCTGTGAGCAAGAAGGAGAGCTGCATCAGATGACCTGGAGTCCACAATCACCCGACCTCAACCCAGTTGAGATTGTTTGGGATGAGTTGGACTGCAAAGTGATGGACTTCATCACTCCCTGATTACTTCCCCAAGATGGCGTAGCAGTGCAGACGTTGTTTGTCGTTGTTCCGTGTAAATTTAGTTTTGTCTTTTTTTTGTATGTATTTCAATATATTTCACTCTTTTTCTTCCATTTTTAAATTAAATATACATTCCGGTAACCCGCCTCACGGAATGTGATACGGATCTGCTATTTTTAGACCTTATAGCTAGAACCTCCATCAGAGGCTAGCCATCAGAAGCTAACCAGCTAATTAGCTATTCGTTATTTAGTCATTGTTAGCCACTGCTAGCGGCCTTTAGCTCAGACAACAGCTGCTTTTAGCCTGGATAATACATGCCAGTCTGCACAGCGCGATATCAACCCTGAGCATACAGGACTGCTTTTCTCCACTACAACACTGGATTCCTCCCGTAAGCCCTGGACCATTACTTCTGATCATCACAGCTAGCTAGCTGCTACCGAGTGGCCCAGCCCTGAAGCTAGCCTTGAGCCAGGCCCATCTCCCGGCCTTTCTAGGGAGTTTTTCCTAGCCACCGTGCTTCTACACCTGCATTGCTTGCTGTTTGGGGTTTTAGGCTGGGTTTCTGTACAGCACTTTGAGATATCAGCTGATGTAAGAAGGGCTATATAAATACATTTGATTTGATTTTGATTTGATCACTCGGCTACACAGCTGATGCCTCCTGGACTCTTCACTAACAAGACAAGAATCCATTACATCACCGGATTCCTGCTGTAAGCTCTGGACCTTTGCATTGGATCATTGCAGCTAGCTAGCTGCTACCCAGTGGCTAACGCACTTATCCCAAAGCTAGCACCAGTTAACCTCGAGCCAGGCGCATCTCCCGACTAGCAAACAAAATTAGTCCAGCTACAATACCTCTTTTTCCAATTGGCCTGGACCCTTTGTCGACATGGAGCCCCACCGTTCCATCACAACTGGTCTGCCGACATGCTAGCCTCGGCCTACTAACTTTATGAACGCCGTGTCTCCCACTTGCTAGCGTAGTAACGGCTACCTAGCAGCTTCCTTGTTTCATCTATTGCTGTTCACTGGACCCTATGATCACTTGGCTATATAGTTGATGCCTGCTGGACTGTTCATTAATCACGGTACTCCATTTTGTTTATCTGTCTGCCCCAGCCTCAAACTCAGGCTCTGTGTGTAGTTAACTGACCCTCTCTGCTCATTCATCACCATTTTTAACTGTTGTTGTCTTAGCTAGCTCTCCCAATCAACACCTGTAATTGCTTTATGCCTCGCTTTATAATGTCAATATGCCTTGCATACTGTTGTTTTAGGGTAGTTATTGTTTTATTCTACTGCGGAGCCCCTAGTCCCACTCAACATGCCTCAGATACCTCTTTTGTCCTACCTCCCACACATGCAGTGACCTCACCCAGCATAACTACTGAGTCCAGAGATGCAACTTCTCTTATCGTCACTCAATGCCTAGGTTTACCTCCACTGTACTCACACCCTACCATACCCCTGTCTGTACATTATGCCCTGAATCTATCCTACCAAGCCCAGAAATCTGCTCCTTTTATGCTCTGTCCCCAACGCACTAGACAACCAGTTTTGATAGCCTTTAGCCGTACCCTTAACCTACTCTTCCTCTGTTCCTCGGGTGATGTTGAGGTTAACCCAGGCCCTGGGTGACCCCAGGCACTCTCATTTGTTGACTTATGTAACTTTAAAAGACTTGGTTTCATGCATGTTAACATCAGGAGCCTCCTCCCTAAGTTTGTTTTACTCACTGCTTTAGCACACTGCGCCAACCCTGATGTCCTTGCCATGTCTGAATCCTGGCTTAGGAAGGCTACCAAAAATTCAGAGATTTCCATCCCCAACTACAACATTTTCCATCAAGATAAAACTGCCAAAGGGGAGGAGAGCCTGCAGAGTTCTGTCATACTTTCCAGGTCTATGCCCAAACAGTTCGAGCTTCTAAATATAAAAATGAATCTCTCCAGAAACAAGTCTTTCACTGTTGCCTCCTGTTGTAGACCCCTCTCAGCTCCCAGCTGTGCCCTGGACACCATATGTGAATTGATTGCCCCCCATCTATCCTCAGAGCTCGTTCTGATAGGTGACCTAAACTGGGATTTGCTTAACACCCCGACTGTCCTACAATCTAAGCTACATGCCCTCAATCTCACACAAATTATCAAGGAACCCACCAGGTACAACCCTAAATCTGTTACACATGGGCACCCTCATAGATATTATCCTGACCGACTTGCCCTCCAAATACGCCTCTGCTGTTTTCAATCAGGATCTCAGTGATCACCGCCTCATTGCCTGCATCCACTATGGGTCTGTGGTCAAACGACCACCCCTCATCACTGCCAAATGCTCCCTAAAACACTTCAGCGAGCAGGCCTTTCTAATCGACCTGGCCCGGGTATCCTGGAAGGATATTGACCTCATCCCGTCAGTAGAGGATGCCTGGTTGTTCTTTAAAAGTAATCTCCTCACCATGTTAAATAAGCATGCCCCTTTCAAAAAATGTAGAACTATGAACAGATATAACCCTTGGTTCACCCCAGACTTGACTGCCCTTGACCAGCACAAAAACATCCTCTGGCGAACTGCACTAGCATCGAATAGTCCCCGCGATATGCAACTTTTCAGGGAAGTCAGGAAACAATACACACAGACAGTTAGGAAAGCAAAGGATAGCTTTTTCAAACTGAAATTTGCATCCTGTAGCTCTAACTCCAAAAAGCTTTGGGACACTAAAGTCCATGGAGAATACGAGCACCTCCTCCCAGCTGCCCACTGCACTGAGGCTAGGAAACACTGTCACCACCGATAAATCCACAATAATTTCAACAAGCATTTCTCTACGGCTGGCCATGCTTTCCTCCTGGCTAACCATACCCTGGCCAACAGCTCCGCACCCCCACAGCTACTTGCCCAAGCCTCCCCAGCTTCTCCTTCACCCAAATCTAGATAGCAGATGTTCTGAAAGAGCTGCAAAACCTAGACCCGTACAAATCAGCTGGGCTAGACAATCTGGACACTCTCTTTCTAAAATGATCCGCCGCCATTGTTGCAACCCCTATTATCAGTCTGTTCAACCTCTCTTTCGTATCGTCCGAGATGCCCAAAGATTGGAAAGCTGCCGTGGTCATCCCCCCTCTTCAAAGGGGGTGACACTCTAGACCCAAACTGTTACAGACCTAACCATGCGTACAAACCGGAAAACAGGGGGAAAAAACAAGAGACGAAGAGATTCTATGTTCTTTTCACTGGGTTTCTTCCAACAGTCACGAACCAACGTACAAAGAAGAGAGGCACACACCTGCAGCAATCACACTCTGAATGCCCTTCCCTAGTGCGGTGGTTCCCAAACTAGGGGTCGCGACTATGAAAATGGGCTCGCGGGAGAATTTCCAAATCATAAACAAAAACATATCTTTGTATCACAATATCATTGTAATGTGGCTCGCCTTTTAATATAAATGAAAATGATTCAAATCTAAAAGATTTCAAGCAGAGAATGCCCTTAGATCAAGGGAAAAGGCCGCACTTGAATCATTCCCACGGTGAATGGCTAGGCCCGCTACGCTATAAAACCACACACTATTGCAGAGACTTTGATATTACTTGCTGCAATTGATATGGTGAAAAAAAAATTGTGGGGAGGCAGAGGCACAGAAACTCACATCACTACCTCTGTCAGATAACACTGTTAAACAAATAATGTATGCTATTGCTAGCAATCAAGAGGAAACTCTGACTGAACGACTCAAACTTCCCAGCTTATGCTCTCCAAATGGACGTTAGCTGTGAGGGCTGAGATGCCCATGCATTGACTTTTGTTCGCTATACATGTCGGGGGATGCTATTCACAAGGACAGACTGTATTGTTCTGTCTCTCGATTCCCATGCATGAAACGGCACAGGGGACGTTCAGTGTTCTGCGTGGCTATATTGACGAAAAACAGATTCCAAACAATTGAATGGTGGGCTTTTGCATAGATGGGACACTGTCTATGGCGGGATAGCCTCTGCACTCTAGTTATCAATGTGTCATCCTATGTCATATGGACGCATTGTATGATACACCAAGAGCAACTGGTGGCAAAAGAACTGAGCAGAGAATTTGGAGATATACTGCAGAAGGTAACTTCGATTGTAAACTACGTCAAATCACATCCACTGCGTGCATGCCTGTTTGCGAAACTATGTGGAGATATGGGATCATGCTGCACGTGAAAATGTTGTATTTCATATCGAGGCTTGGTGGTTATCGAGGGGGAGTGTTGGAAAGGTTTTTTGCATTGAGAGAGGAACTGTTGTCATTCACAATCGATGTAAAAAATAGTTGGTTGACTTTCGGTGTAATGAAAAGAAAATGTATCTCCATGCCTATGTAACAGGTGTATTTGGGAAACTGAAGGAACTGAACGCAAGCATGCAGGGAAAATATGAAAACATTCTAAAGAGGAGTGACTGAAATCAGTGGATTCAGAGGAAATAATTCTTATTGGTGAGAGTCTTTCAAAAGCGAACCAAACCCACTTCGCTTGGCTGTGCATGTTCCTAACAGAAAAAAAACATCAGTAAGTGTCCCACACGAGTGATGACTGTTTACCTTCAATGCTTGGAAGAGCACTTTGGGACCTACTTCCCAATCTGTTTGACTATGATTCAGGCTCAGTTGACATGCCGCTAAAAGAAATCGAACAGTTGATTGAGCTGTTGTGACTGAATGCATTCCTGGGTCACTACGGAGGTGTTTTTGTTTGTGACTCAAAGGGAATACCCTGTCGTCTCCCTCTAAGCATTAATTCCGCATTCAAAACAACTTTTTTGATCGGTCATGCAACTCGGGAACTCTGCCTTCTTTTAAGAGCTCCGACCTGAAGAACACTGACGTCATGATTTGACCTCATATTTTTCAGAGTTGCCAGTTGTCTTGATAGCACCATAAAACTCATGGTACCCTTCACCAGCTCATATCTGTGTGAAGCTGGTTTCATTGCTGTAACGAGTGTGCTGAGAGTCGGGAAACAAGTTCAGGGAGTGCGTGTTTTAATAAATAAACACAAACAATGCACAGACATGACACTGGAACAGAAACGATGACGCCTGGGGATGGAAAAAAAGGGCGTGACATATATAGGGAAGGTATTCAGGGAAGTGATGGAGTCCAGTTGAGTCTGATGACGCGCAGGAGCGCGTAATGATGGTGACAGGTGCGCCATAACGAGCAGCCTGGTGACCTAGAGGCCAGAGAGGGAGAACACATGACAATTGCTCTTGTCTGCATTAAAACCAAATATCGATCCAGGTTGGATGTGACATCAGGGAAAAGGAGTGCATTGTCGACCACTTCTCTTGACTTTGAGAAGCTCTGATGCGACATCCATCAAACACACCCATCTCATTAGTGGTGTTGAGATAAGATACATTATGTCAGAGCATTTTTCAGTTGACTGTCATAGCTCCACATTAAAAGTATGTGATGGTGAGTTGAGAAGACAATCAGAAATATTGTTAGAATGTTTTTGTATTGACTGCCATAGCTCCAAATAAAAAAAGTAAACATTGGCTGTTAATGACAATATTTTTTCACATGGTTGTGGTTGCAATCATTTTTGGATATCAAAATAGGATTGTGGGCCAAAAGGTTTGGGAGCCCTGCCCTAGAGGTAGCGCTAATGTATACTAATACAACACCATGGAGGACTACAATAATAATGGATTAGATGGCTCAGAAATAAGAAGTAATTATTTTTTAACGCATAAGAATTATTATACTCAGGTAGACCAAGGAACCTTTTGACAGAATGGCATTAGAGCATTTTATTTTTATTCCACACGTGTAAAAATTGCTACTGCAACGTGTTAACACCACCTTTTCAAATGTGAGGAGAATAACACTAATTCACCTCCACATGTGAACTTGCAATACCACATGTGAAAGTGAGATTTTCACATGTGGAGTTTTCTTACATGTGAAACTGCCAATGTGATTTTCACCAGTGGAGGATGCTGAGGGGAAGATGGCTCATAATAATGGACGGAATGGAGTAAATGGAATGGTATCAAAACACATTTTGTTTGGTTTTCATGTGTTTGATACCATTCCATTTACTCCATTCCAGCCATTACACTCCATTATAGCCATTATTATGTGCTGTTCTCCCCTCAGAAGCCTCCACTGATTTTCACATGTTAATGTTTTTCAAATGTGAACTCGCAATTCCACATGTGAAAGTAAGATTTACACATGTCAAGTTTTGTTACGTGGAACTGTAAATGTGATTTTCACGTCATTGTTTTTCACATGTGAACTAGCAATTCACATGTAAGTTGGAAAATGATTATGCTTCTCACATGGGAAAAGGTGGTGTTAACATGTGAACTCTAAATGTAATACACGTGAAAATATGGCTTCACGTGAAATTTAAGCTCAACTGAAACTGCAAATTTCAAATTTGTTGTAAGGGTTGATCTTGAAGGTTATTATAGGGACCCACTGATGGGTATCTGGTATCTGTGTCCAGGTGATTTTCGTCTAGGGATAACTAGTTTGAAAATTGGATGGGTATGAAATGATATCTGGTATTTGGGGCCTCCATATACTGCTCTAGACTGATTTGTGTCACTGTCAACCCTGATGTCAGAAGCATAATTTCATGTTGTTAGGGGAAAAACCCTCCATGCACACTTTTCAGGGCTTTCTCAGTCCAAACCGAATGATGAGTGCAAAATGATATGGATTGTCAAATCTCAGCATTTCCCAAATTGTTTCTGTTGTCCTCCCTCCATTGGGGTAATCTCCAGAGCACACTTTTCAGCATGTGATAGAAATATTCCAACATTAGACTGCATCACTTTCAGTGGGACCTAATCTCTGCCTCTGAAAGCTGTTTATATAATTATACATTCTTTCTAGAAGCTGGGATGACAGAACTCTCTCTCTCTCTCTCTGTGTGTGCCAGAGCTGACTTAGCTGAAGCTGAAAAGTAAAATATTCGATATCAGCCAGTGCAGCAAGGGACCAAAGTTAATGGTATTTTATGCCGTGGGTATGTTAGATGGCAATGAGGGAAAACCAAAGCAGTTACAGTTGAGCATGATTTAATAATGTAATATAATAAATATTTAAGTGGAGTCTTTCTGTCACAATTTAAATTGGCGATGGCACCTTATTACCTAGAATCAAATGATGAAGTTATGGTTTGTATTGAGTAATGGACTTGATTAATTTTCCTTTTGGAGAGTGAGACAGAACCTGCAGTACTTTGCCAGTTATTTCAGAGGTGTATCAGATTAAAGATGCCCACCTCATTTGACGCTGATGTATACAGGAACAGAACTGACACTGAGGTAATATGACAAAGGAAGCCAACAAATCTGAACTAGAAGTCTGCGGAGGAATGATTAAGGTTCAGAGTTTAAAAATGCTCTTAAATGCAAATGACTAAATTACACATTGGTTTCCTTACCCTGTAAGCAATCTATGGACAAGGTATGACAGCAATCCATGCTTTGGTATTATTTCCCTGGCACTGTTTTTAAATGCTAATGTTTTTGCATTTGTGGCACAAATCCTAACCAAGTTCTGGTACCCATATTGTCATTTTCTGCACATGTTCAAATCACATATAAAAGTGACTTTGTTGAGCTTCACAATCATTTTTAGATACTCTAGGATGATTTGGACATGATACGCGAAAAATGATAGTATTGGTACCAGGACTTGGATGGGATTTGTGCCACAAACGCTAAAACGTAATTATTTGGAAACAGTACCAGGGAATCTAAATCAAAGCATGGATTGCTGTCAAACCTTGTCCATAGACTGCTTAGAGTAAGGAAACCAATATGTATTTTAGAAATTTGGGTGAACTATCCCTTTAAGAGTAAAAAGGCAATGTCTTGTTTCAACAATATCGTACAGGGAAAGTGGTTTGTTAAACATACCTTTCGATGGTTGCCTTTAAATACACATTTTAAAGGTAAGAAAATAAGAGGATTTCAAAAGTTTTGTTACAAATCTTAACCAGTCAAAGAAATTATTCACATGACTAATTAACCAAAAGCGCACTTTCTGACTTGAGAGCCAAAATAGTGGTTCGAATATTTCAATCAGGCTATTATACTGTATGCCCTTGTAAAAATGTTTTTTGCTATCAATGGTGTTAGGTTTTGTTGCTCTTTAAATACAATTCAACTGTATATTGCATTACGAATGCAGATGCTTGTGAACAAGGTCGCAAAGTCTCTTAGTCTTCAGCTGAGGCTATAAAAGCACTGGTTTAGTGATTGAGCTAGCCGTGTATGTCACTTTACGTTGGCAGCCATTTTGTTAGCCATTGTAGCCTACAAGTCAGGATTCATAGGGGTCATGCCAGGTTGATGTCTGGAGACAGCATTACGTTGCACATAACATAGAGATATCAGAGGGTATGAGAGGCAAAAGGCTTGAAATGCAGTACCATCATATCAATTCACTTTAAAGCTGCATTTCAGTTGGTGTTAATCTGAGCAAAAGCATGAGTTAAAGGTGGCATGCCATTTTAACATTCATCTCATGTTAATGGAAATTCAAACATTAGTATGCACTTTAAAGGACATCTACCCACTTAAAAGCCTAGCAACAAATTGTCTAATTTCAATAATTCATTAAAGTGCCTAATGAAATCTGAGTAATTTACAGTCAACAAACCATGTAAAATTGCTAAACTACATCTTGCTATTGGAGCTAAATGAATTTGGAGAGTACATGTTTGTGTCTGTGTGTAACGGGATGAACATTTATCGAGATTATATGGAGCTGTGTTACACTCTGTGGGGCAGGTATGCAAATTGGATTTCATTATCACCAACGGTATTTGTACACATCTCTGGACAGGATGATATCAACATGCTAATGTGTGATGCCTGCTTGAAAATGAGATATAAGTTGTATGCTCGACTTCCTATCCCTCCTTGATACTGATTGATTCATGTCATTTAAGGATTTGTTTTGATAACAATATGGCATAGGACCAAGCTTTAGTAATTAAATATCAAGCTCTTTTATCGTTATCTTACATAATGTCTATCATCAAAGGAGGAATTCATAGAACAAGTTAGGGAAATACTTATCCATGGCAACTGTCCTTCAATACAACCGTGATAGTGTCAATTAATATTTTTGTTACCATTCCATACATTGGAGGAAATATTATGTCAATGTCAATGCATCCCTGTGTTGCTCTTAAAGCTGGAGCCATAGCGGTGAAACTGCCTTCTCCGCAATATTACAACAACAAAGACATTACTTCAAACAACAAATACCGTTTTTTTCCCTCTGACATCATTGCAGGCGCGATAGAACAGCAGAGTATGTTTTTTTTACTCAATGCTCATCTCCTCTGTTTAAAAAACAAAACAAAAACAATAACAAATGCCCCTGGGGCAATCAGTGGCACTCTTTCACCTTTTGTGAATTCCAGCTTTAACCTCTTGGTTTCTGGAATTAGATGGGACTGGTCCTTGGTGTTTTAAATTCAATAAATATATATTTTCCCCAAGCAATTATTACTGTATGGAACAGTGGAAAGTAAACAACACAATAACTAACCATAAAGGCCTATACCACGCTGTACATGTAGTAGAATAATATAGGTGTCACGTTCTGACCTGTAAAGGTGTTATTTGTTAGTCTTTAGTTTGGTCAGGACGTGGCAGGGGATATTTGTTTTATGTGGTTCATGGTGGTTGTGTGTATGTGTCCATGTAGAGAGGGGTATTTGCTTTATTAGTCCAGGGTTTTGGTTATTGTTCTATGTTAGTTTATTTATATGTTCTGTCTAGTCATTTGTATTTCTATGTTTAGTTAATTGGAGTTGGGGCCTTCAGTTGGAGGCAGTTGTCTATCGTTGCCTCTGATTGAAGGTCCTATAATTAGGGGTGTGTTTGTATTGTGGATTGTGGGTAGTTGTATTCTGTTTTGTGTTCTTCACCAGACAGAACTGTTAGTGTTGTTTTTGTAATTGTATACGTGTTTCATTTTGTTTCACCTTCTTCAGTATTAAAAAGAAGATGAGTATACACTTCCCTGTTGCGTCTTGGTCCTCCACACACGACAATCGTTATAATAGGACAGATACTCACACAACATGAACAAATGTTTCTCTTATGAGGTTAGCTGAAAGGTTGATTAAGTAACAGTATAGAGTTGAATGAATGCCTGATATGTTTACTTTAGCATAGCTCTCTACTAGATTTCACTTTCCACTGTGCATTTGACCACACTTTACAATCATCATGGAGATGCTGCATATTTGGACTATGTGGCCCAGTTAGTCACACAAACTGACCACTGGAATGATGGGAATGATTCATTGAGATGAAAACATGATTATAACTATAAAATTATACTTCGGAATGTGTGTAAATAAAGATTGAAATATTTGCTTATTTTCTGTCATTATCTAATTACATTTTTCATTTCACCTTGTCAGTTCTTTTTCCTAAATTTCTCAAATTTTGCCAATGTTTTCTACTCTGACAGCAGGTCCAGTTTTAATTCACACAGGTAATGAGGAACTGTTAAAAACCATCACATTACTACCGTGTGCAGTAAGTGCGAGTATCTTGTTGAACAGACACCACTCAATTTCAATTTGCTCTAGCAGAGGAATATAACCATGTCATTTTTTTTGTACAGTTACTTCTGGCAAGCAACTACTTAACAGTTTACAATTGGGTATAATGTAATGCATTATGATGAATGCAACCATTAGGAGAAAGTTGACGTTATGATAAAAGTTGATGACCTACTGTACAAATGACTAATGCATCTTAAATGCATTAGTCATTTGCACTAATGACCAAAGAAAACCCACCTTGTTTTGTACTCAACCTGTAAAAGTAATTTAAGCTCTCAGTTGGTAGTAGTCCAAATGGGTAAAACATAGCCCTCAAGGGAACAAGGCCTTTTGAAACAAAAAATAAAAACATCTTTAAAATGGGCCCAAATGCCTGCAGAGGTGATTTTCCAGTTGAGGGGCATGCTGTCATAAGGTATTTTCTTAGATGGTACAGGAGCAGGTAAAATGTCAAATGCTGTCCTATCGCAACCAGAGTAGCATGCCTTGTGTCATATTCAATATTTCCCTGGGCAACAATGGAAATTGTATCTGCATTGGTAAATCTCTAAGGCATCTTCAATGTACAGTACACGTCTCCGTGGATCGTCATACAACATAGCATTACAACCCCTATAAACCTGCATATCAATTAAGGCTATATGGGAAATATAATGCAATTACAGTGTCACTGTTTGTAGTGCTAAAGCAGGACTGTTGTGATGGCTGATGATTTGAAGTGAAAGACGTGCAATTTGCTGACTAGAAGTACTCGTCTCGTTTTGGCAGTATTGGTCTCAAGGTTAAGTTAATTCAAATACATTAGATGTTTTGTGTCCAACGTGGCAGTAACATTGTTTGACTTGAAATTATTAATATGTTCAATGAGTCTGTTCTTGACACTGCGATGTATGGAGTGATCATGTGAAAACAAACATTTGCACTTCCAGAAGCCCACAGAACAGGAGCAAGGATAAATGCTTCATCTCAGACAAAATGCTGAATTGTCATCCTTAACAACTTAAGTCAATGCAATTGTGACTTGTTTCTCCTCCTAAAGTCAAAGCCGGCAACATGGCACTCCTCTGTTGTAGGGAAGATATCATTTTTCAATAAACAAAATGTCATTCTGCTCTCCTTGATTCATTAGACGCCATGTCAATGGATAATCTACCATTATAAGCGTCATTTGGGGCCTGATAACTTGTCAGAAGCAATTGCCCCAGTTGGATGTAAGAGGGACCCTAAAGGACAATCTGATAGGCAGACAATCAGAGGCCTAGCAATGTGCAGGTAGTCTGGGAGTGTGCACGACACAGTCAGTGAAAAACAAGGCACCCGAGCTGACAGATCTAATTCCCATTCTCTTCCCTTAGCCATTCTTCAATTAAATTGTCAACCATCACCTCGAATCCACAGACAGAGGAATGGTGAGAGAGAGCGAGAGAGAGATGGAGGGAGGGGGTAAAGGAGAGATTTGCGACGTTGGCCCGTGGCCAACTCTCACGTTTTCTCCTGGAGTCATCCACAATGACACCACTCAATAGAAGACCAAATGTCTCCGGATTATTGGGAGCATGAAGCACTCCCACACTGAATTGATCGGACCTAATAATGGTGGCTAGTACACTTTACAACAAACACCAGACAAAACAAAGGGCACCTGCTCATACAAGCATCCTGCAATCGAAGTGGATGTTAGCAGCTTTTAGCTGAGTTCGAAAGCTTTTACTGACAATTTGCAGGTCTTTCAAGCATGATACAATTCCAGGGGGTCTCTGTAAATTCTAGCTGTAACTGGTTATTGTACTTTTAAACCGACAGTGCCACAGGTTGTGAAAATATGTAACAACATCTCAATCCACACTGTTTCTTAATCATAATACATGTGTCCCACATTTACTCTATTATTGTCAGCAAAAAAATAAACACTGTTGACTTCAGGAAGCGTACGGTCCAGCCACAATTTAGCTGTAGAGACTGTACATATGTTTTCAATTCCCAATCTCAGTTGGCCTCACTTGGACCCACAACGTTGAAACCATTCTAAAGAAGATGCAGCAGAACCTTTACTTTCGGAGACGTCTGAGGAAATGTGTCATGGACAGTCAGAAACTTTTACTGTTGGATCATTCAGAGAGTCCTGACTGGGTCCATTGCAGTGTGGTATGGCAAAGCCTTACAAACGATTGTGAATCAAAGGGAGCTGCAATCTATTGAAGACATTTACACATACCCCTGCCCAGTGGCGACCCATCATTCAGGGCAGGTGGAGCAGAGCACATTGCACTGTGGTCGGCTCAGCATTGGACCGTGATTGGCTCAGTGTTCTGTCACTCATGGGGACTGTCACGTCTGCTCCTGCTCTCCCTCTCTGGCACTCGAGGGTGCCAGACTGCCTATCATTACGCACACCTATCACCATCGTTACGCGCACCTGTGCTTCATTGGGCCCACCTGTACTCCATCACTATTTGATTGCCTCCCCTTAATCTGTCTGTTTCCTCTGTTTCATTCCCGTGTCTGCATTGATGTTGTTATTTTGTCCCCTGTCCAGACGCTGTTCCTGTCCTGTTTCGTGTCCGTTGTTCATTACATTTTCTCCCTGTACCTGCTTCCTTTCTCCAGCGTCGATCCTCACAGGGACACTGTCACCCACCTTTAGTAAGGGTAGACATCAAGAATGTGAGCCCTTTGAGTGCTGCCATAGAGTTACATTAGAAGTGCCCTTCTAAGAAGGCTCAAGGTCATTGGCCACAGAAATGACGTCAAATCACATTGTATGTACAGTAGCTTTGATTGGACTGATCATGTCAACATCTTACTTTCACATTCTTAGCTAGCAGTCAACGTCATGAATGAAGTCTACTGGCAAATCCTTTTTAATCCTTGTCATATGAAGAGAAAATGTAGATAAAACGTATCAGTGCTCATCGTCCATTGGACATAAACATTACACAACAATTTGGAGATCGCAAATTCAACAATGAGTGGTTTGTAAGGAATCGCTGACAGTGGTTAACTTCAAGCATTGCAACTGGGAAGTTGGGAATAATATGTTTTGAACCGTCATTCAACTTGGAATTGTAAATCCAGCATCTTTCTCTTTGATGACAACATTTTCCCAAGAAGGACCGCCGCGCCACTTTCCTATTCAAGCACATCACAACAAGTCCAAAAATGTCTTATGCTGCTTCATAAATTATGTAGGATGCCAGAGAAATATGTATACTGTAGATAAGAAAGTAATACTAAGTATGTTGTGTAGTAAGCTGTTAGTAGCCCATGTGCCTCATCATTTGCTCTAATCATTTGCTCTATTTTCACCAACGTGGTATTGTAAACACATCGTTCATGGCTGGTGTGTGCTTGTTTGCAAACTTTTGGTATAGCTTTGATAGTGCTACTGATAGTAGTACACTGTAAGAACGACCCATGTTCTGAATTCTGTCGTTGTACATTTCAAAAGTGCTGAACAAATAGTTATATTGACTACGTCTGTCGTCGCTCGCTCATTAATGTCTTAATCAAAATTACGGATTGCCTCTTATCCTCTTGTCGTCCCCTTATGCCATAGTTTGTACATCTCAATTGCCAATAGAAACCACATTTGTTTAATCAAGTAAGCAATATCAGCTATGTTTTAAAGGCAGTAAAGAGGCTGAATGAATTGTTTTGCTGCCAGACAAGGCTCCGCTGTAAGCCAGGTGTAGCAGTGGTAAGGTGTTGGGACTGCTGTTGGGACTCTGCTGTTGGGACAGCTTTATGTAGGTCCTAACAGTTTGTGGGCACTGTTTGTCACCATTATAGTGCAATTCATGTATTGTTTAGTGTTGTGTAGTGGCTTTGCTGGCATGCATCCCACAGTAAAATGTTTTGCCCCACCAAGATGTACATGCTAAAATCGCTACTGCCCCTGTCGCAGCAAGGCCCTTTGTATAATCAGATATGAACTGTTTTTACCACCGCGGTCCAGCAGACAAGTTTCTGAACCACAAGGCTCAGAAAAATTCACAAAGTTTCT
The DNA here is from genome assembly GCF_965601325.2 of Salmo salar. Classification (NCBI taxonomy): domain Eukaryota; kingdom Metazoa; phylum Chordata; class Actinopteri; order Salmoniformes; family Salmonidae; genus Salmo; species Salmo salar. Next base: position 71,581,236 of record NC_138300.1, read on the forward strand.
AGCCACATTCTTTGCAGATGCTGAATAGCAGACTGAATGGCTAATTGAACATAGGCCTGTTTCACTGTACCACTTTATGTAAACTCAGTAAAAAAAGAAACGTCCTCTCACTGTCAACTGCGTTTATTTCAGCAAACTTAACATGTGTAAATATTTGCATGAACATAATAAGATTCAACAACTGAGACATAAACTGAACAAGTTCCACAGACATGTGACTAACAGAAATGGAATAATGTGTCCCTGAACAAAGGGGGGGGGGGGGGGGGGGTCGAAATCAAAAGTAACAGTCATTAGCTTGCGTGGCCACCAGCTGCATTAAGTACTGCAGTGCATCTCCACCTCGTGGACTGCACCAGATTTGCCAGTTCTTGCTGTGAGATGTTACCCCACTCTTCCACCAAAACATCTGCAAGTTCCCGGACATTTCTGGGGAGAATGGCCCTAGCCCTCACCCTCCAATCCAACAGGTCCCAGATGTGCTCAATGGGATTGAGATCCGGGCTCTTCGCTGGCCATGGCAGAACACTGACATTCTTGTCTTGCAGGAAATCATGCACAGAATGAGCAGTATGGCTGGTGGAATTGTCATGCTGGAGGGTCATGTCAGGATGAGCCTGCAGGAAGAGTACCACATGAGGGAGGAGGATGTCTTCCCTGTAATGCACAGCTTTGAGATTTACTGCAATGACAACAAGCTCAGTCTGATGATGCTGTGTCACACCGCCCCAGACCCTCCACCTCCAAATCAATCCCGCTCCAGAGTACAGGCCTCGGTGTAATTCCTTTGACGATAAACACAAATCTGACCATCACACCTGGTGAGAAACAAACGTGACTCGTCAGTGAAGAGCACTTTTTGCCAGTCCTGTCTGGTCCAGCGACGGTGGGTTTGTGCCCATAGGTGACATTGTTGCCGGTGATGTCTGGTGAGGACCTGTCTTACAACAGGCCTACAAGCCCTCAGTTGTTGTTGCTATCCTGTACCTGTCCCACAGATATGGGGTTCGGATTTGCTGATCCTGTGCAGGGTGTTGTTACACGTGGTCTGCCCCTGCGAGGACTATCAGGTGTCCGTCCTGTCTCCCTGTAGCGCTGTCTTAGGTGCTTCACAGTATGGATATTGCAATTTATTGCCCTGGCTACATCTGCAGTCCTCATGCCTCCTTGCAGCATGCCTAAGGTACGTTCATGCAGATGAGCTGGGACCTTGGGCGTCTTTCTTTTGGTGTTTTTCAGAGTTAGTAGAAAGGCCTCTTCAGTGTCCTAAGTTTTCATAACTGTGACCTTAATTGCCTACCGTCTGTAAGCTGTTACTGTCTTAACGACCGTTCCACAGGTGCATGTTCATTAATTGTTTATGGTTTATTTAACAAGCATGGGAAACAGTGTTTAAACCCTTTTACAATGAATATCTGTGAAGTTATTTGTATTTTTACGAATTATCTTTCAAAGACAGGGTCCTGAAAAAGGGATGTTCCTTTTTATGCTGAGTTTCTATCAAAATTCAATTGATTGTTGTTATGTGCCTATTTCTTCCTTGCTGTTTTTATTGTATTCAATGTGTTTTTACTGTGGGAGCACGGCTGAGTAGGATTTCCAACATTATTGCCATATGTAAGAACTAGTCGCTAGTAAGAATACAATTTGATTTGGCAATGGCTCTGGGAAATATATACCGTATTTTCTAAAACTAGACATGAGCAATAATTATACTACATTATTGTTTTGTAACCTCGAGGTGTTATCATTTGCATTCCATTCATTCATAAAAAAATTATGTTTTGAACACCAACATAAAGCAATGCAGCAAAATAACAACATTTTGCCCCAAGCATGGTATTGGAGTAAAGTAGATTTTTTATGACAAAATGTAGGCTAGTAGAACAAATGCTCTTCTTCATGCATAGAAACACTAGCTACACTGGATAGTTCCAAAACAGACAAGGGGGAATGTTCACAGAGTGCTACGATAGCAGCTCTCCACGACAGCGCTGCAATGTGAGGAGGACATGGCCTGAATACCCTCCTCAGTCTGTGGGTGCCTGTCTTGAGGAGATGTGCTCAGTCAGACATATTGAACGGGCATTCAACCTACATTACACAATGTGCCATGTTTTCACTGGGACGTATGGGCTTATGGCAATATCAAAGGATATTCGTCTTGATATCATGCCATGTTTTTTAGGTGAGATATGAATAGATTCGGACAGTGGTCAAAACGTGTAATGTAAGGACTACTCATGATAGATCGACTGATGTCATCACATTAATCATGTCAAAATACAAGTCATCCTGTGCTTCATAATAATAAAACATTAATGACCACCAACAGGGGCGGGTCCATCTTCATATCCGTCTAACGATATTAATGACCTAATTTGAAGATTAATTACACCTGCAATTAACTTGACAAAGCCGCCAATGCAAAAGGGCTTGTTAAACATAACAATGCAGCCGGGTGCAAGTCTAGAAGTGGAGCATCAGCATTTGTGCAAGCCCACAAGAACAAAACAAATGGCGTGTCATGAGGAATGAACCAGCCTTCATTTAAAAGGGTGCACAAATAATCCAGCTGACTTGGCGGTTAAAACCCCCGCTATCAGAGATCTAACCATTTTTCTTACATACACAAAAACAAGAATGGCTTGGACAGAATTCTATTGCTTCAGGCCATGGCTGGCTGTGGCGCTGGGAAGAAAAAGAGAAAGAAAGAAAGAAACAAGAGTCATGACTTTACATTAGGGTTTTTACCCTAAGCAATATAAATAGCTCTGTCTAGCACGCTGAGAGATACCCACTGCAGAGCACTTTGCCATCTTTTCTCCTGTGGGTAGAATAAACCCCTGCTTGGCTAATCTGTTGGAGCAGAGTGATAACAGTGGCTAAGGTCTTCAATGTAGTAGAGCTGATGCTCTGTTTGCCCTTTGAGTTATTCACCTCTATACCAAGTCGACCCCTAGTCCTTATCCCTGATGAACTTGTGGAGATCTGAGAGGGTTGGATGGGTGAAAGCAAGGTGGAACCATTTTACGGGGTAGTGGCTAGGGCAGGTATGTTTTGGTTTGAAATGATTGAAATGAAACTAATCAAAGCTTGATGTTTTTTTTATTTTTGTATCAGCTGTGTAGTGCTAGGGCAAAAACAAAATGTGCACCCCTTGGGGTCCCGAGGACCGAGTTTGGGAAACCCTGCCCTTGCCACTACCCCGTAAAATGGTTCCACCTTGCTTTCACCCATCCAGTGGGTCAGAAGTTTACATACACTCAATTAGTATGTGGTAGCATTGCCTTTAAATTGTTTAACTTGGGTCAAACGTTTCGGGTAGCCTTCCACAAGCTTCCCACAATAAGTTGGGTGAATTTTAGCCCATTCCTCCTGACAGAGCTGGTGTAACTCAGTCAGGTTTGTAAGCCTCCTTGCTCACACATGCTTTTTCAGTTCTGCCCACACATTTTCTATGAGATTGAGGTCAGGGCTTTGTGATGGTCACTCCATTACATTGACTTTGTTGTCCTTAAGCCATTTTGCCACAACTTTGGAAGTATGCTTGGGGTCATTGTCCATTTGGAAGACCCATTTGCGACCAAGCTTTAACTTCGTGACTGATGTCTTGGGATGTTGCTTCAATATATCCACATCACTTCCTCCTCATGATGCCATCTATTTTGTGAAGTGCACCAGTCCCTCCTGCAGCAAAGCACCCCCACAACATGATGCTGCCACCCCAGTGCTTTACGATTGGGATGGTGTTCTTCGGCTTACAAGCCTCCCCCTTTTTCCTCCAAACATATGGATGGTCATTATGGCCAAACAGTTCTATTTTTGTTTCATTAGACCAGAGGACTTTTCTCCAAAAAGTACAATCTTTGACCCCATGTACAGTTGCAAACCGAAGTCTTTATATGGCGGTTTTGGAGCAGTGGCTTTTCCCTTGCTGAGCGGCCTTTCAGGTTATGTCGATATAGGACTCGTCTTACTATGTATAGAGATATTTTTGTACCTGTTTCCTCCAGTATCTTCACAAGGTCCTTTGCTGTTGTTCTGGCATTGATTTGCACTTTTCGCACCAAAGTACGTTCATCTCTAAGAGACAGAATGCATCTCCTTCCTGAGCGCTATGAAGGCTGCGTGGTCCCATGGTGTTTATACTTGCATACTATTGTTTGTACAGATGAACGTGGTACCTTCAGGCATTTGGACATTGCTCCCAAGGATGAACCAGACTTGTGGAGGTCTACAGTTTTGTTTCTGTGGTCTTTGTTGATTTCTTTTGATTTTCCCATGATATTAAGCAGAGAGGCACTGCGTTTGAAGGTAGGCCTTGAAATACATCCACAGGTACACCTCCAATTGACTCAAATTATGTCAATTAGCCTATCAGAAGCTTCTAAAGCCATGACATCATTTTCTGAAATTTTCCACGCTGTTTAAAGACATAGTCAACTTAGTATGCGTAAACTTCTGACCAACTGGAAATGTGATCCAGAGATTTTTAAGTGAAATAATCTGTCTGTAAACAATTGCTGGAAAAATTACTTGTGTCATGCATAAAGTAGATGTCCTAACCGACTTGCCAAAACTATAGTTTGTTAACAAGAAATTTGTGGAGTGTTTGAAAAACGAGTTTTAATGACTCCAACCTAAGTGTATGTACAACTTCAAATGTAATTAGTATTCAATGTATCAGTAATTCTGTGTAATTATTTAGTAAATAAATAATTAAACCAAATTTTGAATTGCTGATTCAACTTGTTAGCCAGGGTTTGTGAAGAGAACCAATCATTTTACAACATTCAGATGAGACTGAATAAGGTGACAATTGATTATTGACTGCTATTGATATAAAAGATTACCAGCTCTTTAATAGTTTATTCCGAAGACAACAGCTCTATAAAACATTCTTCCGTGGTGCCCCGACTTCCTATTTAATTAAATTTACATGATTAGTTTCATCAGGTAATATTAATTAAAGAGAATTGATTTGATAAAATAACATGTCATATATCACTTAATCTGTAGTAAAGACATGACATACGGCTAAAGTTGTTTGGGATATGTAGTACCCCATGTAAGTGAATTCTCCTTTTTCACAGAATCATAAACGTGTGATTACAGAAACTGAGAGATTCTTTGCAATCGCGTTTCGTCTTATGGTATTTCTAAAATAGCACAGGAAGTTATTAATAAGGCTAACTCTTTGGAAGTCGTAGCTAATTGTACAGTTGAGAGTCTTGAGTTCATTTCAGCTGAGATGGTTGCCATTAGGACTGTGGTGATGCAAAATCATTTGACCCTTGATTATCTTCTGTCGTACATGTACTGCTATTGGTGCTGAATGTTGTACTTACATTCCTGATAATTCCGGGGAAATAACTGACCTAATCCAAAAGATCAGGACTGAGGGCGCTAAATATCATGATTACAATCCAGATGATTTAGGATTAGTCATGTGGTTGTCGTCCACATTTGGTACAGGGGGAAGTTTTTTGGTGAGCATGATACTTCCAATAGTGGGAGTTGTGGTTGTTTTTCTCATCCTCATCCACGTTATCAAGTGTGCTATTGCCCGATGTTTGTCTGCTAAAATCCGATGGTTACGTGATAGGGGATATCATAAGATTCATCAACCGTGTCTTTTGAAGATGGGTGTCAGTGGTGTTCACAAGAACATGGTGGGGATCATAAGGGTCTTCATCATCACACCAAGCCTCATGATTGTGGTCAATGTGCCAGTGGTAACTGTCCTCGGTGATGTAATGAACCATGCTCTCTCAGATATGGTATCACAACTGTTAAGACCTCTTTTCTATAACTTTATGTGAAGTCTATTTCTCATTGCAACAGCAAGTAAAATATGCCCGTTGTGTTTTATAGAAATGCAAGGTGTTTAATGTGAATGATTTTATGCTTAATGCTAAATGTTTTTTATTCTGTATTTTGTTCATGTTTTCTATTGTTTTCTAAAAAAAACATTTTAACTATATTTATTTTTTAAATGGTCTGGGGGGAGTGTAACAATATTTAGAAAAATACACAACGCATAGTTTGAGAGTTTAAGAGTTTGAGAGGACTAAAAACTAGAGTACTAATGGTCAATTGCGAATTGTGAATAGGAGTTGGGTTTCAGTTCAACATCTGTTCAGAATCTGTGGAATGTCACTCCTGAACCCAGAGCAACATGTGCTACGTGGGCCACATTTTCATTGGTCTGTACATTGAGTCTGGAGTGGGATACTTGTTATTTGGCCATTGGCCATGTTGTACTGGAAGGACTTCTGATTGGTCAACCCCAGGCTAGGGTGGGGGTTAGAAATGCATCCTGTTCCTTTTAGTTCGGTGGGGAAAAGCTGAGGACAGGGGGAGACTGAACATTTGACTCCCAGCATAACATCTTGAATTGTCCTCTCTGAATAATCCTATTTTTCTCCCCCTGATTTTCTTTGGAGTTTGTTTTATTGAAGAATAATTGCTAACAGTACTCAGAGTTTCCCATGCCAGCGAGCTCCGGACAGACAGACACAGCTGTAGACTATTTGCGCAAAGGATAAGAAGTAATTAGGTAGGCCTATTTTATGATGTTTCCACCAGATCAGAGCATGACAATGTTTCTCCATTCATGCTGAGCGGTTTTTGCAAGGGAGAGAGCTGAAAAGATTTCTTAAATAGGTTTTGTTGAGGAACTATTGTGATTCTCTATGGATGTAAAAACAGACTTATTTTACTTCCTGTTTGAGGTGAAGAAAAAAGTTAAGATAATCAGAAATTGTATCAGATCCCCAAATGGGCACATTTATAGGTGTACATTAGCGCGCAGGCCAGGTAGCCTAGTCCTTCTTCTATGCGTAATCAGGTGTGTGCCCTTACTCAAGATTGACAGGAGCGCTCCAAGACAATGAATAAATTGACAACTCCTAAATAGAATGAAATAAAGCAAAGCTTTTTCCTCTCAAGTGTAGACTTGGTTGTGTGCTCTGTGTCACGGTGAGCACTACTGGAGGAGAAGTCAGGTGCAAGAGAGCAGCTAGTTGTGAACAGGCGCACACTTTATTTGGGCAGAGGCAATTAAACAGACGGACGCCACTGCGTCAAAACCTCCAGCCAAAGGAAAAAGTGCAAGGCGCGAAACAGTCACAAAAATGAGCACAATGTTACCATAACCAACCTCGTGAAATACCACGGAAAATAACGGGAAAAACCCAGCCTGGCGCGTACACATGCAACACGTAACAAAACAATTTCTCACAAAGACATGGAGGGGAACAGAGGAATAAATACATGCAGTGTGATTAGGGAATGAAAACCAGGTGTGCAGGGAACAAGACGGAACAAGACAAAACAAATGGAACAATGGAAAAATGGAGCGGTGATGGCTAGAAAGCCAATGATGTCGACCGCTGAACGCCGCCCGAACAAGGAGAGGAGCCGACCTCGGCGGAAGTCGTGACACTCTGCAAACAACATGTCCACTAATACAATGACAACGGTAACATTGTAATAATAAATTGAATTCATTAACAGAAATTACCGTAACCAAACAAACATTGTATATTAGAAATTATGGGAATTAACAGTAAATGTACTACTGGTGACACTCGTGTGCCACCCCTGCGGCCTCCACAATGGATTAGTCCACTGAGACAGGCGTGAATCAGACAGGTGTCTTGTGTGCCATACATATATATATATATATATATATATATATATATATATACACATTTATTTATATATATACATTTATTTATCATATATATCATTTTCACTTTCCTACAAAAAAAATCTTGGTCAATCAACAGCCTATCGACCAAACAATCAATGAGTCGACTAAATGGGGTCAGCCATATCGTACTTACAAATATAGTTAGGATTTTGTACATGAAGTTTTACCTGACTCGTAGATTAACAGGTAGAGTAGGGAACTATGTAACATTCAAGGACATGAGGTTATGAGGTCAAATCCAGGTGAAGACATGCTATTTTAAAAATTGTTTTATGTGAAACCACACTTTATGCACTGTTTCTCAAATAATTTGTTTATTTAGTGTAGTATAAGCTTCTGTCTTAAGCATCCGGCTGAAATAAAACCTATTTTGAGATTTGTTGGTATTTTGGAATTAAGTAAACATGATGATAAAACAATTGATGAAAATGTATATTTTCTTTAGTTTATCATAATACCACAACATTTTCATACATTTTCACAAAGAAAATGCCATTCATCAATAATTTCAAATCTCACTACAATAAATTACACAAAATGTAATAGCCCATTTCATAGAGAATGTTCCAAACTGGACGACATTTAGTAGCTTACTTTGAAGAGATCTAAATAGGTCTAAATAGGCATTTGCTAGTCTAAATTCAGTGTACTTCTCTTTAACTGCCCTTTCCCAAAAGTCAGACTCTTCAAACATGCCAAAACATTTTTCTGCACTTTGGTGAATGCTGTTGATATGATGTAAATGTTTTATTCTAGTTAACATTTTTCTAGGTGCATTTTATGTACATCTTATGTACATATTTAATATTTTACAGAAAAAAATATATAAAAAAATGTTTATCCACAATCTGCTCTGGACAAGTCTGGTCCTGGAGTGTCTTAACAACATGAAACCAAAATATTTGACTGACTTCTTCCAGTGTCCCCATAAAATAATTTGCACGATATTTGGACACACCTACTCATTCAATGGATTTTCTACATTGTAGAATAACAGTAAAGACATCAAAAGTATGAAATAAAACATATGGAATCATGTAGTAATGAAAAAAGTGTTAAACAAATCAAAATATTTATTAGATTGAGATTCTTCAATGTAGCCACCCTTTGCCTTGATGACAGCTTTGCACACTCTTTGTATTCTCCCAACCAGCTTAATTTGGAATGCTTTTCCAACAGTCTTGAAGGAGTTCCCACATATGCTGAGCACTTGTTGGCTGCTTTTCCGTCACTCTGCAGTCTAACTCATCCCAAACCATCTGAATTGGGTTGAGGTCGGGTGATTGAGGAGGCAAGGTCATCTGATAAAGCACGCCATCACTCTGTTTCTTGGTCAAATAGCCCTTACACAGCCTGGAGGTGTGTTGGGTCATTATCCTGTTGAAAAACAAATGATAGTCCCACTAAGCCCAAACCAGATGGGATGGCGTATCTCTGCAGAATGCTGTGGTAGCCATTCTGGTTAAGTGTGCTTTGAATTCTAAATAAATCACTGACAGTCTCACCAGCAAAGCACCCCCACACCATCACACCTCCTCCTCCATTCTTCATGGTGAGAACCACACATGCAGAGATCATCCGTTCACCTACTCTGCGTCTCAAAAAGACAGGTCGGTTGGATCCAAAAATCTCACACTTGGACTCATCAGACCAAAGGACAGATTTCCAACGGTATATTGTCCATTGTTTGTGTTTCATGGCCCAAGCAAGTCTCTTCTTATTATTGGTGTCCTATAATAGCGTTTTTTTTGCAGCAATTTGACCATGAAGGCCTCAGTCTCCTCTGAACAGTTCATGTTGAGATGTGTCTGTTACTTGAATTCTGTGAACCAGCAAAGGTAACTCTGGGTCTTCCTTTCCTGTGGCGGTCCTCATGACAACCACTTTCATCATAGCGCTTGATGGTTTTTGCGACTGCACTTGAAGAAACATTCAGTTTAATTTCCATAATATGGACTTGGTCTTTTACCAAATAGGGCTATCTTCTGTATACCGCCCCTACCTTGTCACAACACAACTGATTGGCTCAAACGAATTAAGAAAGAAAGAAATTCCACAAATTCACTTTTAACAAGGCATACCTGTTAATTGAAATGCATTCCAGGTGACTACCTCATGAAGCTGGTTAAGAGAATGCCAAGAGTATGCAAAGCTGTCATCAAGGCAAAGGGTGGCTATGTTGAAGAATCTCAAATATAAAATTGATTTTGATTTGTTTAAAACTTTTTTGATTACTACATGATTCCGTATGTGTTATTTCATAGTTTTAATGTCTTCACTATTATTCTACAATGTAGAAAATAATAAAAATAAAGAAAAACCCTGGAATGAGTAGGTGTGTCTAAACTTTTGACTGGTACCGTAATTATAAAATACAATTTTATAAAGAAAAAGTAATACATTTCTGTCTACATTCAACCGGTAACTAGTGATTGAGATATGATTAAGGAGAAACATGTATCCTATGAGGGTGTGGTGCCTGGCCTTAAAGGTGTTTAAAACAACAATACTTTATAAACATTGACAAAGTGTTTTTCCTGCCACAGTTTCTGTAAAAAGCTGAGGGATAGGGCTGGAAAAAATGCAACCACTCTAAAATCCATAGACTACACCATGGATACAAGGACTGACCATCCATGATATCAAAACTATAGATTTACTTTGTTTACAAAACCTAGAGTAAATGTGGAGTTTTCTTACAAGTGAAACTGTAAATTAGATTTTTTAATTTTATTATTTTTCACTTGACATTCCAATTCCACGTTTGAAAGTGAGATTTTCACATGAGGTGAAAACATGTTATTCTCTTCACATGTGAAAAGGGGGTGTTAGCATGTGAAATCAGAATGTAGTACATGTGAAAATATGGTTTCACAATTAAATGTAACCTCAACATGTGACAATACTATGACTCGTAAAAATGTGAAAACTGCAAATTTGACATGTGTTTTTTTGTAAGGGAGTCCTTGCAATTCTACCTTGAAATCAGCATGCTTTCTCTATCTACCTTTAGTCATATAGTCCAAGCTAAGCGGCTGAACAATTCCTAAATAATGCAATTAAAAGTACAGGCTATTACATTGTCCTAAATTCATCCATGGATTTCAATATGCATTGTGTACAATTTTCCTAATTTGAGATCTTAATTTAAATCATACGTACACATAAACCCATCATTGTTTTATGATTTGTGAAAAACTGAGTTAAACACTCATGGTCTAAAATAGGCCTACTGAAATCGACAATGGTCCTCACATGGGACATTAATTCATGTTGATCCCCCTTTGAAGAGGACATGATAAGACAGATCTCAAGGGACAGATCATACAGCTTTCTTTTCAGAACAAAGAACTGCCTCAATGTAACACAAGCTTGCATTTTTAAATGCAAGCTTGTGTTACATTTCTCTGAGCTAGTCATCTGATGTCCCTTATGATATGGCCATTACCTTCTAAGAGGATTACATTTGGAGTTGAAATAAGCACCTGAAACTCAGATATTTTAGTAAATCATTCATTAATGCCAATGGGAGAATAATTCAAGCTAAGTGCATGGAACTAAACTCAGAATACCACCCAGAGTGAATGTGTTTTTTTGACTAATGTGAGACTACTCTGGCAGCAGCACACACTTGCTCCTTCATTGGCTTTCTATGTCAGCTCTCGGTATACACTTTTGACTTTCCTCTATGCTCACTGCAAATGTTGTCTAATAGTATTTGGGTCAAAGAATAGGCTAGGCTATTGCAGTTTGTGAATGAGTATGTGGGCACAATGCTTAGGCAATGCTGTCCCAAAGGGCACAAAAATCCAATGAAAAAGAGAGACTTGGAAGCCAAAAAATGTATGTAAAATGTTTATCTTATTGGATGATGAGGTCGTTTCCCTGGCCTGTATCCCTACTGACTCAAATTGTATAAATATTGCATGTCGAGTGACTTCATGGTCAATGGTATGACAATAATAATGTTTGTGGAGTAACATCTTTGCTGTTAGCCACAGATGCTACTGTATAGCTGAAATGTACAATTAAGACATGAAACAAAATGTAGACTTTCTGCCACTTGTTCTTAATTTGTAGACGATAAGAAGTACTATACTTCTAATAAGTACCAGCTTATTATTCAAAAACAAACATTTTAACAGAGCCTCCTGTGAAGATTAACAGTCACGTATGGCTTATGTTGCATAAATTGAATCACTTCCAAATTGAATCTCACTCTACTTTGTAGACTGTAAGACTCAGGTGTATTTTTCATTACTGTCAAAACACTAATTTCAAACATAAAAAATGGTTTTCAAGTCGATTGGGTGGTTAAAAAAAAAATCGGTCAATCATTCCGATCAGATCTACTACAATTCAATTAAGGTATATCCTTTGTTGCGTTGTATTGGAACCAGAGGTCGTGTGGATAATTGCTATTTTCCTTAGCTCTCTGCTTAACCAAGTACAACATTTCAATTGGCCATTAAAATGCAAATTGTTCCATTAATTGTACACTGGGGTGTGTTAACTGCTGAACGCTGCATTGTGTTTGCTTAGGTAAATAAAGAACACACAGTTAGCGATCATGGCACACTGATTGAGAAGCTTTAATTAGACAGTGTTCTATTACATTAGAATGAAATAAAAGTCTTTACTTTCTACTGTACTTGATAAAGACATGTTTTATTGTACTGTTACATACAGTGCATTCGTAAAGTATTCAGACCCCTTGAGTTTTTCCACATTTTGTTACGTTACAGCCTTATTCTAAAAATAATTACATAATCTTTTTCCCTTATCAATCTACACATAAGGAATTGTTCATAGAGCCAGGATTGTGTTGAGGTGTGCCAGATGTGCCAACAGGACAATAACCCTAAGCACACGGCCAAGACAACACAGGTGTGGCTTCGGGACAAGTCTTTGAGTGGCCCAGCCAGATCCCGGACTTGAACCCAATCGAACATCTCTGGAGAGACCTGAAAAAAGCTGTCTGAACCTGACAGAGCTTGAGAGGATCTACAGAGAAGAATGGGAGAAACTCTCCAAATACAGGTGTGTCAAGCTTGTAGTGCTATACCCAAGAAGACTCGAGGCTGTAATCGCTGCCAAAGGTGCTTCAACAAAGTACTGAGTAAAGGGTCTGAATACCTTTTCCTTTTTTTATGAATTTGCAAACATTTCTGAAAACCTGTTTTTGCTTTGTCATTATGGGATATTGTGTGTAGATTAATTCTTTTTTTAAAAATATTTTAGAATAAGGCTGTAACATAACAATGTGGAAAAAGTCAAGGAGTCTGAATACTTTCTGAATGCCAGTGGTGTAAAGTACTTAAGTAAAAATACTTTGAAATACTACTTAAGTCGTTTTTGGGGTATCTGTACTTTACTTCATTATTTATATTTTTGACAACTTTTACTTCACTACATTCCTAAAGAAAATAATGTATTTTTTACTCCATACATTTTCCCTGACACCCAAAAGTACTAGTTACATTTTGAATGCTTAGCAGGACAGGAAGATGGTCCAATTCACACACTTATCAAGAGAATATCCCTGGCATCTCTACTGCCTCTGATCTTTGTTTGTAAATGATGTCTGAGTGTTGGAGTATGCACTGTATAACATAACAAAAGGATTGTGTGGCGATGTTTCAGGCACATGTACTCTTTGTTTGAGCCAGAAACAAAGCATTGGGTGTTCAATAAACAAAACAAAACGATTATTCAGACAGGTGTAAGCAGCTACATAATTACATACTAATTGCACATTCTATCTGTTATCCAGCTCTGTTGTCTCCTCTCTCCATTCAGACCACATTCAACACTAACTAGGTGTCAACAAGGCTGCAATGGGAAGTGCTGTCTCCATGCATCAGTCATCTCCTGCAAATACAGAGCATCCTCAGTGACGCAGCCCTCGTGTCAGTGTGTGGGTCATCGGATATGTCTGCTTTACGTGGACATATCCGTGCCATCTACCGCATCAATCACACTTGCCAGATCTGGTGAACTTGTCAGCCGCAGGATACACTGTTAATCTTTCTGACCAAGTCCAGGGTGTCAGAAATCCTGTCCAGTCTCCCTCTGGTCAGAGTGTAGTTTGACCAGCAGTAAGTCCCTTGCTGAAGGTGAATGTAAACAAATCCACTCTCTATTGAAATCCCCTGGAATAGGATCTGTTAACTTTGGTTTGACAGACCCGCAAGGTATTTTGTTTTCGTTCTGACAAATGCCTACATCAGACTTCTCAGTCCTAATGATTTGGTCAGCCCTAAGACTATTATTTCCTTGTGCCTTCCCCCATTCCCTTTGTCATCCTCTTCTTTTGATGGGATTAGTAGCTTAGTTTATAGAGTGAATAGTGGTGGTTAGCCATGTGAAGCCTGTTGTAGGTTACATTGGTGCCATGACACGTCACAAAGTTGGTGGTTATCAGAGCTGCGGGATAGCTTTTTAAGGAATAAAAAGTTTAAAGTGGCAGGTATAGTTTTCTACAAGTTTCTTTGTGTGTGTCCATACTGTAACTTGCTGGTTGGTTGTTGAATCCAATTTATTTTAACTCTGCATGCATGCAGCACTCTCTGTGCTTCAAAACTCAGTGACAAAACAATCTCCTTTCGGATCCCCTAGCCTCACTGAGAGGCAGAGATGAGGGGGGATAGCTAGATGTGTGCTCAGAGGGTCATCAAACTGGAAGTTAAGGCCACACCACAAGAAACAAAAAATATATATTTGTCAGCTTAATCTGGGTAGCCTTGCACAACTGAAAAGTAGTAAGATAAACCACAATTATATATATTATTTATGTCAGCTAATGCAGTCTTTTATACCCTGAGAGAGTGAGACCTGGTAAGCTGTATGACAAAGGGTGGTCCATTACACAACACTTTTATCCCAATATTTAACATGCACTACTTGTGATAAACTGAAACCATCAGGTTTGTGCAGCGGTCTTTGAAGGAAAAAAGGGAAAAAGCATTTAGATGGTAGAAAATACTTTTTTAATGAGAAGACAGCAGGAGGCCACTCTAGCTTGCTTTCAGAGAAAGAGTTTTGGAAAAACAAAAAATGTTCTCGGTGTCCCGTTCTGACACACTTTACTCCAGTTCACCGTCCCGCTGTGCAGTTCACTTGGCTCTCCTCCTCACAGGCAGGAGTGACAGCTGCCAATTAACTGAGCTTGTAGCTGAAGGTACCACTATCAAGCTCTCAGGGCTCAACTGTCTGCTTCTTAACCGTAGGACAAAATTCTTTCACACTGCTGTTCCTGCACCTTAAGGCTCAATGAAATGGAACCAATTCAATAAGCTTTTATAAACAAGAATATTATCATTAACGGAACAGATGTTTATTGAATAATTTTTGTGATACCAATCAGACATAAACAAATATTATACTGGGATAGCATTGTTTGTGGTCATACACACATCCTTAAAAATGTAGGTGCTGGGCTAAAGAAGTAAACTTTCAAATAACAGAGTTCTGCACACTGAAAATGCTCCCAATTTACCACCTATATTGACAATGTTTCAATCCAACATGGATCTTCGTCATGTCAAAAGGTACTGAGATAGCGTAACTGTAAAAAGGGGAGTCATAATATTGCTAGAAATAATATTCAATTATCAACACCCTGGAGATCATGATAGCGATGATATAGTAAAATCATAGTCTTGGTCCTAGTTTCACAGGGTCCATTTCAGAAGTAAGCCTCAGTGTAAGTACCTCTTATTGGGTTATCAATCATAGAACTCTGAAAGCACACAAAGTGCCATGGGGGGGAAGTGCATGCGTACAGCCGTCCATCTCTCCAAGGTTTTTTTTGTCCCTGAATATATGGTGACATAATTTGTATAGGTGATTAAATTCATAGAGGTTAAGTTATCACTTGCTGGGAAAAATATTTTGTAACAGACATGTGCTCATGAGGTTGAATAGATGTTCACAATTGCTAGCTAATAATAGTACTTTGAGTGGATGATACTGAAACTCAGTGATTACTGTATTTTGATTAATCTGATTTATGACCATTTCCTTATAAAAGTCTAAAACGTACTGTATATGTTTTAATGATTTTAAATTTGACTGACAATCAAAGCATGCATGGTTCGGATGGTCATTTTAATGTAATCTACTCAGTGACATTTGCATAATAGTTCATCTGGAACAAACCGTTTACACGGTCATAAAGAATGGAACAGGGAGAGATATCCTTGATTGAAATAACCAGCTATCTTCTTATCACAAATCAATGTAATGCATGTAAACAGCTATTTCCAATTGCACCCCTTATTCGGTATACTGTGGGCATAAATGAGCCCAAATTGAAATATGAGAAATGAACATCGCCATTACAAGCAGATATCAGATTGTAATCTGGTTGTAATGAAGTCCTTTTAACCAGTTTTGCCTGCTGGCAATACTGTAGTTAACAATAGTCATAACGGATTTGCAATAGTGCTAATTAAACCTTTGGGCTGCTTTTTTTATTGGTTGTACATGGTCGTATTCACTAGGGGACACTGTAGCGCAAAAAGTGTTCCCACTACAACGATAATGATGATAAGGATAATGAATAAACTATCTGTGACCAACCAGAGCCATAAACTATAGCAGTTTATACAGTTTGGAAACTGTTATATTTGTTTGAATTCCTCTGCCACTTCCAGCTAGGCTGGGATATGAAATGCCATGTTGTGCAGGTTCAAGGAAGATTTACCTGTCAGTGAACCTCACTGTCTGTCAACTTCAGGGATACTGTACCTGGAATGTGTTGTGACAGGCGTCCCTGTGGTTGGTAGAGTAGTACACACTCAGAAAAAAAGGATTCCAAAAGGGTTCTTTGGCTTTCCCCATAGGATAACCCTTTTTGGTTCCAGTTAGAACCCTCTGTGGAAAGCCAACTTGGAATCCAACACGGTATGGATCAAACAAGTCTTTTGAGGCAGGTGTATTTCATGTGAATACCCAATGACAAAGTCTGCGAGAGGAACAGCTTGTGGGTGTTTTGGTTTTAATGTGGTTACACCTCTGAAAAAGCATACAAATTCATAGTGCCCTTTGTTTTTTTTTGTTAATTTGATGTTGTTGCCACCTCAGTCTCAAACCTGCATAAATGATCACTGCTCCCTTAAACGGGAAATAGGCATTTCATTCTTAAATAATATACAGTGCCTTCAGAAAGTATTAATACCCCTTAACTTATTCCACATTTTGTTATGTTACAGCCTGAACTCAAAATGATCAAATATTTTTTTACATCTCACTTATCTACACACAATACCCCATAATGAAAAGTGAAAACATGTTTTTAAAAATGTTTGCAAATGTATTGAAAATGAAATTAAGAAATCATTTACATAAATATTCACACCCCTGAGTAAATACAAGTTAGAATCACCATTGGCAGCAATTACAGCTGTGAGTCTTTCTGGGTAAGTCTCTAAGACAGGGTTTCCCAAACTCGGTGTATTCACCTTACAGTGAAATGCTTACTTACAAGCCCGTAACCAACAATGTTTTAAGAAAAATGAGTGTTAAGTAAAAAATTGATAATAAAAAATAGAAAACAAAAGTAACAAATAATTAAACAGCAGCAGTAACATAACAATAACGAGGCTATATGCAGAGGGTACCGGTACAGAGTCAATGTGCGGTGGCATCGTTTAGTTGAGGTAATTGAGGTAATATGTACATCTAGGTAGAGTTAAAGTGACTATGCATAGATAATAAACAGAGTAGCAGCAGAGTAAAATAGGGGTCTGGGTGGCTCTTTGATTAGCTGTTCAGGAGTCTTATGGCTTGGTGGTAGAAGCTGTTAAGAAGCCTTTTGGACCGAGACTTGGTGCTCCGGTACTGCTTGCCGTGAGGTAGCAGAGAGAACAGTCTATGACTAGGGTGGCTGGAATCTTTGACAATTATTAGGGCCTTCCTTTGACACCGTCTAGTATAGAGGTTCTGGGTGGCAGGAAGCTTGGCCGCAGTGATGTACTGGGCCGTACGCACTACCCTCTGTAGTGCCTTGCGGTCAGAGGCCGAGCAGTTGCCATACCAGGCGGTGAAGCAACCAATCAGGTTGCTCTGGATGGTGCAGCTGTAGAACCTTTTGAGGATCTGAGGACCCATGCCAAATCTTTTCAGTCTCCTGAGGGGGAATAGGTTTTGTCGTGCCCTCTTCATGACTGTCTTAGTGTGTTTGGACCATGTTAGTTTGTTGGTGATGTGGACACTGTGACGTAGAAGTCCGTCACTGGCCGCGGGCAGCATTTGGTACTTTAACGCACGCACACATTCATCACTCCTCCCTGCTCCGTTATCAGATAAGTTAACAATGTGGGTCGACACACAAGTTAACGTCTCTATCTTAGTACATACATTTCACACTTACTTCAGTAACCAGTTAGGGTATAAAGAAATAAAGACAGGTGTTCATATTTAATATAAGCAATATTTAGTATACTTATCGATGTTATGGATGAGCGCGGTTGTTTGTTCTGTTCCTCTCTCTCTCCATCTCTGTAGCTTCCAGGTATGCTGGATAAGGACCCGAGCTAAGGGAATTGGGCTTACTTTGTAGTGCCTGTCCGGAATGGCTCATTAATGTAAACGGGCATATTGGAAGACACTGTCAGTAGTGATGTAATTTTGTAAATGTTATATTGTGATGTTGTTTCATAAACGTGTTGCAATGTATATATTTTGGTATGTTTAGATAAATGGAAACTGTATGTTGAATAGGTAATTGCTTAATTAATTAGTGTTAATTGTTCTGAGGGGAGGGGCTACCCCTACAAAAGGAGCCTCTCTTTCAGTTCAAGGGGAGGCATTTTGGATTGAGCTGTGGGTGGGGCAGCTTTGTTTTTAAGCTGTCCCATAAGGTATACGTTTGATGGCAGTACTGTTGTTTTGTTCCGGAATCACTATGTAAATAAACACCGTTGCACAGAAGAACTTTTGCGGCTCCGCCATCTTTTTATTTTTATAGAGGTTAGGTTTTCCAGTTTAGCCTTCTGGCCTACTCTACGTGACATATGGTGGCAGCAGTGGGATGGCGCACCGCAAATCAGTGAATTCCAACAAGAGAGGTAAAGGAATGCGTACAGGATTGCGTTCTCAGCAGCAGCATCAACTGTCATAAAAGGTAATTGAAGTTGAAACTGGGTGGAATACCATGGAATCTTCTGGTGAAGAGGTTAATTATGAGAAACTAGGAGCCCGACCAAGGGGCCAAACACAACCAGAACTGTTTGAACTACCGGTTGAACCAGCAGATACAGCAATAAGAGACCAGCTGACTGAAGGAGCAGTTGGGGGACCAGAACCACACCCAACCATGGTAGCCCTTTTCCAGCAACTTTTCACCTGCCTTGAGAAGAGGGACGAAGACCTCAAGCAGGAGTTTCGGGGCCTACGCCAATCTATCCTCACAGCTCCTCACCAAGCGGAACTCGTCAGTGAGAGCCCAAGATTGGGTCTGCCAACACCAGGACGACAAAGGCTCGACGCAGCAGGGACTTCAACTCCACAGCAGGATCCCCAAGCAGTAATGAGGCCAGCCCCAGCACCAGGAGACCAGTCCAGCAGTGTTAACGTTCATCTTCCAGCATTCCTGAGGAAGGAGCCAAAGATGCCCTCATACCAGCAGGGGGAGGACATTGAAAACTACTTGCTGAGGTTTGAGCGAATGGCCAAGACGTGGCAGTGGCCGGAGGTAGAGTGGGCCTGCAGGCTTGTCCCATTGCTCACGGGCAAGGCCTTAGAGGCTTACACAGCAATGGATGAGGGGCTGTCCAACGTCTACAAGGGCTTGAAGGAAGCGCTGCTGATGAAGTTCGACATCTCCTCGGAGACCTACCGTCAACGCTTTAGAGCTGCATCGACGCCATCGGGTGAGTCACCGACAGAGACGTACCACCGCCTCAAGGGTCTCTACCGACGATGGGTTCGACCAGAGGAGAAGACACAGGACGAGATCGGTGAGGTCATCATCCTCGAGCAACTTCTACAAGTTCTACCACACGACATTCGAAACCTGGGTTCGAGAGCACGAGCCCAAGGACGGGCTTATGGCGGCCAAGCTTGCGCTGCAGTACCTTAATGCACGTAAAGGGGGCCCACCACGACCTGCAGCACCCGCTCCAAGGAGTCTCCGAGACACAAGGGACATCAGAGATACCCGAGATGGTGGAGGTAACTCTGGGGGTTATGTGTCTGGGAGGAGGGAGGTAAGGGATCATGCAGTTCGCTCTGATGGGAGGGGTCTGACCTGTTTTTACTGCCGACAGCAGGGGCACAAGGCTTCAATGTGTCCACTACGTAAATCCAAGCTCTCAGGTTACTGTTATGTGCCCAGAGAGGGGGATGGTGTTCAGAATAGACAGACTGGGGAAGGGTCAGTCTTGGTACCTGTAAAAGTGAATGGTAAAAGTCTTACTGCAATGATTGACACCGGCAGTTCACTGTCGTTGATCAGAAAATGTAATGTACCTGTTAATGACATTGATTACGGTCACCAGACACTGATCCAATGTGTCCATGGTGACCAGTCACAGCAGCCCACAGCTGAACTCACAGTGGAGATTCAGGGTCAGAAATACCTCCTCAAAGTTGGGGTAATGGAGAAGCTACCTTTTGAGATGATTTTGGGGAGGGATGTGCCTGTACTCTCTGATCTGTTGGGAAGTGTGGGGGGTCAGCTATATGAGCAGTCAGTTTGCCAGTCTGATGTTCAAGTGTCATGTTCAGTTGTCACTCGTGCACAGGCCAAAGCTGGTTTACAACCTCTGCCTGACTTGTGTGAGGGGGGAACCAAAGGGCCCAGAAAGTCACGGCGCCAGCGGCATCTTGAGAAGTATGTGGGAACCCCTGTACCTGTTGCTGATGTGTCTGGGTTAGAAGTGCAATGGGAAGTTCCACAAAATTTTTCTACACTGCAGAAGTCTGATGCAACCTTGAAAGGTTTATTTGATAAGGCCTTAGCTAGGGACAGCCAATCTTCATGTGGGGGAATATACACAGTAGACAACCACATACTCTACCTTGGGTCAGAAGCAGATAGCAGGAAGTTAGTGGTGCCATCTACATGTAGACCACTTGTTCTCAACCTTGCACATACAGTTCCATGGGCAGGCCATCTAGGGCAACATAAGACCTATCTTAGGCTAGGCTCCCGTTTCTTTTGGCCCTCCATGTATACTGATGTACAAACATACTGCAAAACATGCCCCACGTGCCAGAAAACCAGTGCTGTCCGTAGGTCTGACCGGGCTCCTCTATGTTCACTGCCAGTTATCTCTACCCCATTCAAGAGAATTGCAATGGACATTGTTGGACCCTTGGAGAAGAGTAGTGCAGGTTACCAGTATATATTGGTGATCTGTGACTATGCCACCCGGTTCCCAGAAGCCTTCCCACTCCGTTCCATAACCACTCCAAAAATAATCAGTGCTCTTGTTCAGCTCTTTTCTCGTGTAGGAATCCCAGATGAAATCCTGACGGACCAAGGCACAAACTTCACTTCACGACTGATGGTTCAACTCCACCGACAGCTGGGCATTAAAGGCTTGAGGACCACTCCCTACCATCCCCAAACGGATGGGCTTGTAGAGAGATTCAATCAAACGCTCAAGAATATGCTGAGGAAGTTTGTGGCTGACACTGGTAAAGACTGGGATAAGTGGTTACCCTTTCTGCTTTTTGCTTACAGGGAGGTGCCTCAGGCATCGACAGGTTTCTCACCATTCGAACTCCTCTATGGATGGCCAGTGCAGGGACCACTGGACCTGCTGAAGAAGTGCTGGGAAGGTTCCCCAGTAGCTACCTCAGGACAGGGGATTGTCCAGTACGTTCTCCAGATGCGAGACAGGCTGGAGCGGTACCGAGAGGAAGCTAGGGCAAACCTTCAGCAAGCCCAGAAGGCCCAGAAGCGAGGGTATGACCAGCACGCTCGCCACAGAGCGTTTGAGCCAGGACAGAAAGTCCTGCTCCTCCTTCCCTCGTCTACCAGCAAGCTCCTTGCGCAGTGGCAAGGGCCGTACCTAATCGGGAGGAAGATGGGCCCGGTGACCTACGAGGTGCTGCACCCGGACAAGGGTAAGGAGAAGCAAACCTACCATGTGAACCTCCTCAAGGCCTGGGAGGAGAAAGGGGAACTCTCCAAGGTAAAGTCCTTTCTGGTCCGCAGAGTAGAAGAAGAGGACGAGTCAGATGGGGTCACAGAGGCATGGAAAGGACGAGCAGAGGTCATACTGGCTCACCTAGAAGAAGACAAGCAAGATGAGCTGAAGCAGCTGTTTGGCAAGTATCCGGCCCTCTTCAGTCAGAGGCCAGGAAGAACCAAAGTCCTGGAACACGTCATTCGTTTGAAGCCTGGCCAGAACCCTGTCCGCCAGCATCCTTACCGTGTGCCTGAGAGGCTGGTGGTAGCCCTCAAAGAGGAGGTCCACACCATGATAGACATGGATGTTGTCGAGCCATCGTCAAGTGAATGGAGCAGCCCTATTGTCATTGTCCCAAAGAAGGATGGCTCTTTGCGCGTCTGCATGGACTTCCGTAAGGTGAATGCCATCTCCCAGTTTGATGCCTACCCCATGCCCCGCATTGACGACTTACTGGAGAGAATAGGTAGAGCTCATTACATCACCACATTGGATCTCTGCAAAGGGTACTGGCAGGTGCCCCTGGACGAACAATCCAAGGCCTACACTGCCTTCCGGACACCGATGGGCCTGTTCCAGTTTAAGGTCATGCCGTTTGGCCTTCATGGGGCCCCTGCAACTTTCCAGAGGCTTATGGACAAGGTCCTCCAGGACTGTGACGATTACTGTGCTGCTTACTTGGATGACGTGGTGATCTACAGCCACTCCTGGGAGGAGCACATACAGCATCTTAGCAGAGTCCTGGGGAAGATCCATGATGCAGGCCTCACGCTTAACCTCCTGAAGTGTGAGTGGGCAAAACAGGAGACTAAGTATCTGGGTTACCAGCTGGGTAAGGGTGAAGTTCGACCTCAGGTGGACAAAGTGGAGTCCATCAGGAACAGCCCTCAACCCAGAACCAAGACACAGGTGAAGTCCTTCCTAGGTCTGGCAGGATGGTACCGGAGATTCATTCCGCAGTTTTCGACCATCGCTGTCCCTCTAACCAACCTCACTTCAAAGGTGGCCAGCAACCCTGTGAAGTGGACTGAGGAGTGTGAGGAAGCCTTCGGGATACTGAAAAAACGACTGTGCTCATTCCCTGTTCTCCAGACCCCTGATTTTCAGAAGAGGTTTCTCGTGCAGGTGGACGCTTCGGCTGTGGGAATTGGAGCTGTACTGGCCCAAGGGGAGCCAGGAGAAGAGCTTCCTGTACTGTACCTGAGTCGGAAGCTGTTGCCGAGGGAAACCAGGTATTCGACAATCGAGAAGGAGTGCCTGGCTATAAAGTGGGCCCTAGATAGCCTCCGTTACTACCTTCTTGGGAGGGAATTTGACCTGCACACAGACCACAGAGCACTGACCTGGATCCAGACCATGAAGGACCGGAATTCTCGTGTGACCAGGTGGTATCTGGAGCTCCAGCCTTTCAGGTTCTGTGTCCGTCATAAGGCAGGAAAAGAAAATGTCACGGCAGACTACCTATCCAGACTCCCGAACCTGGTCGCTTCAGGAGAGGAGGAAGGTAATGTGACGTAGAAGTCCGTCACTGGCCGCGGGCAGCATTTGGTACTTTAACGCACGCACACATTCATCACTCCTCCCTGCTCCGTTATCAGATAAGTTAACAATGTGGGTCGACACACAAGTTAACGTCTCTATCTTAGTACATACATTTCACACTTACTTCAGTAACCAGTTAGGGTATAAAGAAATAAAGACAGGTGTTCATATTTAATATAAGCAATATTTAGTATACTTATCGATGTTATGGATGAGCGCGGTTGTTTGTTCTGTTCCTCTCTCTCTCCATCTCTGTAGCTTCCAGGTATGCTGGATAAGGACCCGAGCTAAGGGAATTGGGCTTACTTTGTAGTGCCTGTCCGGAATGGCTCATTAATGTAAACGGGCATATTGGAAGACACTGTCAGTAGTGATGTAATTTTGTAAATGTTATATTGTGATGTTGTTTCATAAACGTGTTGCAATGTATATATTTTGGTATGTTTAGATAAATGGAAACTGTATGTTGAATAGGTAATTGCTTAATTAATTAGTGTTAATTGTTCTGAGGGGAGGGGCTACCCCTACAAAAGGAGCCTCTCTTTCAGTTCAAGGGGAGGCATTTTGGATTGAGCTGTGGGTGGGGCAGCTTTGTTTTTAAGCTGTCCCATAAGGTATACGTTTGATGGCAGTACTGTTGTTTTGTTCCGGAATCACTATGTAAATAAACACCGTTGCACAGAAGAACTTTTGCGGCTCCGCCATCTTTTTATTTTTATAGAGGTTAGGTTTTCCAGTTTAGCCTTCTGGCCTACTCTACGTGACAGACACCAAGGAACTTGAAGCTCTCAACCTGCTCAACCTCCTCGATGAGGTGTGCTTGGTCTTCCTTTTCCTGTAGTCCACAATCATCTCCTTTGTCTTGATCAGTATGAGGGAGGGGTTGTTGTCCTAGATATTTGTCTTTGATTTCTATATATGTACAGTAACAGTCAAACTCATTCAATAATCGTTCTTTATTTTTTACAATTTTCTACACTGTAGAATGATAGTCAAGACTTCAACTATGAAATAACACATGAAAACATGTAGTAACCAAAAAGTGTTTGACAATCCAAATATATTTCAGATTCTTCGCAGTAGCAACCCTTTGCCTTGATGACAGCTTGCACACTCTTGGCATTCTCTCAACCAGTTTCAACTGGAATGCATTTCCACCATACTTGAAGGAGTTCCCACAAATTCTGAGCACCTGTTGGCTGCTTTTCTTTCACTCTGTGGTCCAACTCCTCCCAAACCATCTCAATTGGGTCGAGTTCTGGTGATTGTGGAGGCCAGGTCATCTGATGTAGCACTCCATCACTCTCCTTCTTGATGAAATAGCCCTTACACGGCCTGGAGGTGTGTTTGGTCATTGTCCTGTTGAAAAACAAACGGAAGTCCAACTAATCTCAATCCAGATGGGATGGTGTATCGCTGCAGAATGTTGTTGTAGCCATGCTGGTTAACCTGTTATGGCTAGGGGGCAGTATTTTCACGGCCGGATAAAAAACGTACCCGATTTAATCTGATTATTACTCCTGCCCAGAAACTAGAATATGCCTATAATTATTGGCTTTGGATAGAAAACACCCTAAAGTTTCTAAAACTGTTTGAATGGTGTCTGTGAGTATAACAGAACTCATATGGCAGGCAAAAACCTGAGAAGATTCCATACAGGAAGTGACCTGTCTGACAAGTTCTCGTTCATCTTGGCTCTTTTTATTGAAGACTGAGGATCTTTGCTGTAACGTGACACTTCCTACGGCTCCCATAGGCTCTCAGAACCCGGGAAAAAGCTGAATGATATCGAGGCAGCCTCTGGCTGAAACACATTATCGCCTTTGGTAAGTGGCCGATCAGAGGACAATGGGCTTAGGCGCATGCACGAGTCGACCCCATGCTTTATTTTCTTTCGTCTTTTTAACTAAACGCAGATTCCCGGTTGGAATATTATCGCTTTTTTACGAGAAAAATGGCATAAAAAATGATTTTAAACAGCGGTTGACATGCTCCGAAGTACGGTAATGGAATATTTAGAAATGTTTTGTCACGAAATGCATCGTGCTCGTCACCCTTCTTTACCATTCGGATAGTGTATTGAACGCACGAACAAAATGCCGCTATTTGGATATAACAATGGATTATTTGGGACCAAACCAACATTTGTTATTGAAGTAGAAGTCCTGGGAGTGCATTCTGACAAAGAACAGCAAAGGTAATAACATTTTTCTTATAGTAAATCTGACTTTGGTGAGTGCTAAACTTGCTGGGTGTCTAAATAGCTAGCCCTGTGATGCCGGGCTATCTACTGAGAATATTGCAAAATGTGCTTTCACCGAAAAGCTATTTTAAAATCGGACATAGCGAGTGCATAGAGGAGTTCTGTATCTATAATTCTTAAAATAATTATGTTTTTTGTGAACGTTTATCGTGAGTAATTTAGTAAATTCACCGGAAGTTTGCGGGGGGTATGCTAGTTCTGAACGTCACATGCAAATGTAAAAAGCTGTTTTTTTTATATAAATATGAACTTGATTGAACAAAACATGCATGTATTGTATAACATAATGTCCTAGGGGTGTCATCTGATGAAGATCATCAAAGGTTAGTGCTGCATTTAGCTGTGGTTTGGATTTATGTGACATTATATGCTAGTTTGAAAAATGGGTGTCTGATTATTTCTGGCTGGGTACTCTGCTGACATAATCTAATGTTTTGCTTTCATTGTAAAGACTTTTTGAAATCAGACAGTGTGGTTAGATAAAGGAGAGTCTTGTCTTTAAAATGATGTAAAATAGTCATATGTTTGAAAAATTTAATTTTTTGTATTTTTGAGGAATTTGTAATTTGCGCCACGCCCATGATTGGCTATTGGAGCAGGTGTTCCGCTAGCGGAACGTCTAGATGTAAGAGGTTGAATTCTAAATAAATCACAGACAGTGTCACCAGAAAAGCACCTCCACACCTCCTCCTCCATGCTTCACGGTGGGGACCACACATGCGGAGATCATCCGTTCACCTACTCTGCGTCTCACAAAGACACGGTGGTTGGAACCAAAAATATCAAATTTGGACTCATCAGACCAAAGGACAGATTTCCACCGGTCTAATGTACATTGCTCGTGTTTCTTGGTCCAAGCAAGTCTCTTCTTATTATTGGTGTCCTTTAGTAGTGGTTTCTTTGCAGCAATTCGACCATGAAGGCCTGATTCACGCAGTCTCCTCTGAACAGTTGAGATATGGTCTGTTACTTGAACTCTGTGAAGCATTTATTTGGGCTGCAATCTGAGGTGCAGTTAACTCTAATGAATTTATCCTCTGCAGCAGAGATACCTATGGGTCTTCCTCTCCTGTGGCGGTCCTCATAAGAGCCAGTATCAACGCCCGCTTGATGTTTTTTGCGACTGCACTTTAAAAGTTCTTGAAATTTTCTGCATTGACTGACCTTCATGTCTTGAAGTAATAATGGACTGTTGTTTCTCTTTCCTTATTTGAGCTGTTCTTGCCATAATATGGAATATGGACCAAATAGGGTGTGGTTAGATTAACGAGAGTCTTGTCTTTAAATAGCTGTAAAATAGTCATATGTTTGAGAAATTGAAGTAATAGGATTTTTAAGGTATTTGAAAATCGCGCCACTGGATTAGACTGGCTGTTGCGTAGGTGGGACGAATTCGTCCCGCCTAGCCCAGAGAGGTTAATTGAAATGCATTCCAGGTGACTACCTCATGAAGCTGGTTGATAGGATGCAGGAGCTGACAAGGTACAAATCTGTCGTTCTGCCCCTGAACAAGGCAGTTAACCCACTGTTCCTAGGCCATCATTGAAAATAAGAAATTGTTCTTAACTGACTTGCCTAGTTAAATAAAGTTAAAATAAAATAAAATAAATAAAAGGAGTGTGCAAAGCTGTCATCAAGACAAAGGGTGGCTACTTTGAAGAATCTCAAATACAAAGTATATTTTAATTTGTTTAACACTTTATTGGTTACTACATGATTCCATATGTGCTATTTAATAGTTTTGATGTCTTCACTATCATTCTACAATGTAGAAAATAGTAAAAATAAAGAAAAACCCTGGAATGAGTAGGTGTGTCTAAACGTTTGACTGGTACTGTATATATAATATATAGACCTGAGGCATACAATATATTTGTCACACCCAGTGGCGCGTGGCGCGAAATACAAATACCTCAAAAATGCTATAACTTCAATTTCTCAAACATATTACTATTTTACACCATTTGAAAGATAAGACTCTCATTAATCCAACCACGTTGTCCGATTTCAAAAAGGCTTTACAGCGAAAGCAAAACATTAGATTATGTCAGGAGAGTACCCTGCCAAAAATAATCACACATCCATTTTCAAAGCAAGCATATATGTCACAAAAAACAAAACCACAGCTAAATGCAGCACTAACCTTTGATGATCTTCATCAGATGACACTCCTAGGACATTATCTTATACAGTACATGCATGTTTTGTTCAATCAAGTTAATATTTATATCAAAAAAATGCTTTTTACATTAGCATGTGATGTTCAGAACTAGCATACCCACCGAAAACTTCCGGTGAATTTACTAAATTACTCATGATAAACGTTGACAAAATACATAACAATTATTTTTAGAATTATAGATATAGAACTCCTTTATGCAATCGCTACGTCAGATTTTAAAATAGCTTTTCGGCGAAAGCACATTTTGCAATATTCTGAGTACATAGCTTAGCCATCACGGCTAGCTAATTAGACACCCACCAAGTTTGGGGCAACCTAAACTCAGAATTACTATTAGAAAAATTGGATTACCTTTGCTGTTCTTCGTCAGAATGCACTCCCAGGACTTCTACTTCAACAACAAATGTTGTTTTGGTTCCAAATAATCCATAGTTATATCCAAATACCTCCGTTTTGTTCGTGCGTTCAGGTCACTATCCGAAGGGTAACACGCGAGCGCATTTCGTGACAAAAAAATTCAAAATATTCCTGTCCTGTACTTAGAAGCATGTCAAACGCTGTTTAAAATCAATTTTTAGGTCTCGTGAACGCGCATCTCCAGTCTTACTGTCCCCAGGCAGACCACTTACAAACTCTGCTGCTGTACTTTGCCCAGAGACAGGAGATGCGTCATTCCACTTTCTGAACGCTTTAGAGAGCCAATGGAAGCCTTAGAAAGTGTCACATAACAGCACAGATGCTGTAATTTCGATAGAGATGCAACAGAAGGACTACAAATTGTCAGATAGGGCACTTCCTGCATGGAATCTTCTCAGGTTTTTGCCTGCCATATGAGTTCTGTTATACTCACATACACCATTCAAACAGTTTTAGAAACTTCAGAGTGTTTTCTATCCAAATATACTAATTATATGCATATTCCCGTTTCTGGGCAAGAGTAGTAACCAGTTTAAATCGGGTATGTTTTTTATCCGGCCGTGATAATACTGCCCCCTAGCCCAGACAGGTTAAGATTGTCATTGTACCCTGTAATTACACCTGCAACCCTGTACATGTGACTATTAAACCACTAATCAAATATACACTGAACAAAAATATGAACACAACATGTAAAGTGTTGGTCCCATGTTTCATGAGCTGAAATACAATATCCAAGAAATACTTCGCTACACCCACAATAACATCTGCAAATTATGTGTATGCGACATAAAATGTGATTTGATTGATTTGCTACATTTTTTGCAGTTTTACTTTAGTGCGTTATTGCAAACAGGATGCATGTTCTGGAATATTTTTATTCTGTACAGGCTTCCTTTTCACTCTGTCATTTAGGTTAGTATTGTGGAGTAACTACAATGTTGTTTTCTCCTATCACAGTCATTAAACTCTGTAACTATTTTAAAGTCAGTCACCATTGGCCTCACAGAAAATCATGTTAAGCACTATTATTGCACACAGAGTGAGTTCATGCAACTTATTTTGTGGCTTGTTAAGCACATATTTACTCCTGAATGCATTTAGGCTTGCCATAACAAAAGGGGTTGAATACTTATTGACGCAAGGCATTTTTATTATTTTCTAACCTTTTCTAAAAACATAATTCCACTCTGGAACAACAAAATGTGGAAAAAGTCAAAGGGTGTGAATACTTTTTGAAGGCAATGTAAATTAAATAAATGCCTCATGAGCTTAGTTCAACTGTCGTACCACATCAGAACCCCAAAAAAGAGCTTGTTTTACTCCAATGTTTGTAAACAATGTAAATGTAAACAAACACTGTATAGCCTCATAACCTGGTTAAAACTATACTGAACAAAAATCTAAACGCAACGTGTAAAGTCCTGGTCCCATATTTCATGAGTTGAAATAAAAGTTCTCAGAAACGTTCCATATGCACACAAAGCTTATTACTTTTAAATGTTGTGCACAAATTTGTTCACATCCCTGTTAGTGAGCATTTCTCCTTTGACAAGATAATCCATCCACCTGACAGGTATGGCATATCAAGAAGCTGATTAAACAGCATGATCATTACACAGGTGCCCCTTGTGCTGGGGACAATAAAAGGCCACTCTAGAATGGGCAGTTTTGTCACAACACAAGTTTTGAGGGAGCGTGCAATTAGCATGCTGACTGCAGGAATGTCCACCAGTGAATTGAATGTTTATTTCTCTGCCATAAGACGCCTCCAATATTGTTTCAGAGAATTTTGCAGTACATCCAACCGGTCTCACAAGTGCAGGCCATGTGTATGACGTTGTGTTGTTGAGTGGTTTGCTGATGTCAATGTTGTGAACAGAGTGTCCCATTGTGGTGGTGGGGTTCTGGTATGGGCAAGCGTAAACTACGGACAACGAACACAATTGCATTTTATCAATGGCAATTTAAATGCACAAAAATGCTGTGTTGAGATCCTGAGGCCCATTGTGAGGCCAATTTCTGTATATATGACCAACAGATGCATTTCTGTATTCCCAGTCATGTGAAATTCATAGATTAAGGCCTACTGAATTTATTTCAACTGACTGATTTCCTCATGTGAACTGTAACTCAGTAAAATCGTAGAAATTGTTGCATGTTGCGTTTAGTGTATATTTTTTATATTATGGATGGTTAGTCCTTGCATCCATTATTCTTTCTATTAAATTGAGAGTGGTTACATTTCTCCAGGCCCATTACAATGCTTTTTTTAGTTTAGGGTGATTGGAAAAGTAGTACGGTGCTGTCAAGATGTGAGGGATCAATGCAAGCTGAAAAAAGGAAGTTTCAAGGAAGCTGGCTGGCCGAAAGCAGAATATGGCTCCCGCTACCCAAGTTAACACCTTTTTTCTCCAGCAGTGGGACCACTGAGGGTTCCTTCCGTGAGGAGAAGTGTTGATATTGTCTCAGGGAGGAGGAGGAAAAAAACAGCCCATTTTAGGAGTGTGATTCTGAACCACACCCTCGGGAATTTCAGCGCCAGAAGCTGACATCCGGCATGGAAAGCACGCTAAGATATTGAGCTGTGGATTTACACTGCATGAGCGGAATTAGAAGTAGGTAAGCAGCCGCTGCACAGTCCTGAGGATGCCGACAGGAGCTTTCCATCAAACGAGAGAGGGAAGAAAGAGAGAGGGAGGGAGAGGAAGCTGCCTGGTAATGAATGGGGACCAAGGTTTGAGATTCTGCCTGCATCTCACTCAAAATCATAGGATGTCCAATTGTTATGATCTTAGCTTGTGTATGTGGTTCATACTGTACGTGCACTGTAGGCGAAGGGCATCATGTGGAGAGCATAATATGATCTGCCTAGGGTCGAACACTCCTATAAGTGAGTGAAATAATGGGCAGATAAAAGGAAACAATGATTGTGCTGGTGAAAACCTGCTCCCCCACCCACAATGGTTTGCTGGTCTAAAGACAGAACCCTGACTTTCAATATAGACACGTAAAGTTCCTTCAGAAAGTATTCACACCCCTTTCCACATTTTATTGTGTTACAGCCTGAATTGAAAATGTGGCATTAAAATTATTTTGTGGCATTGGTCTACACACAATAAATCATAATGTCAAATTGGAATAATGTTTTTTGAAATTATTACAAATGAAAAGCTGAAATGTCTTGAGTCAATAAGTATTCAACCCCTTTGTTATGGCAAGCCTAAATAAGTTCAGGAGTAAAAAAGTTACATAATAAGTTGCATGATTGCATGATTTTTGAATGACTACCTTATCTCTGTACCCCACACATACAATTATGTCTAAAACAAAACGTGCATTCTGTTTGCAATACGGCACTAAATTAAACTGCAAAAAAATGTGTCCTGAATACAAAAAGTTATTTTTGGGGCAAATCCAACAAATCAAACATCACCGAGTAACACTCTTCATATTTTCAAGCATGGTGGTGGCTGCATCATGTTATGGGTATGCTTGTCATCGGTAAGGACTAGGGAGTTTTTTAGGATAAAAAAATTGAATAGAGCTAAGCACAGGCAAAGGTTCAGTCTGCTATCCAACGGACACTGGGAGACAAATTCAGCTTTCAGCAGGACAATAACCTAAAACACAAGGCCAAATATACACTGGAGTTGCTTACCAAGACAATATTGAATGTTCCTGAGTGGCCTAGTTACAGTTTGGACTTAAATCATCTTGACAATCTATGGAATGTCTTGAAAATGGCTGTCTAGCATTTTTTTGTAGAAGAAAGCTAGAAGAATTTTAAAAGACAATAATGTGCAAATATTGTACAATCCAGGTGTGCAAAGCTTTTAGAGACTTACACAGAAAGACTGTAATCACTGCAAAAGATGATTCTAACATGTATTGACTCAGGGGTGTGAATATTTATGTAAATGAGATATTTCTGTATTTAATTTTCAATACATTTGCAAAAATCCCCAAAACATGTTTCCACTTCGTGATTATGGGGATTGTGTGTAGATCGGTAAGAAAATCAATTTTAGCCTCGTTTCCACTGGCACTTAAAATTAGGGCCAAATTCGAGCTGGCTTGAATGGAATTCTCAAATTCAAGCAGGGTCAAGGGAAACCCAGGCCAACGCAGCCCAGTTTCACAACTAGTACAAGCTCGATTAGAATTCAGGCTGGTGACACAATTACTATGCAACCACCACTGCTGGATGCTGATATAATATTTGCTAGCTCGTCTGGGCTTGTTGCTGTTAGCTAGCACATGAACAAGCAATACTTCTGTAGTCAGACATGACATGAATTAGCACCATAGCTGGATCCTTCATTTATTTGTGTACTACGCAAACTTTTATGAGAACAGTCAGCCCTTGAATGCTTAGCTACCTAACGTTCGCTTGCAAATCAGAGTTGAGACAAGCTTGTTAAGCTAGCAGGAATTGTATCTGGCCAGGTCATATTGAAAGCTAAGTAGCTAGCTAAATCATATCAAACGTATCATTTGGTTTGCTTGGTCAGCTAGCCAATAGCCAAGCCATGGCAAGCAAGGTAAGATTTAAGCTAGCTAGCTAGCCTGTTATGCTAGTGATGATGCTAACTGCTAAGCTAATGTTAGCGAGCTAAAATGGCTCTGAGTCTGGCTGGCACTGGCAGTAGTTTGGGGTAACGTTAGTTACAGCATGGTGAGGGTAAAATCAATTCTTCAACATCATGCTAGC
This sequence comes from Salmo salar, assembly GCF_965601325.2. Lineage (NCBI taxonomy): Eukaryota > Metazoa > Chordata > Actinopteri > Salmoniformes > Salmonidae > Salmo > Salmo salar. The sequence continues at coordinate 71,614,218 of NC_138300.1, forward strand.
CTGCAACATTAGCTAAGCCACCTGCACAGTCACACATTGACTACCTAGAAACATAACATAATTTCATATTTCTGGTGGCAGTGGAAATGCAAATCGAGCAAGCCCACTAAAGCCAAACCGGTGTGATTAGAATGCTTATTTAGAACTTCCAGTAGTGATCGACGCAACAGTCAGCATTTTAGCTGGCCACACTGTTTTTTTTTGAGAAACATCTGCACAAACAGTCCTTACAGCGTTATGTCCAGTTTGTGACCAGTTTATTATTGGATGCAATGTTCAGACATTCACAGAAGTAGTGTAACCGATGTGAAATGGCTAGTTAGTTAGCGGTGGTGCGCGCTAATAGCGTTTCAATCAGTGACGTCACTCGCTCTGAGACTTGAAGTAGGGTTTCCCCTTGCGTTGCAAGGGCCTTCGGCTTTTGTGGCACGATGGGTAACGATGCTTCGTGGGGTGTCAGTTGTTGATGTGTGCAAGGGTCCCTGGTTCGAGCCCGGGTTGGGGCGAAGAGAGGGATGGAACCTACACTGTTACATTGATGCTGTTGACCCGGATCATTGGTTGCTGCGGAAAAAGGAGGAGGTCAAAGGGGGGGGTGAGTGTAACCGATGTGAAATGGCTAGTTAGTTAGCGGTGGTGCGCGCTAATAGCGTTTCAATCAGTGACGTCACTCGCTCTGAGACTTGAAGTAGGGTTTCCCCTTGCGTTGCAAGGGCCGCGGCTTTTGTGGCACGATGGGTAACGATGCTTCGTGGGGTGTCAGTTGTTGATGTGTGCAAGGGTCCCTGGTTCGAGCCCGGGTTGGGGCGAAGAGAGGGACGGAACCTACACTGTTACAGTAGCATAACACAATCATCCAAACCGGACAATGTAGGCTACATTAGTCATAGTGTTAACTGATGAAAGATTTCGTAACACAAGTGATCATATTTATCTAACTCTCGGCTTACAGAAACCATGATATGAATTAGCTATTAGCAATTACGGTTTACAATTTATCACATCACGGGTGAGCTCACTATTGATCGAAATAATTGAGTTAAACACATTCTAAAAATCGAAAGTAATTCGAAGATGGGACATTTGTGCTTGCCGCCATGTTTGTTTTTTCGCGTCAACGAAAGATAAGAAGTGGAGACGAGATTAGTTTGGTCTGTTTGTAGAATGCATTTGTGTCTTCTACCATCATTCACTTCTGGAAGTTTACTTGAAAGATGAATGAACCATCCCTTCAACTCATTTTGTTTTAACATCTTTGGTCTGAGAGATATTTACGTGACATCGAAAATGCATTGTATGATGGCAACAAACATGGCACCACACATAGCTGGCAAATAGCTTAGCCTTAGCATTAGTGCATCATAATCAGTACAACCTTTATATGTGTCCATTGCAATCTATGCAAGAATCGGAATGCATGACTTGTCACCAGTTCTTGAAAATATGTGAATAAAACAGTAAACACATTATCCTCTATACACACATATGGTATGTTACAGTAGAAAATACATATGGTGTGCTATAGTAGAAATGACAATTCGATGTAGAGAAAATAGGGCACTAACTTTGATAGGAAAACACACATGTGCAAAGTTATAATTTGTAAGGAAAACAACAATGAAAGCAATGCGGGCGAGAGCCTGAAATGTTTGTGCAAGGCCTGTTCTGACTGGAGATGCGCAAATCTCTGCATACTAGATCTCGGGAAACACTGGGGACATGCTTGGGCTCTCTTTGAAGAGAAAAGTTTGTCTGGCTCAGTAAAGCCTCAAACATAAATTGTCCGCAACATTGAAATGGGTTACTTCTATGTGAATTAATGAGGAGGAGGAACACAAATCAAACTTGTTCGAAAATTATTTGAAATTGACATATTGAAACATAGCCTATAGATAATTAGCAGTCAGTATGCCTTGATTTGAGGGCAGCACGTGTTGTGTCCTGTTGCATAACAATCACATTTTGTAACAGTGAGTGCATTCTGACATCACACGCATTAAAAAACTCATGCAGGGGTGACCGTTAGAGATATTTGCAACTCATGTGTCATTCAACTTACCATATATGGAGTGAATTGAGGCATAGATGGGTAATCGATTATCTATACCAGGCCTGGGCAAAGGCAGGCCCAGGGGCTGTATGCGCCCCGCTACTTGATTCAATACGGCCTGCGGAATCATGCTGAGATCACATAAAGAATTAAAGATAGTAAAGTTTTGAAAAACGTATTTGTTACTCAAATTTAAAGCCCAATGAATACTCGCCTTTGTGTAATGATTTAACTCACACCGCTTTTGGGACATTTATTTGGAAGGCATGTATAAATGCCAACTGCATGAGGACAGACAGTGACTGACAGGCTGACACACACATCACAGTTACAAATAGTAGCTAGCTAGAAAATGCGCAAAATACATTTTTCAAAGATTTCTAAGAAAAGGAAAGTAGACAATTAATGTAGGGTGTTCCAGCAAGAGTGGACATCAAAATAGTTATTTATTGAGGTATCATAGAAAGCTGTGTGCTTAGTGTGCAAAGAGAGCATCGCTGTCTTGAAAGACTACAACTTCTCCCGACACTTCCAGACGAAGCATGCACAGAAATATAGGAATATGAGCAGAGGGCATGTGCATCGAAAGAGTTGCTTTCTCAGTTGCAAAAGCAGCAGGGACTTTTCACAAAACTGCATTCAGCAAACAACGAAATTGCGAGAGCTAGCTATGCACTGTCCCACAAAATTGCTAAACGTAGCATGCCATTCGCTGAGGGCGAAAGCATGAAAGAATGTTTAATTGACTCTGCAACAATACTTTGCCGTGACAAGAAAGAGCTGTTTGAAAATGTTTCCCTGTCAAGACGAACAGTGAGAACATCACAGAGAATATGGAACAACAGTTGAAAGACAAGGTAAAGGATTTCACCTATTTCTCCTTGGCCCTGGATGAGAGCAGTGATGCAGGTGACACGGCGCAGTTGTTGATATTCTTACGTGGCATAACAGTCAATGAAGAGCACAACCACATGGAAATATTTATTGAAGGTTAATAAGTGCGGCAAAGCCGGGACTGAGTTTTGAAAAGTTGTCCAGTGTGACCACTGATGGGTGTCCAAACTTGACAGGAAAAAACTACTTTTGAAAAGGATACAAGATCAAGTAGCTGAGCTGAACCCAGATCAGAAAATTATTTTCCTGCATTGTGAGTCAGGAGGTGCACTGTAAATGAGTCCTGAAAATGAGTCACTAAAGTGTTAAACTTCATAAGAGCAAACTCTTTAAACCACAGGCAGTTTGTCTCACTGTTGGAAGAGATAGAGTCGGGTCACGCATATCTCCCCTACAACACAAATGTGAGATGGCTGAGTTTGGGGAAGGTGCTTTAAAGAGTGTGGCACCTGAAGTCGGAGTTTGCAGAGTTTTTGCAAATGAACGGAAAATATGTGGATTTCCCTCAACTGCAAGATAAAGAATGGTTGGCTGATTTTGACACAGATCATCACTTACTGACTCTCACCTCTCAGCAATCTTGCGCATAGCGACCTTAGAAACTATACCTGACTTCACTGCTCTAGTCAATGCCCATCAGAGACTGCACTCCTCACACTGATTAAGTAGTTTAAACGTTATGTTGAGCTCTCTCTTTCTTGTGATTTTGTGCATACCCATTAACAGAGTTCTGTCGGTGGTGCTGAATGCACAGTGCACTTTTCCGACCGTGTAGTTCATTGCATGTTTAATAATGAAAATACCTACCAAAAGGAGAACATAGATGTGGTTTATTTCTGTGCATGTTAAAAAAGTAAAATAAGTAGCATATCTGGACGTGATTTACAGTAGATATATCTGTCAACAGAGTCATACATATGATGTATAATCCTGTAATATGATTATGGCCCGCGATGGCAAAAATATCCACCAACGTGACTAAAAAAAAATTATTTTCAGGAGAGAATTCCAGGATCACGGAACTGCGTAACTAAAAATATTTCAACCATGACCTGTTCTAATTCTCTGTTCTGTAAAAAGCAAATGAGTATGTGCCCGTAATTGATATTTATTTACTGACCTAATTAAAAAAGAACATAGATAAAGTGGCATTTTACGCATTATGGCCTTAAAATCTGTGTATGCCAGTGTTTAAGCCTACGCAAGGTCAATGACGACCAGCCAACAGCGTTGTAGAGATCACAATGATGTGTTAGATGTTTTTGATTGGTAATGAACCTGAGGGCCGCATGATATACTGAATCAAGTGCCTTCAGGGTAGTGGTTGATGCCTGTAAGTAAAGGCACTGTAAGTACAGTGCACCCCTTTACTTTTTCCACATTTTGTTACATTACAGCCTTATTCTAAAATTGATTAAAGTGTTTTTTTTCCCTCATCAGTCTACAGCCAATACCCCACATTGATAAAACAAAACAGGTTTTTGGAAAAGTTTGCAAATATATATATATATATAAAAATATGAAATAGGACATTTATTCAGACGCTTTACTCAGTATCTTGTTGAAGCACCTTTGGGAGCAATCACAGCCTCGAGTCTTCCTGGGTATGGCGCTACAAGCTTGGCACACCTGTAATTTGGGGAGTTTCTCCCATTCCTCTCTTCAGATCCTTTGAAGTTCTGTTAGGTTTGATTGGGAGAGTTGCTGCACCGCTATTTCAAATCAAATCAAATTTTATTTGTCACATGTGCTGAATACAACAAGTGTAGACCTTACAGTGAAATGCTTACTAACAAGCCCTTAACCAACAATTCAGTTAAGAAAAATACCTAAACAAAGTAAGAAATAAAAGTAACAAATAATTAAAGAGCAGAGATAAAATAACAATAGCGAGGCTATATACAAGAGATACCGGTACAGAGTCAATGTGTGGTGGCACCGGTTGGTCGAGGTAATACGTACATGTAGGTGGAGTTATTAAAGTGACTCTGAATAGATAATAACAGAGAGTAGCAGCAGTGTAAAAAAAGTGGGTGGGGGGGGGGGGGGGGCAATGCAAATAGTCTGGGTAGCAGTCTTATGGCTTGGGGGTAAAAGCTGTGTGCTTCCGGTTGAACATCCAGAGATGTTCGACGGAGTTCAAGTCCTGACTCAGTCACTCAAGGACATTCAGAGACTTGTCCAAAAGCTTCTCATGTGTTGTCTTGGCTGTGTGCTAAGGGTCGCTATCCTGATGGAAGGTGAACCTTCAACCCAGTCTGAGGTCCTGAGCGCTTTTGGAGCAGGTTTCGATCAAGGGACTCTCTGTGTTTTACTTCTTTCATCTTTGCCGGACTAGTCTCCCAGTCCCCCACTGCATGATGCTGCCACCACCATGCTTCACCGTAGGAACGATGCCAGGTTTCCTCCAGACTTGACACTTGGCATTCAGGCCAAAGAGTTCAGTATTGGTTTCATCAGACAAGAGAATCTTGTTTCTTAAGATCTGAAAGTCTTTAGGTGCCTTTTGGCAAACTCCAAACGGGCTGTATGTACTTTACCATAAAGGCCTGATTGGTGGAGTGCTGCAGAGATTGTTGTCCTTCTAGAAGGTTCTCCCATCTCCACAGAGGAACTCTAGAGAGCTGTCAGAGTGACCATCGGGTTCTTGGTGATTTCCCTGACTAAGGCCCTTCTCCCCCAATTGCTTGTCTGGGCAGCCAGTTCTAGGAAGAGTCTTCAAACTTTCAACTTTCAAACTTCTTCTATTTAAGAATCATGTCCAATCAATTGAACTTACCACAGGTGGACTGTAACGATCGTCGTCGGGTGATGAGGAAGCGGACCAAAACGCAGCTGGGAGCGAACACATGTTTATTCTTTACACTGAAATAAACACGTACACAAAACCAAGAAAATGCCGATACGTTAACTGCTCAAAACAAAGAGACAACACCCCACAAACAGCGTGGGGAAAAAGGAACTTAAATGTGATCCCAATCAGAGACAACTAGCGACAGCTATCTCTGATTGGGAATCGACAGAACCCAACATAGAAATAACCCACATAGAGCTAACACAAGGCTATAACGCAAACATAGAAAGCAAACCAAGGAAAAATACCCAACATGACACACCCTGACCCAAAATACCCGAGTTCACCTGGTCAGGGCGTGACATGGACTCCTATCAAGATGTAGAAAGATCTAAAAAAAAGAAGTATTTAATCCATTTTAGAATAAGGCTGTAACGTAACAAAATGTGCAAAAAGTCAAGGGTCTGAATACTTTCTGAAGGCACTGTATATAACAACACTAAAATCTAAAACCGCCAGTAATATAAAACAAGACTCATGCCGGCAATAGAAACCTATTCTCAGCTTGAGCTTCCTTATCAAGTTCTCCACATGAACAGTGAGGTTCAGCTTGTCATCCACCCACACTCCCAAATATTTGTACAATATTTGTGCTCTATAGTATGTCCTTCCAATGTAGCAATGATATGATTATTAACATGCCTGGCATTTGAAAATAACGAATTGAGAACCAGCTCCAAATCATACAGATTCTGTTGTATGGTGTTAAATGCTCTTTGGGAATTTTGAAAACCTAAATATAAACTACTACTACTTAAATATAAAGAACAATATCATCTGCATAAAAATGAACATCTGCTGTTTCAAAATGGTCCCCAATGTTGTTGATATACAAACGCAACAGTAGGCCCAAAATAAAAACTTGTGGAAGACCCCAACACAACTCTATGGACTCAGATGTACAACCATCCGCAATTATACATTTTGTATGATTTGATAGGTAATTTATTAACCAGTCTAGAGCATGATCAGTAATTCCAAAACATTTATTAACTTTTGAACCAACACAGCACGGTCCACGGTTTCAAATGCCTTCAACAAATCAATCAAGACAAACACATAATGTTACTTCTTGTCAAGAGCAGAGTGGATGTCATTTAAAACCTCTGGCCGGACCTACAGTTGAAGTCGGAAGATTAAAAACACTTAGGTTAGAGTCATTAAAACTCGTTTTTCAAGCACTCCACACATTTCTTGTTAACAAACTATAGTTTGGCAAGTCGGTTAGGCCATCTACTTTGTGCATGACCCAAGTAATTTTTCCAATAATTGTTTACAGACAGATTATTTCACATATAATTCACTGTATCACAATTCTAGTGGGTCAGAAGTTGACATACACTAAGTTGACTATACCTTTAAACAGCTTGGAAAATTCCAGAAAATGATGTCATGGCTTTAGAAGCTTCTGATATGCTTATTGACATCATTTGAGTCAATTGGAGGTGTACCTGTGGATGTATTTCAAGGCCTACCTTCAAACTCAGTGCCTCTTTGCTTGACATCATGGGAAAATCAGAATAAATCTGCCAAGAACTCAGAAAAGAAATTGTAGACCTCCACAAGTCTGGTTCATCCTTGGGAGCAATTTCCAAATGCCTGAAGGTACCACGTTCATCTGTACAAACAATAGTACGCAAGTATAAACACCATGGGACCACGCAGCCGTCATACCTCTCAGGAAGGAGACGCGCCCGGTCTCCTAGAGATGAATATACTTTGGTGCGAAAAGTGCAAATCAATCCCAGAACAACAGCAATGGACCTTGTGAAGATGCTGGAGGAAACAGGTACAAAAGTATCTATATCCACAGTAAAACGAGTCCTATATCGACATAACCTGAAAGGCCGCTCAGCAAGGAAGAAGCCACTGCTCCAAAACCGCCATAAAAAAGCCAGACTACGGTTTGCAACTGTACATGGGGACAAAGATCATACTTTTTGGAGAATTGTCCTCTGGTCTGATGAAACAAAAATAGAACTGTTTGGCCATAATGACCATCGTTATGTTTGGAGGAAAAAGTTGGATGCTTGCAAGCTGAAGAACACCATCCCAACTGTGAAGCACGGGGGTGGCAGTTTCATGTTGTGGGGGTGCTTTGCTGCAGGAGGGACTGGTGCACTTCACAAAAAAGTTGGCATGAGGCAAGAAAATTATCTGGATATATTGAAGCAACATCTCAAGACATCAGGAAGTTAAAGCTTGGTTGGAAATGGGTCTTCCAAATGGACAATGACCCCAAGCATACTTCCAAAGTTGTGGCAAAATGGCTTAAGCACAACACTGTCAATGTATTGGAGTGGCCATAACAAAGCCCTGACGTCAATCCTGTAGAAAATTTGTGGGCAGAACTGAAAAAGCTTGTGCGAGCAAGGAGGCCTACAAACCTGATTCAGTTACACCAGCTCTGTCAGGAGGAATGGGACAGAATTCACCCAACTTATTGTGGGAAGCTTGTGGAAGGTTACCCAAAATGATTGACTCAAGTTAAACAATTTAAAGGCAATGCTACTAAATACTAATTGAGTGTATGTAAACTTCTGACCCACTGGGAATGTGATGCAAGAAATTAAAGCTGAAATAAATCATTCTCTCTACTATTATTCTGACATTTCACATTCTTAAAATAAAGTGGTGATCCTAACTGACCTAAGACAGGGAATTCTTACTAGGATTTAATATCAGGAATTGTGAAAAACTGAGTTTAAATGTATTTGGCTAAGGTGTATGTAAACTTCTGACTTCAACTGTGAAACCTGATTGTATTCCATTTAAGATGATGTTTTCTTGGAGGAAGGCCTTCAGCTGCCTACTAACTAAGGACTCCAGTACCTTTGACATTACAGACATGAGTCTGCTTGTGCTTCTACACCTGCATTGCTTGCTGTTTGGGGTTTTACCCTGGGTTTCTGTACAGCACTTTGATATATCTCCTGATGTAAGAAGGGCTATATAAATACATTTGATTTGATGAGTCGATAGTTGTCAAGTAGCAAAGGATCTCCACCTTTCAGGAGAGGCAGTACAAAAGCAGATTTCCATAACTTTCTATTTTCTTTAACGCCAAGCGTGAGGATAAACATACATGTTAAGGGGGAGCAATGATATCTGGAGCTAGGTGTAGGAGGCCGTGGATCTAGATCGTCAGGGCCAGGGGATTTCTTTCTATCAATTTCTTTCAGGGCTTTATGCACTTCTGAAACAGAGAAGGATGAGAAGGAGAACCTGGCGAAGGAGTGCACAGGGGTGTCAGATAAATTCACAGGGGGCTCATTTAGACCTTTATCATTTTCAAATAAACTGTCTGTATCTAGAAAAGGCTTTAAGAATAGAGGTTATCTCAGTTACAATCTGTGTCTACCAACAATTGTTTGGGAAGCTGTTTTTCTTTTTTGCACTCCAAACCTTTCACTACTTGCAAAAATTTTGAGCAATAATTTAGAATTAAGGTAGTGGTCTGTTTTCCTTTTTCGGGTCATAGCCACACCCACGTTTTTGAAGACCTTTAAAAGCCATCCGATCATCAGCTGAACAAGACCATCTTGTTTTAGCCCACATAGTATTTTGTTCCCTTATGATTTTAGTAAGTTCATCAGTAAATTTATAACAACAAGATACAACAATATTTAAAGTTGAGCCCGAGGTTTAGATTCAAAGACAGATATTCAAATTAGTAACAGAAGTCAGAACAATCATCGAGAACTTGTCTTTTACGTATACAGCAACACCACCACCCTCAGATTTACGATCTGCTTGAAAAACATTGTAACCATTTATGCCAATATTTTTGTCTGTAATAGATTTTTTGACCCAGTTTTCAGAAAGCATAAATACGTCAGCAGTTTTTATCCATATATTCACAAAATCAAGCTTCGGCAGAAGACTTCTTACATTCATATGCAGAAACTTCAGGCCACTCTGACTACTTCATTCGGCAGGGGTAAACATTTCAGGACCTGGGTTAGATTGCACATTTCCAGACAGTAGAAGCAGCAAGATAATGGCAAGTCTAAATCGGGGGTTACAACATTTGGATTTACAGACAGCACTTGAATGATAATCCACAGTCAGAGTCTTTAACACCACACATTTCAGGAGATGTGTAAAGTCTAGAGACATGGTTAAGTACCAAGAGAACAGTCCTGATGTGTAGGCACAAGAGTCCGATTTCTCGTGTGCATTTACAGAGCAAGCATGTGGTTTCTCCCAAGACACAAGGGAGAAACAGTAATGCATTTCCTCATTCACAGAGCAACAGGCTCTAAAAGTATAGCCAGCATTGTAAAAGCCAAGGGTAGACAACAGCAAAATGAGCAACAACAGCATGTTCATTTATTGCCCTATCAATTAACATGAGAGAACCCAGCACTAACCACATACAAAGTTAACAGAACAATCTAAGATATGTAGCCAACACAATGCTAAACCCTCATTAAATGAGCTACAACATCAAATAAAAGCGATCTTAAAGAATAATACAAACATAGCAAGAATCACTAATCAAATAGTCCAAAAGCATATATATCTATATCTTGCCCTGTACTGCAGGATTTCAAGGAAAAGTCTGATTACGTCACTGGAGTCAATTATAATTTTTAAAGACATTATAGTAAAGTTACGTAACAACAGTTGACTCATTCAGTTACTATTCACATTAGGTAGCTTTCCAAACCTTTTCGACTTTATAAAAAACACCAAAATAAGCTAAATACACCGCTGATAGGTTTGTTCCAATTTTCCACTGCCATCATTTGTGCATGTTTTAAATAACCTATTTTAAGAGTTAATTAAAATTGATTAGCCTGCGGGAGGTTTTATTGGATGTGTCAGTAGCTTTCGACACAGTTGTTGTTGATATTTTATGAACACTGCCCATCCTTACTACAAACCAACTACTTAAATGTTATCATAGGGGCTGCCGATGTACTATTTTCAACCTATTTCATTTAAATAGAAAAATCTAGTTTCTTTAAATGACATTTGGTTATGAATGATTTTCTAAACATCTATATTGGCCTTATAAAGGAGTCATGAGGTGTCATTAAACCTTTACAAGATTTACGAGGTCATGGTTTAAAGTGTGACCCCAATGCAAATATGCTTTTTTCCTTTACCCTGTGAAACGTGCTTCCACTTTCCTCACCTCATTACGACAGTGCTTTCATTAAGTCAACATATCAGTTGTTGTAGCTCTTCGATATCTTTCCCCTATATTCCCATGACAAGATTGTACCCCTGTGCATCTAATGTGGGAGATACAAACACTATTACTCATGCATCTGCTTTCATGTCGGAGTATGGAGTGGAATTTGGCACATCCTTTGGGACTCCTTGGTCTGTGTTTGGATAACGATGCAACATAAATGTCAGCCCTGAATTTGTTATCTCAGAGTTGCGTCACTTTAATTATCTCATGCATTAATGTCCCTACGTTTGTAGCCTCAGCTTCAGTTCATGTTCATTAGCTTGATGTGTCAACGCAATGCTTTGCTAAACAGCTGTTACCTTCAAAGCTTGCTTGTCCATATCATTATTTAATGCAAACAATGTAATTTACCCAGACAAAGCACAAGCTTAAAATTCTCTGAAAAGTTGGGGGATTTGTAAGCTGAGCGGATGCTTTGATGTTCCTGTTTCCTCAATGCAGATGTTTTAAAGGGGAATCGCTAGATGGCATTTCGTTTTTTGATCATGCACTGTATCATTGAGCCAGTGTTGTGACACCAATTATATAGTCTGGACACATAGCTTTCTTTAACAGTACCAGCTTCCAAAGGTTAATGCATTAGTACAATGATTACATCATGTATCAAGGTAACATGTTTTGTTTCACCAATGTAAACTCAGAAAAAAAAGAAATGTCCCTTTTTCAGGACCCTGTCTTTCAAAGATAATTTGTGAAAATCCAAATAACTTTACAGATCTTCATTGTAAAGGGTTTAAACACTGTTTCCCATGATTGTTCAATGAACCAATGCACCTGTGGAATGGCCATTAAGACACTAACAGCTTACAGACGGTAGGCAATTAAGGTCACAGTTATGAAAACTTAGGACACTAAAGAGGCCTTTCTACTGACTCTGAAAAACATCAATAGAAAGATGCCCAGGGTCCCTGCTCATATGCGTGAACGTGCCTTAGGCATGCTGCAAGGAGGCATGAGGACTGCAGATGTGACCAGGGCAATAAATTGCAATGTCCGTACTATGAGACACCTAAGACAGCGCTACAGGGAGACAGAACGGACAGCTGATCGTCCTCGCAGAGGCAGACCACGGGTAACAACACCTGCACAGGATTGTCCGAACATCACATCCGAACATCCGAACTTCACACCTGTGTGACAGGTACAGGATGTCAACAACAACTGCCCGAGTTACACCAGGAATGCACAGTCCATCCATCAGTGCTCAGACTGTCCACAATAGGCTGAGAGAGGCTGGACTGAGGTCTTGTAGGCCTGTTGTAAGGCAGGTCCTCACCAGATATCACCGGCAACAACGTCACCTATGGGCACAAACCCATTGTTGCTGGACCAGACAGGACTGGCAAAAAGTGCTCTTCACTGACGAGTCGCGGTTTTGTCTCACCGGGGGGATGGTCAGATTCGCGTTTATCGTCGAAGGAATGAACATTAGATCGAGGCCTGTACTCTGGAGTGGGATTGATTTGGAGGTGGAGGGTCCGTCGTGGTCTGGGGCAGTGTGTCACAGCAACATCGGACTGAGCTTCTTGTCATTGCAGGCAATCTCAACGCTGTGCGTTACAGGGAAGACATCCTCCTCCCTCATTGTGGTACCCTTCCTGCAGGCTCATCCTGACATGACCCTCCAGCATGACAATGCCACCAGCCATACTGCTCGTTCTGTGCGTGATTTCCTGCAAGACAGGAATGTCAGTGTTCTGCCATGACCAGCAAAGAGCCCGGATCTCAATCCTATTGAGCACGTCTGGGACCTGTTGGACTTGCAGGTGCCTTGATGGAAGAGTGGGGTAACATCTCACAGCAAGAACGGGCAATTCTGGTGCAGTCCATGAGGAGGAGATGCACTGCAGTAATTAATGCAGCTGGTGGCCACAGCAGATACTGACTGTTACTTTAAATTTTGACCCCCCATTTGTTCAGGGACACATTATTCCATTTCTGTTAGTCACATGTTTGTGGAATTTGTTCAGTTTATGTCTCAGTTGTTGAATCTTGTTATGTTCATTCAAATATTTACATATGTTAAGTTTGCTGAAAATAAACGCAGTTGACAGTGAGAGGACGTTTCTTTTTTTGCTGAGTTTTTTTCACTAACGCTTAACTTCAAAGGGGCCTTGTATTTTTGCTGCCAGAGTATGAGATGGAAATACATTTTTTTATCTTACTGAAAATAAGTGTACTTCTCATATTCCTTGGAAATTACATATAAATTATGAATTGACTCACATAATCCTGGTTCCCTGTATTCAATAAGGAAAAACTGCCCTGGGACAATTCCCCAACTCTGTGAGAAGTCATTTGTCCAGCTTGGAAGCAAGGCTTTATCAAAGCCTTTTGTGATTGACTTATTATTTTATTTTGTCGGAACCTCAATTGCAAAGAATTGAAGAATTTTACATCAACTTTTTTTAAGTAATCATTATTTTTCAACAGCAGAGATATGCATCAGTGCCTCTTGGATTCACGATATAGAATTAAAACAGGTTGGCCAAATGTATACGTATGAGTACAAATGGCATACCTCTTTAAACAGTTTCTGGAGAACAAGTGTGTGAGTTACAGGCAGATTTGTTTGGAATAGCCTATATTTGTTGGATCAATATTTTCAAATAACCATTTTGGGATTCTGTTTGAAAAGCACATCACATTCGATTGAAATCATAATTTTGTTACACCTCTCAAATTGTCAAGTTTTATCATTTTCACAGGGAACCATTCCCTCAATACAAAAACGTGAGTAGAAGTAGACCGTAATAAAATACTAAATCTTCATCTCTTCAGAGCAACATCAATTACATAAATGTTTAAACACTGTGTTAAAGATCAAAGGGCACTTACAGAGGTTGGACATTTCATGTCAAAAGCATAGTAAGATGATTTGCTTGATGTGATTTTTATTTCATCGCTTCTAACCTTCTATTCTCATTACAATTTACTGTCATGAGAAGCATGCATGTAGAAATGCATATTTGTTAATGCCGCATTATGTATATCTGGAACTCTGGTTTGACTATATGCATTAAGGCCATCAATACTAGTACAATCATAACAGATTTGTTTGTAACTTTGACAGTGTTGAGTAATAGTTGCTGATAACATAACAATCATTTATTAACCCAGATTCATGAAAACATTGAAATACACGACAAGAACATATGAACCAGTTCAGAATGTCTCAGTTGGTCAGACTGTGACCTCTACAGTGTCCAATATATGGTAAAGCCATTTAGGGGATGAAATAAGGCTGTAACGACAGCCCCTGACACAAAACCATGAATCAAGCCATGCTGTGAATTACATGGTGGCAGAGTGGGAAGAAGAGTGAGAGAAAAAAAAGCGAATTAGAAAAGTTGCCCAAAATGAGGCCTGCAATCTATGTCATAGATCATTCCCCTGCACAGCCTCTTTATGGACCGAGCCACAGTGGCGAAGTAACCAAAGCCAGCACCCTGCGTGCCAGCATGAATTAGTACAGCTGTGGGAACCACCCACCACTTGGAGGATATTACTGCTGATTTGATTAAAAAACAGAGCCTGATTACCAGAGGTTTGCAAAACCGCATCTCTGCAGGAGCCTTGCTGAGGGAAAGCTATATGCAAAGACCTGTGTAGGAGTGGGACTGATTTACAGAGCTCAGGAATCTGTGTGGATATGTGTCTGCGTGGGTCTCTGTGTTTGTGTGATTGGTGATACCATCACCTCTCTATGGAAAGGAGACTAGGCTTATACCATGTACAAAGCTTATCATTGCCTTATTCTCTGACTACTAGAGATGTGTAGAAAATGCAGTCCACTGCCAGTCTATATTGTTGGGTGACTGGTCACTGAACAACTAAAGAAACAATTACAGGCTAGGGAACTCTTGGAAAGAACCAAATAAATAATACACTGCTCAAAAAATAAAGGGAACACTTAAACAACACAATGTAACTCCAAGTCAATCACACTTCTGTGAAATCAAACTGTCCACTTAGGAAGCAACACTGATTGACAATAAATGTCACATGCTGTTGTGCAAATGGAATAGACAACAGGTGGAAATTATAGGCAATTAGCAAGACACCCCCAATAAAGGAGTGGTTCTGCAGGTGGTGACCACAGACCACTTCTCAGTTCCTATGCTTCCTGGCTGATGTTTTGGTCACTTTTGTATGCTGGCGGTGCTTTCACTCTAGTGGTAGCATGAGACGGAGTCTACAACACACACAAGTGCCTCAGGTAGGGCAGCTCATCCAGGATGGCACATCAATGCGAGCTGTGGCAAGAAGGTTTGCTGTGTCTGTCAGCGTAGTGTCCAGAGCATGGAGGCGCTACCAGGAGACAGGCCAGTACATCAGGAGACGTGGAGGAGGGCAACAACCCAGCAGCAGGACCGCTACCTCCGCCTTTGTGCATGACCGCCAAAAGAAATGCCACCCCACACCATGACTGACCCACCGCCAAACCGGTCATGCTGGAGGATGTTGCAGGCAGCAGAACGTTCTCCACGGCGTCTCCAGACTCTGTCACGTCTGTCACATGTGGTCAGTGTGAAGCTGCTTTCATCTGTGAAGAGCACAGGGCGCCAGTGGCGAATTTGCCAATCTTGGTGTTCTCTGGCAAATGCCAAACGTCCTGCACGGTGTTGGGCTGTAAGCACAACCCCCACCTGTGGACGTCGGGCCCTCATACCACCCTCATGGAGTCTGTTGATGAGCTGCCCTACCTGAGCCACTTGTGTGTGTTGTAGACTCCGTCTCATGCTACCACTAGAGTGGTGTGGGGTGGCATTTCTTTGGGGGGCCGCACAGCCCTCCATGTGCTCGCCAGAGGTAGCCTGACTGCCATTAGGTACCGAGATGAGATCCTCAGACCCCTTGTGAGACCATATGCTGGTGCGGTTGGCCCTGGGTTCCTCCTAATGCAAGACAATTGTCATGACGTTGGCCTGTGGGTAAGGTTTATGACCCCCCCATAAATACCTTTCTCCCTTCCCCTTTCTTTCTGACCCTACTGAAGGACTTGAATAGCCTGTGTTAAATATAGAGAGTCTGGGAACATCAAACAAATGGGGAAAAGGAACCATATTTTGGTAATAAAAGCAGTTGGAAATATGCTTGGGAACGTAATGAGTATGGATGTCAGTTCGGTTGTCATCTGAGACATTATGACTGATGACAGGATGACATAAACTGTACCTGAGAAAGTATACACCCTCTAGTTATCAGAGTAACATGTAATGGTTATGCAATTGAAATGTTTGATATTGAAATTGTTTGTTAGGAGATTAACCTCTTACATCTAGACGTTCCGCTAGCGGAACACCTGCTCCAATATCCAATGATAGGCGTGGCACGAATTACAAATTCCTCAAAAATACAAAAACTTCAATTTTTCAAACATATGACTATTTCACAGCATTTTAAAGACAAGACTCTCCTTTATCTAACCACACTGTCCGATTTCAAAAAGGCTTTACAGCGAAAGCAAAACATTAGATTATGTCAGCAGAGTACCAAGCCAGAAATAATCAGACACCCATTTTTCAAGCTAGCATATAATGTCACCAAAACCCAGAAGACAGCTAAATGCAGCACTAACCTTTGATGATCTTCATCAGATGACACACCTAGGACATTATGTTATACAATACATGCATGTTTTGTTCAATCAAGTTCATATTTATATCAAAAAACAGCTTTTTACATTAGCATGTGACGTTCAGAACTAGCATACCCCCCGCAAACTTCCGGAGGAATTTGCTAACAATTTACTAAATTACTCACGATAAACGTTCACAAAAAGCATAACAATTATTTTAAGAATTATAGATACAGAACTCCTCTATGCACTCGATATGTCCGATTTTAAAATAGCTTTTTGGTGAAAGCACATTTTGCAATATTCTAAGTACATTGCCCAGCCATCACGGGCTAGCTATTTAGACACCCTGTCAAGTTTAGCACTCACCAATATCAGATTTACTATTATAAAAGTTTGATAGCCTTTTGTTGTCTTCGTCAGAATGCACTCCCAGGACTGCTACTTCAATAACAAATGTTGGTTTGGTCCAAAATAATCCATCGTTATATCCGAATAACGGCGTTTTGTTTGTGCGTCCCAGACACTATCCTAAATGGTAAATAAGGGTCGTGCGCATGGCGCAATTGGTGAAAAAAAAATCTAAATATTCCATTACCGTACTTCGAAGCATGTCAACCGCTGTTTAAAATCCATTTTTATGCCATTTTTCTCGTACAAAAGCGATAATATTCCGACCGGGAATGTCCATTTAGCTAAACAGAGGAAAATAAACAAAGCTTTCGGTCGACGCGGGCACGAGCCTGAGTCTCACAGTACTGTAACCAGCCACTACCCAAACGCGCTACTTTTTTTCAGCCAGAGCCTGCAAAGCCACGATTCAGCTTTTTACCGCCTTCTGAGACCCTATGGCAGCCGTAGGAAGTGTCACGGGACAGCTAAGATCCTCACTCTTCAATAAACAGAGACAAGATGAACGACACCTTGTCAGACAGGCCACTTCCTGCATGAAATCTTCTCAGGTTTTTGCCTGCCATATGAGTTCTGTTATACTCACAGACACCATTCAAACAGTTTTAGAAACTTTAGGGTGTTTTCTATCCAAAGCCAATAATTATATGCATGTTCTAGTTACTGGGCAGGAGTAGTAACCAGATTAAATCGGGTACGTTTTTTTATCCAGACGTGAAAATACTGCCCCCTAGCCCTAACAGGTTAAATGTAATTTTAGCTTCCAAATGAGAGAATTGGGTTTTCATAAGGAAAGTGCCCTGCTTGATCAGTGGCCCACCCCTGTGAAGAGACAGGGGTTATAAACGATGAAACACATCCTTCCCCCTCTCCACTATATAAGCCTTTGACGAAAAGATAACTATTGTTCCAGTACGTGAGGTCTGCAGCCTCTACGTTAGAAGGACACACGTCAAGTACAGAACTAAGCCAACCTCGGCGTGAGCTTTGGTGGCGAATTGTATGAACTTTGAGCTTATTCACTACAGAAGTGATCCTTCCTAGCCGTTGAGTTAGCAGCGGCCGCTGCAGACGGGGGCTAGGAAAGGACGGACGACGGATCCAGTCTAACAGACAGACAAAGATACCACCACGTATCCAATTTACCACCAGAGACATTCTTCCGAGGACAGGAAGATCTGTTGGCCAACCCGGCCAGCATCTACGACCAATCTACCGAAGTGCAGCTCAGAGTAAATATTTATTGCATTTTCCTTTTCCAAATGGGCGGTAATTTACGATAGCATAGCTGTCTTCCCGCTCTTTCATTCAAGCCCAACCCCCTTTCCTTTGTGTAACCAGCCATCATGTATGACATCATTTGTATTCGGTGTATTTGTAATTCTGTGTGATTAGTTTAGGTATTTAGTAAATAAATAATTAAACCCAATTTTGTATTGCTCATTCAACTTGTTAGCCAGGGTTCGTGAAGATAGCCAAGAATTTACAACTTTCATTATGAGACTGAAAATAAGATAAGGGTTAATATTGACTGCTATCGATGTAAAATATGACTAAGTATTTTAAGAGTTTATTCGGAAGATAACGGCTCTATAAACGTTCTTCCGTGGTGCCCCGACTTTCTAGTTAATTACATTTACATGATTAGCTTAATCAGGTAATATTAATTACAGAGAAAGGATTTTATAGGTTAGCATGTCATATCACTTAATCCGGCATAGCCAAAGACACGACACAATGCTAGACCTCATGTGGCTGGAGTGTGTCAGCAGTTCCTGCAAGAGGAAGGCATTGATGCTATGGACTGGCCCGCCCGTCCCCCAGACATAAATCCAATTGAGCACATCTGGGACATCATGTCTCGCTCCATCCACCAACGCCACGTTGCACCACAGACTGTCCAGGAGTTGGCAGATGCTTTAGTCCAGGTCTGGGAGGAGATCCCTCAGGAGACCATCCACCACCTCATCAGGAGCATGCCCAGGCATTGTAGGGAGGTCATACAGGCACGTGGAGGCCACACACACTACTGAGCCTCATTTTGACTTGTTTTAAGGACATTACATCAAAGTTGGATCAGCCTGTAGTGTGGTTTTCCACTTTAATTTTGAGTGTGACTCCAAATACAGACCTCCATGGGTTGATAAATTGGATTTCCATTGACTATTTTTGTGTGATTTTGTTGTCAGCACATTCAACTATGTAATGAAAAAAGTATTTAATAAGATTATTTCATTCATTCAGATCTAGGATGTGTTATTTTAGTGTTCTCTTTATTTTTTTGAGCAGTGTACATTTATAATAGCTTTGCCATTCATTTCTAGATCAAGACCCACATAGCTCTATGGGGTTCTGATTGCAATGAGCTTTAATTGAAACTGACAGCATTCCAGTAAATAAGCTCTAAACATTGAGAGCCTCTTGAGAGCATCTTGACTGGCTGCATCACCACTTGGTATAGCAAATGCTCGACATCCAACCACAAGGTGCTACAGAGGGTAGTGTGCATGGCCCAGTACATCACTGGGGCAGAACTCGCTGAAATCATGGACCTCTAAAATTCCTTGCAAAAGTATTCATCCCCCTTGGCATTTTTCCTATTTTGTTGCATTACAACCGGTAATTTAAATGGATTTTTATTTGGATTTCATGTAATGGACATACACAAAATAGTCCAAATTGGTGAAATGAAATGAAAAAAATGTATTAAAAAAAATGGAAAAATGGTGCGTGCATATGTATTCACCACCTTTGCTTTGAAGCCCCTAAACAGGATCTGGTCCAACCAATTACCTTCAGAAGTCACATAATTAGTTAAATAAAGTCCTCCTGTGTGCAATCAAAGTGTCACATTATCTGTCACATGGACTCAGTATATATACACACCTGTTCTGAAAGCTCCCAGAGTCTGCAACACCACTAAACAAGGTGCACCACCAAGCAAGCAGCACCATGAAGACCAAGGAGCTCTCCCATCAGGTTAGGGACAAAGTTGTGGAGAAGTACAGATCAGGGTTGGGTTATAAAAAAATATCAGAAACTTAGAACATCCCACGGAGCACCATTACATACATTATTAAAAAATTGAAAGAATATGGCACCACAACAAACCTGCCAAGAGAGGGCTGAGTGCCGCCCACCAAAACTCACGGACCAGGAAAGGACGGCATTAATCAGAGAGGCAACAAAGAGACCAAAGATAACCCTGAAGGAGCTGCAAAGCTCCAGAGCGGAGATAGGAGTATCTGTCAATAGGACCACTTTAAGCCATACACTCCACAGAGCTGAGCTTTATAGAAGAGTTGCCAGAAAAAAGCCATTGCTTAAAGAAAAAAAATAAGCAAACATGTTTGGTGTTTGCCAAAAGCATGTGGGAGACTCCCCAAACATATGGAAGAAGGTACTCTGGTCAGATGAGACAAATTGAGCTTTTTAGCTATCAAAGAAAACACTATGTCTGGCGCAAACCCAACACCTCTCATCACCCCGAGAACACTATCCCCACAGTGAAGCATGGTGGTGGTAGCATCATGCTGTGGGGATGTTTTTCTTCGGCAAGGACTGGGAAACTGGTCAGAATTGAAGGAATGATGGATGGCTGTTTCAGTCTTCCAGAGATTTGAGACTGGGACGGAGGTTCACCTTCCAGCAGTACAATGACCCTAAGCATACTGCTAAAGCAACACTCGAGTGGTTTAAGGGGAAACATTTAAATGTCTTGGAATGGCCTAGTCAAAGCCCAAAGTGCCAAACTTAGAGACATACATAAGAGACTTGCAGCTGTAATTCCTGAGAAAGGTGGCTTTATCAAAGTATTGACTTTGTGGGGGTGAATAGATATGCACGCTCAACTTTTGTTTTTTTGTCCTATTTCTTGTTTTGTTTCACAATAAAAAATGTTTTGCATCTTCAAAGTGGTAGGCATGTTGTGTAAATCAAATGATACAAACCTCCAAAAAACGTATTTTAATTCCAGGTTGTAAGGCAACAAAATAGGAAAAATGGCAAGAGGGATGAATACTGTCGCAAGCCACTGTATCTTAATTGTTTTGCACTGACTCTACACTGACACTCCAACACACACACGCTACATACTGTATGCTCACACACACAAAACACACACACATGCATATTGACACCACATACACACCCACACAGACACACTTTCACACTTCACATATGCTGCTGCTACTGTTTTAATTATATATCCTGATTGCCTAGTCACGTTTACCCCTACCCACATGAACACACTATATTACCTAAATTACCTCAACTACCTCGTACCCCTGCACATTGACTCTGGTACTGGTACTCCTTATATATAGCCTCGTTATTGTTTTTGTTGTGTTACTATTTCCTTTTTTATTTAGCAAATATTTGTCTTAATTTTTACCTTTGCATTGTTGGGAATGGACTCATAGTAAGCATTTCACTGTAAAGTCTACACCTTTTGTATTTGGCGCATGTGACCAATCAGACTTAATTTTATTTTGATTTGATAATGGCCACCTACCAACCCTTCTATACAGTATATGTGAGAACATATGGTGGTTGTAACCCCATCTTGGTGAGGATTTGGGCGTATGAAGGCTAAAGTGCACTTTGTAGGCAAGCCTATTCCTACAGCCCTCAAAGACTTCTAGGAACTCAGTGGGAAATCCAATCATAGGTGGTGAGATTATAGGGGTGTGGGTTTTTCTAAAAGGTGAGAGTAATTCCACCTCATGCCCCAACCCCTCTCTCTCTCTACACCACCACCCAGCTTGACCCTCTCGCCCCTCTCTCCCCAGGGCCATCATTTAAGACCCTTTCAACAGACCCCTCACCTCCGATAACGTCTAAACTCATCAGCGGGCTGAAGCAAGGTCTCTGGGCCACACAAGACGCAAGGGCACCAGTCTCCTGCTGTCTGGCTCATCATTCCTCACGGACAACCCCGGCATTCATCTTCTCTCAGTCATTCACTGTCAACCCCATAGCTAGGCTACTGTGTGAAGAATAATCACATCCTATTTTGAGTTCTCAACAGCTCTTATGGATTTTTTTGGGCCAAGGCTATATTGGCCTCTCTGGAACAATAAGCAACACAGTGAATGCGACTGTGCATAACTCTTTGCTGTGCCTTAAAAAACACTTTGAATTTGCTACCCTCTTATCATCTTAAGTATTGTATTATCCTGAATTCCTGTCAGAAATAAACTAGATGTATAGTAATACATTTGTGAAAATGAAATGAAACTGAAGATAAAATATTAGAGATGTGGGATATATCATCTTAATATACAGTGAGTTCCAAAAGTATTGGGACAGTGACAAATGTTTTGTTGTTTTGTCTCTGTGCTCCAGCACTTTGGATTTGAAGTGATACAGTGACTTTGAAGTTAAAGTGCAGTCTGCACTTTAACCTCATAGCCATTGTATAATTTCAACTCTAAAGTGGATGCAGGCCTGGACCGCCACAATAATTTGTCCCTAGCATTTTATCCACACCAGCCCACATCACTGCACGCGCCGCCCACTCCATACACACACACCCCCTCCCCACACAAACACTCTCACCATACACAGCCTACTTACACATAGGCAGTAGTGCTGACACATAACACTGGCAGTACAGTACAGAGTTTCTCAACCATGTGTGACCCGTTACAGAAAGCTGGGCATATGTCGCACGTCACTACTTCACAAGAGAGGCATTTGAATGTAAAAATATATATTTTTTTTCATCAAAATGTGTTTGTTTTTTTGTCAGACATGCCTTCTTGAACATGTGAACTTACAAAGCTGTTTAGACACGGAGAAAATACAGAATCTTGCCTAGCCATGATTGGTTGAGATAATGAGGGGGCTAGGACATTCATGAGAAAGAGATTCCTGAGTGGCACTGCGGTCTAAAGCACTGCATCTCAGTGCAAGGGGCATCACTACATTCCCTGGTTCGATTCCAGACTGTATCACATCTGGCTGTGATTGGGAGTCCCATAGGGTGGAGCACAATTGGCCCAGTGTTGTCCAGGTTTGGTTAGGGTAGGCCATCATTGTAAATAAGAATTTGTTCTTAACTGACTTGCCTAGTTAAATAAAGGTTACACACAGAGTCCATTCTGTCACTCAAGGCTTCTCTGTCAAATGGCACATCCTGCTTTCCGCTACTGCGGATATTTGAGAGATCCATTGGATTCATTCATATTTTCATCATGGACTACATGCAAAGTGTAGCAGGCAAAACGTCAGTACAGAGACAAAGTGGAGTGGCATTTGAACGGCTCAGACTCGAGACGTATTTGGCAGGGACTCCTGACAACCATAGATTATAAAGGGAAAACCAGCCTCGTTGTGGACAACGACGTCTTGCTCCCGGACAAGCAAAACACCATCTTCGCCCACTCCGAGAAAACATAGTGCTGTTGACGTGGGCCACCGCAGCTCCAGTGGACTGTGAGCTCTCAATTTCCGTGGCCGACGTGAGTAAGGCATTTTAGAGTGTTAACCCTCGCAAGAATGCCGGTCCAGACGGCATCCCAAGCTGCGTCCTCAGAGCATGAGCAGACCAGCTGGCTGGAGTGTTTACGGACATATTCAATATCTACTTATCCCAGTCTGTTGTCCCCACTTGCTTCACGATGTCCACCATTGTTCCTGTAACCCAAAAAGCGAAGGTAACTGAACTAAATGACTATCGCCTCGTGGCACTCACTTCTGTCATCATGAAGTGTTTTGAAAGGCTAGTTAAAACCCGTAAGAGTTGAAACCCTGTCTAAGCGCGGGGGGGTCCCCCCAAAAAATCTGAAGTAAGTTGTTCTGATTTGTCTGTCCTATATCTGAGAGATAAGAAAAAATATATATTTTTAAATAGTTTATTTTTTACATTATTTAACCCCTTATTTTTGTCCCTAAACAGTCTCCATATATACTTCCATTAATATTTTCAACTGGTACCAGGGGACCTTCAGACGAGTCTTGCGGGCAAACAGCCGAAAGTTGGCAGATCGGCTGTATCGACTTTAGATGAGTCCCAAGATGCTTGTAGGGCTCGTAGAGCAAAGGGAGAACACCATTGTGTCTGTGAGAAACTCATCTTTCTATAGAGGGGTCATAATAGTTTGTAGGCCAAACTGTTTGGACGTTACAGACAATTTTGTGAGAAGACCGATTTTCGGGATGTCTCATGGTCTGACAAACACCACTCTAGCTCTGTCACCTTTCCCCGCTAATGTAAATGTGTTACAAAAGTGGATGCAAAAAAAAACATATCTCCAGCTTAAATCGACAGATTTTTATGGGGATTTTTTTATTATGCTAATTTGATTTCCCCGGGGGGCAGACATCAACCTTTGGGTATTTAATTAAGGGTCATATCACCGCCACCTTACCCAACACACTAGAACCACTGCAATTTGCATACCGCCCCAATAGATCCACGGATGACGCAATCGCCATTGCACTGCACACTGCCTTATCCCATCTGGGCAAGAGGAATACCTATGTAAGAATTCTGTTAATTGACTATAGCTCAGCCTATAACACCACAGTACCCTCCAAGCTCATCATTAAGCTCAGGGCACAGGATCTGAACCCCGCCCTGTGCAACTGGGTCCTGGACTTCCTGACGCCACCCCCCCAGATGGTGAAGGTAGGAAACAACACCTCCACTACACTGATCATCAACACAGGGGCCCCACAAGGGTGCATGCTCAGCCCCCTCCTGTGCTCCCTGTTCACCAATGACTGCGTGGTCACACGTCTCCAACTCAATCAAGTTCGCAAATGACACAACAGTGGTAGACCTGATTACCAACAACAACGAGACAGCATACAGGGAAGAGATGAGGGCCCTGGCGGAGTCGTATCAGGAATGTAACCTCTCCCTCAATGTAATAAAAAACAAAAAAGCAAATCATGGACTTCAGGAGACAGGGGAGGCATTGGAGAAGGTGAAAAGCTTCAAGTTCCTCAGCGTAAACATCACTGACAATCTGAAATGGCCAACCCACACAGGCAGTGTGGTGAAGAAGGAGCAAAAAAGCTTTTCCAAACTTAGGAGGCTGAAGAATTTCCGCTTGGCCCCTAAGACCCTTAAAAACATTTAGAGATACAGCAAGGAGAGCATCCTGTCGGACTGTATCACCGCCTGGTATGGTAACTGCACCGCCTGCAACCGCAGGGCTCTCAAGAGGGTGGTGCGGTCTGCCCAACATATCACAGGGGGCTCACTGCCTGCCCTCCAAGTCATATCCAGTACCCTGTGTCACAGGAAGGCTAAGAAGATCAGCACGGACCTCAACCAACCGAACCAAGGCCTGTTCACCCCGCTACCATCCAGAAGGCAGTACAGGTGCATCAACGCTGGGAAAAAGAGCCTGAAAAATACCTTCAATGTCAAGGCCATCAGACTGTTAGTCACCACTAGCCGGCCTCCGCCCAGTACCCTGCCCTTAACTTTATTCACTGTCACTAGCCGGCTACCACCCGGTTACACAACCATGCACCTCAGAGGCTGCTGCCCTATGTACATTGTCATGGAACACTGGTCACTTGAATAACCTCTACAAAATGTTTTACCAACTTCATATGTATCTATTCTAGTCAAGGCCAATCCTGTTGAAATATTGATATATATAAAAAGGCCTCTTTAGTGGCCTAGGTTTTCATAACTGTGACCTTAATTGCCTACCGTCTGTAAGCTGTTAGTGTCTTAACAACCGTTCCACAGATGCATGTTCATTAATTGTTTATGTTTCATTGAACAATCATAGGAAACAATATTTAAATCCTTTACAATGAAGATCTGTGACGTTATTTGGATTTTTATGGAATTTCTTTGAAAGACAGGGTCCTGAAAAAGGGACGTTTCTTTTTTTGCTGAGTTTATATTCATGTCCCCAAACACATTGTTTTGTAATGAAGATCTACTGTTGCCTCAACATCCCTTTCTGGGGTAGCACCATGGTGTAGCTGGAGGACAGCTATTTTCCATCCACCTCTGGGTACATTGACTCATGGGTCTCACCTTCCACTTACACAGTAATTATGACACTTCTGGAGGACGTTCTCCAACCTTTCATGACCTGACATGTTGTCTACCTTATCATAGGATCAGAGAATGTATCTAGTACTGAAATCATAAGCTACAGCGCTGCAATGCATAAGATTTGGTAGTTGACTCAAATAGAAAGACAATAGTTGAACAGTTTTGAACAAATTATTAACTTAAGAAATTAAGGAGAAGCAGCAGAGCTAGAGACACATCTGGCATACATATTTGGCATACATATTTTACATATTTGATACTTTTATATAAAGCAATCACATAACAATAGTACATTACCAAACACAAGCTCTTTGATCCCACCCCTCAGCCAATCTCAGCCCATCAACCTATCACCATAGACCACCCTCGTTTCGTTTCCATGTGCCATTTAAAAAAAAGAATTGTGCTGTGATGTTTAACATACATTTTGAACATTTCTAATCGTATAGTATCCACAGATTGGGAGCTAAAGAGGAAAACCTTTCCTACGAGTATTACTATATTATTTATTGACTGACTGCCTTTCCAAATCGCCCAACACTGCTATTTGTAAGGTTAATTTAAGTGAATGTTGTGATTTTAACCATTCCTGAACCTGTTATCCAAAACAAGCTACATCGGGCAATACCAGACTAAATTATCTCATGATTATCTCTCTTTGCAGCAAAATCTATTGTTGTATGCCCCATATATACTGTATAGCATATATACAGCATTCTGTTTGTGGCAAGAATGTTGTATAATAATTTTAATTTAAAAACTCAAAGTGTTGAATCAAGTGTTGTTTTTTGTACCAGTTCATAAACCAGGTGCCATGGAATCGGTCCATTGAAAATCTCTTCCCATTTGTTTTGCAACCTGTATGGCGCAGCTGTCAACATTTTTGTCCTCAAATGAAACTGGTATATTTTTCAATTGTTTTGCCAATTCCTATCAGCCAATTTGTATATCTTTAAAATATGGCAGGCAAGCAAGTTTCCTACCTTCTCCCTTTTCCAAGTTTGGATTGAGCAGATATGTGACATATTTTATATTCCACCATTTATATTCATTTTATCATCAATAAATATAATACCTTTTTTTATCCGTAAATAATGTTATTTTTTTAATTAATGAGTATATTTGAGTTTAACCATAACATTTGTTCTATCTTTTCTGAAGGATAAAACTGAAATTGTAACCAGCTTTGTATGGCTTGTTTAAGAAAGGGCAATACTTTAAACAACATTTGCATTTCAATTATTCAGAAGTTTCAATCTGTATATAGGCAAAAATGCAATTTTTTTACTTAGAATGAGGCTTTCTTAATAATCTACTGGAGAACCATTTTGGGTTTAAGTATAACTTATGTATTAGTGAAGCTTTTGTTGAGACGTTTAAAGCGTTAATATTTAATCATTTTAGCCCCCCAAACTCATATTAATTCTATAAATAGGCACGTTTAGTTTTGTCTGGCCTAGCATTCCAAATAAAATGATTTTTTTTGCTCATATGATTTAAAAAACGTGTAGTCTGGAGTAGGCAGCCCCATTAGTAAGTAAGTAAACTGTGATATGACCAAAGAGTTATTCAGTGTGATTTTTCCATAAATAGACAAGTATTTACCTCTCAATGGTTGCATAATCTTATCTATTTTTGCAAACTCTCTATTGAAATTGATTTTGGTAAGTTCATTTATATTTTTGAAGATGACTACCAAGTCTACTTCACCATCCGCCCTTTTTGTTGGTAAAGGTAGTGTAAACACTGCCTTTTAACGATCCAATACGTAATATGGTACACTTGTCATGATTATGTAATAGTCGAGAAAGGCTAGAAAAGTAATCAAGATCTTCAATGAGACTGTGCAGGGATCTAGATTAAGGACTAAAGAAAAAACTTGAGTCATCGGCATACACTGACACATTTGTTTTTATCCCCTGGATTTCTAACCCCTTGATGTTCTTGTTGGATCTAATTTGAATAGCTAGCATTTCAATAGCGATAATACATAGATATCTTTTTCTTAAAACTGCATTGTTGGTTAAAGGCTTGTAAGTAAGCATTTTACTCTAAGGTCTACACTTGTTAGATTCGGCGCATGTGACAAATAATATTTGACTTGATTTGATGTAGTAACCAAAAAAGTGTTGAACAAATCAAAATATATTTTATAATTGAGAATCTTCAAAGTAGCCACCCTTTGCCTTCATGACCACTTTGCATACGCTTGGCATTCTCTCAACCAGCTTCACCTGGAATGCTTTTCCAATGGTCATCCCAAACCATCTCAATTAGTTGAGGTCGTGTGATTGTGGAGGCCAGGTCATCTGATGCAGCACTCCATCACTCTTCTTCAAGGTCAAATAGCTCTTACACAGCCTGGAGGTGTGTCACTGTCCTGTTGAAAAACAAATGATAGTCCCACTAAGAGAAAACCAGAAGGGATGGCATATCGCTGCAGAATGCTGTGGTAGTCATGCTGGTTAAGCGTGCCTTGAATTTTAAATAAATCATGGACAGTGTCACCAACAAAGCACCCCCACCCCATCACACCACACGTTGGGAACCATACATGCAGAGATCATCCATTCACCTACTCTGCGTCTCACAAAGACACAGTGGTTTGGAACCAAAGATCTCAAATTTGGGCTCATCAGACCAAAGGACAGAATTCCACCGGTCTAATGTCCATTGCTCGTGTTTCTTAGCTCAAGCAAGTCTCTTCTTATTATTGGTGTCCTTTAGTAGTGGTTTCTTTGCAGCAATTTGACCATGAAGGCCTGATTCACACAGTCTCCTCTGAACAGTTGATGTTGAGATTTGTCTGTTACTTGAACTCTGTGAAGAATTTATTTGGGCTGGAATTTCTGAGGCTGGTAAGTCTAATAAACATATCCTCTGCAGCAGAGCTAACTCTGGGTCTTCCATTCCTGTGGCGGTCCTTATGAGAGCCAGTTTCATCACAGCCCTTGATGGTTTTGGGACTGCACCTGAATACATTTTTGAAAATGTCTGAATTGACTGACCTTCATGACTTGAAGTATTGATAGACTCTCTCTTTGCTTATTTGACCTGTTCTTGCCATAATATGGACTTAGTCTTTTACCAGGGCTATCTGCTGTATACCACCCCTACCTTATCACAACACAACTGATTGTCTCAAATGCATTAAGAAGGAAAGAAATTCCACAAATGAACTTTTAACAAGGCACACCTGTTCATTGAAATGCATTCCAGGTGACTACCTCATGATGATTGTTGAGAGCATGCCAAGAGTGTGCAAAGCTGTCAGCAAGGCAAAGGGTGGAAACTTTGAAGAATCTCAAATATGAAAAATATTTGAAGGCCAGCATCCCGGAGTCGCCTCTTCACTGTTGACGTTGAGCTGGTGTTTTGCAGGTACTATTTAATGATGCTGCCAGTTGAGGACTTGTAAGGCGTCTGTTTCTCAAACTAGACACTCTAATAGACTTGTCCTTTTGCTCAGTTGTGTACCGGGGTCTCCCACTCCTCTTTCTATTCTGGTTAGAGCCAGTGTGCGCTGTTCTGTGAATGGAGTAGTACACAGCGTTGTTCCAGATCTTCAGTTTCATGGCAATTTCTCGCATGGATTAGCCTTCATTTCTCAGAACAAGAGTAGACTGACGAGTCTCAATAGAAAGCGCTTTGTTTCTGGCCATTTTGAGTCTGTAATCGAACCCACAAATGCTGATGCTCCAGATACTCAACTAGTCTAAAGAAACACAGTTTTATTGCGTCTTTAATCACAACAACAGTTTTCAGCTGTGCTAACATAATTGCTAAAAAGGGTTTTACAATGATCAATAAGTCTTTTAAAATCATAAACTTGGATTAGCTAACACAACGTGCCATTGGAACACAGGAGTGATGGTTGCTGATAATGGGCCCCTGTACGCCTATGTAGATATTCCATAAAAAATCTGTTGTTTCCAGCTACAATAGTCATTTACAACATTAAGTCTACACTTTATTTCTGATCAATTTGATGTTGTTTTAATGGACAATTATTATAATTATTTTCAAAAACAAGGACATTTCTAAGTGACCCCAAACTTTTGAATGGTAGTGTATATATTTTCGAAGAAGTGTGGATCATCCTTATTAGGCCCATATAGATGAATTAGACAGATCTATTTTTGGACCAATAGCATATTTAAATAATCCATCTTCCTTGAGGATCTGTTTGCACAGTTTTCACAATCGGATAAACATTTTTATTAATTAGTATAATCATCCCTTCTGAGATTCTTTGCCTATGACAAAAATATTTCTCTCTCCCAGTCCTTTTCCCACCTAACCTCATATATATTTGTAGATTGAATTTCCTCTAAACAATTGATATTATATTCTTTCTCTTTTAGCCAGATAAACATCTATATTTTTTATGATCTGCTAAGCCATTACAATTGTAACTGGCTATACTTATTTCCCCACTTACCATAATGATACCCAAGTTTCAATTATTTTACCACAATCAAGGTTTGTAAACTTACCATTAAAAAGCACCAAGATGATTAAGTGTCCGTATAGCTGTACTATAATATGTGCACTGTTACGCATACTGTAGCTGCAACTTTGTAAACCTCCAATTGTCCTAACATTCCACCCACTAAAACCTCCCCATGTCACTAAGACTGTCAGACCAACTCTCTGACTCATGATGCACCTTTGCGTCCTAAGGCAAACCCTTGGCCAGCAATTGGCGTAAGCCAGAGGGAAATATGGGCAGTCTCATGAAAACATAATTCAATACGGCCACCCTTCACTAACACATTCAAAGCCCGTAGGTCTATTGAATATCTATGAGGGTGCTTTTTAAGAGAACTAACCAAATAACATGGAAAACAGTCAGAAAGAAAATGTATAATAACAATAATAGATCATATTAATAGAAATAATAGGAGCACAATATTATAAATTCATGCTCAGATTTAAGAAGTCCTAGCAAGGCTATAAGCAAATAATTAGAAAAAATGAAGAGAAAACAACCTATATATATATATATATATATATATATATATATAGGTTGTATATATCGCAAGACCAATTAATTATGTCCATTACATGCAAGACATTTGATCCTCATTACATCCTGTTTTATTCCATGAAAAATGAAGAAGTAAAAAGGAACATAGATTTTAACGGCCATGAATGTCTGCCAGTAAAAATGTGGAATACCTAAGTTTAACTTACAATCGACCGTGACACAGCCATACCACGATAGCCAAGAATACATGCAGTACTGACAATCCAGAGCGAGTAAACCTGTAAAACCAACTATCTCTCCACCCACACACATTTAGTTTTTATTCCAGGGTTGTTACTCTATCACCTCGGCTGTTTTACACCTAGACCTATATCATTAGGATCAAGAATATAAAAGGTTGCGTAAATAGCTTATATAGAATTATAAACTGGGTGGTTCGAGCCCTGAATGCCGACTGGCCGAGAGGCGTGGTACATCAGACCGTAAAAACCACAGGCACGACAAAGCACCAATTTTTACTGCTCTAATTATGCCGGCAACCAGCTTACAATAGCAATAAGGCACCTAGGGGGTTTGTTGCACACACCACAGCCAAGGCCTGCATCCAGGCACTCCGCATTGCGGCTTGCCATGAACAGCCCCCAGCCGCGGCATATTGGACACACACCACACCCTCTCAGGCATCACCGCGTAAAAATATAATATACCTCTCGCTTAGAGATGTGCTTCCATAAGCCAGTTATTGTGTTGGTTCTACCATTAACTTTAATCAGTTTATCCCAGTGTTACTAGCCGTCCACACACTAATAGACCCTGTTGATAATACCCAATCCATTTGCCGGTGTGTAACGGATGAATAATATGTTCTTTACATTTTTAATATTGAGATTTATTTTTTAAATGTTAAAGGAAAATGACACCAATTATTTTTGAAACGTATAGGCCTACTCCAATATAGAACCTAGGCAGGTTTTTAATTCTATACTCCTTTTTCCATGCCTACATTAGATCTATTTATATTTATTACGTTTTATCTTAAAAGCGAATAATTCCCGATTCACATCTGGGAACAAGGGCCCCACTATATAACAGCTTTTAAGTCATAATATACCCAAATTCTACAATTAGGCCATATCATATCAAACAAAACAAAACAAAAAACTTCCCAGCAAACATATGGCCGGCGGGCCAGTAGCTGTCCACCGGTGGCAAAGTTAAAGGCCCACCGGCGGGCACCGACTGCAGTTCGCACAGCGTATTGCTCATTGCTACTGGGCCGCTGGTTCATGATAAGTATTTGTTGGCGGTCCACCGTTCATATTATCAGTATCTTTCCATACAGTAATGAATCCAAAATAATACACACCACTCTCAATAATCGTTGCAAATTTATTGTAAAACACATTACAATATAAAATATCTACATTGAATACATGGTAACGATGAATATAAGGATTATACAATTAGTAGTAATAATAAAATAAATATACATATAGATTTAGATTTAGGCTTTCTAATTGTTATTAAAGAAAATCATGTCCTATGTTACAAAATAATGAGTATGTACAGTACAATACAGTTTACATGGACAAACAGAAAATTGTTTCTTGAGCCTCTTCAGTTGGCTTGTATTTCTTTCCTAACTCCTTCTCTGTCAGCAGCTCCCTTCAAAAATGTTGCGACCATGTCACGGTTGTCGAAAGGGTAAAGACCAAGACGCAGCGGGAAAATATATACTCATCTTCTTTTTATTTGGTGAAGAAGGGAAACACAATAAACGTATACAAACCACAAACGAACTGGACAGTCTTGTCAGGCACACAGCTAAACAAGCACAATCTCCCACAAAAACCCCATGAAAACAAACTCCTAATTATAGGACCCTCAATCAGAGGCAACAATAACCAGCTGCCTCCAATTGAAGGTCCAACCCCAATTAACTAAACAAAGAACTACAATAGACTAGATAGAACATAGAAAAATACTAACATAGAACATAGACTAACAAACCCCGGACCACATAAACCAAACACCCCTCTACCTAAATACATAGCCCAAACCACATAAAACAAACACCCCCTGCCACGTCCTGACCAAACTATAATAACAAATAACCCCTATTACTGGTCAGGATGTGACAGACCACCTCTTGGAGGTTCCCCTCTGTTGCCTCTTTTGTAGAGAGGTTCTTTCTTATCGTTCCTGAAACCACAGAACAATTCTTATCAATATTTGTTCTTCATGAATGAACAAGGTCAATAACTATTTAAAAACATCATGTTTCAGATTCAAAACTATATCCAGGTTTAATCAAAGATATCTATATTACAAGAAAGTGAATTCATAGACTAATAAAAACTTACTGTGAACAATGCTTTTTAAAGATAGCTGCCTGAAAGAGATCTTATGTCCCAAGCCGGTCTAGATACAAAGCCTGGACAGGTCGTTGGAGAAAAGGCAGGCAAACATCCTCCTCACAGAGTCTTTGACGGTCTTGCCCCCTTTAGCAGCCAAAAACCTCACCTGTAAAATAAATTGTCCATAATTAGTGGTCTATAGAGCAGTGAACCAACCATACAGAAACTACAGGTCTAAAGTCCCTCCAAAGAAAAGCAGTGGGGAGCTCTTCCCAGTCACAGACTTCATAAGCACCCAATTACTTAACATGTACAATACCCCAAAAGTCTGCATTTTATCCCATTGACAGAGCCCTAACGATGATTACAAAGTGTCGCTGTCCAAAAACCTCTGGTGTTAACCGTATGTAGTGTGATACCATGTTCCTGCCAATTACCAATTTCTCCTGAAGTTCCTCATTCCCAGCAAGCCGATGTTCAAGCTCCTCCAGCAAGGCATGTCCTTCAGAGGAAGCACAGTGTCCTCTGGCAGAACCATGTCCCCATGAGACCCATTGGTCAGTTACATTAAGAGGTTCCTGTTACTGTGGTCTGGTATTGCAACTCTCTGACATCCTCTGCCAATTTCCTCAGGTGCTGAATAATCAGCCTGCAGAAATCCTAACATATGACAGTGGGCAAGTTGTAAACAATGGAAACCTATTCCTTTCGAATGACAAGATAAAAGCTCTATGAAAACAGGTTTTATTCTGAGTTATGGATTCACTACTGTAAGTCGCTCTGGATAAGAGCCTCTGCTAAATGACTAAAATGTAAATGTAATTATGGAGCCCCTCACACTACAACTAAGTAGTACATATTGCAGTTACCTTCAGACTGATGAGCAGCAGGGCCCAGTGATGAGGAGGATTGAGATGAGAAATTTCAAAATAACTACCTAAGTATGCAGCTAATAAGAATACTTCTTATTTTCATTGAAATGTATCTTTACAGAATTGCTGCTGGTAGTAGCCAGACTTTGCTTTTCTAATAGACTGTATGCAGTAACAAGTGTACAGTGGAATACTTTAAATTACCATGGACTACTGCCAGAAAATCTTCTAGCGAAGAAGCACGGGAACAGGGTCTTGATGATTCTGTTGCAAATTGAGCACAATGAAGAATTTCAGTTAAAGTAAGTAGCGCCCACATCTCAACTGGGGAAAAGTATCCAGAAAAGTATCCAGATACAGTGACTTGGCTAGATATTCCCAAAGGGAAACCACTTTTTCAATGGCAGAGCCCCCTTTTCCCAAAGGGAAAACAATGTTTTCCACAAACTGCAACTGGCCGTATGTAGTAGCAGTACTAGCGCTAAAATAGCGATTTGGAAGTTAGCTACTTACTGCTGCAGGAATGAAGCACATGCAATCTTAATCGGTCAACTGATGTGTTTCACAAGTGAACACATGGAGTGAACAAGACAAGTTTGTTCATGGCTAGCTTGCAGTGAACTTTCCCAGTTGGACAATGTTTTGATTGCAAGGATTCATTTTCGACTACTTGCTAGCATAGGTAATGAACACTCCATTAACGTTACATTTTCTGTCACATTTCTCCATTATTTCTATATCCTACTTGTAAAATTTTGGGGGGAATTAAATCTAACAAATGGTTTGTGTTGATAATCGTTGCATTAAACCAATAATTATAGTGAAAAACACCCGTGGTAACTTGGTGTCAGAAGATGTGTTTTTTGTTGAAAAGATTCACTTTGTAGAGCATTTCTCCCTTTACACCTCAGTTAATATGATGGGCAAGATCAGGTACCTTCAGACTTGTGAGCAGCTGGCCCCTGTGACGAAGAGGACTGAGGACCTGTTCAGATCAAAGTTAAGCATAGCTATTTGTCCTATACATCTGAGTTCACAGCCAAACTATTTCAGCATTCCTTCAAAAAACACATAATATTAGTTCTTAAGCATAATGTTATGTGATATACTTCATTACATTCAGTACATAAGAGGCACTTACCCCCAGCAGAGAGTGACAAAGAGGGTCTAGAAGATACTGTTGCAAATTAAATGCAGGTTGTGAAAATTAGACTTATACTTTGTATGAACAATTCATTGTCAAGAAATGTAATTTTAATTATACTTGCATATACTTTTTGGGGTGAATTTGGGGGTCTTTGGCGCTGGTGGGTGCTGGTTATGATCAGCGTCAGACTCCTCAGTCGGTCTGATCAAATTTAGGATTTCGCCTGGGAATGACAGCAAGCATGACGTTTTCAGAGTAATAGTGTAGTGTTTAGATTCCTTTTATTTCAAACACAAAATCTTTGGTGAGACTCTGGCTCTGTTTCCAGGCTTGAGCATTTTTCTGCCCGAACCAGGCTCTCATGGGCTTTCTCATATGATTCTGAAAACATCACGAAACAAGAGCTTATCAGTTCATCTGTAAATGTCTGCAAACGAGACATTTAGTATCTTAATATTCAGTTAAAGTACTCTTTGTCTTCAGTAATTTAATTGAATACGCCTCCCATGTATCAATGTCCGGCCGTTTGTGCAACATCACTGCCTTCCTTAAACTCTCTTGGCTCTTGTATGGAGGCCAATAACATTTGTCCTTAGTGCACTAGGTTTTTGAGATGACAGCTAAACTGTCATCTTCGTTTGGGAAATGAACCACAGCAAACATGGTACTGTGAACAGAAAAGCAAATAATTGCACTCAATTAGATTAGTTTACTCAAACATTTCACAATAGTAACATCTAATTGTAGAAGTTTAAGAAAATCCCTTCAAGTAAATAATACATTTTCTGTAATGTCTTTTACTGACAATTTACCTTGAAAAGAGATGCTTTGCATCCTACAAATGTAGTAATGGCATCCCAGCAAAGCCCTCTTTGCATGGGGAGTAGAACAGACTTGGTTGATGTTTTTCTTTTGAGAAATGAGGAAGTAGTGCTGTTCTTTGTACGTGTCACTCTGAAGGTCTCTAGTATTTTGGTGCGTGTGAACAGGAGCGTGCTCCGTGTTATTTTTCTTCGGTATTGGAAACAGATTATCCCGTCTTAAATTTGATCAATTATTTACATTTTAGGATACCTGAGGTTGGATTAGGAACGTTGTTTGAATTGTTTGTACCAAGTTTACAGGTAACTTATTAGATACTTTGTCGTCATGTTGGGCGAGTTGAAACCGGTGTATTTCTGAATCAAACGCGCCAAATAAATGGACATTTTGGGGATATAAAGAAGGAATTTATCGAACAAAATGACCATTCATTGTGCCACTGAGACATTTGGGATTGCAAAAAGAAGAAGATCTTCAAAGGTAAGGCATTTATTATATCGTTATTTCTGACTTTTGTGTCGCACCTGCCTGGTTGAAAAATGATTTTAATGTGTTTGTATGCGGGGCGCTGTCCTTAGATAATCGCATGGTGTGCTTTCGCCGTAAAGCCTTTTTGAAATCTGACACAGCAGCTGGATTAACAAGTAGTTAAGCTTTATTTTGATGTATTATACTTATATTTTCGTGAATGTTGAATATTGATATTTCTGTAGCTTGAATTTGGCGCTCTGCAATTTCATTGGATGTTGTCGAGGTGGGTTGCTAGAAAGGTTAAATGTTCACACAGACACAACAGAGTTATAAGAACCCTCTATTAAGTTGAATAAAACAACCATTTGATGTAATTTTGCTCTCACACCACACTGCCGGTAAGGGGCACCTTTTTAATGGTGATTCGCAAACCACACAGAAGGTAAAGGACGCCTTTTAGGGTTGGACCCTTTTTTTCAATATTCTCCTAAAATCATATACAGTGGTTCGTCCTTTAAAATTTGCAGCGGACTGCAGCACAGCTTGCATGGTGCCGCAGAATTCTATGGCACGTTATTTAAGCGCCAACCACTGGTACCATTCTTGCTAGTTTGACCACCAGAGGGCATATTTGAGAAGCATTTGATAGCCTTCAATAGTGACTGTACTAGAGAATTTCATTTTTTTTGTAAGAACATAGTATATGGGACTGATTTTAAGAAATTTTGCTTAATTAATTTGCTTAATATTATAGTGTTTCTATTCCAAGAAAAACAAAAAACCCTCTGGCTTTCCGTTAGGATGGAATGGAAAATATGGCGCCGCACAATGTGTTAGTTGGGAGTAGGCTACAGTACTGGGCTATTTAGCTAAAGAATCCCGGTGTCGTGCGGGCACATGGGAGACTGGGGTTCAATTCCTCGATGGGGAGGAAGGAGTAGGCTGTCCTTGTAAATAAGAATTTGTTCTTAACCTGTTGAGGACAGACGTTCCGCTAGCGGAACCCCGTTCCGCCTGCGGAAACCCTAGCCAACAGCCAATGGCATCGCACGGCGCGAAATACAAAACCAACTAAAATACCACAATTAAATTTTCTCAAACAATCAACTATTTTACACCATTTTAAAGATAAGACTCTCGTTAACCTGTTAGGGCTAGGGGGCAGCATTGACACGGCTGGATAAAAAACATACCCGATTTAATCTGGTTACCACTCCTACTCAGTAACTAGAATATGCATATACTTATTACATATGGATAGAAAACACCCTAAATTTTCTAAAACTGTTTGAATGGTGTCTGTGAGTATAACAGAACTCAAATGGCAGGTCAAAACCTGAGAGATTCCTTTACAGGAAGTGGCCTGTCTGACCATTTCTGGAACTTCTTTGCCATCTCTATCATTTACTAAGGATCTCTGCTCTAACGTGACACTTCCCACGTCTTCCATAGGCTCTCAGAGCCCGGGAAAAAAGAGAATGTCGTCATTCCAGCCCCAGGCTGAAACACATTATCGCCTTTCTCAAGTGGCCCATCAAGAGACACTAGCTTATGCGCGTGACCCCGACCGCCCCCGCCTTTGGGATTTTTTCCTCTGTTTGCCGAAAAGGAGATTCCCTGTCGGAATATTATCGCTTTTCTACGAGAAAAATGACGTAAAAATTGATTTTAAACAGCGGTTGACATGCTTCGACGTACGGCAAACGAATACTTTGAATTTTATTGTCAGGAATTGCGCCAAGCGCGCGACACTTCTTTACTATTTCGGATAGTGTCTGGAACGCACGAACAAAACGCCGCTATTCGGATATAACGATGGATTATTTTGGACCAAACCAACATTTGTTATTGAAGTAGACGTCCTGGGTGTGCATTCTGACGAAGACAACAAAAGGTAATGACATTTTTATAATAGTAAATATGATTATGGTGAGTGCTAAACTTGCCGGGTGTCTAAATAGCGAGCCCGTGATGCCTGGGCTATGTACTTAGAATATTGCAAAATGTGCTTTCACCAAAAAGCTATTTTAAAATCGGACATATCGAGTGCATAGAGGAGGTCTGTATCTATAATTCTTAAAATAATTGTTATGCTTTTTGTGAACGTTTATCGTGAGTAATTTAGTAAAATGTTAGCGAATTCCCCGGAAGTTTGCGGGGGGTATGCTAGTTCTGAACGTCACATGCTAATGTAAAAAGCTGGTTTTTGATATAAATATGAACTTGATTGAACAAAACATGCATGTATTGTATAACATAATGTCCTAGGGTTGTCATCTGATGAAGATCATCAAAGGTGAGTGCTGCATTTAGCTGTCTTCTGGGTTTTGGTGACATTATATGCTGGCTTGAAAAATGGGTGTCTGATTATTTCTGGCTTGGTACTCTGCTGACATAATCTAATGTTTTGCTTTCGTTGTAAAGCCTTTTTGAAATCGGACAGTGTGGTTAGATTAACGAGAGTCTTATCTTTAAATGGCTGTAAAATAGTCATATGTTTGAGAAATTGAAGTAATAGGATTTTGAAGATTTTGAAAATCGCGCCACAGGCTGGCAGTGGCTGTTACGTAGGTGGGACGAATTCGTCCCGCCGGTCCCATAGAGGTTAACTGACTTGCCTTGTTAAATAAAGGTTACACTAAGAGCATAACATTTCAATACCCTAATTTTCTAATTTTAGTCTAACTAGTACCCAAAGAGAGATTAAGTGAAAACAAAAATGTAATTTATTTATCAAGACCAGTCCCAATGCTTGTCTCAGAGCAGCGCGAAACGGTGCTAAAATAGTTGTAGGCTATTGCTTCAAATACTATTGCTTCAAACTTCAATATGCTCTTTAAATAAATAAGACATACACCACTTTTAACAGCACATTACTCAACAGTAGTGAGACTCATGTCGCCTACGGTAGGCCAACAGTATATCGAAAAATATGACGGGACTCTCTGCCAATAATTACATGTAAAGGATTGGAGGATATTTCTGTAAAATTCAGTAAAATTCAGTAAATTCAGTAAAATGTATTCCCATAGTAATTTGTTATGGATCCATAACTAAATAAACATTGACATTTTGAAAGAGTATTTTTATCATTATTTTTTAACTAAAGCATAAAGATGCCATTATTAGTTACATTGTTTTGGTTTGAATCTGCAGACTGGCACTAAGAACAGTGGGAATGTTTCCCTAGTCAGCGCCATTATTAGTGCAATGCCCCTTAAAGTGTTGCTCTGTGCTACCCAGTGTGGCGGGGTGGGGGTCCACCCCCCCTCTCCCTTCCTTCTCCTCCCTTTCCCATGGGCTAAGTCCGTCTTCTGTGCGCGGCTCTGCGGACCATCCCATGCCCCCTGCCCTCGTGCCTTGAACCTTACGCGCTTTCAGTCGATACAGCTGGAGAACTGCAAGGCAATCCCATTGTGCACCACTCAGGAGCCAGACCAATATGACCAATATTGCTAATATTGCCAATATGACCAATCCTGTTAATAACAGGGTTAATAATATATCTGTGAGAATATCCAAGGGGCATTCATATAATTCTAAATTAAGAATAATACATCGCTTTGTTTAAAAAAGAACAATATTTTGGAGATTATTTTGTTTTCAAATAACATAAAATGGGCAAGAAAAAGGTCATTCTTGAACATGGGGTGAGACATTGTTACTAATTTGTAAATAAAGCTTTTTTGTTATTTCGAATTATTTGTTTATGTTTTTAGAGGGAGAGAAACCAAAAACCTACAGTCATCTCATGGGTCTCTCAGTCAAGGCCAGCACAGGTGTTGAACCAGCATCTGTAGCAACACAGCTTGAACTGCTATGCAGTGTGTTAGACTGTTGCGCCACTTAGGCACTGTACAGTGTTTCTGGTCGGGAGCGGGGTACAGTACTACAGTAAGAGCAAAATAATCCTAACAAATCATCAAGTCATGCACAATTATCAGTTTCTATTTAGGTTTATGTGACCAATTCATTGTCAGAGACACAGTAGGACCCAAAAGCATAATCAGTGCTCTAACTCCCCCTTGCGCTGGTCTGGAGCAATGAAGTGGTGACACAGGGTACCATACTAAACCACTTATTACCTCGAAGTACCGCAGCATAATCGCAAAACCTTTAGTGGAGCAACCACTGTACCCAAATCTAACTGCCTGTAGCTCAGGACCTGAAGCAAGGATATACATATTCTTGATACCATTTGAAAGGAAACATTTTGAAGTTGGTGGAAATGTGAAATTAATGTAGGAGAATATAACACATTAGATCAAGTAAAAGATAATACAAAGAAATAAACATACATTTTCTTTCTTTCTTTTTTTCATCTTTGAAATGCAAGAGAAAGCTCGTAGATCCTGTAGAGGTTAATGGGGATTCACAAACCACACAGAGGGTAAGAGCGCCTTGTAATGGTGATTCATAACATCTTGAGAATTGGTGGTGTTGTATACAGTTGGTATGAGTAACTTCACTGCTTGATTCCATGAATATAGAAGTGTAAACAGTGTACGACTTCATGTGAAATTCATGTAAAGCCTTATAGTCGTTCCGATACATATTTCGGAGATTGGTCTTCAATTGCGGACCTGCACCCTAATCCCTAATTCTCAAAAGGTTATGAATCGCCATTAGAAGGTGTCCTTTACCTTGTGGTTTCCGAATCACCATTAAAAGGTGACCCTTACCTGCTGTGTGGTACCACATATCCCCATATGAATGGCATGATTGGTAAAACCTTTGGACCATTTAATGGGGTGTTTTGATCAGGTGTAGGGTTAGTGTTAGCTTGAATTTGTTAGCTTGTTCCTCAGGCTCAAGGCTCAGGTATGACAACTAAGATTCATTATTTTAGAGATAGATATCTTGCAGTGATCGAGGGCAGGAGAGGACAGCTCATGAAGAAAATTAAGATACGTTATCGATAGCTGTTGCTTTGTTGTCCAAGCAGGTTCTAACCATAAATACAAATTACAATCTGAATTGTTATGTGAAGTGTCAAATCAACACTACATATTGTGTATACCATTACCTGTCATCTTTCAATTTCTTAGAATATATGTAAAACAACAATTGTGATTAAAGTCTATGGATCTTAAATTATGGCATTTCTTCAACAGGACTTCTCTCTGCTGTCTGGTTCCTGAAAGATGTTGATGACATCATTCCCACTCAAGCACAAACTTAGACATGAAACCCTCCTGTCCATCTTCAATACCTTAAGCAACACACACACACATTGATATCCCATTTGACACGTAGGGTGATTTGTGCCCATATTCAGTTTAAATGCTTTCCTGGTTGGCATGAATCTTCAATTAGAACATTTTACTGACTCATCATCTCTGATCAAGTTATTCCACCAACGATTGAGAGAAATGTATCTTATTTTTTAAACTTGTTTAGAACATTCTAACATTTCTTAATGGAAACTGAAAACTAAGGAAGACTTTACAGAAAATATTACC
This sequence comes from Salmo salar, assembly GCF_965601325.2. Classification (NCBI taxonomy): domain Eukaryota; kingdom Metazoa; phylum Chordata; class Actinopteri; order Salmoniformes; family Salmonidae; genus Salmo; species Salmo salar. Next base: position 71,656,366 of record NC_138300.1, read on the forward strand.
TAGGGATCTCAAGTCTACAGCCTACACAAGTCTTTAAATTAAATACATTCGATAGCAGTTTTGTGCTAAAGGTTGTTACACAAGACCATGTTAAAGGTAGTATTGTTAACCTATGCCTAATACCATATCTTAATATGTGTATTGTTTTAAAATAAAGATGCATTTCCTGTCATTTTTGTTCTATATTCACAAAAATTCTCCTTCACAATGCCCAAGATTAGTGAATAGGTTACTTGAAAGTGAAAGTATGCAAGCTATCTACTTGTAAGAACATACATAAAAGTAGTGGAACTTGCTACAGTGAGGGAAAAAACTATTTGATCCCCTGCTGATTTTGTACGTTTGCCCACTGACAAAGAAATGATCAGTCTATAATTTTAATGGTAGGTTTATTTGAAGAGTGAGAGACAGAATAACAACAAAAATATCAAGAAAAACGCATGTCAGAAATTTTATAAATTGATTTGCATTTTAATGAGGGAAATAAGTATTTGACCCCCTCTCAATGAGAAAGATTTCTGGCTCCCAGGTGTCTTTTATACAGGTAACGAGCTGAGATTAGAAGCACACTCTTAAAGGGGGTGCTCCTAACCGCAGCTTGTTACCTGTAAAAAAGACACCTGTCCACAGAAGCAATCAATCAATCAGATTCCAAACTCTCCACCATGGCCAAGATCAAAGAGCTCTCCAAGGATGTCAGGGAGAAGATTGTAGACCTACACAAGGCTGGAATGGGCTACAAGACCATCGCCAAGCAGCTTGGTGAGAAGGTGACAACATTTGGTGCGATTATTTGCAAATGGAAGAAACACAAAAGAACTGTCAATATCCCTCGGCCTGGGGCTCCATGCAAGATCTCACCTCGTGGAGTTGCAATGATCATGAGAACGGTGAGGAATCAGCCCAGAACTACACAGGAGGATCTTGTCAATGATCTCAAGGCAGCTGGGACCATAGTCACCAAGAAAACAATTGGTAACACACTACGCCATGAAGAACTGAAATCCTGCAGTACCCGCAAGGTCCCCCTGCTCAAGAATACATATACATGCCCGTCTGAAGTTTGCCAATGAACATCTGAATGACTCAGAGGACAACTGGTGAAAGTGTTGCGGTCAGATGAGACCAAAATGGAGCTCTTTGGCATCAACTCAACTCGCCGTGTTTGGAGGAGGAGGAATGCTGCCTATGACCCCAAGAAAACCATCTCCACCGTCAAACATGGAGGTGTAAACATTATGCTTTGGGGGTGTTTTTTTGGTAAGCGGACAGGACAACTTCACCGCATCAAAGGGACGATGGACGGGGCCATGTACCGTCAAATCTTGGGTGAAAACCTCCTTCCCTCAGCCAGGGCATTGAAAATGGGTCATGGATGGGTATTCCAGCATGACAATGACCCAAAACACACGGCCAAGGCAGCAAAGGAGTGGCTCAAGAAGAAGCACATTAAGGTCCTGGAGTGGCCTAGCCAGTCTCCAGACCTTAATCCCATAGAAAATCTGTGGAGGGAGCTGAAGGTTCGAGTTGCCAAACGTCAGCCTCGAAACCTTAATGACTTGGAGAAGATCTGCAAAGAGGAGTGGGACAAAATCCCTCCTGAGATGTGTGCAAACCTGGTGGCCAACGACAAGAAACGTCTGACCTCTGTGATTGCCAACAAGGGTTTTGCCACCAAGTACTTAGTCATTTTTTTGCAGAGGGGTCAAATACTTATTTCCCTCTTCAAAATGCAAATCATTTTATAACATTTTTGACATGTGTTTTTCTGGATTTTTTGTTGTTGTTTTCTATCTCTCACTGTTCAAATAAACCTACTATTAAAATTATAGACTGATCATTTCTTTGTAAGTGGGCAAACGTACAAAATCAGCAGGGGATCAAATACTTTTCCCCCCCACTGTAAGTCCCTCCTGCAGCAAAGCACCCCCAGAACATTTTTTTTAATATATTTTTTATATCTTTATTTTCACAGGGAAAACAGACTGAGACCTGGATCTCTTTTACGGCTGTGCCCTGTGTAAACAATGTTGACATGTACAGTTTTAGGCATACAGACAAGAATATTTCAAACATACAACAAAGACACAATTCAACAGAAACAATCACAGACAACATCATATTGATCCTCCATAGCATTTTTTAAATGGGCAAGGGACACCAGAGTGTCTAACTTAAGTTGGATCTGCAGTTTGTTCCATAAATAAGGTGCAAAGGAACTGAAGGCAGTCCTACCCAACTCTGTGGAGACCGCAGGAGTCTCTAATGTAATCCACACATGTGATCTGGTTTTAAAATTAGTATATCTAGCGGAAATTAATGATGATATTTAACCTGTTGGGGCTACAGGTTAGCAATGAACCCCGAGCCGGGATTGCTAACAAGGCTGGAAATTCAAAACATCAAAAATCTAATAATTTCAATTTCTCAAACAATCAACTATTTTACACAATTTAAATGATAAACATCTCCTTAATCTAACCACATTGTTCGATTTTCAAAGAGGCTTTACGGCAAAAGCATAAAGTTAGATTATGTTAGGACAGTACATAGCCACAAAAGTACAAACATCCATTTTCAATTCAAGGTCAGGCGTCACCAAAAGCAGAAACCAGCTTGAATTATGCACTAACTTTTGTCAATCTCCATCAGATGACACTCCTAGGACATTATATGTTATACAATACATGCATTTTTTGTTCCATCAAGTTCATATTTATATCCAAAAACAGCATTTTACAGTAGCGTGAAATTCAGATTTTTTTCTTCTCTGAAATGCTTCCGGTGAACATAACAAAATTACTATTCGAAAACATTGGTAAATTATAATATTGTCATTCAAAGAATAATATATTATCATCTCGTAATTGCTACCGAATGGCCAGATCTCAAAATAACTTTACTGGGAAATCACATTTTGCAATAAACGGGGTGCTATGCTAAGAACAACAGGCTATGCTATACAGTTAGCATCATCTAAAATCGATAATAACATTGTAAATATCCCCTTACCTTTGATTATCTCCATCAGAAGACAGGCATCCCAGGTCCGGAAGGCATCCCAGGTCCGGAACAAATGTGGTTTCTTTTGACAAAGTTCATCATTTATGTCCAAATAACACCAAGTACTTAGCGTTCATTATGCTCCCACAAAACGTGGTGGGGGACTGTAAAATCACGCCGAAAAGCTAAAAAAACCTAGTAAATAATCTATTTATGTTCGTTCAAACATGTCAAATGTTGTTTAGCATTAATCTTTTGGTCCATTTTTAACGTTAAACATCAGTAATATTTTCACACAACCTATCCTATGTCGAGATAAACAATGAAGACAAAACTCACGTTTCTCAGATTTATGCGCAGGCGCAAAAAAATGAAGTGATGACATGTCAACTTCCTTGGATTCTAATTTGCTCTCTGTTTATCATAGACGCTTCAAACAACTTTATAAAGATCGTTGACATCTAGTGGAAGCCGTAGGTGTTGCGAAATGAATCCTTTCTCACTATGGTATCTATAAAACAATGACACTAAATAGTACAGTCACAAAATTCACATTTTTTTAAATCTATTTTTCACAGGATTTTGCCTGCAATATGAGTTTTGTTATACTTACAGACACCATTCAAACTGTTTTAGAAAATTCAGAGTGTTTTCTATCCGAATGTGTTAATAATATACATATCCTAGCTTCTGAGTTGGTGTAGGAGGCAGTTAAAAAATGGGCACATATTTTTTTCAAAATGTCTCAATACTGCCCCCGAGCCCCAACAGGATAAGGAGGTAATTTTAAAAGAAGTGCTTTATAAATAAACAAGAGAGCATGTTGCTCTCGCCTCACAGATAGAGAGGCCCAACCCACATGTTGATATAAGATACAGTGATGAGTTTTGTAAGTATCACCCGTGATAAACCTGAGTGCACAATGGTAAATAGCATCCAGTGGTTTTAATGTGTTTGCCGATGCATGCATATAGATAATATCACCATAATCTAAAATGGACATAAAAGTAGCCTGCACAATTTGTTTTCTATTTACAGAGGACAGACAAGCCCTGTTTCTGTAAAGGAACCCTATCTTGAATTTGAGCTTTTTTCCCAATTCAGTAACATGTTTTTTAAAAGAAAGCCTATCATCTAACCATACCCATAAATATTTATATGCAGACCTGTTTTATTTGAGTACCATCCAAGCTAGTGATTACAAAAGTGTTTCTAACTGAGAGTTTAGACCAAGAAAAAAAACATGACATTTGTTTTCTTAGCGTTTAAAACAAGTTTAAGCTGTAAAAGAGACCCCTGTAGTATCCTAAATTCAGAGTGTTTTCTATCCGAATGTGTTAATAATATGCATATCCTAGCTTCTGAGTTGGTGTAGGAGGCAGTTAAAAAATGGGCACATATTTTTTTCAAAATGTCTCAATACTGCCCCCGAGCCCCAACAGGATAAGGAGGTAATTTTAAAAGAAGTGCTTTATAAATAAACAAGAGAGCATGTTGCTCTCGCCTCACAGATAGAGAGGCCCAACCCACATGTTGATATAAGATACAGTGATGAGTTTTGTAAGTATCACCCGTGATAAACCTGAGTGCACAATGGTAAATAGCATCCAGTGGTTTTAATGTGTTTGCCGATGCATGCATATAGATAATATCACCATAATCTAAAATGGACATAAAAGTAGCCTGCACAATTTGTTTTCTATTTACAGAGGACAGACAAGCCCTGTTTCTGTAAAGGAACCCTATCTTGAATTTGAGCTTTTTTCACAATTCAGTAACATGTTTTTTAAAAGAAAGCCTATCATCTAACCATACCCCTAAATATTTATATGCAGACCTGTTTTATTTGAGTACCATCCAAGCTAGTGATTACAAAAGTGTTTCTAACTGAGAGTTTAGACCAAGAAAAAAAACATGACATTTGTTTTCTTAGCGTTTAAAACAAGTTTAAGCTGTAAAAGAGACCCCTGTAGTATCCTAAAATCAGACTCCAACTGCATTAAAGCTTGGTCCGCTGTTGGAGCAATAGAGTACATCACTGTGTCATCTGCATATAAATGGAATTTACAATATCTGACATCATCACCAATGTTGTTTATATAAAGTGAGAACAATAGTGGGCCAATTATTGAACCCTGAGGGACCCCTTTAAGTAACTGTAAGGGGTCAGACTTGGCCCTGTCGACCATGACGGCCTGAGTTCGATCTTTAAGATAGTCATAAAACCATCGGCAGGCATCAGTGCCCAGTCCTATAGATGACAGCTTACTTAAAAGGATAGCATGGTCTACAGTGTCAAAGCTTTTGACAAATCTACAAACAACGCAGCACAGTGCTTTCTATCATCTAAGGCATTTGCAATAACATTTACAACAAGCATAGTGGCCGAATACTGTTAGCAGAAAGAAAAGATTGTAAATGTTTGTTGACCATAGATTTTTCCGAGGTCTTGGCTGAATTCTTTTGATTTTCCCATGATGTCAAGCAAAGAGGCACTGAGTTTGAAGGTATAGAGGTCCTGGATGGCAGGAGGCTTGGCCGTAGTGTTGTACTGGGCCGTACGCACTACTCTTTGCCTTGCAGTCAGAGGCTGAGCGGTTGCCATACCAGGCGATGACGCAGCCAGTCAGGATGCTCTTCATGGTTCAGCTGTAGAATTTTTTGAGGATCGGAGGACCCATTACAAATATTTTCAGTCTCCTGAGGGGGAATAGGCGCTGTCGTGCCCTCTTCACAACTGTCTTGGTGTGTTTGGACCACAATAGTTTGTAGGTGATGTGGACACCAAGGAACTTGAAGCTCTCAACCTGCTCTACTACAGCCCTGTCGATGAGAATAGTGGCGTCCTCGGCCCTCCTTTTCCTAGTCCACGATCATCTCCTTTGTCTTGATCACGTTGAGAAAGAGCTTGTTTTCTTGGCACTTCCAGGTCTCTGACTTCCTCCCTATAGGCTGTGTCATCGTTGTCGGTGATCAGGCCTACCACCTTTGTGTCGTCGGCAAACTTAATGATGGTGTTGGAGTTTTGCTTGGCCATGCAGTCATGGGTGAACAGGAAGCACAGGAAGGGACTAAGCACACACCCCTGAGGGGCCCCCGTGTTGAGGATCAGCATGGCAGATGTGTTGTTGCCTATCCTTACCACCTGGGGGTGGCCGTCAGGAAGTCCAGGATCCATTTACAGAGGGAGGTGTTTAGACCCAAGGTCCTTAGCTTAGTGATTAGCTTTGAGGGAACTATGGTGTTGAACGCTGAGCTGTAGTCAATGAATAGCATTCTCACATAGGTGTTTCTTTTGTCCAGGTGGGACACTGTTGCGTGCAATAGAGATTGCGTCATCTATGGATATGTTGGGGCAGTATGCAAATTGGAGTGGGTCGAGGGTTTCTTGGATGACGGTGTTGATGTGAGCCATGACCAGCCTTTCAAAGCACTTCAAAGCACTAGCACTTTATGGCTACAGACGTGAGTGCCACGGCTCGGTAGTCATATAGGCAGGTTACCTTAGCTTTCTTGGGCACAGGGACCATGGTGGTCTGCATGAAACATGTAGGTATTACTGACTCGGTCAGGGAGAGGTTGAAAATGTCAGTGAAGACACATGCTCTAAATATACGTCCTGGTAATCTGAGAAAGCACATTGTGACATTTGTGTGGTACGGAATGATTAGTCTCCGACATTCAGAATGAGACTGATATGTGGAAATGATTAATTAGTGACTGTTATGATATCGATATATTATGATATATTCTTGAGTAAATTTGGGAAACGTTAACTCATTAAGCAAACTTTTCCCATGCTGCCCCAGATTTCTAATGAGTTAATTGTTACCTGATTAATTTAATAGAGTAATAATTCAACGAAGGAGGTAATTATTCAATGAATAGCAGTCATCACATTAATGAAAGTCACGTCACGACAGTGCCTTTCCAAAGCAGAATTATTTTCCAATTGTTTCCTCAAATGCAGTGAATGATATATAATTTTGTAGCTCTGAGTCTCTACTTTTATCCAATGTAAAAAAAAAAATTCAAATGTTGCTACATAAGACCGAATCCAGGTGGTGAGACACTTATACTTTTATGGGTGGGGGTGTGACGGCCCTTCCCTACTCTGTCTACTGGGTTTTGCTGTGCTTACTTCCTGCAGGAGATTGGTGGGCGGAGTAGGAGAGGTGAGCGGAGCTGGGAGGGTCATCAGCGCTGATGGGGCATACCTGTGAAAGCTAGCTGTGACAAAGCCACAGTTTCCTCATTCAGCGAGAGATTCCTCTCCATGCATTCCTTCGTTGTTTTGTTTTGTTGTGGCTTTGGCAGTTGACACTTAATTTACTGACCTTCATGCCTCATCTGATTATTGTTTTTATTGTTTGCTTTTTTTAATGGAATACATTCATTTTGTTATTCCTTTACTCAGTGTGTGGTTTCCCATTTAGCACACATTGCAACATCAGCGTACGGTCAGTGTCAGGCCAATTCCTGGAATCTGCTACCTTTTCAAAACAGTGAAAAACATCTCAGGTTCCTTTTCACTGAATTTCGGTAGGAGACTCACGTTTCCAGCTACATCGAAGGAAAGCTGAGAACGACATCCGGAGAAATCACCTTAACTGTCATTAAGAGACATGTTAGAGCTTACCATCTCTGACCAAATCTAAACGGACTTGTTGCAGTGTCAGCTTGCCACACTCCGTTTCTTGTTTAAGCCCTTCTACCTCCAACTCCTTTTCCAAGGCTTGTTGATGTTTCAGCTTATCATGCTCTAGTTGAAGCAACAACAGTTCCTTTTTCTGTTCAAAAGATAAGATCAGATTAGGGGCATTTTGTAATGGACCGAAATGTAGCCAAACCAGGAGAAAACAACTCCATTAGAATTCCGGATTCGATCAAGTTGGCCGTTATGGGCTTAAGTCCCTTTCAGACGTTTATCAATCTCAATGTTGTGTCACAATTGGTCTTTATTATAGCAATCCAGAAGCTCCTCCCTCAGGACTTGGAAGAATTCCTCAATGTTAGCCATAGTCAAACAGCCAACCAGCTATGGATGAACAACCTGCTCTCGCCCAAATGGAGTACACCTAACAAAACAGAAGCACAGTGTCAACCACACAGGAGAGAAAAAAACAAAGAGCTTCCCCAAGGCTTATTACTAGCGCAACCCTAGACTTCATGCAGTTACTGGTGGTGGGTATTTATGTACTTTAGCCCGCTGCCACAGAAAAAGCTCCCAGCAAGCTGGTTATCCTTCTGAGCCACGGATGTGCTAGCGAAACATCTGCTCCAGCCATGATCACCACAAAAAAATAAAGAGCAAACACTGCCCAATGTGTGTCATAAGTGACACACGTCGCTAAACCTACCAGGGGAGAAGACGAGTCCAGGTAGCCAATCCACACTACCCCAACAATCTTGCACTGTTAACCTGTTAGGGCTAGGGGGCAGTATTTACACCGCCGGATAAAAAACGTACCCGATTTAATCTGGTTACCACTCCTACCCAGTAACTAGAATATGCATATACTTATTACATATGGATAGAAAACACCCTAAAGTTTCTAAAACTGTTTGAATGGTGTCTGTGAGTATAACAGAACTCATTTGGCAGGCAAAAACCTGAGAAGGTTTCATGCAGGCAGTGGCCTGTCTGACAAGGTGTTGTTGTTCTTGCTTCTGTTTATTGAAGAGTCAGGATCTTAGCTGTAACGTGACATTTCCCACGGCTCCAATAGGCTCTCAGAGCCCAAGAAAAACCTGAACGATGACGAGGCAGCCTCAGGCTGAAACACATAATCGCCTTTGCCAAGTGGCCCATCAGAGGACAATGGAATTAGGCGCGTGCCCGATTCGACCCAGTGATATATTTTCCTTCGGCTGTTTATCTAATTGCAGATTCCCGGTCGGAATATTAACGCTTTTTTACGAGAAAAATGGCATAAAAATTGATTTTAAACAGCGGTTGACATGCTTCGAAGTACGGTAATGAAATATTTAGAAATCTTTTGTCACGAAATGCGCCGTGCGTGCGACCGTTATTTACCATTGGGATAGTGTCTGGGACGCACGAACAAAACGTCGCTGTTGGAACATAACTATGGATTATTTTGGACCAAACCTACATTTGTTATTGAAGTAGAAGTCCTGGGAGTGCATTCTGACGAAGAACAGGAAAGGTAAGACCATTTTTCTTATAGTAAATCTGATATTGGTGAGTGCTAAACCTGCTGGGTGTCTAAATAGCTAGCCCTGTGATGCCGGGCTATGTACTTAGAATATTGCAAAATGTGCTTTCACCGAAAAGCTATTTTAAAATCGGACATATCGAGTGCATAGAGGAGTAATGTATCTATAATTCTTAAAATAATTGTTATGCTTTTTGTGAACATTTATCGTGAGTAATTTAGTAAATTGTTAGTAAATTCGCCGGAAGTTTGCGGGGGGTATGCTAGTTCTGAACGTCACGTGCTAATGTAAAAAGCTGCTTTTTGAAATAAATATGAACTTGATTGAACAAAACATGCATGTATTGTATAACATAATGTCCTAGGTGTGTCATCTGATGAAGATCATCAAAGGTTAGTGCTGCATTTAGCTGTCTTCTGGGTTTTTGTGACACTATATGCTAGCTTGAAAAATGGGTGTCTGATTATTTCTGGCTTGGTACTCTGCTGACATAATCTAATGTTTTGCTTTCGTTGTGAAGCCTTTTTGAAATCGGACAGTGTGGTTAGATAAAGGAGAGTCTTGTCTTTAAATAGCTGTAAAATAGTCATATGTTTGAGAAATTGAAGTAATAGGATTTTTAAGGTATTCGAAAATCGCGCCACAGGATTCAACTGGCTGTTACGTAGGTGGGACGAATTCGTCCCGCCTGCCCCATAGAGGTTAACACCACACAAACTTGATGTCCCAACAATGAGCAAAGCAGGAACTCCAACCGGAACAGGGGATGGAGATGAACTGGGGGCCTCTCTCCACTGCAGCACAAACCAACCCTACTTCCACACCAACAACAATCACAGGCGTGTAACCAAAGAAAGTAGCAACAGGCAGTAAACAAATGTCACATACTTTGTACGTGTACCACACTATGTAACTCCCAATCAAAGTAGTGCACGCAACATAACCCCATAGACAGAAAGGTTAGCCAGACAATAATCACAAAGCACTTTACTTTGAAATACCACCTTAACCAGTTAGCAAATGCTACCAAACAAATGGAATTTCAGGGAGTAGTAACACAGATGCCAGATGAGCCCCCACTTGTTACAACCTGGCTCAAGCTTGTAACAAACAATTGGAAACCACACACTGAGTAAAGGAATAACTGTTGTATAGCACACTGTATTACCTATACAACAATAAAATAGTCATATGTTTGAGAAATTGAAGTAATAGCATTTCTAAGGTATTTGAATATCGCTCCACGGGATTCCACTGGCTGTTGAGTAGGTGGGACGCAAGCGTCCCACCTAGCCCAGAGAGGTTAACATCTGCTACCTATGTGTACGTGACCAATAAAATGTTATTTGATTTCAATTAACAGGTGTGCCTTGTTAAAAGTTCATTTGTGGAATTTCTATCCTTCTTAACCTCTAGGGTAGGTGGGACGAAATCGTCCCGCACTATTCAACAGCCAGTGACACATCAGAGCGCCAAATTTAAAACCACAAAATGTCATAATTCAAAGTTCTCAAACATAGGAGTATTTTACACCATTTGAAAGATAACACTGTCATTAATCTAACCACATTGTCCGATTTCAAAAAGGCTTTACACCGAAAGCAAAACATTAGATTATGTTAGGAGAGTACATAGACAGAAATAACCACACAGTAATTATTCAAGCAAGCATATATGTCACAAAAACCAAAAACACAGCTAAATGCAGCACTAACCTTTGATGATCTTCATCAGATGACACTCCTAGGACATTATGTTATACAATACATGGATGTTTTGTTCAATCAAGTTCATATTTATATCAAAAACCAGCTTTTTACATTAGCATGTGATGTTCAGAACTAGCAACTAGCATACACACCGCAAACCTCTGGTGAATTTACTTAATTACTCAGCATAAAACGTTCACAAAATACATAACAATTATTTTGAGAATTATAGATACAGAACTCCTTTATGCAATCGCTATGTCAGATTTTAAAATAGCTTTTCGGCGAAAGCACATTTTGCAATATTCTGAGTAGATCGCCCAGCCATCACGGCTAGCTAATTTGACACCCACCAAGTTTGGCCCTCACCAAACTCAGATTTACTATAAGAAAAATTGGATTACCTTTCCTGTTCTTCGTCAGAATGCACTCCCAGGCATTCTACTTCAACAACAAATGTTGTTTTGGTTCGAAATAATCCATAGTTATATTGAAATAGCTCCATATTGTTCATGCGTTCAGGTCACAGTCCGAAGGGTGACGTGCGAGCACATTTTGTGACAAAACATTTCAAAATATTCCATTACCGTACTTCGAAGCATGTCAAACGCTGTTTAAAATATTTTTTTATGCGATTTTTCTCGTAAAATAGCGATAATATTCCAACCGGGCGACGTTGTATTCATTCAAAGATTGAAAGAACAACATGGAGAATTCACATGAACGCGCATCTCCAGTGTCACTGTCCCCAGGCAGGCCAGCAACAAACTCTGCTGCTGTTCTTTGCCCAGAGACTGCAGACATCTCATTACACTTTCTGGCACCTTCTGAGAGCCAATGGAAGCCTTAGAAAATGTCACGTTACAGCACAGATGCTGTATTTTAGATAGAGAGGCTACAGAAGGACAATAAATTGTCAGACAGGGCACTTCCTATATGGAATCTTCTCAGGTTTTGGCCTGCCATATGAGTTCTGTTATACTCACAGACACCATTCAAACAGTTTTAGAAACTTTAAAGTGTTTTCTATCCAAATCTACTAATTATTTGCATATTCTCATTTCTGGGCAAGAGTAGTAACCAGTTTAAATCGAGAACGTTTTTTATCCGGCCGTGCAAATACTGCCCCCTAGCCCCAACAGGTTAATAAGTTTGAGCTCATCAGTTGTGTTGTGACAAGGTAGGGGGGTATATAGAAGATAGCCCTATTTGATAAAAGACCAAGTCCATATTATGGCAAGAACAGCTCAAATAAGCAAAGAGAAATGACAGTCGATCATTACTTTAACCTTTCTAGGCTAGGCGGGACGAATTCGTCCCACCTACGTAACAGCCACGGCTATCCTGTGGCGCGATTTTCAAAACCTTAAAAATCCTATTACTTCAATTTCTCAAACATATGACTATTTTACAGCCATTTAAAGATAAGACTCTCGTTATGAATGGATGATCTCCGCATGTGTATTTCCCACCTTAGCGATATGCCATCCCATCTGGTTTGGGCTTAGTGGGACTATCATTTGTTTTGCAACAAGATAATGACCCAACACATCTCCAGGCTGTGTTAGGGCTATTTTACCAAGAAGGAGAGTGATGGAGTGCTGCATCAGATGACCTGGACTCCACAATCCCCCGATCTCTATCAAATTGAGATGGTTTTGTATGAGTCGGACCGTAGAGTGAAGGAAAAGCAGCCAACAAATGCTTAGCATATGTGGGAACTCCTTCAAGACTGTTGGAAAAGCATTCCAGGTGAAGCTGGTTGAGAGAATGCCAAGAGTGTGCAAAGCTGTCCTCAAGGCAAATGGTGGCTACTTTGAAGAATCTAAAATCTAAAATATATTTTGATTTGTTTAACACTTTTTTGGTTACTACATGATTCCATATGTGTTATTTCTTCGCTACTATTCTAAAATGTAGAAAAACAGTAAAAATAAAGAAAAACTCTTGAATGAGTAGGCGTTCTAAAACTTTTGACCGGTAGTGTACATTTTATGTTCAATCAATTGAGTTAAATTTTGCCAATAGGCTACTGTCTGTACTTTTTGCCTCAATATATTTGATGTGTAACAACATGTGCGCAATGATGTGACAAATGATGTTCATCGTAAGCCACCTTAATATTTGCAGACATAGGTGGTAATGTCTCTCTAGAAGCTGATTCGTCTTCAGTATTGTGAAGTAATTCAAATGTTAAGGTAAGATTTGAATGGAGAAAGCTTATCCAAGAGCATTGCAGCTTTTCTTTCAATACTATCACAGATATTTGTGAAATAGACTCAAATTACTTATTCGTGCCCACCACACAATTTTATAACTAAACGTTTTAGTGTCCACCACACTGTGTTCTTCTTAATAATGCATTCATGTCCAGTACACAATTTTCTTCATAATGAATTCCAATTTGGTGTGGCTAACGTTAGACAGGTTAGCTAGGTGGCTAACGTTAGCTTGTCTGGGGGTTTAGGTTAGGGGTTAAGGTTAGGGTAAGCTAACATGCTAGCTATGTAGTTCAAATCAGTAATTACTTGCAAAGTTGCTAAAGAACTAAAACTCTAACGCAAAATTTGGGTTTCTAGACATTAGCGTTATACGCACACCCATCCTCCCCGACCAACCTTCCTCCTAAAGTTTCTGTAACCTACTGCCTTTTTCTGTGATTGAAATGCACTGTATACAAAATCATGTGGTGGACATGAAAACATTTACTTTTTAATGTGTCTGTCATGAATTTTGCATAAGTCATTTGTGTCTATTTCACGATCATTTGTGATAATGGGTTGTTTCTTTCGATCCTATCAGTATCAACACAAGGTCTAACGACGCACTTACGTTCTCTCTGAGTGGTGTTTTGGGAAACGTACATTACATCTTTGGCTGTTGTAGGAACAATGCATCGTTAAAGCCTAAGTTCCATCGCTATTCAGAAACCCTGGTAAATAGCCTACCGCCTTGGAATGTTAGAGGTGGCCAGAGGTGAGCCTGCCTGGGTTTATTAAACTCCCAATCAAATGTGCTGGGCAATCACTGGCATTAAGTCTGCCACTCAAAACATGAGCTGGCTCTATGCAAAAGTGAAATAAGGCCTTCTTGTTTTCTTTCACCAATGGGGGAAACTGACTACAAAGTGTTCTAAAAACAGTGAATCACATTGAAGGACCATGAGTACTTAGCAATCCAAGTACAGTATATATGGTATGTGTAACTTTTAAAATTATATGACCCCATTTTCAGTAGTCAAAATGTCTAGTTTGACCTCAATACCTCTGTATTGTATCCTGTGATATGATCATAAATATAAAGTTGTTGAAGGTCTCCTGCCAGCACAAAAACCTTGTATCAGGTCCTGGCCAGTAAAAGGGGTTATTTGTCATTGTAGTTGGTCAGGGCGTGGCAGGGGGTGTTTGTTTTGTGGGTTTAGGTTCTAGTTTTCTTATTTCTATGTTTATCTAGCTTTTCTAGCTCTATGTGAGTTTGTCAATGACATCCAATTAGAGGCAGCTGGTTGTTGTTGTCTCTAATTGGAGGCCATATTTAGTTGTGTTTGTTTTCACTGGGTTTTGTGGGTGGTTGTTTCGAGTATAGTCTATGCACCTTACTGGACTGTTTTCGTTGTTTGTTTTGTATTGATTAAGTGTTTTCTTTAGTAAATAAGAGGATGTGTACTTTATCCGCTGCGTTTTGGTCCCCCTTCAACGACGAGTGTTACACCTTGTTTTATGAATCCCTGGCCATTAATGTCTGTACTCCCATGGGAGGTACTGTAATGCTGCAAGATCACGATCAGGACAGTTAATTACAGGTTACTCACCCACCACTGAGAGAGCGTCCTTCTGGTGATCCGAGGCAATTAGCAGCCTAGTTAATATCCTGTGATTAGACCAAGATTTATTTGGGGTTTTCTAGTGAATTTGTTCTTGTGTTTTGCATTTCAACACATTTCCGTCCTATCTGAAATTATGTATGCTAATTTCAGAAGGATGGAAATCAAATGCTGTTGATGGCCTGTCAATTACGCTGGAATAGGTTGTTATCAATTATGTCATAATTTCTCCCTCGTGCTCTTTGGATTCCCAGCTGGAGGGCAGCACAGCCACTTTAGTGTAAAAATGCCTGAATTACAAACCGCTCATTTTTTCTTTCAATCAATTTGTTATACAGTAAGTGACATCATAAAAAATTAAAGTATACTAGCAATACAAATGGCACCTTTTCCCCTATATAGTGCACTACATTTGACCAGAGTCCTATGGTTTAGCTTAATTTTACATCACTATTTGCTCTTGTCTTTCAAGCAGCTGAAGGAGCCATTTGACTATGCAAATTTAGCTATAAATACATGCTGCAATCTCAAGCTAACACAACATAAGCCAGCCAGGTAAAAAGGATACATGTGCACGACAGTCCATCACATGCCTCATTTGCAAGTTAAGAGGCACAGCTAAGACATGATTCTGTCATGGAGCTAAAAGCTCTACATTTTCAGTGACAACTTCCTGAATTCGGAAACTGACTTTTTTATCAAGCTGCCACGATTTTCAAACTAGAGAGATCTTATCTCAAGCTAAAGTGCAAGACATGTCAGCAGGTATTCTTCTATTTCTCTGAAGTTAAATTCTGCTGACAGCTTCTATGCATTGTTAATAACTGATAAGTTGCACTGAGAATATAGATTTTGTTTGCGTAGGGAAAATGGTTCTTGGGAACAATTAAGCCATTTGGACATTCTATGTTTTATTGAGATCAGGACCCCTCCTGACTATTATGTCTCCTGATAGGTTTTAAATGTTTTTGGCATTCCATGTGAAATTAAAGAGCAACTGAATCAAAAAGCTACTTTTCCTATGTGTCATGGCATCGATCAAACATTTATTCTAGAGTCAAAATTGACTACAAAGTGTAAATAGGAAAATTTTGGTCATAAAGTCAGTCTTGTCCAAACAGAGTTTTGTGAGACTTGTGGTTGTGACTGTCACCACTTACATGGGGATTGGGTTTGGATTACAATTATGTCAATAATTCATGCCCCCTTTGCCCACAACATGGGATGGCATTGCCCAAGCTCCACGTGCAAATTATCCTCTTTGAGACTGAGTGAAAAAGCCCTCTACGATTTTTCCATTCATTAGCATATTCAGTAAAGTTCTAGTAGCAGTAGCAATGTATCCTCTAGATTCTAGTTAATTATTAGAGTTAGTAGTAGTAGTAGCTAACAGTGTTACCTAAGACCATGCCTCCGGTTCGAAAGTGCACACTTCCAGGATGCACAGCAATCTATGGTTTGCATGCCCTGCCGAAGGATCCTGCATGCGGAATAGGTGGTTGGAGTTTGTCGGTCCTCAAGTCTGCACTAGTAACGCTAGCCTTGTGTGCAACGCACATTTTGCTTAGGAATGTTTTCCAACTTTAAAGTGGAGATCGGCTTCCAGATGCCATGTTGATGCTAACTTTGAATGCAGTTCACATAATCTTGATAGATGGCCAGACGACCTCCGACACTACCACTTCTGCTGGCTGTCAATGGCCAAACCCACGATTGATGGCGGTGAGTATCTAGACACTGCTGGTTTTGTATCTGGTTATGAGAACATTTTGGTAATTATTATCACTATCATAATGCTAGCCAGCGTGTCAGGCTGACTGAAGTTAGCTAGCTTGTTAGGTAGCTGCCTACCTCAATACAACTCAGTTTGGAAACACGATAACATTTCAAAAGAAGGCAGTAGAAAAACATTTTGTCATGATTGGGATGTCGCCAGACTGGCTTTAGATGCAGCATAACTTTAGTCTGCTAGTTATCTAAGGTTGAGGGGACACCACCAACATTTTGCTAGCTAGCTAACATTAGCATTGCTAGCTATTTCTGATAAACTTTGCTAGCTAATGGCAACTTTGCGATCTCTCTTAAGTAAATTTGATAACATTATAATGATGGCAAAGTTGTTTCCTACTACAACAGTGTACTAGCTAGAAGCAACAAACAAAAAATCAAACCAGGGCTGTAGCTAAACATGTCACAGTTTGTTTGCGTAGATATTTGTAGTCAGTTGCATTGCCTGAATTTAATCCAATCTGGAGCTACATAGTCTACATTTGTAAAGCATAGAATAAGATTCCAAACAGGAATAGCTACATCATTTTTTGAACTATGATTATAATTGAGGGGTGATGAGAAAATTGTTGGCCCTGTTTTTCTGTTAGACACAGTGCCCAGTTGGGTGCCATACTGATCCCCTGGTTTGGCAAGATGGCGCTGACAGATAGGGCAGCTCTGCTTCAAGGTCCTAAGCAACTTTGCAGTATTATGACCAGGATCCTTTGTTCGTACCCCCAGGGCAATTGAACTGATTCCAGAGGCTGCTCCAAAACAATGCCGGTGGAGAAGAGGTATTTGGAGTGGACTTCTAGTCCGACTCAGGAGGCGTGCACACCATCCACCGCTTCCGAGTATATTACACTCTAATGTTAAGTCTCTGGATGATAAAGTAGACGAGCTCAGGGTGAGAATCTTCTTCCAGAAAGACATCAGGGATTGTAACATACTCTGTTTCATGGAAACATGGCTCTCTCTGGATATAGTCAGCCAGCTGGGTTTTTAGTACATCATGCAGACAGGAGTAAAGAACTCTCCGGGAAAACGAAAGGCGGGGGTTTATGTTTCATGATTAACTACTCATGGTGTGATTGTGATAGCATATGGAAACTCAAGTCTTTTTATTCATCCAACCTAGAATACCTCACAATCTATTTCAGACCGTATTGCCTACCAAGAGAATTCACTTCGGTTATAGTCACAGACTTGTATATTCCCCCTCAAGCCAATACCACAACGGCCCTCAAAGAACTTCACTGGACTTTATGCAAACTGGAAACCACATATCCTGATGCCGCATTTATTGTTGCTGGGGAACACAACCGAAGTTCTACCAACACACTGACTGTAGCACTCACTCTGAGAAAACAATAGACCACTACTACTCAACTTTTCGAAATGCCTACAAGGACGTCCCCACCCTCCCTTCGGCAAATCTGATCATGACTTCATTTTGCTCCTCCCTTCCTATAGGCAGAAACTCAAACAGGAAGTACCCGTGCTAAGGACTATTCAATGCTGGTCTGACCAATTGGAATCCATGCTTCAAGATTGTTTTGATCACGCGGAATGGGATATGTACTGGGTAGCCTCTGAGAATACCGTCGACGAATACACAGATGCGGGGACTGAGTTTATCAGGAAGTGTATAGGAGATGTTGTACCCACTGTGACTATTAAAACCTACCCTATCCAGAAACCGTGGATAGATGCCAGCATCCGCGCAAAACTGAAAGCCCAAATCACTGCAATTAAACATGGCAAGGTGACTGGGAATATGGCCAAACACTGTAGTTATTTCCTCCGTAAGGTAATCAAACAGGCAAAACGTCAGCATAGAGACAAAGTGGAGTCGGAATTAAACAGCTCAGACACGAGGCGTACGTGGCAGGGTCTACAGACAATCACGGACTACAAAGGGAAAGCCAGCCACGTCGCGGACACCGACATCTTGCTTCCGGACAAGCTAAACACATTCTTCACCCGCTTTGAGGATAACACAATGCCACCAATGTGGCTCGCTACCAAGGACTGTGGACTCTGCTTCTCCATGGCCGACATGAGTAAGACATTTAAACGTGTTAACCCTTGACAGGCTGCCGGCTCAGACGGCACCCCTAGCCGCATCCTCAGAGCATGCGCAGACCAACTGGCTGGAGTGTTTACTGACATATTCAGTCTTTCCCTATCCCAGTCTGCTGTCCCCACTTGCTTCAAGATGTCCACTATTGTTCCTGTACCCAAGAAAGCAAAAAAGGTAACTGAACTATATGACTATCGCCCCGTCACACTCACTTTTGCCTTCATGAAGTGCTTTGAGAGGCTAGTTAAGGATCATATCTCCTAGACCCACTTCAATTTGCTTACTGCCCCAATAGATCCACAGATGATGCAATCGCCATTGCACTTCACACTGCCCTATCCCATCTGGACAAGAGGAATACCTATGCAAGAATGCTGTTCATCGACTATAGCTCAGCATTCAACACCATAGTACCCTCCAAGCTCATCATTAAGTTCAAGGCCCTGGGTCTGAACCCGGCCCTGTGCAACTGGGTCTGCCCAATGCTTCACCGAGGGCAAACTACCTGCCCTCCAGGACACCTACAGCACCCGATGTCACAGGAAGGCCAAAAAGATCATCAAGGACAACACCCACCCGAGGCACTGCCTGTTCACCCCGCTATCATCCAGAAGGCCAGGTCAGTACAGGTGCATCAAACTGGGACCGAGAGACTGAAAAACAGCTTCTATCTCAAGGCCATCAGACTGTTAAATAGCCATCACTAGGCGGCTTCCACCGGGTTACGTAGCCCTGCACCTTCGAGGCTGCTGCCATATATACATAGACTTGAAATCACTGGGCACTTTAATAACGGAACACTAGTCACTTTAATACTGTTTACATGTTTTTGCTTTACTCATCTCATATGTATATACTGTATTCTATTCTACTCTATTTAGCCTATGCCACTCCGACATTGCTCATCCTAATATTTATATATTCCTTAATTCTATTCAGGTTTGTGTGTATTATGTGTATTGTTGTGAATTGTTATATATTACTGCTCTGTTGGAGCTAGAACACAAGCATTTCGCTACACCCACAATACCCTCTGCTAAACATGTGTACAGTATGTGACCAATAACGTTTGATTTGATTTGGTCATGAACCACCAGAATGTCTCTGTGCAAACTGTATAGATGAGACCTACCAGAAGGAGCAAGGGTGGGTAACAAAACATGTCCATAAATGTGACGCAATGGTTTAGCCAGTTTCAGCTTTTCAGGCAAGACCTCTGAATTAAAGTGAGTTATGTGACACAAGTACACTTCCAACACCTCCTGTGTTGTTGCCAGAGTCTGCCTAGACTCCTATGAAAAGGACACACATTAAAATTGGTCCTCTGATTGTGACCTGAGTTTTTGCCCCGATGACACAGATGGCTTCATCAACAACAGGCAATGTGTGTGTTATGTGAAAAGTTGTATTGAAAAATACCGGTTTGATAAATTAGTAAGCTAATTACCCAACCAAGCAGATACAAGTAATAGAGTGATGGTGGTTGTGTAGTGTTTTCAGAAAGCTTTGTCCTTTCCTTATACCAAAATGCAATTTACCACTTGGCTGTCTATTATATCACCTTGTCATAGGCTCTCCCAGCATCACCTCATAAGATAGGTAGTAAATTGTTTATGAGGATTGCCTTCTGCAGTTGTTCAAGACGTCTAGTTTGCGGCCGAACATACAGAACACCAGCAAGGGGGTACACATCTGCATCATGTAGACATACTCTCGCTGTGAGCATTCATAGAAATGGAAGAGTCAGCCACATTTTGGTAAGTATTCTATAATACAATAATATATACAATTTATCCAAAGTGACTTAAAGTCATGCATCATACATTTTGGTTGGGGGGGAGAAGAAAAAGGAGGAAACATTATGAAAAATAGAGAACAAAGAAAAATAAATCCTAATATAAGTGTTTATTCTTCATTAATTATCATGACAAGTTGAACAACAATGAGGAAGAGTGGAAGAGGAAGAGTGGACCTGAAGGTCCCCAGTTTGAATCCTGTCCCCTGGCCAGAAATAACATTCCCAAACAACCACTATAGTCTCCAAAAGTGTTATTATTCACATTGGTGAACTTAAGATCACTTGAGTTAGTGGAACGATTATTGTAGCATAATCATAACAAATAGAAGTGTTGTTCTAATGAAGTTGGTTTATTACTGTAATATACTGTCACGTCCTGACCCTAGTAAGATGTCATTTTCTATAGTAGAGTAGGTCATCGCGTGACAGGGGGTGTTTTGTGTTTTTCTATGTTTTCTATTTCTGTTTAAGTTCTAGTTTTTCTATTTCTCTGTTGGGTTTGTTTGGGTTGATCTCCAATTGGAGGCAGCTGGTCCTCGTTACCTCTGATTGGAAATCATATTTAAGTAGGGGTTTTTCTTCCTGGGTTTTTGTGGGTTATTAATTTTTGAGTAGTGTTATTTTCTCTGCGTCAGGGTTTGTTGTTTTGTTGTTACAAGTATTTTGGGTGGGTTTTTCTGTCAAAGGATCGAGTCAACGCGCAGCATGGTTGTAGTTCCACATATTTATTTATTCCGTGAAATGTTTGCAACACACCAAAATACTAGATGTCAACAGTCTTTACAAAGTTGTTTGAGGCGTTTACGATGAACAGAGACCGAATGAGAAGGTGGGGAAGTTGGTCACCCAGGGAAGGACATCACTTCATTGGTGCGCATTCACGAGGGTGGATCCTCTGTTCCAAAACGTTTTTTTGGACACAGGAACCGTCCGGTTGAAATATTACTGAATCTTCACGTTCTAAAGGCCCTAAAGATTGATGTTTTACAACGTTTGACATGTTTGAACGAACGTAAATATAACTTTTTTTTACTTTTCATCGTGACATTGTCCGCACGCTTCCTACATTTGGAGTAGCTGAACTGAACGCGCAAACAAGTTATTTGGACATAAATTATGGAGTTTATCGAACAAAACAACATTTATTGTGGACCTGGGATTCCTGGAAATGCCTTCTGCTGAAGATCATCAAAGGTAAGGGAATATTTCTAATGCAATTTATGATTTTAGATGACTCCAAAATGGCGGCTATCTGTATAGCCTAGTGTATTTTTCTGAGCTCAGTACTCAGATTATTGCAAAGAGTGCTTTCCTCGTGAAGCTTTTTTGAAATCTTTCACAGTGTTAGCATAAAGGAGATATTCATCTATAAATCTTTGAATGACAGTTGAATATTTTATCAATGTTTATGACAAGTATTTTTGCAAATTGTGGCGCTGATCCACCGGGAGTATTTGAGGGAAAATATTTTCTGAACGTCACGCGCCAATGTAAAATGCTGTTTTTATATATAAATATGAACTTTATCGAACAAAAAAATGCATGTATTGTGTAACATGATGTCCTAGGAGTGTCATCTGATGAAGATCGTCAAAGGTTAGTGCTGCATTTAGCTGTGTTTTGGGTATTTGTAATGCATGCTAGTTGCTTGGAAAATGGCTGTGTGGTTATTTTTGTCGATGTACTCTCCTAACATAATCTAATGTTTGCTTTCGCTGTAAAGCCTTTTTGAAATCGGACAACGTGGTTCGATTCAGGAGAAGTGTATCTATAAAATGGTGTAAAATAGTCCTATGTTTGAGAAATAGAAATTATTAGATTTGTGGTTTTGAATATGGCGCTCTGATTTTTCACTGGCTATTGTCAAACTCAATCCCGCAATGCATAAAAATAAATTACGTTTAACCAACGTGGAAAGGACGTCGAATTGACATCTCTTCTCAGTGGGTTATTATCCCTACCCAGTTAGAAGTTCATAACGGCGATAACGGCGATAGAAAGTCTAGGCTATTGCATCATTTTCATGTTAACTTGGGTGGCAATGTAATTGGCAATCATCGGCGT
Organism: Salmo salar; assembly: GCF_965601325.2. Classification (NCBI taxonomy): domain Eukaryota; kingdom Metazoa; phylum Chordata; class Actinopteri; order Salmoniformes; family Salmonidae; genus Salmo; species Salmo salar. The sequence goes on from NC_138300.1 coordinate 71,678,796, forward strand.
CCAAAAAGGCCGATTACCGATTGTTATGTAATCTTGAAATCGGCCCTAATTAATCGGTCGACCTCTACCGATGAGTGTCCGAACAGTGTACCAACTGCTTGAACAGACAGTTTTGTACTTTCAACACATCTATACCTCACACAAAGACCAATAATAATGCAGTCAATCTATCCACAACTTTGCAGGAGAGACTGACATGCGTGTTACTGAAACTTTCCCATTGTATACATCTTCCCCAAATCATAATGAGTTAATTGTTACATGATTAACTTAATCGTGTAACAATTTAGCATAGTTAGTGGATTACCAAATAACAGTGATTAGGCTAATGAAAGTAAAGTCACAACATAGGCAATTTACAGTAAGCCCACAAAACAGATAAGGACTTCTCTTTAGTGTATGGGTCGCTCAGGTGGGTGTATAGGGTTGGGGACTGATCCATTATGATAGGACAATAAAATAAATTATACATCTAATTTATGTATTTAAAATGTATATCCTTCATCTGCACTAAATTGAAAGCTCTCTCTCGCAACCCCTGCTCGCAGATACGCATTGGTTCTGGAATATGCAACCGTTTCCTTTCTCACTCACTTAACACCAAACTTTTCCAAACACAAAAACACACACACACCTTCCATCACAATACATCCACACATACCCAAATACTATGCCTTCTATGTTTTTAACTCCACCATGTTTATTGAGTACTTTTGTTTTCCAATTTGTTATATTTGAAGAACTATTCTTTTACTAGTTATCCTTTCTTCTAATGTTGTCTTATCCATGTATAAATGGAATGTAAATCATTATTTTACAACATTCCCTTCTTGAATGCTACAGTGTAGTTGCAGTTAATTTAACAATTATTTAATTTCATTGCTTTTCAATCTATTTTTTAAATTATTATTACAATCCCTACCATGGTTAGTATTTGGTGTTCCATTATTCGACTCCTCTATGAGAACTTTGACATTTTAGAATAGCCATGGAGTAGTCTTTGTGTCTCGGAACATTTGGTTGTCAATATACAGTTTATCGACTACGAGGGCTACACGCTTCCCTTTTAATCTATTCTCCTTGAAGATTGGGTACAGAACTTTGTGACGTTCTGCAATCTCCCTTGGGAATTGATCATTCATGCGTATTTTCGTGCCAGCGAGGTATTTACCCAGGCTTTCAAACATTAATTTATCCTTGAAAAAAGCTAATTTGGCAACAATTGGGTGCTCATATCTGTACACTTTCGAGTTGCATTTTATCGACAGCATCAAGTGGGATTTGAAGAGCTGTAAGAAATAATTATTTCACTACTCTTTCAGGAACTACTCCTTCTCTTTCTTGAATACCAGAAAGTACTAGATTTTCTCTCATAGATCTAGTCAGTGTGTCAAGTAACGCTTCTCTGAGAAAGATGTTTTCCTTTTTAAGTTCATTAATGTCCGTTTCTATCGTATTGACTATCCCTTTTAGCTTGTTTGTTTCTTTCGACCATCTCAGCCAATCATGGCTAGAAGGAAAGTCCCTGTCTTTTCCATGGCTAAACCAACTAGACTCCTAATTTAACAATTGTATTCATATTTTCAGACGGCCACTGCCTGTTCACCCCGCTACCATCCAAAAGGCAAGGTCACTACAGGTGCATCAAAGCTGGGACTGAGAGACTGAAAAATATCTTCTATCTCAAGGCCATCAGACTTTTAAACAGCCATCCCTAACACAGTGAGGCTGCTGCCTACATACAGACTTGAAATCATTGGCCACTTCAATAAACGGATCACTAGTCACTTTAATAATACCACTTTAATAATGTTTACATATATTGCATTACTCATCTCATATGTATATACTGTATTGTATACCATCTATTGCATCTTGCCTATGCCATTTGGTCATTTCTCATCTATATATTTCTATGTATATGTTCTTATTTCATTCCTCTACTTAGATTTGTGTGTATTAGGTAGTTGTTGTGGAATTGTTAGACTACTTGTTAGCTATAGCTGCACTGTCAACTAGAATCACAAGCATTTTGCTACACTTGCAGTAACATCTGCTAACCATGTGTATGTGACCAATAACATTTGATTTGATTTATAAATAAATAAAATATCTGACATTGAATTCCCAGTTGAACTTTGCTGTGCTTTTAAATGGTTGTAAGCACTGGGTGTTCAAGTACATCTAGGAAAAAAGAAAGCAAAAACAGGATATTTTAATTAAGAGATCATCTTTGTAATGGATCAAGTACAGATTTAGCCATACCTGCAGGTTCTACCAGTTATTTAGAGATTCATTTAAAGGTATCACATCCCTATCCCTTAGTTTCAATGTCATTGGGACATTTGAAAGTCTCGGATGCAGCCCTACCCCTGTGGTTCGCCATGTTTTAGACTTTTGCGCACACAGTCGGAGGCCCTTAAGAAAATGCAGAAACACAAAGCTGTGGCACAAAGCAAATGATGGATGTGCTGAGAGAAAGCTGCCACGGATAGCCCCTGATAAAATAAAAAAAAAGAAGCACCAGACCAAAGTGAATAAAGGTGGCAGTGTGAAATATGTGGGTCACCCCGCTTGCATTGGTCTGTCCCTCAGGCACGTCAATGGACTTTGAAGTACTTTTAAAATGGTCCTTGCCACCACCAAGACACAGCATCTGTCAGAACCTTGTGGGCTATTTTACTCACCTTAGGATGTCAACCATGTCCAATCACCATGTCCATGTTTCAAAAGCAAATCATATAAAGAGTTGAAGTTGAAAGTTTACATACACTTAGGTTGGAGTCATTAAAACTCGTTTTTCAACCACTACACACATTTCTTGTTAACAATCTATAGTTTTGGCAAGTCGGTTAGGACGTCTACTTTGTGCATGACAAGTAATTTTTCCAATAATTGTTTACAGACAGATTATTTCACTTATAATTCACTGTATATCAATTCCAGTAGGTCCGAAGTTATGTACACTAAGTTGACTGTGCCTTTAAACAGCTTGGAAAATTCAAGAAAATGATGTCATGGCTTTAGAAGCTTCAGATGGGCTAATTGACATAATTTGAGTCAATTGGAGGTGTACTTGTGGATGTATTTCAAGGCCTACCTTCAAACTCAGTGCCTCTTTGCTTGACATCATGGGAAAATCAAAAGAAATCAGCCAAAACCTGAGAAACAAAATTGTAGACCTCCAGAAGTCTGGTTCATCCTTGGGAGCAATTTCCAAACACCTGAAGGTACCACGTTCATCTGTACAAAGAACAGTACGCAAGTATAAACACCATGGGACCACGCAGCCATCATACCGCTCAGGAAGGAGACGCGTTCTGTCTCCTAGAGATGAACATACTTTGGTGAGAAAAGTGCAAATCAATCCCAGAACAACAGCAAAGGACCTTGTGAAGATGCTGGAGGAAACAGGTACAAAAGTATCTGTATCCACAGTAAAACGAGTCCTGTATCGACATAACCTGAAAGGCCGCTCAGCAAGGAAGAATCCACTGCTCCTTAACCGCCGTAAAAAAAAGCCAGACTACGGTTTGCAACTGCACATGGGGACAAAGATTGTACTTTTTGGAGAAATGTCCTCTGGTCTGATGAAACAAAAATAGAATTGTTTGGCCATAATGACCATCGTTGTATTTGGAGGAAAAAGGGGGAGGCTTGCAAGCCGAAGAACACCATCCCAACCGTGAAGCATGGGGGTTGGCAGCATCATGTTGTGGGGGTGCTTTGCTGAAAGGGGGGACTGGTGCACTTCACAAAATAGATGGCATCATGAGGTAGGAAAATGATGTGGATATATGGAAGCAACATCTCAAGACATCAGTCAGGAACCTTTTAGGGCTAGGCGTCCCGCTAGCAGGACAACTTCCGGTGAAACTGGAGGGTATGCAATTCAAATAAATAATCATAAATATTATGGATATTAAACATTTAGGTACATGTGTCTTATATCGGTTGAACGCTTAAATTCTTGTTAATCTAACTGCACTGTCCGATTTACAGTAGCAATTACAGCAAAAAATATGCCTTGCAATTGTTTTAGGATGGTGCCCCACATCAAAATATTTTTTCCACCAGCACGTTTCATAAATTCACAAATAGCGATTAAATATTCACTAACTTTTTGAAAATCTTCCTCTGATTTGTCATCTTAAGGGTCCCAGCTATAACATGTAGTGTCGTTTTGTTAGATAAAATCCTTCTTGGTATCCCAAAAACTCTTAAGTTGGCGCCATCGATGTTAGTAATCTTCTCGTTCAACATGCAGAGAAAGGAATCCGAATATCTACCCTAAACTTTGTTTCAACAAGTCAAAACACGTTTCTATTTACTCCTCAGATACCCTAAAATGTAATCAAACGATAATATTTCTTACGGACAGAAGCATGTTCAATAGGTAACTGATTTTAGCATGTGTGTCCTGTCTTCATGGCGCGCGCAAACACGAATTTCCAAGACAGTGTCCCTGCACTAAAACTGATATTTCTTATTTGGTTTTGAAGTTACAAACCTGAAACATTTAACATAGACTGCTGACACCCTGTGGAAGTCATAGAAATTGCATCCACTTAACTAATTTTCAGTATGACCTTATACTTGCCATTGTAAGAGGATGGTCTCAGAAAAAATAAATTCTGCTTGTTTTTTGGGGGGATTTTCTCCTACCATATCTATTGTGTTATATTCTCCTACATTTTTTAACATTTCTACAAACTTCAAAGGGTTTTCTTTCCAATGGTACCAATTATATGCATATCCTGGCTTCAGGGCCTGAGCAACAGGCAGTTTACGTTGGCACTTCATTAATGCGGCAATTGAGAAAAAAGGGGCAATCTTGGTTGCAAATAGGTCTTTCAAATGGACAATGACCCCAAGCAAACTACTAAAGTTGTGGCAAAATAGCTTAAGGACAACAAAGCCAAGGTATTGGAGTGACCATCACAAAGCCCTGACCTCAATCCTATAGAACATTTGTGGGCAGAACTGAAAAACTGTGTGCGAGCAAGGAGGCCTACAAACCTGACTCAGTTACATCAACTCTGTCAGGAGGAATGGGCCAAAATTCACCCAACGTATTGTGGGAAGCTTGTGGAAGGCTACCCGAGACCTTTGACCCAAGTTAAACAATTTAAAGGCAATGCTACCAAATACTAATTGAGGGTATGTAAACTTCTGACCCACTGGGAATGTGATGAAAGAAATAAAAGCTGAAATAAATAATTCTCTCTACTATTACTCTGACCTTTCACATTCTTAAAACCTGTTTGGGATAGGGGGCAATATTTTCACGTCCGGATGAAAAGCGTGCCCAAAGTACTCAGGCTCAGAAGCTAGGATATGCATATAATTGGTAGATTTGGATAGAAAACGCTCTAAAGTTTATAAAACTGTTAAAATAATGTATGTGAGTACAACAAAACTTATTTGGCAGGCGAAACCCAGAGGACAAACCATCCAGGATTTCTTTTTTTTGTGGTTGAATCTGTTTTCAATTGTCTTTCTATCGGAACCTAGATTTCTGTGGCACTTGGTTGCAGTTCCTATTGCTCCCACTAGATGTCAACAGTCTTTAGAAATTGGTTGATGTTTTTCTTTAGAGAAATGAAGAAGTACGGCTATTCAGAACGAGGGTCCAGCCGAGTGTTCTCTAGTGTTTTGATGCGCGCTCCAGGTCACACGCTTCACGTTGTTTTTATCCGGTATTGAACACAGTTTATCCCGTCTTAAATTTGATTGATTATTTACGATTATTTAAAATAACTAAAGTTGGATTAGGAAAGTTGTTTGAAATGTTTGGACAGCGTTTACAGGTAACTTACTAGATATTTTGTAGTCATGCTGGGCGAGTTGGAACCAGTGTTTTAGGCAGTTTAACAAGGAGTTAAGTTTTAATTTGATGTATTGCACTTGTGAATGTATGAAAGTTAAATATTTCAATTTTTTATTTTTTTATTTCTCGCTCTGCAATTTCACTGGATTTTGTCGAAACGTTCCGCTAGTGGAACCCCTAACCATGACTGGTTTTAAAATGAAGTGGTGATCCTAACTGACCGAAGACAGGGAATTTTTACTAGGATTAAATGTCAGGAATTGTGAATACTGAGTTTAAATGTATTTGGCTAAGGTGTATGTAAACTTACGACTTTAACTGTACATATTTCATCAATTTAGGGTACAATCCCAAATAAATAAAATTGTTGTTTGTTATAAAGAAAAAGCGATTGTCAATACTTTTTTTACCAAAGCAGTCCCTCGAAGAAGAAGGCCATGCCTTGCTGGTCCCTGGCACAAACAAAGTTTGAGAAGGTCTGCCCTAGGCCTGTGTATTGCTAGTTAAATCCTGGGTTCAATTGACACAATAGCTGTTCATAACATATAGCAAATGCTATTTAGTCCTTAATAGCGTCATTGATGATATGAGTGATAGGTCCCAACAATGTTTTTATGTGTGGTGTATATACCCCCAAATGGAAAGCTCCTAGTTGATGACTTACTGCCGTAGATAAACTCCAAACCAAGTATACTTACCCAGGAGTTATGATTGTTGGGGATTTCAAAAGAGCTGAGGTAAAAGTAACTTGTGGGAACAACTTAACTTCTTCGGGCTGAGCCTCCCGGGTTGCACAGTGGTCTAAGTTACTGCATCGCAGTGCTAGCTGTGCCACCAGAGATTCTGGGTTCGAGCCCAGGTTCTGTCGCAGCCGGCCACGACCGGGAGGCCCATGGGGCGACGCACAATTGGCCAGCGTTGTCCGTGTTAGGGAGGGTTTGGCTGGCAGGGATATCCTTGTCTCATCGCGCACTAGCGACTCCTGTGGGGGGCCGGGCGCAGTGCACGCTGACCAGGTCGTCAGGTAACTCCTGGGTAAGTACACTTGTTTCCTCTGACACATTGGTGCGGCTGGCCTCCGGGTTGGATGTGCATTGTGTCAAGAGGAGGTGAAGCTAGGTTGGGTTGTGTTTCAGAGGACGCATGGCTTTCGACCTTCGCCTCTCCTGAGTCCATACGGGAGTTGCAGCGATGAGACTGTAACTACCACCAATTGGATACCACGAAATTGGGGAGAAAAAAGGGCTAAAAAAAATACTTCTATGGGGCAGTATTCGGAAGTTTGGATGAATGAGGTGTCCAAAGTAAACTGCCTGTTACTCAGGCTCAGAAGCTAGGATGTGCATATAATTAGTAGTATCGGATAGAAAACACTGTAAAGTTTCCAAAACTGTTAAAATAATGTCTGTGAGTATAACAGAACTGATATGGCAGGCGAAAACCCATGGACAATCCATCGAGAAAAAAATTCAGCTCACCCTTCATTAGTATGGCTGTCAATGGGAATATAAAAGGAAGACCTCCCAGATTGCAGTTCCTAGGGCTTCCACTAGATGTCAACAGTCTTTAGAAAGAGTTTCAGGCTTGTTTTTTGAAAAATGAGCTAGAATTTGTAGTTTTTCTAAGTGGCTCCCATTTTGGCTGTAGTGTTTGTAGTGTGTTCCGGTGTGTGCGTACTTCGTTATTTATCTCCGGTAATGGTCTCCGGTTTTCTCTGTCTTAAATTTGATCGTTTATTTACATATTACGGTACCTGAGGATTAATTAAGAACGTTGTTTGATATGTTTGGAAGAAGTTTATTGGTAACTTACGTGATCATTTGTATGCATTTTGAACGAGGGAAACCGGTGGATTACTGAGTCTAGCGCGTCAATGAAAAACACTTTTTTGGGATATAAAGAAGGACTTTATCGAACAAAAGGACCATTTGTTATGTAGCTGGGACCCTTGTGATTGCAACCAGATGAAGATCTTCAAAGGTAAGTGATTTATTTTATCGCTATTTCTGACTTTCGTGATGCCTCTACTTGGTTGGAAAATGTATGTAATGCTTTTGTGTGCGGCGTGCTGTCCTCAGATAATTGCATGGTGTGCTTTCACCATAAAGCCTTTTTGAAATCTGACAATGTGGCTGGATTAACAAGACGTTAAGCTTTTAAATTATGTATGACACTTGTATTTTCATGAATGTTTAATATTACGATTTCTGTAATTTGAATTTCGCGCTCTGCAATTTCACCGGATGTTGTCGAGGTGAGACGCTAGCATCCCAATGATCCGTAAGAAGTTAAAACAGATAGTCAGGGACCCCCTAGTGGCGCAGCGGTCTAAGGCACTGCATCACGGTGCTGGGGCGCCACTGCAGCCTCGGGTTTGATCCCAGGTTGTGTCACTACCTGCCATGACTGGGAACCCCATAGGCCATGCTCATCGTGCTCTAGCGACTCCTTTTGGCGGGCCTGGCACCTACCAGCTGACTACAGTTGTCAGTTGAATGGTGTTTCCACCTACACTTTGGTACGGCTGGCTTTCAGGTTAAGCGAGCAGTGTGTTAAGAAGCGTGGCTTGGCGGATCATGTTTCGGAGGACGCATGACTCGACCTTCGCCTCTCGTTAGCCTGTTGGGGAGTTGCAGCGATTGGGACACAAAACAGTGGAAACTGAAGCGAAACAAAATGTTGAGTGCCATCATCAGAGGTAAAAGACAATAGTATAGGCCGGAAAAAAAGCATCCGAATGATGATTGCTGGAAAAGGTTAGCCATTACCCTACCTGGAGTGGAAGACAACGACAGTGTGAAAAAGGGAAATTCCATAAAGAAACATTGCCTACATTTCACCGGCCCTGCAATGATAAAATCTAGATCAGCTATCAGCATTCATTCCTTTCCCACCTTCTCCAGTCAACCATCCATTGGATATGTTCAAAACTCTCAAACATGTTAACGGAAAGAAGGCAGCTGGCCCTGACAATATCAGTGGGAGATTCATAAGTGAGTTTGCCTATGAGTTGAGCACACCAATGGTGGACATTATGCCTACATCTTTGGAGCAAGTCCCAACGCAACGGAAGGAGGCCACAACTGTTCCCCTCTCAAAAGTGAAGCCACCAACATTATACCAACTTAGACCATTGTCCCTTAACTCCTTATAAGCTAAAGCTGGGGAAACGGATGTGTCAAACTGGATAATAAGCGTCATGGAAACAAATTTGGCCACGCAGCATGCCTCAATATCTATCACCAACTCTGTGAGGCACCAGAGGCAGTAAGTGGAAGACTGTCTTGCGGCTTCCACTCTCTTCCTGGCCAAGATAAACAGCAGGCCTCCCTGACTGCAAAAGCGGAAAGATGAAAATTTGTGGATGATCTGAACATGCTGGAGGTCAGGAGAATCAAAGAGCCTAGCTCACTGCAAACTGACTTGGATGAGCTAACTGAGTGAACAGAGGTCAACAGAATGAAATTGAACCCCATAAAAATGCAAGGTGCTCAATGTCTGCTTTACAAAGAACACACCCACCCTGCCTCATCTGAGCATAGATGGCATTAGGCTGGAAAGTGTCCCTGTCACGCCCTGATCTGTTTCACCTGTCTTTGTGCTTGTCTCCACCCCCTCCAATGTTGCCCAGCTTCCCAATTATCCCCAGTGTATTTTTACCTGTGTTCTCTGTTTGTCTGTTGTCAATTCCTTTTGTTTGTAGAACCTACCAGCATTTTTCCACTTGCTCCTGTCTTGTCTTAGTTCCTGTTTTCTAGTTATTCAGTGCTTTGACTCTTCTGCCTGACCTTCAAATGTGATAGTCTAAGTCACCAAGCTCATAGGCTTGTGGGTGCAGGCTGACTTTAGATGGGACATGCAGGTAAATACACCAACCAAAAAAAGCCAACCAGAGAATGTTTATTCTCAGAAGGCTAAGGAAGTTTGGCACTCCAAAAGGCAACCTGAAACTGTCTGGACAAACCTTCTCATTCAAGGGTTTTTCTTTATTTTTACTATTTTCTACATTGTAGAAAAATAGTGAAGACATCAAAACTCTGAAATAACACATGGAATCATGTAGTAAGCAAAAAAGTGTTAATCAAATCAAAATATATTTAATATTTTCAATTCTTCAGTAGCCAACCTTGGCTTTGATGCTTTTCCTTCACTCTGCGGTCCAACTAATCCTAAACCATCTCAATTGGGTTGAGGTAAGGTGATTGTGGAGGCCAGGTCACCTGATACAGCACTCCATCACTCTCCTTACACAGCACTTACACAGCCTGGAGGTGTGTTGGGTCATTGTCCTGTTGAAAAACAAATGATAGTCCCACTAAGCGCAAACCCGATGGGATGGTGTATCGCTGTGGTAGCCTTAAGTGTGCCTTGAATTCTAAATAAATCACAGACAGTATCACCAGCAAAGCAACCCCACACAATCACACCTCCTCTTCCGTGCTTCACGGTGGGAACCACACATGCGGAGATCATCCATTCACCTACTCTGTGTCTCACAAAGACACGGCGGTTGGAACCAAAAATCTCAAATTTGGACTGCAGACCAAAGGACAAATTTCCACCTGTCTAACGTCCATTGCTTGTGTTTCTTGGCCCAAGCAAGTATCTTCTTCGTATGTGTGTCCTTTAGTGGTGGTTTCTTTGCAGCAATTCGACAAGGAAGGCCTGATTCTCCTCTGAACAGTTTATGTTGAGATGTGTCTGTTACTTGAACTCTGTGAAGCATTTATTTGGGCAGCAATTGCTGAGGCTGGTAACTCAAATTAACTTATCCTCTGCAGCAATGGTAACTCTGGGTCTCCATTTCCTGTGGCAGTACTCATGAGAGCCAGTTTCATCATAGCGCTTAAATGGTTTTTGGAACTTCACTTGAAGAATTTTTCTAATTTCTTGAAAATTTTACGGATTGACTGACTTTCATGTCTTATAACAGGTCTTCCCAAACTAGGGTAGCAATGCCAAAGAAAAATGTGATTCACATTTTTTATTTTTTTAAATAAAAAAACAAAAACAATTCTTCACATGTTCCAACAGTCCATTTATATTTCCCAACGGGGCTATACATTTGGGTGATGTTTTTTTCATGCCTGAGTAACCTCGTTTCACTGCCAAAAATAAAATTAAACCATCTAGATTTCAGCAAAATATCAACATAATGTCAAATACAGGTAGCCTTGTAAAATAATTATTATCCAATCACATTAACCATTACCTCTCACGGGAATTCCACTAACGGTCCGTATGTAGCAAAACTGTAGCTGCTGCTCATGTTGGTATCTGTACTGATGGCGCAAAAGCCATGACGGGGAGACATAGTGGAGTGGTAACACACATGCAAGCAGTTGCTCCCGACGCCACTTGGGTACACTGCAGCATCCACCGAGAGGATCTTGCTGCCAAGGGAATGCCTGACAGCTTGAAAGATGTTTGGGACACTGCAGTGAAAATGGTTAACTTTGTTAAAGCAAGGCCCCTGAACTATTTTCTGCACTATGCAATGATATGGGCAGCGACCATGTAACACTTTTACAACATACGCTGATTATCAAGGGGCAAACTTTTACATGTTTTTTTAATTGAGAGACGAGCTTAAAGTTTTCTTTGCTGACCATCATTTTCACATTTTACTCTTGCATGATGGCCACAATTTGCCTATCTGGGTAATGTTTTTTCTCGCCTGAATGATCTGAATCTAGGATTACAAGGACTCTCCACAACTATATTCAATGTGCAGGACAAAATTGAGGCTATGATTAAGAAGTTGGAGCTATTCTCTGTCTGCATTAACAAGGACAACACACAGATCTTTCCATCATTGTTTGAGTTTTTGTGTGCAAATGAACTCAAGCTTATGGACGATGTCAAATGGGACATAGCGAAGCACCTGAGTGATTATCAATCAAATTTATTTTTATATAGCCCTTCGTACATCAGCTGATATCTCAAAGTGCTGTACAGAAACCCAGCCTAAAACCCCAAACAGCAAGCAAAGCATGTGAAAGAAGCACGGTGGCTAGGAAAAACTCCCTAGGAAAAACTCCCTAGAAAGGCCAAAAACCTAGGAAGAAACCTAGAGAGGAACCAGGCTATGAGGGGTGGCCAGTCCTCTTCTGGCTGTGCAGGGTGGATATTATAACAGAACATGGTCAAGATGTTAAAATGTTAAAATGTTCATAAATGACCAGCATGGTGAAATAATAATAATCATAGTAGTTGTCGAGGGTGCAACAAGCACGTCCGGTGAACAGGTCAGGGTTCCATAGCCGCAGGCAGAACAGTTGAAACTGGAGCAGCAGCACGGCCAGGTGGACTGGGGACAGCAAGGAGTCATCATACCAGGTAGTCCTGAGGCATGGTCCTAGGGCTCAGGTCCTCCGAGAGAAAGACAGAAAGAGAGAAAGAGAGAATTAGAGAGAGCATATTTAAATTCACACAGGACACCGGATAAGACAAGAGAAATACTCCAGATGTATCAGACTGACCCTAGCCCCCCGACACATAAACTACTGCAGCATAAATACTGGAGGCTGAGACAGGAGGGATCAGAAGACACTGTGGCCCCATCCGATGATACCCCCGGACAGGGCCAAACATGCAGGATATAACCCCACCCACTTTGCCAAAGCACAGCCCCCACACCACTAGAGGGATGGTGTGCAACTACGCAGGTATTTTCCCGAAACATATTACACAAACAACTGGATTCGTTATCCCTTTCATGCCCTGCCTCCAGTCTACTTACCGATATCTGAGCAAGAGAGCCTCATCGAAATTGCAACAAGTGGTTCTGTGAAAAATTATTTAATCAGAAGCCACTGCCAGATTTCTGGATTGGGCTGCACTCAGAGAATCCTGCCTTGGCAAATCACGCTGTTAAGACACTGATATCCTTTGCAACCACGTACCTACGTGAGAGTGGATTTTCGGCCCTCACTAGCATGAAAACTAAATACAGTCACAGACTGTGTGTGGAAAATTATTTAACCTCTCTGGGCTAGGCGGGACGAATTCGTCCCACCTACGTAACAGCCACTTTAAGCCTGTGGCGCGATTTTCAAAACCTTAAAAATCATATTACTTCAATTTCAACACCTGTCATACCAGATTTTAAATTAACTTTACTGGGTAATCACACTTTGCGATAAAAGGAGATGCGATACTCAGAAAATGAGCCTGGAAAACTAGCGTCGCGCCATCTTGGAACAATCGCAAGTCACATCTGATCTTGTATAATATTGTCAATAATCGCCTACCTTTAGTTGTCTTCATCAGAAAGCACTTCCAGGAATCCCAGGTCCACAACAGATGTATTTTCGGTCGAAAAAGTCCATAATTCATGTTCCATTAGCCTGCTGTTGGTAGCGTGTCCTAGGGCTATTTCCAAATCATCCGACGTGCGCGGGACAGTAGTTTCGGAAAATGTACTTTTTACTTCCTCTAGGTTCGTTCAAACATGTCAAACGTTGTAAAACATTCATCTTCAGGGCCTGTAACACCAAGAGAGCCAATAAGATTCGACGGGGACGATTGCAGAGTGTTTTGAAACATTTCCAAAGGTGGGGGTAGACTGGGCCGCCGACGTCATAATGGTGATGGCCCATCCCCTGTGACCAATTTCCAATGCGTCTCATTCACTGAGTTTCGACTGTATAAGGCTCAAACCACTGTGAAAAGACTGGGGACATCTAGTGGAAGCAATAGGAAGTGCTCAGTGAACCATTGCTCACGGTGTGATTAATAGGCAAAGTGATGAAGTCGAGTCCACAATTCAGAACTCCACTTCCTGTTTCAATCGGTCTCGGGGTTTTGACTGCCATATGAATTCTGTTATACTCACAGACACCATTCAAACAGTTTTAGAAACTTTAGGGTGTTTTCTATCCATATATAATAAGTATATGCATGTCCTAGCTTCTGAGTTTGATTAGTAGGCCGTTGAAAATGGGAACGAATTGTTTTCAAAATGCGCTGTGGCGCCCCCTATCCTAGGGTATCCTTAAGAGGTTGAAACTCTCTCCAATGCAACCCAACATTGCAGAGTTATGTGCATCCTTTCAATCATACCCTTCTCATTCACATTTGGTGAGTTATTCACAATTTTCGATGAACAAATAAAGTTTTATCTGTAAGATGGTTAATAAATAAAGAGCAAAATTATTGATTATTATTATATTATTTGTGCCCTGGTCCTATAAGAGCTCTTTGTCACTTCCCAAGAGCCGGGATGTGACAAAAACTCACACTCATTCTTATGTTTAAGAAATGTATCGTATAGTGTGTGTGTGGCAGGCATACAATGATGGCAAAAAAACTGCATTTGAGAGTGCGCTGACCCTGGTGCCAGTTGGAGGTTGAATGTTTGAAGGGGTACGAGACAATAAAAAGTTTGGGAACCAATTTCTTATAATAATGATGGACTGTCGTTTCTCTTTGCTTAGTTGAGCTGTTCTTGCCATAATATAGACTTGGTCTTTTACCAAATAGGGCTATCTTCTCTATACCACCCCTACCTTGTCACAACATAACTGATTGTCTCACACATATTAAGAAGGAAAGACAAATTCACTTTTAACAAGGCACACCTGTTAATTGGAACGCATTCCAGGTGACTACCTCATGAAGCTGGTTGAGAGAATGCCAAGAGTGTGCAAAGCTGTCATCAAGGCAAAGGGTGGCTACTTTGAAGAATTTTACATTTTAAATATATTTTGATTTCTTTAACACTTTTTTGGTTACTACGTGATTCCATATGTGTTATTTCATAGTTTTGATGTCTTAACCATTATTCTCACTGTAGAAAATAATAAAAAATAAAGAAAAACCCTTGAGTGAGTAGGTGTGTCCAAACTTTTGACTGTTCCTGTGTGACATTTCAGCCTCACTGAGAAACAGAACTAGGCCTTAGAGACAGTCCAGAGAAGGGCCCTCAGGACCATCCTGGGTTCTGACTACACCACAAACTCAGTGGCCTGTCAAACCATATAGATCTAACCATTTTAACAAAGACACAATGAGCTTTGTCTAAAATGTTCTCTTGAGCTGCAGAGGTCAAATTGATTCTCCAGCTGGCGCCACCGACAATGGATCAGAGACCGGGAGTAAGGACAAGGCAGGGCGAGGCAACGCTGAAGGCTACAGAAAAAGTCCAATGCTATCATTAGTTAGGCTTCTAAATCAAACACTAGATGGGGTAGCTGTTCAGATTTAAATATTTTTTACTGTGTTTCTAATTTAACTTTTTCACACTTGAGTTCCAAATATCTCTAGCGGTCACCCCAGCGAGACTTGTTTTATGCACGTGATGTCAGAATGCACTCACTGTTCCAAAATGTGATTGTTATGCAACAGTACAGTTACGCAACAGTACACGCACTGCCTGCTAATTATCTATAGGCTATGTGTCAATTTCAAATTATTTTCTAATAAATTGTATTTTCTAACAACAGTTTGAATTGACGTGTGTTCCGCCTCCTCATTAATTCAGATAGAAGTATCCATTTCACTGTTGGGGACAATTTATTTTTGAGGCTTTACTGGACATTGAGGAGAGCCCAAGTACCTCCCCAGTGTTTCCGCAGATCAAGTATGCAGACATTTTTGCAGTCTTGCATGAACAGGCACATTTTCTATCTGGCGTTCGCATTGCCTTCATTGTTGTTTTCCTTACAAATAATAACTTTGGACATGTGTGCATTCCTATCAACGTAAGTGCCTTATTTTTTGTATGTTGTGTTATCATTTTATTCACGTTTATTCACATGTTTTTAAGTACTAATGACAAATAATGCATTCCGATTGTTGCATAGATTGTAATGGACACCTATGATGTGTGTAAAATACTTTTTTGAAGGTTGTACTGAATATGATGAGCTAATGCTAAGCTATTTGCCAGCTATGTGCGGTGCCATGTTTGTTGACATTATACAATGCATTCTGGGTTTCATGTAAACGTCTGTCAGACCAAAGATGTTATAATGACGTAAAGGAATGGTTCAGTCATTTTTGAGTAAACTTCCGGAAGTGAATGATCATAGATGACACACTCCCTTTAACATGAATACTGCAAACAGACCAAACTCATCCTGTCTTCTCTTCTTATCTTTGGTTGACGTGAAAAAACAAACATGGTGGCGCGCACAAACTACCCATTGTCGGATTACTTTACATTTTTTAAAATTGTTTTACTCAATTATTTTGATCAGTAGTTTGCTATAAGCCTATTCATATTGTGGTTTCTGTCAGCCGAGAGTTAGCAAAATATGACAGCTTGTGTTACGTTAATCTTTCCTCACTTAGCACAAGGACTAAAGTAGCCTACATTTTCCGGGTTTGGATGATTGTGTTATGCTGTCATTACTTATGTTGAATGTCTGAATATTTCATCACCCCCCCCCCCAAAAAAAAAAAAAACTGGTGACATTCAGGTCATAACTTTGTAAGGACTGTGTTTGTGCAATATGTTTCTGTGAAAAAACTGTGTGGCCAGCTCAAACGCTGACTGTTGCATCAATCGAAACTGGACGTTCTAAATAAGCGTTCTAATCACAACGGTTTGAGCATACTCTGCAGCAACCACTGTAGATACATGTTGGTACTTGTAAAAAAGGATGTTCATATGTTCATGTTCTTTATCTTATGTAAGCTGCACTGCAATTACGTTTTCTTCATTGTGGCACATGTATTTGTGTAAATAAAACCTACCTATAACAAATATCACATTTTAATATGTTGACTAGGCGGAATATTCCAGGAGCGAATTTGATACTTCAGTGACAAGTGCAAAGTGCTTGTCACAGTTTGATGATCCCTCAGAACATTTGCTTGAATGCTTGATAAATTTGGTTATGTTCTGTCACATTGCTTTATCCTTCATTTCCCCCAGTAGTCGCTGTTCATGACCCCATATTTATTTGACGGATAGGGGGACGTATGGGCTGAATGATAAGAGTGTGAAGACTGCCCATTTATTATTGAACACAAGCCCATTGGTGTGTTCAGGTTAGATACAGTTACCCTGTATGAACTTTGGATGTCTTATTGTATACAAAATGTTTTAGGCCTAGATTCAATCATAGCAAGCGTTAACATGCAATCCACGACACCCTCAAAGCTGATGTTTTGGCAGTGGTGTAAAGTAACTTAGTAAAAATACTTTGAAGTAGTACAACTTTTACTTTTACTCCACTACATTCCTAAAGAAAATATGTACTTTTTACTCCCATACATTTTTCCTGACACCAAAAAGTACTCGTTACATTTCGAATGCTCAGGCAGAACAGCAATATGGTCCAATTCACGCACCTATCAATACAACACATTGTCATCCCTATTGCCTCTGATCTGGCGGACTCGCTAAACACAAATACTGCATTTGTAAATTATATCTGTGGGTTGGAGTGTGCCCCTGGCTGTTTGTAAAATGTTTTAAAGAAAATAAAATTGTTCCACCTGGTTAAGGAGTTTGATTTATAGCATTTATTTGTACTTTTACTCAAGTATGTCAATTGAATACTTTTTCGATCACATATACTTTTAGACTTTTACTGAAGTACTATTTTGCTGGGTGACTCACTTTTACTAGTAATTCTCTATTAAAGGTATCTTTACTTTTATTTATGTATGACAATTGAGTACTTTTTTCACCACTGTTTGACGGTGTCAGAGATGTAACTGCGTTGGCGCTGTCAAATCAGTGAGCAGCTGCTCTTGATCATTCTCATGAAGCCACACCCGTCCCACTCACGTTAGAAGTTCACAATGAGAAAGTGTAGGCTATATAGACCATATATAGAAATAATGACGCTCAAATTTAAAATCATTCAACGAAATACTGAGGATTTCTATCAGCCAAATTGAGGTGTAGATGATATCTCACATTCCAGTGTTCACACTTGTATACAAGGCTGCATGGGATTTCTCTTAATGCGACTCCGTGCAGCCAATGACAATGCCCGCTTTAGGTATAATGCCAGGAGCAGCTTGTGAATTTGACAGCTCTAACGCACCGCCAAAACACCGCCAAAATAACCGCTTTGTCTGCTAAAATGGATCTGATTGAATAGAGCCCTTAGTTGAATTTAACCATGCAGATACATTTAGCATACAGTGCCTTCAGAAAGTATTCAGACCCTTGACGTTTTCCACAATTTGTTATGTCACAGCCTTATTCTAAAATTGATTAAATAAAAATCCTCAGCAATCTACACACAATACCTCATGATGATAAAGCGAAAACAGATTTTTAGAAATGTTTGCAACTGTATATAAAAAAAACAGAAATACCTTATTTACATAGTATTCAGACCATTTGCTATGAGACTCAAACTTGAGCTCAGGTGCATCCTGTTTCCACTGATCATTCTAGAGATGTTTCTACAACTTGATCGAAGTCCACCTGTGGTAAATTTAATTGATTTGTCATGATTTGGAAATTCACACACCTGGTCCCACAGCAGACAATGCATGTCAGAGCAAATACCAAGCTATGAGGTCGAAGACATTGTCCGTAGAGCTCCAAGACAGGATTGTGTTGAGGCACAGATCTGTGGACATGTACCAAAACAGACGGAAGCCACTCCTCAATAAAAGGAACATGACAGTCCACTTATAGTTTGCCAAGAGGCACCTAAAGACTCTCAGACCATGAGAAACAAGATTCTCTGGTCTGATGAAACCAAGATGAAACTCTTTGTCCTGAATGCCAAGCGTCACGTCTGGAGGAAACCTGGCACCATCCCTATGGTGAAGCATAGTGGTGGTAGCATCATACTGTGGGTTGTATTTTTCAGCGGCAGGGACTGGGAGACTAGTCAGGATCGATGCAAAGATGAACAGAGCAAAGAACAGAGAGATCCTTGATGAAAATCTGCTCCAGAGCGCACAGGACCTCAGACTGGGTTGAAGGTTGACCTTCTGTCATGACTTTCCCTCTTGGGTGAGGATCATAGGCACCAGATCAGCTTGGCACAGGGCTGACAGATAGCCAGACACCCCCCCTTACTTATGACTTAACAACAGGGTCGAAAATACCTTGCAGGAAATATTTCTAACCTAAATAACGTGGGAAATGTTGGGAGGGAATTAAAGAACAATCATGTCAAATCAGTTGTTGTTATGTGATATTTGTTAAGGCCAGTATAACCAAATAACGGTAACTCTACAAATGTATACATCCAAGTTGTCAGGTTTACATCTAAATCTTGTGGATCTTCTATGATTAAATATGAATCTATTTATGAGAAGATTGTTTTATGAGGATTGTTTTTCATGTAAAGTTTTACCAAGTCAGTAACAACGTCCATGTGAGGACAGACATTGTGGCAACGGGATGGAACCACTCTCCAAGGCGAGTGCTTATAAAGGACTCCTAAAGAATTAACATATTAGACCAACGTGATCGACAGCGTGAGCTGAAAGGTATGAAATGGTTAGAAACTCTGAAACTTTCAACAGAGAAGAAGAAAATCCCTACCAGGCCAGACAGCTTGAAGCGGTGGCTACACTGCTGGCAACTGGTTTAAAACTTAAGACCAGCCAAAGAACAGTGCAAGCTGGATATGGCAAAATGATTTGAAACTACAATACCAGAAAATGCTAAGACCCTCTGAAACTCTCTCTAGAAGAAGAAGGCCAGCATCCCGGAGTCGCCTCTTCACTGTTGACGTTGAGACTGGTGTTTTGCGGGTACTATTTAATGAAGCTGCCAGTTGATGACTTGTGAGGCATCTGTTTCTCAAACTAGACACTAATGTACTTGTCCCCTTGCTCAGTTGTGCACCGGGGCCTCCCACTCCTCTTTATTTTCTGGTTAGAGGCAGTTTGCGATGTTCTGTGAAGGGAATAGTACACAGTGTTGTACGAGATCTTCAGTTTCTTGGCAATTTCTCGCAAGGAATAGCCTCCATTTCTCAGAACAAGAATAGACTGATGAGTTTCAGAAGAAAGGTCTTTGTTTGTGGCCATTTTGAGCCTGTAATCGAACCCACAAATGCTGACGCTCCAGATACTTAACTAGTCTAAAGAAGGCCAGTTTTGTTTCTTTAATCAGCACAACAGTTTTCAGCTGTGCTAACATAATTGCAAAAGGGTTTTCTAATGATCAATTAGCCTTTTAAAATGATACATTTGAATTAGCTAACACAACGTGCCATTGGAACACAGGAGTGATGGTTGCTGATAATGGGCATCTGTACACCTATGTAGATATTTCATAAAAAATCTGCCGTTTCCAGCATAAAGTCATTTACAACATTACAAATGTCTACACTGTATTTATGATCAATTGATGTTATTTTAATGGAAAAAAATTGATTTTCTTTCAAAAACAAGGACATTTCTAAGTGACCCCATACTTTTTAACGGTAGTGTTTGTAAATGTGATATTTCAGGGGGGTTTTCTCCATAAGTTAGCAAAAATGTCTAAACCTGTTTTTGCTTTGTCATTAAGGGATATTGTGTGTAGATTGATGAGATAAAAAAACATTGAATCATTTTTAGAATATGGCTGTAACCTAACAAAATGTGGTAAAAGTCAATGGGTCTGAATACATCCTATGTGTCCAAGCATTGAGTCAAAGCAGCATGGTCTCAGAATAGTAAAATTTAACCATTGTGCTTATACCTATTGTTGAAGGTTAAAATTCTGAATTATTTCTAATGAGAGATGTATGGTCAAACATACTTTGATTGGTGTTATTTAGGAGAACTGACAGAATTATCTGAAAAAAAGGTCCTACTCTTGCCCCAGCCATGCAAGGAAAGGAATTTTAAGACTATGAAACACAATCCTGTTAGTCGCTGGCAGACTTTTTTATCTTTGTCACTCAGTAATCCAGTCAGTCCAGGATTGATATGTCCGACCTTGATGATGCAGTACCTGCAGCAACTAAGTCATTTGTTAGTCTTCTTGATGTTCCATTCATTGCAAGGAGGCACGGTCAGGATTAAAGGGCCTTTTTTCCGCTTTACATTTTGCAATCATGTTTAATTTTCTTATTTTCTGTAGAGCCTCACCACTTCTCTGACCCTTGTGTGCCTCATTGAAACAAGCCACATACAGGTTACACTTCACTTTGCATGGAAGCCGTGAAAATTTAAACAGACAAAGTGTGACAAGTATGAAATTATACATAGAACAACCTTGTTGTTTGTCATTTTCGCGTTCTCCCACAGACATAAAGGATGGCCACTTTCTATTAAAGCAGCTTGCCAGAGCGAAATACAATATATTAGGTTCTGTGTATGTCGCCACATTCATGCACTTTTTGTTATTGTTGTGCAGGGCAGTCATGCAGAACTTGTTTACTCAGGCCATTTGAACCACATCTCCAAGGGGTAATCACTTATACTTTCCCTGAAAGTTGAGTGTAACTTTTTCCTAATCGCAGAATCGTACCTGCAGAGTGGCAGAAGCACCTGTCGTGGCTCTGTAATGCTGTGAGACTAGAGCTATACAAACAAACACTTATCCGCACACACATACACAAACAAACACACAAACTCCCAATACACTCACAACTCCAAAACACACTAATCTAATGAAACTCACCTACACAACTACACACACAGCCTACTCCTAACACACTTACGACCACCAGTCCTCAGTTCTAAATTATATTATACTCTAAATGGACTGATAAGAGGGCTCATCTCCAGTGCTACTGGGAATTAGTTGCCCTTGAGAGCTATCTAATTAATGAGACGATGCAGTGGGGCTTTGGTGCCACAAGGGGACAAGTTGTAATAACCAACGGATCATGAAAGCTTGATTACCCTTTATTCATTGGCAGGGGTCTTATCTTTATCTTGGTGACTTTACTATGTCATGTGATGTCTTCTATGCACCAAGTTAAATAAATGATCCACCTGCTTTGGCATGATAAGGAGATAAAGCAAGCCATTACCTAACCATTTGAAGGTGCAATCTACAATAGTTACTGGATTTCTGGTTATGGATTAGGTTTATGCTCCTCTGGGCCAAACCAAATGGTCATAGTTTTTTGCGGTCCTGCCCCGCTCGGCCTCGCTAACTTGTATTCATGCCTTGGGTGTTTTTCATGCTCATGTCAACTTCTAAAAGGGGACAGGATATTCATATCAGTAGAGGAGAACATTTTTGCAGTTGCTTTTCTGTTTGCATAGATTGAAATAATAGACTCACTGACAGTTCTGACAGGATGTTTGCTTGGAGGAACCAAGAACAAAGCACAGCAGACACGGCTGCTCTGCCAAGTGCTGTCAAGCTTGAAATGTCATCAGGTCCTGATCTATGCTGACAGTGACCCTGAGAAAGGCATGTGTGTGGGGCTGTACATCATAAGACATTCTCTGGTAGTCAACACTAAGACACACACGCACAGACATACACACACACACACACACACACACACTGCTGCAGATAACAGTCCTAGACAGTCCCAATACTGTTGCCTCATCTTATCAATTGCAAAATAGTAATACAAAGAAGGGAGCTGATGGAAGGGTCTAGTTCTTCTTTGTATAGGGTTATGAGACATATTCCTGGCCATTTGGATTTCTTAATTCATTTAATTTAGCTGTGACCTTGTATGCGAATACTTACCCAACTGAAAAATGAATCTGCCTTTTCATGCATGAACATCGCAACTCTCGCTATGACTGAACTGCAATGTGTTTACTTGGAGACAATTCAGTTTATTATAGCCTGGAGATGAGACCATTACATATTATTCTGAACACCTCCTATGACTCAGCGGCTCAAAATAAAATTTCATATAGTCACTATAATCTTACTGGCACATTGAAAACATTGGATGTGATATTCATATTCAAATGAGTTCTGCATTTTACTGCCACTCGGGAGGAGAGCATTACCATGAGAAATATGCTGTTGTAATGAGGAATTACCCTCACTCTTATTTTCAATATCATGACTGACTTGTTCCCAAAGAGCAGTCTGGGTCAAATTGATAAATTACATTGCCATAACAGTGCTAATACTGTTCAACTAATGCAATTTCCCACAATGGCTGACTCAAACTAAAAGGAGTTCTTCTTTAATTATGTTTTATTGTCACATACACCAGATAGGTACAGTGAAATGTGTGGTTTTACTGGTTCAGCCATACAGTAGTAGCAAATTAGGGTTAAGTGTCTTGCTAAAGGGCACATCGACATATTTTTGACAAGTATTAGAACCAGCAACCTTTCTGTTACTGGCCCAATGTTCTAATCGCTAGGCTACCTGCCAGTGCAGTGAGGATCAGTTCACTACTGCTGATATTTAGGAGAAAGCTATTGAGTTTAATATTGAGTTCAAAAGAACTGTTAACTTTCAATATCTTTCAACATTTATGCATTTGTTTTTCTTATACTTATACTGTGGATGTGGAACATAAAACTGTCTTGGGCTTTGTTGCACGTGCTATGTAATCATAGCCTCTAAGGTATAGTGCCAATGGTTGCAGATATTGGGTTTATATAAATAAAATCCAAATGGGCTGTGTCACGCTACATACTAGTTGTAATGTATATCTTAATAATTACACATTCTTGTGCCACCAGCCTCCTTTCCCTAACACGCTAGTCAGCTACATGTGTAGACCTACAGGTAACTGACAAAATAATTGAAACACTTGAGTAAATGAGGGATACTGAGTATATGAAAGCAGGTGCTTCCACACAGCTGTGATTCCTGAGTTACATTCCATTTGAAAAATATTCAGACACCTTGAATTTGTAATGTAATACATTTTAGAACAAGGCTGTAACTTAACAAAATGTGGAAAAAGTCAAGGGGTCTGAATACTTTCTGAATGCACTGTAATTAGGCAATTAGCATCCAATCATGCTTAGGGTCAGGTATAAAAATGCTGAGAAGTCCATTATTTTGGCCATTATTTTGGCTACCATGACTATGCCCCATAGGATGGCAATGCCCCCATCCACAAACACGAGTGGTCACTGAATGGTTTGATGAGCATGAAAACGTTGTAAGCCATATGCCATGTCCGTCTCAGTCACCAGATCTCAACCCAAATGAACTCTTATGAGAGATTCTGGAGCGTTGCATGAGACAGCATTTTCCACCACCATCAACAAAACACGAAATGATGGAACGTCTCATAGTAGAATGGTGTTACATCCCTCCAATAGAGTTCCAGACACTTGTAGAATCTATGCCAAGGTACATCGAAGCTGTTCTGGCTCGTGGTGGCCCAACAACCTATTAAGACACTTTATGTTGGTGTTTCCTTTATTTTGGCAGTTTGCTGTATATGCTTGCACAACTATAGTCATTATTCACCGAGACACCAACGTATAGTAAGGAAAACTAACTTATCTGAACTGGAAATCTAAATAATGGTCAAAATGAATCTTAAATGTAGCCTTTCTTAGTCTTGGTAGTATGTAAACAAATGACCAAGACATTCTGGGTGTTAAGGTTATACTTAATTTTGCTTTGTTGGTGCAATCTAATGACTATCGCCCCGTAGCACTCACGTCTGTCATCATGAAGGGCTTTGAGAGGCTAGTTAACCTGTTTGGGATAGGGGGCAGTATTTTCACGGCCGGATAAAAAAACATACCCGATTTAATCTGGTTACTACTCCTGCCCAGAAACTAGAATATGCATATAATTAGTAGATTTGGATAGAAAACACTCTAAAGTTTCTAAAACTGTTTGAATGGTGTCTGTGAGTATAACAGAACTCATATGGCAGGCCAAAACCTGAGAAGATTCCATACAGGAAGTTCCCTGTCTGACAATTTGTTGTCCTTCTGTAGCATCTCTATCGAAAATACAGCATCTGTGCTGTAACGTGACATTTTCTAAGGCTTCCATTGGCTCTCAGAAGGCGCCAGAAAGTGTAATGGGGTGTCTTTTCCAAGTTTGAACCTTCATGCTAGGTTTAGGACCTCATATCGAAGCTTATAGAGACCCCAACTGATGTATAGAACAATCTTAAAAGTATCTACGTTGGTTTAGATACAAGCATCATATAACCTCTAACACAATACAATCATTTGACTTGGTGAAAATCTGTTTTTTGGACCTAACTTGCTTATCACTTTTTCTATGTGGTTTCTTCATTCAAACTCAATGAAATGATGACATTTTCCTAAATATTTGGTAAAATTATACATTTTTGGATAGTTTCCTAGAAACAATGGTGGCCCAACTTACCCCACTCTCCCCTACAGTAAAATAAGCATTTTGGCACACATGCTGCAATACCTTATAGCTTTTAAAGCCTTACTGCTAATAATTTTTTATTCCAAGTGCTTTACATGTATGAGCTAGAGTAAGTTAGAGAGAATTTATAGTGATATCCGGGGTTTTTGCTCTCTAGGCCTACAGATTTTTCTATTTTTCTATGAAGCGGGACAAAGGCTTAGAAGAGTTCAATTGCACCAGAGCAGGCCAATTACACTATTGAAAGGTCACCCTTGAATTCTCTTAAACATGAACCAATCCAACACATTGCATTTACCACAAGGCTTCATGAAAAAAGCATGAAAAGGCACTTTCAATAATATCAATCAATCAGTCAAATGTATATATAAAGCCCTTTTTACATCAGCCGACATCACAAAGTGCTATACAGAAACCCAGCCTAAAACCCCAAACAGCAAGCAATGCAGATGTAAAAGCACGGTGGCTAGGAAAAACTCCCTAGAAAGGCAGGAACCTAGGAAGAAACTTAGAGAGGAACAAGGCTCTGAGGGGTGGCCAGTTCTCTTCAGTCTGTGCCAGGTTGAGATTATAACAGTACATGCCAAGATGTTAAAACATTCATAGATGACTAGCAGGGTCAAATAATAATAATAATCACAGTGGTTATAGAGGGTGCAACAGGTCAGCACCTCAGGAGTAAATGTCAGTTGGCTTTTCATAGCCGAGCATTCAGTTAGAGACAGCAGGTGCGGTAGAGATAGCGAGTCGAATAAAGCAGGTCCGGGACAAGGTAGGACGTCCAGTGAACAGGTCAGGGTGCCATAGCCGCAGGCAGAACAGATGAAACTGGAGCAGCAGCACAACCAGGGGTACTGGGGACAGCAAGGAGTCATCAGGCCAGGTAATCCTGAGGCATGGTCCCAGGGCTCAGATCCTCCCGGGAGAGCGAGAATTAGAGGGAGCATACTTAAATTCACACAGGACACCGGATACGACAGGAGAAATAAATCAGATATAACAGACTGACCCTAGCCCCCAGACACACAAACTATTGCAGCATAAATACTGGAGGCTGAGACAGGAGGGGTCGGGAGACACTGTGGCCCCGTCCGATGATACCCCCGGACAGGGCAAAACAGGCAGGATATAACCCCACCCACTTTGCCAAAGCACAGCCCCCACACCAGTAGAGGTATATCTTCAACCACCAACTTACTACCCTGAGACAAGGCTGAGTATAGCCCAAGATGATCTCCCCATGGCACAAACCCGAGGGGGGCGCCAAACCCGGACAGGACGGTCACGTCAGTGACTCAACCCTAATCAAGTGAAGCACCCCTCCTAGACACGGGATGGAAGAGCACCAGTGATTCAGCCCCCGTAATAGGGTTGGAGGCAGAGAATACCAGTGGAAAGAGGGGAACCGGCTAGGCAGAGACAGCAAGGCCGGTTCGTTGCTCCGGTGCCTTTCCGTTCACCTTCATACCTCTGGGCCAGACTACACTCAATCATAGGACCTACTGAAGAGATGAGTCTTCAATACAGACTTAAAGGTCTAGACTGAGTCTGCGTCCCACGTTCACCATGGGACCACACAGCCATCATACCGCTCAGGAAGGAGACGCATTCTGTCTCCTAGCGATGAACGTACTTCGGTGAGAAAAGTGCAAATCAATCCCAGAACAACAGCAAAGGACCTTGTGAAGATGCTGGAGGAAACGGGTACAAACGTATCTATATCCACGGTAAAACGAGTCCTATATTGACATAATCTGAAAGGCCGCTCAGCAAGGAAGAAGCCACTGCTCCAAAACTGCCATAAAAAAGCCAGACAATGGTTGGCAACTGCACATGGGGACAAAGATTGTACTTTTTGGAGAAATGTCCTCTGGTCTGATGAAACAAAAATAGAAATGTTTGGCCATCGTTATGTTTGGAGGAAAAAGGGGGAGGCTTCCAAGCCGAAGAACACCATCCCAACCGTGAAGCATGCGGGTGGCAATATCATGTTGTGGGGGTGCTTTGCTGCAGGAGGGACAGGTGCACTTCACAAAATAGATGGCATCATGAGGAAAGGAACATTTTGTGGATATATTGAAGCTTGGTCGCAAATTGGTCTTCCAAATGGACAATGACCCCAAGCATCCTTCCAAAGTTGTGGCAAAATGACTTAAGGACAACAAAGTCAAGGTATTGGCGTGGCTATCACAACGCCCTGACCTCAATCCTAAAGACAATTTGTGGGCAGAACTGAAAAGCATGTGCGAGCAAGGAGGCCTACAAACCTGACTCAGTTACACCAGCTCTGTCAGGAGGAATGGGCCAAAATTCACCCAAGTTATTGTGGGAAGGTTGTGGAAGGTTACCCGAAACATTTGACCCAAGTAAAACTATTTAAAGGCAATGCTACCAAATACTAATTGAGTGTATGTAAACTTCTGACCCACTTGGGATGTGTTGAAAGAAATAAAAGCTGAAATAAATAATTCTCTCTACTATTATTCTGACATTTCACATTCTTCAAATAAAGTGGGGATCCTAACTGAACTAAGACAGGGAATTTTTACTAGGATTAAATGTCAGGAATTGTGAAAAACTGAGTTTAAATATATTTTGCTAAGGTGTATGTAAACTTCCGACTTCAACTGTGCATTGTTTGTCTTCAGAAAGGCAGTGAGTTTCTGCGCAACAGCTTTTTTCAAGATTTTTGAGAGGAATGGGAGATTCGATATAGGCCGGTAGTTTTTTATATTTTTTGGGGTCAAGATTTGACTTTTTCAAGAGAGGCTTTATTACTGCCATTTGTAGTGAGTTTGGAGCCGTTTATTATGTTCAACATAGGAAGGCCAAGCACAGGAAGCATCTCTTTTAGTTGTTTAGTTGGAATAGGTCCGTTATGTAGCTTGAAGTTTAAGAGGCCATTTCAATTTTCATGAATGTGTCAAGAGATATAGGATTAAAAAACTTGAGTGTCTCCCTTGATCCTAGGTCCTGGCAGTGTTGTGCAGACTCAGGACAACTGAGCTTTGGAGAAATACGCAGATTTAAAGAGGAGTCCGTAATTTTCTTTCTAATGATCATGATCTTTTCGTCAAAGAAGTTAATGAATTTATCACTGCTGAAGTGAAAGCCATTCTCACTTGGGGAATGTTGCTTTTTAGTTAACTTTGCGACAGTATCAAAATACATTTTGGATTTTTCTTATTCTCCTCAATTAAGTTGAAAATGGGATGATCGAGCAGCAGTGAGGGCTCTTCAATATTGCACGGTACTGTCTTTCCAAGCTAATCGGAAGACTTCCAGTTTGGTGGAGCGCCATTTCCATTCCATTTTTCTGGAAGCTTGCTTCAGGGCTCAGGTATTTTCTGTATACCAGGGAGCTTGTTTCTTATGACACATGTTTTTAGTTTTTAGGGGTGCGACTGCATCTAGGGTTACACGCAAGGTTACATTTAGTTCCTCAGCTAGGTGGTTAAGCGATTTTTGTACTCCGACGTCCTTGTGTAGGTGGAAGGAGTCTATAAGGGCATCTAGGACTTTTTGGGATGTCCGAGAATTTATAGCACAGCTTTTTATGATCCTTGGTTGGGGTCTAAGCAGATTATTTGTTGTGAGTGCAAACGTAATAAATTGGTGGGCCGATGGTTCTGGATTATGAGGAAAAACATAAAGATTCACAATATTTATTCCACGGGTCAAAACTAGGTCCAGGAGGCCTGCAAACAGCAGTTATAAAAACATTATTGAATAGGCTGCATAGATTTCATGACTAGAAGCTCAATGAAATTTGCTATTATTAACGTTAGCAAAACCTCTGCCTTTGCCGGATGCGTGGGGGATTTGGTGACTAGTGTAACCAGGAGGAGAGGCCTCATTTAACACAGTAAATTAATCGGGCTTAAGCCATGTTTAATAATATGAAGCACAAAGACATGTAGAGACGATCCTATGGTTCTAACGATAAACTTAACCTTAAGATGCTTTTGGGAAACCGGGCCCTGGGCTCATAAGATGAGAATGCAGTGTCTTGTGGATTCTGTAAATTCTGCACAGCGAGGATAGATAAGGGTCTCCAATAAGGAATAGAAATGGATTAAGCCCATGTTGACTATGTTCTCGTTCTTTATGTACTGTCTGCAGTTGACATTTTCTGGACTTCAATTTCCATAAAAATGTGACACATACATTTTTCTATTCAGGGGAAGAAAAACGGTTGTTGTGCTTATCATTTTGTAAACCTTGAAAGCTGGGGATAAGCCGCAATGTCAAACATTGCCTTAAACCGATGATGTGAGATGTGGAATTGAGGATGTCAGGGTAGTTGTTGAACATGCTGTATAAGATATCTGACCTAATGTCAGGAGAGGCTACATGCTGTAAAGTTCTTCATCCGTGTAGAATGAGCACTGACAGCAAACAGGAGAATACACTGCGACGCAATTAATGGATTGACAATTCATAACAAAATGTAAACTTACTGTAAGGTCTTCACACAAGTTTTTCCACATGTGGAGTCTGTCTCCACTCCAACGTTTCCCAAACTCTGTCATCTGTCCCCAAAGGGGTGCACATTTTGTTTTTTGCCCTAGCACCACACAGCTGATTTGAAATGATCAACTCATCATCACGCTTTTATCATTTTAATCAGATGTGTAGTGCTAGAGCAACACCAAAATGTGCACCCCTTGGGAAACCCTGTTGTACTCTATAGAAGTCTATACATGCACATCCCGTACCTGAAGTATTATCAATAACATTAATTTGCAAACTATAGTATGAATGACTTGCTTTCCCTACATACAAACCTAATCAAATGACCATTCCTCCAAACTAGGAAGATTAATCCAAAAGCATAAGGGCTACTACATATGCAGAATACAGAAAGAAGTGAATCACGTTACCAGGTTACGCCTTAGGCTGTCCAGTCTGTCTCTTCCACTTACATGGATGTTACTCATAAGCTGGATTGATAAGCAAAAAGAGACAAACATGTCTCCTGTCATGTCTTCAAAATCTGTCAGATTGGAAATTGCATTAGGTTTTTATTTCCACATAGTTTATTTGGAGCACTTGTATATGCATCAGAATGTGGAAGCACACACTCCTGTTAGATGAGTCACTCCTTTATGAATCATGGTGGTGTTGTTTCAGGCTTCTGTCTCTCCCAGGAGCCGTCTACTGGACAAGTGTGGGTTTGATGCAAAAACATTTGGAAAGCATACTTTTTGCGATTGCCTGCTGACAACAAAGCAGAATTCTGAAGAATGCTAGCTTCTTAAGATGTTGACTTCAAGCGGTATAAGAACAGCAGATGTCAAAAGGCTGTTTAAGTTACTGAAATACTTTCTTTTGGTTTCGGCAAACTTTTTCTTCTTCGACAGATTGTTTCAGTTACTGTATATTGTGCTGTGACTATGAGAATCATTGAATTAACAAAAATGTCGGTTTGAAAATATTTTTACTTGACTGGAACTCCCAAGATTGGAAATTTGAATTAAAAATAAGTAATAATAATATGCCATTTAGCAGACGCTTTTATCGAAAGCAACTTACAATCCTGCGTGCATACATTTTATGTATGGTCCCAGGAATTGATCCCACTATCCTGGCATTGCAAGCACCATGCTCTACCAACTTAGGTACAGTGGACCCATATTGGCTTCATAATTGATCTCGAAACCATGCTAGCTAGCTAGCTAACTTTATTTAAAACTATACGCTTGGAAAGTAGAGGCGTAACAAACATTAACATCTTAATAGTTTTGGAGACAGCGTAAGTTTCCTTACAAAGAGAGGTTCTTTAGCTAACTAATTATAAATAAGTGAATGGTTTCACCCCACAATAAGCCAGGTTAGTTAGCTAGCTAACGTCAGTCTGTTAGCAACTGCTTCTACACTATTTTGCTAGCTACCTATACACTGTCACATGTCACAATAATAATGTCTCCAAAAATGGCGAGGTGTCTCAAGTTGTGTTTACATTGTAATGATTGTGACACAATCAACTTTCTAAACTCCATGGAAGATCTTATAAAGCCACACCTGTCTCATGAAGTCTTCTCTTTACCATGTGGATTTCCTTAAAAAGTGGCCTCCTCACCGGGCTCCAGTCTTCCAAAAGCCTTTTTTGTTCTTCATGTTTTCAGCCTCTATTTTGTACATTATGATTATCTTTGTAATTTAGGTCAGATGAACAGCATTATGGTAATCTTAAGAGGCATTACAAATGTTTCCCATTTCAATTCATTTCATTCTCATGTGAGATACTACTTTAAACTCAATATATTTGTAAAATATAAGATATTTTACATGGTGAGTGGGTTACAATAAACTGAATGCATTACCATCTAGGATAAACAGTGCAAGTCTAATTTCCTTCTAGTATTTCGGGTCTGAGGGATAATAAAATCCATAATATTATGACAATCAAACATCCTGTTGCAATGAGAGCTACGATATTTAAGATACTACTTTATTAATCCCCTAAAGGGTGCATTTGGGTATAGCTTGCTGTCAGAGCTCATCCTAAAGATACTCCTATTTTATCCATGCACTGTATATTAGGAATTGGACAAAAAATATTCCTGATCATGTCACTAATTAAATCCATTTGTTTATAAATCATATTAAATTATTATTTACATTTTAGCACTGAAAGTGTTGCTATTTAAGCTAAACTAGAGTGGTTGATTAATTTTGGCTGGATTTGGAGATTTTCCTATTATTTTCTGCTGCAGCTGAGTTGAAGTATAAGCTGAACTGAATTCCATTTATGTTCCTCGCAGGCCATATCTCAGGTAGGTTCCCTCACCTCTCCTCTTCTCGCCTTATTGATCTTGATGCATTGATTTTAAATGTCCACAGAATGACTTATCAACTTTGCCACTCCTTCCATTTATGCAAGCCAAAATCGAGGAACGGTTCTTCTTTGAAATTGATGGGTGCAAGGACTCCTATTTCAGTGTACTGTATGCCTCTTGGGAATGAGAGTTTCTCTTAATTTGTGAGTTCCGAAGTTCTTGGAAGAAAGTTATGGTTTTAAACACATACTGTTCTGTTTTAATGTGCATTTCTTCAATATATGGTATATTTATGACTTTTGATAAATCAGGAATGGCTCCCTATATTTTATAACTCTTGAAGTCGAACCCAGCTATATCTGTGCATAAAATATCATGTTTGATGGGTCAAACTTTTGGGACAGTCTACTAGAACTCAACTCAAACCTGGTGGTATATCTGTGTCTGTCTCCACTGCCACCATACCCCAATATCTGAGTTGCGTGAGAAGATGGCAAAGAGGACGAGTTAAGATGCAGAGGAGATTCTAGCCTGAAGGGATCCACTTCAGTCAGACACAGAGCTTGTGTAGCCTATCATATGTGAATTTGATAAGGGCCCCCCATTTATGTGCTAAGAAGAAGGGGGGAGGAATGAGAACATCTGTTTAAAAGCAACCTGGGGCATGCGTTCTGTGCTTTTAACCTTGCGTTGAGGGAAGTTCACTCGGTTCAGGCGGTGGACATGCTGCCTGTGGCATAAACAAGAGGAAGTGATGCTAATACAGAGCTGTGTCATATCAAAAAGAGCAACATCATCCCCCTCCCCCCCCCACACACACACACACACACGCACACACACACACACACACACACACGACAAACAGACAAACTGAAATACTGTTGTGCTGATATTTCCTTGCCCATGGTTGTAATCAGAGCAGTGAAGTACAGTCTACTGCCCGCCCTTTGTGATGCTACAAGGTCAACCTTGAGAAATAGAGCAGCTCTCTTTCTCCTCTCTCACAGCATAGCTAGCTTGCATTTGTGCAGCCCCTTACAGTACATGAGTCCCATCCCTCTGGCTGTATTTGTTTAAGTACTGGTTATGGAGCTGTGCTGACAACCTATTTTGCAGTGTCTGCGTCGTTCAGTGGTGTCTGGCTGCAGCTTTAGGCACTCTCTCTCCCTCTCTGCCTTTCTCCCCCTCTCTCTCTGCACCCACCTCTCCGTCAGAAGCTTGGCCAAAAGCCCTGCTTGGAGCAGGGGGAGCATGGCATCAGGGGAAAACGCTGGCACCTGAATGTTGCAGGGGTACCCAGCTAAGTGGAATCAGATACACTGTGTGGTTTCTTCTGCAATGCAGATGCATGGAAATTGTCCAGAGAAATTGTCAAAACTCCCTCTGTCTCTCCTTGTCGTCACCCCCCCCCCCCCCCCCCTTGCCGTTGAAATCTCCTATTACCAGGGAGGGTATAAGGGAATCTGAATTTTGAGGCAGCACTGTTTCTCAACAAGGAGAGCCAACTAAAACTGAGAGGCTCATTTGATATGTTTATTCAAATCTCTTCCCTCCACCGTGAGGGGAATTTCCAGAGTGCACTCTCAATGCCAATTACAGAGCTATACGTTTACAGAGCAGTCGATGGGAGGTGAACACTGTTTTCATTGAGTGTTATCTTATAACTGTATAGGATGGGTGAAACATGACCCACTTTGTTGAAGCACAAGGTGGCCCCCTAGTGGCTGTCTGCAGGGCACCATCCTTTGTTCTGCAGTATCCAACCCAATTAATTCAGACATGAGGAGACATGTTGCCTGAGCTATTTTCAAGCATTGATGTTTTTATTCTCCCCTCATCGGTGAGAGTTCTGTGCCATCACGTGTTTTAGAAAACATTCTGGCGTGCAGAGGCAGACATCAGTGTGTGTGTGTGTATGTGCGAACAGTTAGTGTGGGGCCCATGGAGGGTTTATGAGGGAATATAAATATTCCACACACACGTTACACATCTAATCCTCTGCACAGTTTTGTTTCATGCATATTTGGAGGTTTGGTGCTACATTTACATTTACTTGGCCATGTCCTGCATAATCAAAATGATCAAGGTCAGGGCAATATGATATTTCCTGAATAATAATTTCAAATTATTTCAAAGGGTTGTCTCTACGTCTGTTGTTTTTCACCATTAAACTTCAAATGCATATCTACAGAAGCCCTGAAGCCCAAGGCAACAAAAAAAACAGAACCTAAGACTCTTGGAATTATCTATATAGTTTCTATTTTGAAGGACTTTAAATGTATTAACAGATTTTTTAGGTAGGCAATACATAGGCTACTGTTAAATGTATTTGAGTTTTTCTTAGAATAGAAACACCATAATATTAATACATTTAAAGGTACAATTTTAGAAATAAATCATGCTTTGAGTTGGGGAAATTCTCTCTACAATTAAATATTATTATTATTACTATAAAGACAGAAACATAAATGTAAAAGCTTAATTACATAAAGAAATATTAGTGGGAATATACATTTTAAATGTACTTCGTCATGACCTCAAACCTAAACAAGAATCTGCATCATCACACAACAGGCATCAACAAAGCTAGCTTTTATGCTAGCGAGCTACGTCTGTTTACATTGTAACCAATGTAGCACCATCAGCAACAAGTGCTAGCAATTCATTTCACATTTTAGTCATTTTAGCAGATGCTATTATCCAGAGCAACTTACAGTAGTGAATGCATACATTTCTTATATATTTTTTCTCTCCGTACTGGTCCCCCGTGGGAAACGAACCCACAACCCTGGTGTTGCAAACACCATGCTCTACCAACTGAGCCACACGGGACAGCATTGTAAATACAACCCATAATTATTCATTTACCCTTTTGTACTTTAACTATTTGCACATTATTACAACACTGTATATAGACATATGATACAACTATCCCAGAATGGATATATTTAACATTAATAACAAATAAACAAGTAACAGAATCAATTGTCAAAGTACCTGTTAGTGTAAGTGAATTAAGTGGACACTGATCATAATAATTTTATGGGGGGTCCTCCTTTCGCAAATTGCTTGGTCTGCTGCTACATCGTTGTGGACGTATGACAGGTAAGCTTTCATGCATTTTACAGAGGCTGAAGCTAAAAAATATATAAATAGCGAAATAAGCTATTTTGCTTACTTACTGTTTAACAATAATAAATAGCCAGAATAGAGGTGTTAAACTGTGAAGCAAATATTGCATTGCATTAGGCCTGCTGGTGTTTTATTTCCAATTAGCAGGTTTGCATTATGATAACCTCATACAACTATGACACCCATACATACGATTAAAATACACTGATGTTCAAGATAGCTTGGTTTTATATTCACCCCATGCATTGATAACTAATATTGATAGGCGATATGATGCAATACTAGATTAGAAGGCTACTTCATCCTAATGTAAGCTAAATGCATTGGATACCTTGCAAACACTGTCATATTATAAAGGAGAACATGTCCAATTAATTGTATTGATATTTTTTATTTAGCCTTTATTTAATTATGCATGCATATAAAACAGGAATTGATATTAAATTCAATTAATACACTATTTTAATATTATGAATGTCTTTCTCTCTCCAACAGGGGATTCGACTTGAACTGCAGCCCCCAGATGCCCAAGCCTCAAAACTAGAATTGTAGGGTGACATCAACACTTTTTACAAATATTAACCATTTCATTGGTTATCCTGTATCTGTGCATCAAGTTTTATTAGTTGTATGATCAGGATACATATGATCCAATGAAATGCTTACTGGCAGGTTCCTTCTCGACAATGCAACAACAATAAGAAATTATAAAAGATAAGAATACGAACATAAGTAAATGGCTCAGTAGAATAGAATAAACATTTTAGCATCCCCAAGTGAGGGACATCAAGGAGATGAACATTCAACGTTCAAAAGCTTGTTCAGTGCACGAGGGCATCCCGGAGTCCCAGAGCATCCCAGAGTTCCTCTGTCCAGTGGCTGTGTTCTTTTGCCCATCTTAATATTTTCTTTTTATTGGCCAGTCTGAGATATGGATTTTTCTTTGCAACTCTGCCTAGAAGGCCAGCATCCCGGAGTCGCTTCTTCACTGTTGACGTTGAGACGTTGTTTTACAGTTGCTATTAAATGAAGCTGCCAGTTGAGGACTTATGAGGCGTCTGTTTCTCAAACTAGACAATCTAATGTACTTGTCCTCTTGCTCAGTTGTGCATCGGGGGCCTCGCACTCCTCTTTCTATTCTGGTTAGAGCCAGTTTGCACTGTTCTGTGAAGGGAGTAGTACACAGTGTTGTACGAGATCTTCAGTTTCTTGGCAGTTTTTCACATAGAATGGCCTTCATTTTACAGAACAAGTATAGAATGACGAGTTTCAGAAGAAAGGTCTTTGTTTCTGGCCATTTTGAACCCACAAATGCTGATGCTCAACTAGTCTAAAGAAGCCCAGGTTTATTGCTTCTTTAATCAGAACAACAGTTTTCAGCTGTGCTAACATAATTGCAAAAGGGTTTTCTAATGATCAGTTGGCCTTTTAAAATGATAAACTTGGATTAGCTAACACAATGTGCTATTGGAACAAAGGAATGATGATTGCTGATAATGGGACTCAGTACGCCTATGTAGATATTCCATAAAAAAAATCAGCCGTTTCCAGCTACCATAGTCATTTATAACATTAACAATGTCTACACTGTATTTCTGATCAACTTAATGATATTTTAATAGACAAAAAATGTGCTTTTCTTTAAAAAAACATGGACATTTCTAAGTGACCGCAAACTTTTGAATGGTAGTGCATGTTATGGTGTTTCTATTCCAGGAAAAAATAAAATACATTTTACAGAAACTATAATGAACAGAAATATAAACCAACATTTTACTGAGTTACAGTTCATAAAAGTCAATTAAATAAATAAATTAGGCCCTAATCTATGGATTTCACATGACTGGGAATACATATATGAATCTGTTAGATCAGAAAACCAGTCAGTATCTGGTGTGACCACCATTTGCATCATGCAGCACAACACATCTCATTTGCATGGAGTTGATCATGCTGTTGATTGTGGTCTGTGGAATGTTGTCTCACTCCTCTTCAAGGGCTGTGTAAAGTTTCTGGATATTGGTGGGAACTTGAAAACGCGGTTGTACATGTCGATCCAGAACATCCCAAACATGCTCAATGGGTGACATGTCTGGTGAGTATGCAGGCCATGGAAGAACTGGGACATTTTCAGATTCCAGGAATTGTGCACAGATCCTTGCGACATGTGTGCATGCATTATCATGCTGAAACATTGTGTTGGCGGCGGATGAATGGCAGGACAATGGGCCTCAGGATCTTGTCACATTATCTCTGTGCATTAAAATTGCCATTGATAAAATGCAATTGGGTTTGCTGTCCGTAGCCTGCCTATACCATAATCCCACCACCACGGGGCACTCTGTTCAGCAAACCGCTCACCCACATGGTGCCATACACGTGGTCTGCGGTTGTGAGGCCAGTTGGACGTACTGGCAAATTCTTCAAAACAACGTTGTAGACGGCGTATGGTAGAGAAATTAACATTCAAATCTCTGGCAAGAGCTCTGGTGGACATTCCTGCAGTCAGCATGCCAATTGCACGCTTCCTCAAATCTTGAGACATCTGTGGCATTGTGTTGTGTGACAAAACTGCACATTTTAGACTGGCCATTTATTGTCTACCGCACATGGTTCAACTGTGTAATGATACTTGCTGTTTAATCAGCTCCTTGATATGTCACAACTGTCAGGTGGATGGATTATCTTGGCAAAGGAGAAATGTGCACACAATTTGAGAAAAATAACCTTTTGTGCGTATGGAACATTTCTGATATCAACTTTGATCATTTATTACAGCTCATGAAACATGGGGACAACACTTTACATGTTGCGTTTATATTTTTGTTCAGTGTACATATCCTAATGTTAGAAAGTAGAATATAAAGTAGATATAGGCTACTGTGGGTTGGGTAGGCTCAATAATTACAATCGAATAAGCCTAATTAAAAGAAGAGTGATGAAGGAGATGAAAATACTAGGCAGAGCATGCCCAGCATGCCCAGAGCTTGTGGCGAAATTATCTGCTCATATTACGCTCTGCTCCTCGCTCTACATTCACCCACTTACATGTTCTGGCATTCAAAAGCAGCCCTGCTTTAGGCTATCAAAGATCTGTCAATGAAAAATAATATCAGTGGATGGAATTAGTGAATGAAAGGCTACAGCATCCATTAAATGGTCTGACAAGCTGGATAATAAATGAGGCCTAATTAGTCAAAATAAAATGTCTTTCAAACTAGGTACTAGGTCATTAAAACGAGATCTATGTATTTTTTTTGGGGCGGTACTTGGGCTTCAGGGCTCCCATACATATCAAATGGTTTTATAGTAAAATTGTGTGAGGGCATTTCCCTCTCAGGAAACACTGAGTTGTGTAAAACTCAACAAACATAAACAATGCATTTAAACAAGTAACACATTGTGTACCTTTACCTTGCTCAGTCAAAAAACAAATGTGCTTGGCTATACTGTCAGCTATGGCAGTAGTGTTGAACCAGCCTTTACATTATGAGTATGATTAATCATTTGGGGAATACAGGGAGCAGCTATAACAAGGTAAGGCACATATGGAGAAGAAAGAAAGTGCATGTCAGGTGAGAAGAGGAGGGATTCCTAACTCTGCAGTAAAGCAAAGACAACGGTGATGCTATTCAGCAGCACCAGCGTCAGACATTATATACCACGGGCCCTCTCTAGTTTGAAACAGCTACTGTTAGCTACCAGTGTTGTACACTTCAAACAACTTGAGCATTTCACGCCATTGAATAGAAGCTTGACTAACAGTCACAGTCATCTTGATTGACATGCTATATGGGTAACATCATTTGACTATGAATGCCAATAAACAGAAAACATTATGGTGTCATGAACTATGTACCATTTAAGATAAATACAGTATACACATTATGGCTAAGTATGGGACTGAAACCATGTAGGATAATGCAAAGGTGGTGGGGCAACTCCTGGATGTGCTCCTGCACATCTCTGATCAAACTTAAGGATAGTGATTAGTTGATTAGTTTAATGCGGTGTGTTGGAACTGTGATGGAACAAATGTCTGCACACACTGCTGACACCCCTGGGTTGCTACACTAGTTTAGAGACATCCCTCTCTTAACCACAAGAGAGAGGCTACTGCATAAATGTTTGCCTGAATGTAATACTGCGATTTACCACTATACTCTCTATTTACACCCACACTCCCGTTGTTGAGAAACTTGTCCCAGGTTCATTTCCACCAACGCTGCAGAGCATTTTCACAGAGAAAGAGAGCGATAAAGGGAGGGAAGAGAAGCTTGGACCAGATTTATTTTACCGCTAGAACAGCTTCCCCCCCCCCCCCCCCCCCCTCCCTCTCTTGCCGTTGGCCAGGCAGCCAAGTCATTCCTCAGGGATAGCACAGCCACCTTTATGAAAGGCCAGTCCATGGCCAGGTGTTGTCAAATCCCATGAGGCACATTAGGATGTGGTTATAAAGTAGCCAGCTCCACATCAAGCCAACAAAATTGCAGCTTTAAACTGGGTTTTTGACCTGGTTTTTAACTTCATAGATTTAATTGAATTTTTCTCAACTTCTACAGCACCCAGAGGAAAAAGATATTGAGTTGTTTTGTAGCATTCTTGTACATTTCCTCTAATTCTATGGTCCTCCACCTGTGAGTCGGGGCTCAGTGATGGGTCATTACTGGAATCCACGTACGTCACAGCTTGACATAGAAAGATGTTTATTTTCTTTTCATAAATGGCATTTATTAAGGATATAAGGCCAGGTCAGGGTAAAGAGAAATTGTTCCTAAGAGACTTGAATGGTAGAAAAATCAAAGCTGAAGACAATGGCTGGAAAAAGAAAAGGTTGAATGGAACAGAGCAAAGGGCATGATACATGATTAACTTGAGGCTTATAGTAGCCTAAATGGTCTCTTTCTTATGGACTACCGGTGGCGTGCAGTCTGGAAATTGACAACTCCATCTAATAGTCTATTTTTGGCAAGTCACACACAGTCGGTAGGAGTGACTCTCATGTTGGTTCTGTCTTCCGCTCGTGTGGCTGCTGCCATTTTGGCAGCTACACACTAACTGCTCCTGGCTGTGTCCCTCGCAGGCAGAACAACATCCCGCCAGCTTCACGTCTCACTGACTTTTCTCATGGCTTCATTCTGTACGGTAATGAATAATGAAGAGTTGATTTCTCTGAGGAGGCATGCCTGCGGTGCACCTGCCCCATGTCTGCTTGCGGGCATTATCCACTGCCTATCAATTGCCCAAAGGACCCAAAGGACAGTCGGTCCTGTCTATAGAGGACAGAGCAGTCATTTCTATACAGACTGACAAAATTCTGCCATGATGGGAACAACAAAAACTTCTGACTGCAACGTTCTGACT
The DNA here is from genome assembly GCF_965601325.2 of Salmo salar. Classification (NCBI taxonomy): domain Eukaryota; kingdom Metazoa; phylum Chordata; class Actinopteri; order Salmoniformes; family Salmonidae; genus Salmo; species Salmo salar. The sequence goes on from NC_138300.1 coordinate 71,719,078, forward strand.
GCAGATGAAAGCCAGACTTATTATTTCTTCATTTTAATGATCAGGTCTCACCCCTCTGAGATAAGATAAATTCATTTTCCCCATTTTCCTTGCTTTATTCTGGATTGGATTGGAGCGCTGTTGACCGTTATTCTCAATTCAATGTATTTACTCTGTATTTAGGCAATATCGTAACAGAATGGCAGGGCAGACGTTTGCAAAGAATAATACACTTTGATAGCCGTGAGTCAATATCACTGACTGATTGATTTTATGGTACGTATTTAATCTACTAATCTATTGTAAAGTACATTTAGAAATTTAGACTGCAACATATTCTGTGAAATAATGCTGAAATAAGATTAGTTCAAATTGTTGTGTTAAATAACCTTGATTACCACAATCAGGTCGCAACTGTGTTAAGGTGGCAGTCATAAGAAACTTCATAAAGCCTTGGTAAACTAAATAATATCTATAGTCCTTCATAACCGGTTATTTTCTGCTCATAAATTGTTATTAAGGTGTTTTTGCATGTTTTATGCAAGTGATACGATTAAGTTCTACGTTGTGGGAAAACGCAGGCATTGAAGCTGCCTCATAAATACAGTTGAAGTCGGACGTTTACATGCACCTTAGCCAAATACATTTAAACTCCGTTTTTCACAATTCCTGACATTTAAACCTAGTAAAAATTCCCTGTCTAAGGTCAGTTAGGATCACCACTTAATTTTAAGAATGTGAAATGTCAGAATAATGGTAGAGAGAATGATTTATTTCAGCTTTTATTTCTTTCATCACATTCCCAGTGGGTCAGAAGTTTACATACAGTATTAGTATTTGGTAGCATTGCCTTGACATTGTTTACTTGGGTCGAATATTTTGGGTAGCCTTCCACAAGCTTCCCACAATAAATTGGGTGCATTTTGGCCCATTCCTCCTGACAGAGCTGGTGTAACTTAGTCAGTTTTGTAGGCCTTCTTGCTTGCACACGCTTTCCAGTTCTGCCCACAAATGTTCTATAGGATTGAGGTCAGGACTTTCTGATGGCCACTCCAATACCTTGATTTTGTTGTCCTTAAGCCATTTTGCCACAGCTTTGGAAGTATGTTTGGGGTCATTGTCCATTTGGACGACCCATTTGCGACCAAGCTTTAACCTGTTTAGGAAAGGGGGCAGTATTGACACGGCTGGATAAAAAACATACCCGATTTAATCTGGTTACCACTCCTACCCAGTAACTAGAATATGCATATACTTATTACATATGGATAGAAAACACCCAAAATTTTCTAAAACTGTTTGAATGGTGTCTGTGAGTATAACAGAACTCAAATGGCAGGTCAAAACCTGAGAGATTCCTTTACAGGAAGTGGCCTGTCTGACCATTTCTTGAACTTCTTTTCCATCTCTATCATTTACTAAGGATCTCTGCTCTAACGTGACACTTCCCACGTCGTCCATAGGTGCTCAGAGCCCGGGAAAAAACAGAATGTCGTCATTCCAGCCCCAGGCTGAAACACATTATCGCCTTTCTCAAGTGGCCGATCAAGGGACACTGGGCTTATGCTCGTGACCCGACCGCCCCCGCCTTTGGGATTTTTTCCTCTGTTTGCCGAAAAGGAGATTCCCTGTCGGAATATTATCGCTTTTCTACGAGAAAAATGTCGTAAAAATTGATTTTAAACAGCGGTTGACATGCTTCGAAGTACGGTAATGGAATATTTAGAATTTTATTGTCACGAATTGCGCCATGCGCGCGACACTTCTTTACTATTTCGGATAGTGTCTGGAACGCACGAACAAAACGCCGCTATTCGGATATAACGATGGATTATTTTGGACCAAACCAACATTTGTTATTGAAGTAGCAGTCCTGGGTGTGCATTCTGACGAAGACAACAAAAGGTAATCAAACTTTTATAATAGTAAATATGATTATGGTGAGTGCTAAACTTGCCGGGTGTCTAAATAGCGAGCCCGTGATGCCTGGGCTATGTACTTAGAATATTGCAAAATGTGCTTTCACCAAAAAGCTATTTTAAAATCGGACATATCGAGTGCATAGAGGAGGTCTGTATCTATAATTCTTAAAATAATTGTTATGCTTTTTGTGAACGTTTATCGTGAGTAATTTAGTAAAATGTTAGCGAATTCCCCGGAAGTTTGCGGGGGGTATGCTAGTTCTGAACGTCACATGCTAATGTAAAAAGCTGGTTTTTGATATAAATATGAACTTGATTGAACAAAACATGCATGTATTGTATAACATAATGTCCTAGGGTTGTCATCTGATGAAGATCATCAAAGGTGAGTGCTGCATTTAGCTGTCTTCTGGGTTTTGGTGACATTATATGCTGGCTTGAAAAATGGGTGTCTGATTATTTCTGGCTTGGTACTCTGCTGACATAATCTAATGTTTTGCTTTCGTTGTAAAGCCTTTTTGAAATCGGACAGTGTGGTTAGATTAACGAGAGTCTTGTCTTTAAATAGCTGTAAAATAGTCATATGTTTGAGAAATTGAAGTAATAGGATTTTTAAGGTTTTGAAAATCGCGCCACAGGCTGCCAGTGGCTGTTACGTAGGTGGGACGAATTCGTCCCGCCTAGCCCAGAGAGGTTAACTTCCTGAGGATGTCTTGAGATGTTGCTTCAATATATCCACATAATTTTCCATCCTCATGATGCCATCTATTTTGTGAAGTGCACCAGTCCCTCCTACAGCAAAGCACCACCACAACATGATGCTGCCACCCCAGTGCTTCATGGTTGGGATGGTGTTCTTCGGCTTGCAAGCCTCCCCCTTTTTCGTCCAAACACAACAATGGTCATTATGGCCGAACAGTTCTATTTTTGTTTCCTCAGACCAGAGGACATTTCTCCAAAAAGTACGATCTTTGTCCCCATGTGCAGCTGCAAACCGTAGTCTGGCTTTTTTATGGCGGTTTTGGAGCAGTGGCTTCTTCCTTGCTGAGCGGCCTTTCAGGCTATGTCGATATAGGACTTGTTTTACTGTGGATATAGATACTTAGGAACCTGTTTCCTCCAGCATCTTCACAACGTCCTTTGCTGTTTTTCTGGGATTGATTTGCAATTTTCTCACCAAAGTTCATTCATCTCTAGGAGGCAGAACGTGTCTCCTTCCTGAGCGGTATGATGGCTGCGTGGTCCCATGGTGTTTACACTTGTGTACTATTGTTTGTACAGATGAACGTGGTACCTTCAGGCATTTGGAAATTGCTCCCAAGGATGAACCAGACTTGTGGAGGTCTACAATTGTTTTTCTGAGGTCTTGGCTGATTTCTTTTGATTTTCCCATGATGTCAAGCAAAGAGGCACTGAGTTTCAAGGTAGGCCTTGAAATATATCCACAGGTACACCTCCAATTGACTCAAATTATGTCAATTAGCCTAGCAGAAGCTTCTAAAGCCATGACATCATTTTCTGGAATTTTCCAAGCTGTTTAAAGGCACAGTCAACTTAGTGTATGTAAACTTCTGACCTACTAGAATTGTGATACAGTGGATTATAAGTGAAATAATCTGTCTGTAAACAATTGTTGGAAAAATTACTTGTATCATGCACAAATTCGATGTCCTAACCGACTTGCCAAAACTATAGTTTGTTAACAAGAAATTTGTGGAGTGGTTAAAAAACGAGTTTTAATGACTCCAACCTAAGTGTTTGTAAACTTCCGACTTCAACTTCATATATATATATATAGATTTTTTATGTGAATCACATTTTATGTTGGCGTACTCCGACGGCATTGCGTGTCTAACACAATAAATAATTTGACTTTGCTGAATTAAAAAAATATTTTTTTACCTTTTTAACCTTTCCATGTGGTTTCTTCCTGAACAGACTCAATGGAATGCTGACCTCTTCCTATATAGTTGGTAAAATTATTGTTTTTGTGTATGGTTTCCTACAAAGAAGGGCAGCTCAATTTGCCCCTGATCTACTGTATGTAAACCCTGGATTGTTGATGCTATGTATTGGTCAATTAGAGGCTTTGAAGCCACCGGTTGGCCATATCGGCACTCCCCAGAAGAAGCAGTCCTCCCTAGATGGGGTAGCTGACAATGTCACGAAAACAATGCACAAGCTTCAATAGGGCAGAAGTGTGTTGTTGTGATTCTGGATGGCCAGATAGTTAGCAACAATGACAAGAAACTGCCATGTTGGGAAATGTAAGTGGCTCGTTTCACCTAGTTTCATCTTGTTCTTGATTTCATCCCAATGCTAATATGGCTAAAATTCACTAGCTAGCTAACTAACAACTGTAACGATGCATTTGAGAGTCAAGTGCTCATTGTGCACATGTATTTATGTTTTCAATAAACATCGGAGATTAAATATACTTTACATGTTGTCAACAATCTAATCCAACCCTGTCTGTTTTATCCCATAGTTGTGCATGTTGCTAAACAACCACCCGTCTATAGAAATGAATGGAATTCTACAATATTTCAATTAAACGACAAAATGACATGTATTTCAGTATTTTTGTTGTTGTAGTGGGGACATTAACATTAGGGGCTTTATTTCTACTGGTGGTAAGGTGGCGCACGTGTCAAACGGACGTTAGTTTGCAATTTCGGATCCCTTGTGCTGAGGTGGAAGGTGTGGAAATATTTGAGGTGTGTCATTATAAACGTGCTGCAATATGCCAATTTCAGTCAGCGCAAATAGGGATATTTAAGACCGACCAGAATCTGGTCATAGCGGTAATGTAATTGGTTATGGCATTGATTTTACCAAGTGAGGCGCGCACAGTAGTGGGGTCCGAAATGATTGACACCCTTGATAAAGATGAGCAATAATGAGTGTATAAAGTAAATAGTTCAAATACTGAGCTATATTGTATGCTCAAAGAAATTGGGAAATTATATTATTTTACACTAATACAATTGCTCAGAGAAAGATATATTTTTTTACTTTCTCGCTCATCATTATTCACGATTAATTCAGGATTATCCGAATTCCATCTTGCTGTCTCTATATTTGTCTGTTTGTTTGTTTACCAAAGTCACTACTGGCGGCGATGGTAGGTTATAGCTATACAGATTTGGGAGCAGTAACGGGAGTGGACATTCCCCCTTTCTCTTTATTTTGGATCTTTTTCCAGCTCCTGTGAAAAGTTTGGATGTGCATAAAACCCTTCATAGTCTACGTTGTTTTAGGCCTAATAATATTTGCCCACGAAGAGCAATTATGGTGCCTGTAACTGTATTTAGACATAGCCTGCTTTAAAACAAGTTTTGGTTTTGTTTGATTATAATTATTCACTGTCTTTTTAGGTCTTAGTGAATTTAATCTTGCTTATTGACAACGTTTTGCATGTCCATGGCTCAGACATAATGCATTTAAAATTAGGCCTATGTCAGAGTGAATGCTATGTTAACAAGATACACTATATATACAAATGTATGTGAAGACCCCTTCAAATTAGTGGATTCGGCTAGTTCAGCCACACCCATTGCTGACAGGTGTATAAAATCTAGCACACAGCCATGCAATCTCCATAGAGAAACATTGGCAGTAGAATGGCCTCACTGAAAAGCTCAGTGACTTTCAACTTGGCACAATCATAGGATGCCATCTTTCAAACAAGTCAGTTGGTCAAATTTCTGCCCTGCTAGAACTGCCCTGGTCAACTGGAAGTGCTGTTATTGCAAAGTGGAAACGTCTAGGAGCAACAACGGCTGAGCCTCGAAGTAGTAGGCCACACAAGCTCACAGAACGGGACCGCAGAGTGCTGAAGCGTGTACAAGTCTTCTGTCCTCGGTTGCAACACTCACTACCACATTCCAAACTGCCTCTGGAAGCAATGTCTGGAGAAGAACTGTTCGTTGGGAGTTTCATGAAATGGCTTTCCATAACCAAGCTGGATTGGCTGGATTGGTGTAAAGCTCGCTGCCATTGGACTCAGGAGCAGTGGAAATGCGATCTCTTGAGTGATGAATCACCCTTCACCATCTGGCAGTCCGGCGGGTGATTCTGGGTTTGGCGGATGCCAGGAGAAAGCTACCTGCCCCAATGAATAGTGCTGAAAAGTTGATACAAAGTTTGGGGGAGGAGGAATTATTGTCTGGGGCTGTATTTCATGGTTCAGGCTAGGCCCCTTAGTTCCAGTGAAGGAAAATCTTAACGCTACAGCATACAAGGTCATTTTAGATGATTCTTTGCTTCCAACTTTGTGGCAACAGTTTGGGGAAGGCCCTTTCCTATTTCAGCATGACAATGCCCACGAATACAAAGTGAGGTCTATAAAGAATTGGTTTGGCGAGATCGGTGTGGAAGAACTTGACTGGCCACCACAGAGCCCCTGCACACAACCCCATCGAACACCTTTGGGATGAAATGGAATGCCGACTGCGAGCCAGGCCTAATCGCCCAACATCAGTACCCGACCTCACGAATACTCTTGTGGTTGAATGGAAGTAAATCACCGCAGCAATGTTCCAACATCTATTGGAACGCCTTCCCAGAAGAGTGTAGGCTGTTATAGTGGCAAAAGGGGGACCAACTCCATATTAATGCCCATGATTTTGGAATGAGATGTTCAACGAGCAGGTGTCCACATACATTTAGTCATGTAGTGTATATAAACAAATTCAAATAATATCTTATAAGATACCAGGAGTATCAAAAAGAAAGATATCTCAAGAGAAAATGGTGAACTGAAATCCAGGAGGCAATGGAAGTGGTGAACTGAAAAAAAGGAAAATGAACCAAAGAAACAGAAGATCAACTATCCAGAAAAGAGTGGTTATGGAGTCATACCTGTCAAGGAACACACCACCATACTCACCTGAAGACTTAAAGCTACAGAATAATGAGCTAGCTGCCCCTCAAATGACTCCACATCTATGTGATTAACCATGATAATTCAATAAACAGAAGCAGACAAAAGACAACCTTCCCCTTCAATGTGTACAACACCACAGTCATAGGAGAGACTGATTGAAAATGTGGTGTGTTGTGAAATATGATGAAGACCCTTACCCTGGTATTATACAAGATGTTGATGCATAGAGATTCGCTCTATTTAAGACGATGGGTCATGTAGGAGCCAACCGATTATTTTGGACAATGAGAGAGGACATTTTATGTTGCCAACTAGAGAATGTTATTGGGCTTCACCCTGAACATCATACAGTCACAAAATGGCAAATTATGCTTGATGGCGCAGTCTGGGAAGAAATTTGCTCTCTCGTTAAGCAATAGAGTGGATTAACGGCAAAACCTATTCTTGAGTGAGCACGCACCTGTCTCATGAGTCTGAATCAATAGACTGAAGCCAGTGAACGATCCTTTTTTTCATGTCAACCAGTGTTTCCAACCTAGTACATTTTGTTTCTGCCTAATGCATTGAATCCCAAAATTGTTCTAAAAGATGCTTTAAGTTTTTGAGGCATGTAACTTGTTTTTTGAGGTTTTGAATGGTGTGTTCTATATATTCAATAAAATTAAACATGTACACCTGTGACATTAAAATGTTTAATGCTATTTTTCATCATTTGTTTTATATGAAATGTCCTTTCCACCACACTCTGTCATTACCACAACGTTAAGTCACTACCATCACACTACATATTTTTGAGGAAAAGGTGTATTAAATTACAATTGGTATTGATGATTTTTCCAATATGTGAACCTGATATGCTTGTTCTTAAGACAAGACCATTCCTAAAATAATGTAAAATATTAAGATTTTGATGTGGTAAATACATGTTTCTGAGTCTCATCAAGGCATATATGGACATTTAGACATGACAATGATGAATACATATAATTAAGAAAACTTCCAAATTGTAAAGAAAAATATGATTTTTGATGTGAAATGTCCCTTAGGCACAATTTCTGTAATTTCCTTTTTTAACTAAAATAACCAATTTTATGACGTGGTGGTAATGTAATTTCCTCTCGGGTATTTGGGGAAACAGATAAAATTCTTTATATTCTTAAATAGTATGGTCTCAGCCACTATTATATCTTGTTTCCAGACAGAGTGAAACAAATATTCAGATAGATAAAAAGCAGTTTCAAGAGGTTTCATTTTCAAAAACATCTAACATCCAAAAGTGTTTTTGTTTTTAGAAACATCACACGAATGACAGAACATACAGAACAAAAAACAGGGGAAGGGAAGGGGTGGAAGGGAGGATTAGTGCATCATATAAAAGTCAAATACATTAGTTACAAGGTTTTAATTTCATAGAATTCTGTAAATGGCAGATATTCATGTCTATTCTACAGGATTCAAACTTGAATGTGTACATTTCCAGAGTCCAAGAACTTGCGTACAGTGTCCCAGTGACCATGTAAACCAGTGGAGGCTCCTCAGAGGAGGAAGGGGAGGACCATCCTCCTCAGTGAAATTTCATAAAAATAAAAATAGTGAAACATTAAAAAAGTTAACCTTTTCAGATAAAACTATTCTAAATATGTTCATATGTCACCAAATAATTGATTAAAAGACACTGTTTTGCAATGAAGGCCTACAGTACCTTCAACTAGCACCATGATGTAGCCGGAGGACAGTTAGATTCCGTCCTCCTCTGGCTACATTGACTTCAATACAAAACTTAGGAGGCCTCACCCCCTTCCATAGACATACATGGTAATTATGGCCACTTCCGGAGGATGTCCTCCAACCAATCAAAGCTTTTGCAGTATGAACTGACATGTTGTCCATCCAATCATAGAATTACGATCAGAGAACAAACCTAATGAGTTGTATTGGGATTGTACCGCTGAGCATTATAGATGTGTTGAGAGGCTTGGTGACATTGTTGAATAGAGATTATGAGGGAAGAGTGACAGTTTAGCATTTTTGGGATATTATTCAATTCAAATTCATTTTTTCAAATTACAGGAGACAGAGGAGGTATATTATAAATTGTTTTCTTGGTTTTAAAACTTTATTTTTGTGTTCAGTTAGTGCAATTTATTTAAATTTGCTTTGCTAACTTCAGTAGCTAGCTAGCTACCAGCACGAGTGTGCAGTTTTCTCCGCAAGAATGGTAGAATGGCCAATGCTGCCGAAAATGTTGTTGACTTTTTGTTGAAGAACCACTTTCATTCTCTGGGGTACACAGAAAAGGTCTCCCAAGTGGCGCAGTGGTCTAAGGCATTGCATCTCAGTTAGAGGCGTCACTACAGACAACCTGGTTCGAATCCAGACTGTATCACAACCAGCTGTGATTGGGAGTCCCATAGGGCAGCGCACAATTGGCCCAGTGTCGTCTGAGTTTGGCCGGTGTAGGCCGTCATTGTAAAAAATAATTTGTTTTGAACTGACTTGCCTAGTTAAATAAAAAAAATAAAAAATAAGTGTGAATTAAATTGAGATCAGTTTCATGAAGATGGATGAAAATGTGACGGTGTTCAATACTAACTTGAATCAAAAGTATACCTGGTTAACAGGGAGCCTTTCATCAGGCTGGCCTGACCTGCTTTTTGGAAAGTCTGAGCCTCAGTCGAAAGGTGGGTGCAGTGACCTGAAGAACATTGATCGTTCAGCTAAACGAAAAAACAAAAAGCAGGGCATGCAAGAATTTGCTTTTAGGAGGACACGACGAGAGGGAAAGTTCCAATAAGGGCAACAAGGAGCTTGCAGAGGTAATTGGACATTATGATGCTATACTTGCTGAACATATGGAAATTTAGACTGTCTTTTCTGGGATGTTGAAAACAATTCCGAATGATTTGATAGCTTCCCTTGCCTCATCCATTAAAATGTATATTAAAGAGAGAGGTTGACTCAGCGTATTTTTTCGTGTGTGGTCAGGTAGGCTTTCCACTTTCCTCCGGTATTTATTTAGCAATGATGATAACACATAATCACTCCGTACAGACAAGCAAAAACTCATGACATAAATGTTGCAGCAGCCTAGGCTACACATTAGATATCTGACATGCTGTATTGGATGAAAATGAGATGATTTTTCAGTCTGATCAACTGTAAAAAATTTGACCTGCATCAGTCTGCTTGCAGTTGTCAGTTATCGTCAGGTATGTGGATGATCAGGGCTTTATTCAGGAACTTTTCTTGGGCTAATGTGTCAAGTGGGCAAGATGCGCAGTCTGTGTTTGACTTTATGAATTTTGAGATGTCTGAATTTAAGTTCATAGAGAAACTCGTTGTCCAAACCTGCGATGGCACAGCTGTAATGGAATGTATCAGCTATTTGTATTTACAGCTAAGTCCCCTCCTGTTCCCTGATTAGGAGGTGATGACTACTCCACTCCACTACCATTGTTAACTTTCTCCTGACATGAACTGAAGCCACGTCTCACGTGCCCGCTCATCCACTGGCACATTGAATGTTTCCTATCCAAGCACTGTGAGTACCCCTATCAATTTTCTCTCATTACTGTATTTAGAGTCAATTACTTACACAATCACATTATTACATTTCAATGATTTTACTCTTTGCTTGGACTAACTCATTCTTAACTCTGTGGTCTAACTGTGTTGTGTGTTGTCTTGTAGTTTTTTGTCTTCCCAGTCATCCGGCTCCGGCGCTCTTCGTCTTGCGCTCCCGAGGGAGTATGATGGAGCGGTGGCTGGGTGCCAGGGATTTCTGCTCCAGCTCGAGCTGTACCTGGCCACCGTGAGACCTACTCCCTCGGGGGAGGAGAGTGTGAGTGCGCTCGTTTCCTGCCTGACGGGCCGAGCTCTGGAGTGGGCCAACGCAGTCTGGAATGGTCCGGACTCGGCGAGGGATCACTAACCAGAGCGGCTGAGTGAGCGGGTGAGCGGCTATTCCACCTCAGGCAGGAGACGAGGAGTGCGCAGGACTTCGCGCTGGAGTTCCGGACCTTGGCTGCTGGGGCGGGGTGGAACGACAGGGCCCTGATAGACCATTACCGGTGTAGTCTCCGGGAGGATGTCCGCAGGGAGCTAGCGTGTCGTGAGCTACGAGCTCCGAATTCTTAGAAGGCAGCCTGCCCTTTGGCCCCTCTTTCGCCGCCTCCTCTTCACGCTGATCATGGTAATCGGGGGCCTGTTCCCGAGGAAGTGGTATATCCTTCGCGTCGGGGTTGTCAGAGTCGTGAAAGGGAAAAAAAGGATTCTGCTAGTCTGTGGTGAGTAATCGCAGTCCTGATGTCTAGAAGTTATTTTGATCATAGAAGACTGTAGCGGCAACATTATGTACAAAATAAGTAAAAATACAAGTAACAAACAACGCAAATAAACGAACAAAAAAACACAATCGACTGGGGGCACTTAAAACGTCTGTCTTCTTCTCTTGCGCCATCTTTTTTTCCAACACGGTGTAAGTAGCCTTCCCATTCCCCATAATATTGTTCTTTAAATCTTTATTAAATGCTTTAGGTTTAAGTAATTAGTCTTTGACGAATTTTGAAATACACTTTGTCGTCTCTGTGCGTTCCGCGCCTATACCGTGGGTCTCCCATTCTCCTAGATTTTTCAAGTCATCAGCCTCCAATGATGTAAACCTAAATCGAAGTCCTTAAGCAGGCAAGCTGGACGTTCTGTGTATAAAAGGTCTAAGTAGTCCTCCAGCCAGCGGTCTGCAGAAAAGCAAGTTGGCTTACATCCCTTCCTGTAAAGAATAATGATTCTCTTGACTGAAAGACAACCCAATGATAACAAACGATTCTTAACATTAGACAATATATTTTCTAGGCTTTGACCAAGTAAACATGAGATGGGACACATTTGGAAATTCTCATAACATTTCTGACAAGACCAAAATGTTTTCACTGCAGGGCATTCCCACAACATGTGGAGTAGAAAGCTACCACTGTTGTGCCTGCATAAGTGAGATATCCATCTTTGAGCAACGTACAGGGGTGATAAAGGCTCTAAACCATATCTTGTACTGAATGATCTTATACCTAACACATTTTGAAGTGGGCAGACCCCATCTCAAAATAGTGTCCCATTGCGGTGGGGTGAGAGAAGTGTTCTAAAGCAGGAAGTACCAGTGACTCGCTCAATACGGAAGTGGTCAGATGACGCGAATGCTACACTACAGGACTGTTTTTCTAGCACAGACTGGAATATGTTCCGGGTTTCATCCAATGGCATTGAGGAATACATCAGCTCAGTGATCGGCTTCATCAATAAGTGCATCGATGACGTCGTCCCTACAGTGACTGTACGTACATATCCCAACCAGAAGCCATGGATTACAGGCAACATAGCTAAAGGCTAGAGCTGCCGCTTTCAAGGAGCGGGAGACTAATCCGGACGCTTATCAGAAATTCCGCTATTCCCTCAGACGAACCATCAAACAAGCAAAGCATCAATACAGGATTAAGATTGAATCGTAATACACCGGCTCTGATGCTCGTCGGATATGGCAGGGCTTGAAAACTATAACAGACTACAAAGGGAAACACAGACGCAAGCTGCCCAGTGCCTACCAGACGAGCTAAATGCCTTTTATGCTCGCTTTGAGGCAAGCAACACTGACGCATGCACGAGAGCACCAGCTGTTCTGGATGACTGTGTGATGACGCTCCAGGTAGCCGATGTGAACAAAACCTTTAAACAGGTCAACATTCACAGAGCCGCTGGGCCAGACGGATTACCAGGACGTGTACTCAAAGCATGCGCGGAACAACTATCAAGTGTCTTCACTGACATTTTCAACCACTCCCTGACCAAGTCTGTAATACCTACATGTTTCAAGCAGACCACCATAGTCCCTGTGCCCAAGGAAGCGAAGGTAACCTGCCTAGATGATTACCGCTCCATGGAACTCACGTCGGTAGCCATGAAGTGCTTTGAAAGGCTGGTCATGTCTCACATCAACAGCATCCTCCTGGACACCCTAGGCCCAATCCAATTCGCATACCGCCCCAGTAGATCCACAGATGACGCAATCTCAATTGCACTCCACACCGCCCTTTCTAACCTGGACAAAAGGAACACCTATGTGAGAATGCTGTTCATCAACTACAGCTCAGCGTTCAACACCATAGTGCCCATGAAGCTCATCATGAAGTTAAGGACTCTGGGACTAAACACCTCCCTCTGCAACTGGATTCTGGACTTCCTGATGGGCCGCCCCCAGGTGGTAAGAGTAGGCAGCAACATGCCTGCCACGCTGATCCTTAACCTGTTAGGGCTAGGGGGCAGTATTGAAACGGCTGGATAAAAAACGTACCCGATTTAATCTGGTTACTACTCCTGCCCAGTAACTAGAATATGCATATAATTATTGGCTTTGGATAGAAAACACCCTAATGTTTCTAAAACTGTTTGAATGGTGTCTGTGAGTATAACAGAACTGATATGGCAGGCCAAAACCTGAGATGATTCCATGCAGGAAGTGGCCTGTCTGACAATTTCTTCCCCTTCTTGATTATCTCTATCCATTACAAAGGATCTCTGCTGTTACGTGACACTTCCTACGGCTCCCATGGGCTCTCAAAAGGCAGCAAAAAGCTGAATCGTGGCTTTGCATGCTCTGGCTGAAAAAAAGTAGCGCCTTTGGGTAGTGGCTGGTTACAGTACTGTGAGACTCAGGCGTGTGCCCGCGTCGACCGAATGGTTTGTTTTCTTTCCTCTGTTTACCTAAACGCAGATTCCCGGTCGGAATATTATCGCTTTTTTACGAGAAAAATGGCATAAAAATGGATTTTAGACAGCGGTTGACATGCTTCGAAGTACGGTAATGGAATATTTAGAATTTTTTTGTCACGAATTGCGCCATGCTCGTGACCCTTATTTACACTTCGGATAGTGTCTTGAACGCACGAACAAAACGCCGCTATTTGGATATAACGATGGATTATTTTGGACCAAACCAACATTTGTTATTGAAGTAGCAGTCCTGGGAGTGCATTCTGACGAAGAACATCAAAGGTAATAAAACTTTTGTAATAGTAAATCGGAGTTTGGTCAGGGCTAAACTTGGTGGGTGTCTAAATGGCTAGCCGTGATGGCTGGGCTATCTACTCCGAATATTGCAAAATGTGCTTTCACCGAAAAGCTATTTTAAAATCGGACACCTCGATTGCACAAAGGAGTTCTGTATCTATAATTCTTAAAATAATTGTTATGTTTTTTGTGAACGTTTATCATGAGTAATTTAGTAAATTCACCGGAGGTTTGCGGGGGGTATGCTAGTTCTGAACGTCACATGCTAATGTAAAAAGCTGGTTTTTGATATAAATATGAACTTGATTGAACAAAACATACATGTATTGTATAACATAATGTCCTAGGTGTGTCATCTGATGAAGATCATCAAAGGTTAGTGCTGCATTTAGCTGTGTTTTTGTGACATTATATGCTAGCTTGAAAAATGGGTGTCTGATTATTTCTGGCTGGGTACTCTGCTGACATAATCTAATGTTTTGCTTTCGCTGTAAAGCCTTTTTGAAATCGGACAGTGTGGTTAGATAAAGGAGAGTCTTGTCTTTAAAATGGTGTAAAATAGTCATATGTTTGAAAAATGGAAGTTTTCGGATTTTCGAGGACTTTGTATTTCGCGCCACGCCCATCATTGGATATTGGAGCAGGTGTTCCGCTAGTGGAATGTCTAGATGTAAGAGGTTAACAAACCTCCAAACGAGCTTCAATGCCATACAACACTCCTTCCGTGGCCTCCAACTGCTTTTAAAATACTAGTAAAATTAAATGCATGCTCTTCAACCTATTGCTGCCCGCACCCGCCTGCCCGACTAGCATCACCAATCTGGACAGTTCTGATTTAGAATATGTGGACAACTACAAATACCTAGGTGTCTGGTTAGACTGTAATCTCTCCTTCCAGACTCACATTAAGCATCTCCAATCCAAAATGACATCTAGAATTGGCTTCCTATTTCGCATGCTGCCAAACATACCCTCGTAAAACTGACCTTCCTACCAATCCTTGACTTTGGGTATGGCCTTCCCTGTTGCTCATTTGGTAGCGCATGGTGTGTGCAATGCCAGGGTTGTGGGTTCAATTCCCATGGGGGGCCAGTACAAAAAAAAAATGTATGAAATGTATGCATTCACTACTGTAAGTCACTCTGGATAAGAGTGTCTGCTAAATGACTAAAATGTAGGAAAATGTCATTTTCAAAATAGCCTCCAACACTCTACTCAGCAAACTAGATGTAGTCCATTCACTGGTCATCCCAAAGCCAACATTTCGTTTGGCCACCTTTCCATCCAGCTCTCTGCTGCCAATGACTGGAACAAATTGCAAAAATCACTGAAGCTGGAGTTTTATATCTCCCTCTCTAACTTTAAGCATCAGCTGTCAGAGCATCTTACCGATCACTGTACCTGTACACAGCTAATCTGTAAATAGCACACCCAACTATCATGGTCCAAACATACCAAGACAGTCATTAAGAGGGCACTACAAAACCTTATCCCCCTCAGGAGACTGAAAAGATTTGGCATGGGCCCCCAGATCCTCAAAAGGTTCTACAACTGCACCATCGAGAACATCCTGACCGGTTGCATCACCACCTGCTATGGCAACTGCTCGGCCTCTGACCGTAAAGCACTACAGAGGGTAGTGCGAACGACCCAGTACATCACTGGGGCCAAGCTTCCTGCCATCCAGGACGTATATAATAGGCGGTGTCAGAGGAAAGCCCATAAAATTGTCAGAGACTCCTGTCACCCAAGATATAGACTGTTTTCTCTGCTACCGCAGGGCAAGCGGTACCGGAGCGCCAAGTCTACGACCAAAAGGCTCCTCAACAGCTTCTACCCCCAAGCCATTTGACTGTTGAACAATTCATAGAAATTGCTACCGGACAATTTACATTGACACGCCCCTCTTGTACACTGCTACTACTCACTGTTTGTTTGTTACCTATGCATAGTCACTTCACCCCCACCTACATGTACAGATTACCTCAACTAGCCTGTACTCCTGCACACTGACTTGGTACCAGTGCCCCCTGTATATAGCCTCGTTATTGTTATTCTTACTGTGTTACTTTTTATTATTACTTTTTAATTTTAGCCTACTTGGTAAATATTTTCTTCTTCTTGAACTGCGCTGTTGGTTTAAGACTTGTAAGTAAGCATTTCACGTTAAAGACTACACTTGTTGTATTCGGCACATGTGGCAAATAAAGTTTGATTTGATTTGAAAACCTGATAAGTACACCGTCAATGGCAGTAGGGGGTTGGGACGGTATCACATTGATGCTAGGAAAACAGACCTGTGTTCCACTAACCACTCCCAGCTGCCAACATTATATTCTGATTTGTAAACCCATGTAATCTTGAATTATATGACAAGTAGTAGAAGAATACATCTGGGACTACCCAGTCCACAATTTAACCTAGGTACGGTCAGTTTCCTATATCCTTTCTTTAGTTTCTGATTGTTCCATAACAACTGCGAGGAGAGAGTTTTTACCTCTTTAAACCATGACTGTGGGAATTGGAGAGGAATGGAAGAGATGACATCGGCTAGCATAGGTATTACAATAATCTTTCAGGTCTGGTCCACACAGATAGGGAGAGAGTTGTCCATCTCTTAATATCAACCCTGATGGCCTGGACTCTAGGTCCATTTATGTTGAATATATTGGTTATGTGGGATACTATATTAATTCCTAGACACAGTTGAAGTCGGAAGTTTATATACAGTGAGGGAAAAAAGTATTTGATCCCCTGCTGATTTTGTACGTTTGCCCACTGACAAAGAAATGATCAGTCTATAATTTTAATGGTAGGTTTATTTGAACAGTGAGAGACAGAATAACAACAAAAAAATCCTGAAAAACGCATGTCAAAAATGTTATAAATTGATTTGTATTTTAATGAGGGAAATAAGTATTTGACCCCTCTCAATCAGAAAGATTTCTGGCTCCCAGGTGTCTTTTATACAGGCAACGAGCTGAGATTAGGAGCACACTCTTAAAGGGAGTGCTCCTAATCTCAGTTTGTTACCTGTATAAAAGACACCCTTCCACAGAAGCAATCAGATTCCAAACTCTCCACCATGGCCAAGATCAAAGAGGTCTCTAAGGATGTCAGGGACAAGATTGTAGACCTACACAAGGCTGGAATGGGCTACAAGACCATTGCCAAGCAGCTTGGTGAGAAGGTAACAACAGTTGGTGTGATTATTCGCAAATGGAAGAAACACAAAATAACTGTCAATCTCCCTCGGCCTGGGGCTCCATGCAAGATCTCACCTCGTGGAGTTGCAATGATCATGAGAACGGTGAGGAATCAGCCCAGAACTACACGGGAGGATCTGGTCAATGATCTCAAGGCAGCTGGGACCATAGTCACCAAGAAAACAATTGGTAACACACTACGCCGTGAAGGACTGAAATCCTGCAGCGCCCGCAAGGTCCCCCTGCTCAAGAAAGCACATATACATGCCCGTCTGAAGTTTGCCAATGAACATCTAAATAATTCAGAGGACAACTGGGTGACAGTGTTGTGGTAAGATGAGACCAAAATGGAGCTCTTTGGCATCAACTCAACTCGCCGTGTTTGGAGGATGAGGAATGCTGCCTATGACCCCTAGAACACCATCCCCACCATCAAACATGGAGGAGGAAACATTATGCTTTGGGGGTGTTTTTCTGCTAAGGGGACAGGACAACTTCACCGCATCAAAGGGACGATGGATGGGGCCATGTACCATCAAATCTTGGGTGAGAACCTCCTTCCCTCAGCCAGAGCATTGAAAATGGGTTGTGGATGGGTATTCCAGCATGACAATGACCCAAAACACACGGCCAAGGCAACAAAGGAGTGGCTCAAGAAGAAGCACATTAAGGTCCTGGAGTGGCCTAGCCATTCTCCAGACCCTAATCCCATAGAAAATCTGTGGAGGGAGCTGAAGGTTCGAGCTACCAAATGTCAGCCTCGAAACCTTAATGACTTGGAGAAGATCTGCAAAGAGGAGTGGGACAAAATCCCTCCTGAGATGTGTGGAAAACTGGTGGCCATCTACAAGAAACGTCTGACCTCTGTGATTGCCAACAAGGGTATTTCCACCAAGTACTAAGTCGGGTTTTGCAGAGGGGTCTAATACATATTTCCCTCATTAAAATGCAAATCAATTTCTAACATTTTTGACATGTGTTTTTCTGGATTTTTTGTTGTTGTTATTCTGTTTCTCACTGTTCAAATAAACCTACCATTAAAATTATAGACAGATCATTTCTTTCTCAGTGGGCAAACGTACAAAATCAGCAGGGGATCAAATACTTTTTTCCCTGTGGAGGTCTACAATTTTTTCCCTGAGGTCTTGGCTGATTACTTTTGATTTTCCCATGATGTCAAGCAAAGAGTCACTGAGTTTGAAGGTAGGCCTTGAAATGCATCCATAGGTACACCTCCAATTAACTCCAATTATTTCAATTAGCCTATCAGAAGCTTCTAAAGCCATGACATAATTTTCTAGAATTTTCCAAACTGTTTAAAGGCACAGTCAACTTAGTTTATGTAAACATCTGACCCACTGGAACTGTGAATTATTAGTGAAATATTATTAGTGAAATAATCTGTCTGTAAACAATTGTTGGAAAAATTACTTGTGTCATGCACAAATTAGATGTCCTTACTTAAAACTATAGTTTCTTATAAAGACATTTGTGGAGTGGTTGAAAAATGAATTTTAATGATTCCAACCTAAATGTATGTAAACTTCTGACAACTGTACATCATGCCACTAGTCTTCCCAACAAATGCGGAACCCACTACTGTGGGTCAGCCTGAAATGTGTGTGGTTTGAGAGGCATATCCTCACTCTTACTCCAGTTGATATTGTATCCTGAGAGGGAGCCAATGGAGTCAAATCAGCTTTAAGACTGCTGGTATGGAGATGCAGGGTTACTGAGGAGGAGTAGGATGTTGTCAGCGTATAGATTCAATTTGAACTCATTTTAATAAATGCACACACCTGAGATATTCTCTTTAGCGCATATCGCACATGCCAGGGGTTCCAAAGCTAAAATAAATAGGAGGCGACTTGCGGGGCAACCCTGTCTCACACCTCGTTGCAGACAAAATAAGTCAGACACTATTCCATTAGTTTTGACGGACGAGACGGGGGCACTGTATAAGGCCCTGACCCAGCTAATGAACATGGGATCTAAGCCAAATTTGGTGAGCGTATGAAAGAAGTACTGCCATTGTATCCTATCAAATGCCTTCTCGGCATCCAAGGATGCTGCTATCACTGGATTTTTAAGAGAGTGAGTCTTGGAAATGTGTTGTGTCTTTGGCATCATCAAAAGTGAAGACTTATTTTATCAAATCAATTCTCTGTAATTATTATTATGTGATTAAACGAATCATGTATATGTAATTAACTAGGATGTCGGGGCACAAAGGAAAATCTTCAGATTACCAAGTTATAATTTTCCTAATATAACTCTTCAGATAGGTTGCAAGATCGAATCACCGAGCTGACAAGGTAAAAATCTGTCGTTCTGCCCCTGAACAAGGCAGTTAACCCACTGTTCCTAGGCCGTCGTTGAAAATAAGAATTTGTTCTTAACTGACTTGCCTAGTTAAATAAAGGTAGATTTTTTAAATAAAATGTGTCTTCTTATTAATGAATTATTATTTACCTCACGTCAGTCTCGTTCCAAACGTCGTAAATTGTTGGTTATCTGCACGAACCCAGGCTTTACTATGAATCATTCATACACCAATTGACTTAATCATTTATTCACTAACTAATTAAATCATCACAAAAATGCATAAACAAACAAACAGTAGATATGGTTTCAAGGACATGATAGGGTAGGTTCCCTAGTGGACTTAGCCAATATGACGGTTTGGTGGACAAAGGGAAGTAGGTGTGGACTGAGAACATGCGGGAAAGACAAAAGGAATCACTACACAGTGATATTTATATTAATTGAAATGCAAAACCTTTGCAAATGAACGCACACTCATTCGGGAATAATTGCAATCAATATATATTTACGTCCAGTGTGTCGTCGTGATTTCTGCTGGAATCCGGTTCGTCTGCGGAGAGTCAGTTTATCAGCGTCTCTCTCTCTGCTTCCCGGAAGATCAAAATCTTTTGTGGTTAGAATGTATACTTCAGCGTACCATTCAGAAATGTTCTCATAGAATAGATGTTTCGGCGGTTCTCGGTCTTCGCATCCCAGGTTGACATAATTTCTACCTGCAGACTAGTAATTAGTATCTAAGATTTGCTCTTATTCTGTAGGGATCAATAGACTCAGAGTTTAACCTGTTGGGGCTAGGGGGCAGAATTTTCACGGCTGGATAAAAAAACGTACCCGATTTAATCTGGTTACTAATCCTACCCAGTAACTAGAATATGCATATACTTATTAAATATGGATAGAAAACACCCTAAAGTTTCTATAACTGTTTGAATGGTGTCTGTGAGTATAACAGAACTCATTTGGCAGGCAAAACCCTGAGACATTTTCTGACAGGAAGTGGATACCTGATGTGTTGAATTACCTTTAAGCCTATGCCATTGAAACACACAGGGGTTGATTAATGTTTTGGCACTTCCTATTGCTTCCACTAGATGTCACCAGCCTTTACAAAGTGTTTTGAGTCTTTTACTGTGAGATCTGACCGAACAAGAGCCATGGAACGGTGATGGCCGATTAGACTCTGGCGCGAGTTCATGTTGGGTACCCTCGTTCCAATACGTTATAAAAGAGAATGCATTCGTCCACCTTGAATATTATTCATGTTCTGGTTAAAAAAGGCACTAATGATTTATGCTATACAACGTTTGACATGTTTGAACGAACGTAAATATATATTTTTCCCCTCGTTCATGACGAGAAGTCCGGCTGGCTTAGATCATGTGCTAACAACACGGATCTTTTTGGATATAAATGATGAGCTTTTTTGAACAAAACTACATTCGTTATGGACCTGGGATCCCGGGAAGTGACATCTGATGAAGAGAATCAAAGGTAATGGATTATTTACATAGTATTTTCGATTTTAGATCTCCCCAACATGGCCGTTTATCTGTATAGCAAAGCATATTTTTCTGGGCGCAGTGCTCAGATTATTGCAAAGTGTGATTTCCCAGTAAGGTTATTTTTAAATCTGGCAAGTTGATTGCGTTCAAGAGATGTAAATCTATAATTCTTTAAATGACAATATAATATTTTACCAATGTTTTCTAATTTTAATTATTTAATTTGTGGTGCTGACTTGACTGCCGGTTATTGGAGGGAAACGATTTCCTCAACATCAATGCCATAGTAAAACGCTGTTTTTGGATATAAATATGAACTTGATAGAACTAAAAATGCATGCATTGTCTAACATAATGTCCTAGGAGTGTCATCTGATGGAGATTGTAAAAGGTTAGTGCATCATTTTAGCTGGTTTTATGGTTTTGGTGACCCGGTCTTTGAATTGACAAAACATTACACACAGCTATTGTTGATGTACTCTCCTAACATAATCTAACTTTATGCTTTCGCCGTAAAACCTTTTTGAAATCGGACAACGTGGTTAGATTAAGGAGATGTTTATCTTTCAAAGGGTGTAAGATAGTTGTATGTTTGAAAAATTTGAATTTTGACATTTATTTGGTTTCAAATTTGCCGCTCTTGAAATGCACCTGCTGTTGATAGGGTGCACCACGGGTGGCACGCTAGCGTCCCACATAGCCCCAATTAACCTCTTACATCTAGACGTTCCGCTAGCGAAACACCTGCTCCAATATCCAATGATGGGCGTGGCGCGAAATACAAATTCCTCTAAAATCCGAAAACTTCAATTTTTCAAACATATGACTATTTTACAGCATTTTAAAGACAAGACTCTCGTTAATCTAACCACACTGTCCGATTTCAAAAAGGCTTTACAACGAAAGCAAAACATTAGATTATGTCAGCAGAGAACCCAGCCAGAAATAATCAGACACCCATTTTTCACAAAAAACAAAACCACAGCTAAATGCAGCACTAACCTTTGATGATCTTCATCAGATGACAACCCTAGGACATTATGTTATATAATGCATGCATGTTTTGTTCAATCAAGTTCATATTTATATCAAAAACCATCTTCTTTACATTAGCATGTGACGTTCAGACTAGCATACCCCCCGCAAACATCCGGTGAATTTACTAAATTACTCACGATAAACGTTAACAAAAAACATAAGAATTATTTAATGAATTATAGATACAGAACTCCTCTATGCACTCGATATGTCCGATTTTAAAATAGCTTTTCGGTGAAAGCACATTTTGCAATATTCTCAGTAGAAAGCCCAGCCATCACGGCTAGCCATTTAGACACCGACCAAGTTTAGCCCTGATCAAACTCCGATTTACTATTACAAAAGTTTCATTACCTATGTTGTCTTCGTCAGAATGCACTCCCAGGACTGCTACTTCAATAACAAATGTTGGTTTGGTCCAAAATAATCCATCATTATATCCAAATTGCGGCGTTTTGTTCGTGCGTTCCAAGACACTATCCGAAATGGTAAATCAGGGTCGCGAGCATGGCGCAATTCGTGACAAAAGATTTCTAAATATTCCATTACCGTACTTCGAAGCATGTCAACCGCTGTTTAAAATCCATTTTTATGCCATTTTTCTCGTAAAAAAGCGATAATATTCCGACCGGGAATCTCCGTTTAGCTAAACAGAGGAAAGAAAACAAAGCTTTCGGTCGACGCGGGCACGAGCCTGAGTCTCACAGTACTGTAACCAGCCACTATCCAAACGCGCTACATTGTTTCAGCCAGAGCCTGCAAAGCCACGATTCAGCATTTTGCCGCCTTCTGAGAGTCCATGTGAGCCGTAGAAAGTGTCACGTAAGAGCAGAGATCCCCTGTAATAGATAGAGATAATCAACAAGGCCAAGAAATGGTCAGACAGGGTACTTCCTGTACAGAATCTTCTCAGGTTTTGGCCTGCCAAATGAGTTCTGTTATACTCACAGACACCATTCAAACAGTTTTAGAAACTTTGGAGTGTTTTCTATCCAAAGCTAATAAATATATGTATATTCTAGTTTCTGGGCAGGAGTACTAATCAGATTAAATCGGGTACGTTTATTATCCGTCCGTGAAAATACTGCCCCCTAGCCATAACAGGTTAACCATTTCCAGCCATGTAGCCAATGCTCCACGTGGTATGGTTAAACTCAAACCTGTGAAGAGGATTTCCTCAGGAGGGGATTTTATTCGTAACAGTAGAAAAGGCGGTTATATGTTGCCAGATCATGTCTGTGCTCACGGGGGCAGGACACTGACCTAGTTAAACATTAATGTGAGAGAATTGTATTCCCTTTAAAGTTTAACATCACATTACATCATTTCATAAATAGTTTCATCTTTCCTCATTAATTTTATACAATAATTAGATGCAAACCCCATAATTGTGAAACGTACACATTCAGAGATATAGTTATGTGTGTTTCCTGTCCTTTCTGAGGTCACCAAATAAAAACACACTCGTCATAACCATCCCTTAAGTGTCCACGGACCATTCCTACCTTCTCACAAGTGGGCATTTTGTTTCAAATAAACCATTTTGGGGAATTAGGTGTTCGCCATGTGAAATCCTTTGTTTTCTCTGTGTCTCTCTTTCTGCATGGCCAGCAGGAGAGAGTCTCCGCCAGGAATTTATGACCTGAGATAACAGAACCTGGGTGTAGGAGAGAGGGAGAGAGAGGAGGAAGCCACTATCTTTACCCAGAAAGGGACACGTCATGACACATGAAACGAAACAGCCGACGCATGTTATTCGCGGAGACACGACCTGGGATCAACCCATCCTGGTCTAGATGAATTATTGATGGGATTGACATCTTTAACCTGTTAGGGCTAGGGGGCAGTATTGACACGGCTGGATAAAAAACGTACCCGATTTAACCTCTATGGGCTAGGTGGGACGCTTGCGTCCCACCTACGTAACAGCCACTGGCAGCCTGTGGCGCGATTTTCAAAACGTTAAAAATCCTATTACTTCAATTTCTCAAACATATGACTATTTTACAGCTATTTAAAGACAAGACTCTCGTTAATCTAACCACACTGTCCGATTTCAAAAAGGCTTTACAACGAAAGCAAAACATTAGATTATGTCAGCAGAGTACCAAGCCAGAAATAATCAGACACCCATTTTTCAAGCCAGCATATAATGTCACCAAAACCCAGAAGACAGCTAAATGCAGCACTCACCTTTGATGATCTTCATCAGATGACAACCCTAGGACATTATGTTATACAATACATGCATGTTTTGTTCAATCAAGTTCATATTTATATCAAAAACCAGCTTTTTACATTAGCATGTGACGTTCAGAACTAGCATACCCCCCGCAAACTTCCGGGGAATTCGCTAACATTTTACTAAATTACTCATGATAAACGTTCACAAAAAGCATAACAATTATTTTAAGAATTATAGATACAGACCTCCTCTATGCACTCGATATGTCCGATTTTAAAATAGCTTTTTGGTGAAAGCACATTTTGCAATATTCTAAGTACATAGCCCAGGCATCACGGGCTCGCTATTTAGACACCCGGCAAGTTTAGCACTCACCATAATCATATTTACTATTATAAAAGTTTGATTACCTTTTGTTGTCTTCGTCAGAATGCACACCCAGGACTGCTACTTCAATAACAAATGTTGGTTTGGTCCAAAATAATCCATCGTTATATCCGAATAGCGGCGTTTTGTTCGTGCGTTCCAGACACTATCCGAAATAGTAAAGAAGTGTCGCGCGCATGGCGCAATTCGTGACAATAAAATTCTAAATATTCCATTACCGTACTTCGAAGCATGTCAACCGCTGTTTAAAATCAATTTTTACGACATTTTTCTCATAGCGATAATATTCCGACAGGGAATCTCCTTTTCGGCAAACAGAGGAAAAAATCCCAAAGGCGGGGGCAGTCGGGGTCACGCGCATAAGCCCAGTGTCCCTTGATCGGCCACTTGAGAAAGGCGATAATGTGTTTCAGCCTGGGGCTGGGATGACGACATTCTGTTTTTTCCCGGGCTCTGAGCGCCTATGGACGACGTGGGAAGTGTCACGTTAGAGCAGAGATCCTTAGTAAATGATAGAGATGGAAAAGAAGTTCAAGAAATGGTCAGACAGGCCACTTCCTGTAAAGGAATCTCTCAGGTTTTGACCTGCCATTTGAGTTCTGTTATACTCACAGACACCATTCAAACAGTTTTAGAAAATGTAGGGTGTTTTCTATCCATATGTAATAAGTATATGCATATTCTAGTTACTGGGTAGGAGTGGTAACCAGATTAAATCGGGTATGTTTTTTATCCAGCCGTGTCAATACTGCCCCCTAGCCCTAACAGGTTAATCTGGTTACTACTCCTGCCCAGTAACTAGAATATGCATATAATTATTGGCTTTGGATAGAAAACACCCTAAAGTTTCTAAAACTGTTTGAATGGTGTCTGTGAGTATAACAGAACTCCTATGGCAGGCCAAAACCTGAGAAGATTTCAAGCAGGAAGTGGCCTGTCTGAGAAGTAGTGTTTCATCTTGGCTCTTTTTATTGAAGACTCAGGATCTGCGCAATAACGTGACACTTCCTACGTCTTCCATAGGGTCTCAGTGGCCGGGAAAACGTTGAACGATATCGAGGCAGGCTCTGGCTGAAACACTTTATTGCTTTTGGCAAGTGGCCACTCAGAGTACTATGGGCTTAGGCGCGTGCCCGCTTTGACCGAATGCTTTGTTTTCCTTTGTCTGGAATATTTGTCGGAATATTATCGCTTTTTTATGAGAAAAATGACATAAAAATTGATTTTAAACAGTGGTTGACATGCTTCGAAGTACGGTAATGGAATATTCAGAATTCTTTTATCACGAATTGCGCCATGCTCGTCACCCTTATTTAGCCTTTAGGATAGTGTCTAGAACGCACGAACAAAACGCCGCTGTTTGGATATAACGATGGATTATTTTGGACCAAACAAACATTTGTTATTGAAGTAGAAGTCCTGGGAGTGCATTCTGACGAAGACAACAAAGGTAAGAATATTTTTCTTATAGTAAATCTGACTTTGATGAGTGCTAAACCTGCTGGGTGTCTAAATAGCTAGCCCTGTGATGCCGGGCTATCTACTGAGAATATTGCAAAATGTGCTTTCACCGAAAAGCTATTTTAAAATCGGACATATCGAGTGCATAGAGGAGCTCTGTATCTATAATTCTTAAAATAATTGTTATGCTTTTTGTGAACGTTTATCGTGAGTAATTTAGTAAATTCACTGGCAGTGTTCGGTGGGAATGCTAGTCACATGCTAGTCACATGCTCATGTAAAAAGGTGGTTTTTGATATAAATATGAACTTGATTGAACAAAACATGCATGTATTGTATAACATAATGTCCTAGGGTTGTCATCTGATGAAGATCATCAAAGGTTAGTGCTACATTTAGCTGTGGTTTTGGTTTATGTGACATTATATGCTAGCTTGAAAAATGGGTGTCTGATTATTTCTCTCGGTACTCTCTCGGCAAGTTTAGTCTTCACCAAAATCAGATTTACTATTATAAAAGTTTGATTACCTTTTGTTGTCTTCGTCAGAATGCACACCCAGGACTGCTACTTCAATAACAAATGTTGGTTTGGTCCAAAATAATCCATCGTTATATCCGAATAGCGGCGTTTTGTTCGTGCGTCCCAGACACTATCCGAAATGGTAAATCAGGGTCGTGCGCATGGCGCAATTCGTGACAAAAAAAATCAAAATATTCCATTACCGTACTTCGAAGCATGTCAACCGCTGTTTAAAATCAATTTTTATGCCATTTTTCTCGTAAAAAAGCGATAATATTCTGACCGGGAATGTCCATTTAGCTAAACAAACATTAGATTATGTCAGGAGAGTACCCTCCCAAAAATAATCACACAGCCATTTTCAAAGCAAGCATATATGTCACATAAACCCTAACCACAGCTAAATGCAGCACTAACCTTTGATGATCTTCATCAGATGACACTCCTAGGACATTATGTTATACAATACATGCATGTTTTGTTCAATGAAGTTCATATTTATATAAAAAAAACTGCTTTTTACATTAGCATGTGATGTTCAGAACTAGCATGCCCACCGCAAACTTCCGGTGAATTTACTAAATTACTCACGATAAACATTTACAAAAACATAACAATTATTTTAAGAATTATAGATACAGAACTCCTTTATGCAATCGGTGAAAGCACCTTTTGCAATATTCTGAGTACATAGCCCGGCCATCATGGCTAGCTAATTTGACACCCACCAAGTTTGGCCCTCACCAAACTCAGATTTACTATAAGAAAATTTGGATTACCTTTGCTGTTCTTCGTCAGAATGCACTCCCAGGACTTCTACAACAAATGTTGTTTTGGTTCAAAATAATCCATAGTTATATCCAAATAGCTCCGTTTTGTTTGTGCGTTCAAGTCACTATCCGAAAGGTAGTGACTTGAATGACGGTGCATTTCGTGACAAAAAAATTCAAAATATTCCATTATCGTACTTCGAAGCATGTCAAACGCTGTTTAAAATACATTTTTATGCTATTTTTCTCGTAAAATAGCGATAGTATTCCAACCGGGTGACGTTGTATTCGTTCAAACACTGAAAGGAAAAAATGGAGTCGTCTCGTGCACGCGCGCTGCAGTGTCATTGTTCTCAGCAGGACCACTCACAAAAACCCCTGCTGTTTTTCGCCCAGAGACTGGAGAGCTCTCATTCCACTTTCTGGCGCCTTCCTAGAGCCAATGGAAGCCTTAAAAAATGTCACGTTACAGCAGAGATGCTGTATTTTTGATAGAGATGCCCTAGAAGGAGAACAAATTGTCAGAGAGGGCACTTCCTGTATAGAATCTTCTCAGGTTTTGGCCTGCCATATGAGTTCTGTTATACTCACAGACACCATTCAAACAGTTTTAGAAACTTTAGAGTGTTTTCTATCCAAAACTACTAAACTACTAACTATATGCATATTCTAGTTTCTGGGCAGGAGTAGTAACCAGATTAAATTGGGTACGTTTTTTATCCAGCCGTGAAAATACTGCCCCCTATGCCAAACAGGTTAACAGTTGTAGAAACTACAGAGTGTTGTCTATCCAATGCTACCAATTATATGCATAACCTAGCTTCTGGGCCTGAGTAACAGGCAGTTTACTTTGGGCAAGTCATTAATTCGAACTTCCGACTACTGCCCCCTAGCCCTAAGAAGTTAAATCTGGATTAACCAGTTGACATGCATCTGAAAGATATAGCTGTGATTGAAATTCTCTGATTGCTGCTGTGGCAGGCCTGTCTGAGGGAAGGGGGTCACTAGAACGGTCTAGTAAGAGACTGCAAACCAAATTAAAGTCACCACCCATAACTAAGGGTACACTAATGGTACACTTCTCATTCTGTAACCATCCTGAGGCTATCACATACTGTATGTACTGTCCTGGTCAATATGCAAGTTAGAAAGTTTGAAATACATAATTTTTGCAATTAGAATGCTGAACCGTTGCCACTTGGGGAGGAGAACACCTGACCCACCCATCTCTTTCTCAATTTCTTAGATTATTCTGCATTCAAATGTGTCTCCTGCAACATCGCCACATCACAGTAAAGAGATTTTAAATGCACCAGAATTGTTTACCTTTAACGGTATTCTGAATTCCGTTAAGAATTCCTACTCACTAGTCTTATCTTATTTACTGTGCTGTTCATAGTGATAGTAATAGTAATTTGGCTTCACAGATCTGTACCTGTGCCCTCCGTGGGGCCTTCGTAGTTCTAATCTTGAGATTATGTAATTTGCATCTGCACTGTAAAAGTGGGGAGGAGGGAGAACATTGATTGCAGAGAAGAAAATGGAAGAAATAAAAGAAACAACGTGTCATAAACATGGTCAACTGGTGTACTAGACAGCTGTCAATGACACTGAAGGTGTAAATAAATGCCACCTTCCTGTAGCCTATCCGTGAAAGTATGGTGTACACATAACTAGGACAAAACTGCCCAGACCTCGTTAAAATTGTAATAACCATGTCATATGGTACTAGTGTTAAACATGCATCCCAAATGGTTTACCAGGCATTTAGAGCATATAATCAAGAGATCAAGAAGAGAAAACATGTTTTTGGTGCTTGGTGTTGCACTGGGCGACGGCCCAAAATATTAGACTAATAACAGTTTAGAGGTCAGCAAGATACAGAGCAATGTCTTTCTCTGACTGTGACACCTGGTTCTGAACTGCAGCCATGTCTTCCTCCAAATCACCAATGCATTTTTCTCTGCTCCCACCATCCTGTCGAGAATGGCTTTTGTGTCTTTGTTCAGGGTCACAATGTAATTGTTCATAGTGTCAAGTTGACTTTGTAATATGTTCTGGGTTTCGCAGCTGGCGCCTAGTGTGCCATCTTCACCGGTCACCCGACGTGACTTTGTTTATTTGAAAACAAAAACATGATTTATTTGATGGCTGCCAAGTATTTGAAGACCAAAAGCTACAACAGTTATTTGAATTAGTCTAAATATATGATCATAAACACACGGTTTGGAGGTTTCTTAGATATTAATCTTAATATAGCCTAAAACTAAATTCATGAGGGACATCGAATCACCTCAACATTAGAGTAGACCACTTTTGCAGCTTCAAAATGACTAATACGTATATTTCCATAATGAGTGAGACACAAGGTAACACTTTACATCAAGCTCTTATACATGTGTAGTAACTTTTTGATTATTACAATAGCAATATTGTTGTAACATAAGACTTGTTTTTTAATTGCATTACAATGGAGTTATTACATAAGTCACTATTCCTCGTGTATAGTAGTTCCAAAAACTCTCAGCTCATTGCTATGCAATTAAAATGCAATTACTAAAGTATTATGTAACAAAATGCTGAAAAAAGGTTGCCCCAAAAGTAATTACATATTTATTACACAGGCACAAGAACAGTTTAATGTTGTGTTACTGAGAATGCTAACAGTAACACAATATGGTGGCTACTATGTGTCGAAAGGAAACTAAATATCCCAAAACTGCCTTATTGAATCAACTACAGCCAAGGTAGGTTGAAAATAATTTTAGTTTGTATGTGTAAACGATCCCTTTAAAGATGGTATAGTGTGTGTTTGAAACAAGAACACAGCCTCAGATGGACAAAGAGGTTTGAAGTTGTTTTTACTAAGCACCCAACTGGCTTTTTGTAATGTTTGGAAACGGCTTTGAATTACTCTGCAGTATTTTCAGGTATCAGCATTCAACATTCAGCATTCAACCTTTTCAGTGGCATGTTGAATGAGTCTTACAGTAGTTGAGTGTCACAACTTATTTATACTTATCTGTACAACATGTAATTGGTTTGACTCAATTGTGTACACCGGGGGCAATGGACCATCAGATACACTTTTTTGTGCAGATCAAACTAAAACTTTCTTTCCAAAACATTATATATGCATTTTCAGAAATGTTGGTAAATAAGCTTTCATTATTTAAAGAACTTCTGAAATAGATTGGTGTGTTTTTTCACCATCTAATCATGGAATGGGGTTGTTCAATTTGTTTGAAATCTATCACTTAAATTCATTTCAGAGAGACAAATAATCCCGTTTTCTTGCAAAACCTCACTCTCAGAGAAATAGCTAGTACTGCTTGTGTTTTACACAGTTAAATGTGATGAATACATTGATACATTTGTGACATCAATATTTGAAAACGTTAAAATAAATGAATAAATACAGTAACATGGTATATCTATGTAAAATATTTACATTTGACATTTTAGTCAAATGTAGCAGATTCTCTTATCCAGAGCGACTTACAGTTAGTGCATTCATCTTAAGATAGCTAGGTGAGACAATCACATATCACAGTCAAATATACAGGATACCAACATTCAATTTCAGCAAAACAATGGATATACATTATAGCGTTTTGCAACAAAACCCATTTTAATACACATCTAAAATCTATGAATAAAAATACAAGAATCTGATGAAAAACACTAATATGAAAAATGTGTGTATATAGCATTTGGGAACAAAAAATACAATATGATGGTCAAATATATTAGAATACTGTGTGCTCTATTCATTATATTTCTAGCTTCAACATGCAGTTCCAGATACCGCCCTGCCATTAGTTGAAGGCAGCCAATCCAATAGTTTCATTTCCTGAGATCTGTATAATTTAAAAAAAGTAGTTGCTTTCTCTGATATGTATTCAAATAGTTTACAAAAGTAGTTACTTTCTGAGTTCTGTATTCAAATAGTTGTTGCCAAAGTAACTATTTATTCCCCTGTAAAAATTGTTACTTTCCACAAAGCATAGTTAAAACTATAGCTATCCCAGATCTGGATTCTTTCCAATTGGTTGTTCTGAAGGTGTAATGTATAAAGACATTGTAGTCTTTCAAATCAACCCAGCAGCACTCAATCAAGCCAAATTGATTTGTGTATTGCCTGCTTGAGTTTTTCTACATGCATGTGGTTCTTATATCTCTGCATCAGTGCATAGGCTGAAGGGGAGCTTGTCTTATTGAAATGTTTGTATTTTCTCGCTGTGTGTTTGATTACAAGGACAGAGTGGCTTAGACATGATGTCCTTTGCTACAAGTAAGTGTCTTCTACCTCCTTAGATGTTTTCAGAGTAATCTTCTAATCAATTCTAAGCCCTCAGCGTATGCACTTGCAATGCATGTCATTCAGGGAGAGAACGAGGGAGAGAAACAGGGATCCAAAAAGCCCCCTTTCCCTTTGCCGTCTTATAGACTTGACTTGTCACTTAGTGTCCCATCTCTCCACTTTGGGAAGCACACCTGTCACCCGCTGTCTGTGAATGGGGTTGTCACAGAGCACGCCTTTTTGATCAGGTATCTGCACTGGTTTTATGTTTATTTAATGGTGGTAGCGGTTATATTGATGGGGTGTGCCGCACGCCCCATCAGAATTAATTTGCGCGGGGCCTCTCGATGTCTCCTCCTCCGTGGGTGTTGAGACGTTATTATCTCCCTGTCACAATCCTTTCTTCGCTGTTCCCTCTCCATCGGGTTGTGCTATTTTGTCGCTCCCTCAGTGCTTATGAATGCACTGCCCTTCAAGAGAATGGAGGGAGGGGGAAAAACATCTCAATATAAGCCAGCCTTCAAATCCTGCCCACGCTGAAAAGCAAGCAGACCATGATGCTAGACAGGCTTGGGCTAAGAAATAGCTTGGGCTAATGTTCCTAGTAAGGCCAGCAGGCTAGTCTCCTTTTATTGATATGTAACTGTTATGAAAGTTGTATTGTCAATTTGTTTGTATTTAAACGGCACTTTAAACGTGTACATGACACTGCAAGAAAATTTCCCCATGGGAACAATAAAGTCAGTAAAGTAAAGTAAAGGCTACCCAATGGGTGCAGACGTCAATTCAATGTCTATTCCACGTTGGTTCAACATGACGTGGAAACCACATTTATTCAGCAGTGTGTGCCCAGTGGGTATGCTCCACTGTTTCAGAGGTGTCACTGAGCTGCGGATACTTGTCAGGAAGTATCATTCACATTCAAAATTTCACCTACCTAGCCCAGCTCAAGTATATTTCTCACCAGGCAGTATATTGTTGAATAATTACCGTTTGGAGAATGCTAGTTATCGAGTTACATACACTTCCATTCAAAAGTTTGGAGCTACTTAGAAATGTCCTTGTTTTTGAAAGAAAACATTTTTTTTGGTCCATTAAAATCACATCAAATTGATCAGAAATACAGTGTAGACATTGTTAATGTTGTAAATTACTATTGTAGCTGGAAATGGCTGATTTTGTATGGAATATCTACATAGGCATGTTGTAGAGTGATTCAATTGGTTTCAGAATAGTAACTGCTTGTGACCAGCATGTGAGGCAATCTCAGATGTGAGCAAATCATAGCATGCAAATATAGTTTGGCTGTCTCCAGAAGAAGGAAAGATCTTATAAACCTAAAGTTGGATAATCAAAAACTTCTTCACATGTTTATTAACCTCTGGACGGGCTCCGTCCCATATGCCATTTGCATAACAAAATGTAATATATATATTTTTTCAAATATAGGACTATTTTATATCGTTTTATAGATACACCTCTCCTGAATCGAGAGGTGTCCGATTTCAAAAAGGCTTTACAGCAAAAGCAAAACATTAGATTATGTTAGAGGAGTATATCGTAAAAGTAGCCACACAGCCATTTTCTGACCAACCACATGCATCACAAGTAATCAAAAACAGCTAAATGCAGCACTAACCTTTGACAATCTTCATCAGATGACACTCCTAGGACATCATGTTACACAATACATGCATTCTTTTGTTCGATAAAGTTCATATTTATATATAAAAACAGCATTTTACATCGGCGCGTGACGTTGACTAACTATTTTCCCTCAAATGCGTCTGGTGAAACAGCGCTACAATTTACAAAATTACTATTCGAAAACATTTTTAAAATGTAATATTGTCATTCTAAGATTTATAGATTTATAGATTAGCATCTCTTGAAAGCACCTGCAATGCCAGATTTAAAAATAACTTTACTGGGTAATCACACTTTGCGATTAAAGGGGATGCGATACTCAGAAAAATAGGCTACCATTACAGGTCAGCGCCATCTTGGAACAATCGCATATTAAATCTAGTCTTGTATACTATTGTCAATAATCCCTTACCTTTGATTATCTTCATCAGAAGGCACTTCCAGGAATCCCAGGTCCACAACAAATGTATTTTCGTTCGAAAAAGTTAATCCTTTATGTCCCAATAGCTTGTTGTTGTTAGCGCGTTCTGAAGGCTGCTCCAAAAGTACCGTCGTTCGCGGGACTTCACTCTCAACAAAATGCTTTTTTAAAATTTATTTAAGTTTGTTAAAACATGTCAAACGTTGTATAACATAAATCTTTAGGGCCTTTTTCAACCAGAGCTCCAATAAGATTCAAGGGGGACGGTTGCATTGTCTTTCTAAACGTTTCGAAAGGGGAGCGTAGCCAGGGGCGCCGGCGTCATAATGGTGATGGCCCTCTCCATGTGACGACTTTCCACAGACTCTCATTCTGTCAGTTTTTACAGTAGAAGGCTCAAACCACTTTGTAAAGACTGGGGACATCTAGTGGAAGCAATAGGAAGTGCTCAATGAATCATAGCTCACGGTGTGATTTATAGGCAAAGTGATGAAGTTGAGTCCGCAATTCAGAATTCCACATCCTGTTACGATCTGTCTCGGGGTTTTGACTGCCATATGAGTTCTGTAAACTTTAGGGTGTTTTCTATCCACAAGTATTAATTATATGCATATCCTAGCTTCTGAATTTGAGTAGGAGGCCGTTTAAAATGGGCACGATTTTTTTTTTTCAAATATCGCTGTAGCGCCCCCTATCCTAGGCGACTGTCAAGAGGTTAAATATCAAGTTTGAGTCCAAAATTTTACCAAGATACCTGAAGTTAGACACAACTTTCAGATTCTCCCCATTAACAAGAACAGCTCAAATCAATGGTTTTCTTAGAGAAGTACATACAAACAGTCTTGTCGGTATTTAAATGCAGGCAAGAATTAGTCATCCATTTAGAAACATGTACCATAGCTTCAGTTAGCTTGTTAATAACTACTTGTCTTTTTTTAGTGTACATACAGAACTGTATCGTCTGCATATTTCTACATGTTAAAACCTCTTAACCTCTATGGGCTAGGTGGGACGCAAGCGTCCCACCCGTGGTGCACTCCATCAACAGCAGGTGCATTTCAAGAGCGGCAAATTTGAATCCAAATAAATGTCAAAATTCAAATTTTTCAAACATACAACTATTTTACACCCTTTGAAAGATAAACATCTCCTTAACCTGTTAGGGCTAGGGGGCAGCATTTGCACGTCTGGATAAAAAAAATGTACCCGATTTAATCTGGTTACTAATCCTACCCAGTAACTAGAATATGCATATACTTATTATATATGGATAGAAAACACTCTAAAGTTTCTAAAACTGTTTGAATGGTGTCTGTGAGTATAACAGAACTCATTTGGCAGGCAAAACCCTGAGACATTTTCTGACAGGAAGTGGATACCTGATGTGTTGTATTACCTTTAAACCTATCCCATTGAAAAACACAGGGGCTGAGAAATATTTTGGCACTTCCTATTGCTTCCACTAGATGTCACCAGCCTTTACAAAGTATTTTGAGTCTTCTGGAGGGAGATCTGACCGAACAAGAGCCATGGAACGATGATGTCCCATTAGACACCTGGCGCGCGAGTTCATGTTGGGTACCCTCGTTCCAATACGTTATAAAAGAGTATGCATTCGTCCACCTTGAATATTATTCATGTTCTGGTTAAAAAAGGCCCTAATGATTTATGCTATACAACGTTTGACATGTTTGAACGAACGTAAATATATTTTTTCCCCTCGTTCATGACGAGAAGTCCGGCTGGCTTAGATCATGTGCTAACAAGACGGAGATTTTTGGACATAAATGATGAGCTTTTTTGAACAAAACTACATTCGTTATGGACCTGTGATACCTGGAAGTGACATCTGATGAAGAGAATCAAAGGTAATGGATTATTTACATAGTATTTTCGATTTTAGATCTCCCCAACATGACGTCTAGTCTGTATCGCAACGCGTATTTTTCTGGGCGCAGTGCTCAGATTATTGCAAAGTGTGATTTCCCAGTAAGGTTATTTTTAAATCTGGCAAGTTGATTGCGTTCAAGAGATGTAAATCTATAATTCTTTAAATGACAATATAATATTTTACCAATGTTTTCTAATTTTAATTATTTAATTTGTGACGCTGACTTGACTGCCGGTTATTGGAGGGAAACGATTTCCTCAACATCAATGCCATAGTAAAACGCTGTTTTTGGATATAAATATGAACTTGATAGAACTAAAAATGCATGCATTGTCTAACATAATGTCCTAGGAGTGTCATCTGATGGAGATTGTAAAAGGTTAGTGCATCATTTTAGCTGGTTTTATGGTTTTGGTGACCCGGTCTTTGAATTGACAAAACATTACACACAACTCTTGTAAATGTACTGTCCTAACATACTCTAAATTTATGCTTTCGCCGTAAAACCTTTTTGAAATCGTAAAACGTGGTTAGATTAAGGAGATGTTTATCTTTCAAAGGGTGTAAAATAGTTGTATGTTTGAAAAATTTGAATTTTGACATTTATTTGGATTCAAATTTGCCACTCTTGAAATGCACCTGCTGTTGATGGAGTGCACCACGGGTGGCACGCTAGCGTCCCACCTAGCCCATAGAGGTTAATCTAACCACGTTTTACGATTTCAAAAAGGTTTTACGGCGAAAGCATAAATTTAGAGTATGTTAGGACAGTACATTTACAAGAGTTGTGTGTAATGTTGTGCCAATTCAAAGACAGGCGTCAGAGTTTCCCTAAATGAGGTGATCCGTCAGATGATCAACCACCCATCTTTCAGCTACTTTTGATAGCACTGGAAGAATGCTTATAGGTGTTGGGTCAACAGATTTTAAAACAGGTATCACTGCAGCAATCTTCCAAGGATTGGGGTAGAACCCATATTTGATAGACAGAATAACTAGACGTACAATATGGGCAACTAGAGAATATTTGTGTCTCTTCAGGAATACAGTGTAGACTCTAGACCAAATACATATTTTCTTCTAGAGCTCCTGAAGAAGCTAATAAAACTGTCCACGTTTCAGGTATGACCCAGATGCAGACAGTGTCGAAGAAACAAAAGTTTATTTCTAATACAGGCAGACAAATGACAGGTCAAAGGCAGGCAGTGGTCAATAATCCAGAGTGGGTGCAAAGGGTCCAGAATGGCAGGCAGTCTCAGGGTCAGGGCAGGCAGGGGTCAATAATCCAGTTCAGCGGGGCAAGGTACAGAACGGCAGGCTCAGGATCAGGGCAGGCAGAACGGTCAAAACCGGGAAGGACTAGAAAACAGGAGCAAGAAACAGGCAGGAGCAGGGGAAAAAACGCTGGTAGGTATCACAAACAAAACGAACTGGCAACAGGTAAACAGAGAACACAGGTATAAATACACAGGGGATAATGGGGAAGATGGGAGACACCTGGAGGGAGGTGGAGACAAGCACAAAGACAGGTGAAACAGAACAGGGTGTGACAATTATCTATGGGAGTGAGAACTGGGGTTTTGGTTGAAATCTTTGTCCAAGTTCCCTGACAGAGTCAACAAAAAATTTGTTAAAGGTGGTGGATATGAAATCGGAGTCTTGAATTAGAATCCCATTAATTCAGGACGTGTTTTTTTTTTTACTTTTCAAACCTTTAGTTTGTTGAGATTTTCCCAAATCACTTTGCCATTTCCTTTTGCTTCATTGATCACTCCAAGAAATAACTCTGCTTTTGCTTTTTTTATATACCTGACCAAATTATTTATCTGTGCTGTAAATATACGTCTGTCATCATTCTGACCAGACTTCAGTGCTTTTTTCAAGGAAAGATCCCGTTCTCTCATCTGCCTCTAGAGGTCCTTGTTGAGCTATGCTAGAGAGGTTTTCCGTCTTGGCTTACGTTGAAATTTCCTAGTAGAAGAGGCATCCACTTTGTCAATAGCTGACAGAAATGTTCTGTAGCCAGAAGTTGGGTCTTCATTGCTTAGCAGATCAGACCAGTCAATTTGACTTATAGCTGCATCGTAGTTACTCTGCTCACTTTTTGGGATTTTTTGTATCATACTGTTGCACATTAATATGGTTCTTAAATCTATTTTTAGTGAGCTTTCTAACCACCAATGTAGCATTGTGGTCAGATATACCAATTAGTAAATTAATGGACTTAGTTATTCGATCAGGTCTGTTAGTAAACACCAGATCAATTTGAGTCTGGGAAGACTGTGTTAGTCTGGTTGGACCTTGTATTATTTGAGTCAGGTTGAAATATTCTTTGATCTCAGAGTTTTTTTCCTGCAAGTTTTGTTTTCCCAGTTTATATTGAAATCGCCCTTGAAGATGATCTCCTTATGATCACATTCTGTAAGCATGGCATTTAGATGGTCATAAAACAATTGATCAGATGTTGGTGGTCAATATAATCCAATAATAGTGAGAGACATGAGGGGAGAGGAAGACATTCAGCCCCACACATTCAAGGTCATTGACATTGATCGATATGATACGATTGCATTTAAAGGTATGTTTCATGTACATAAGCAATCCACCCCCCCGCCCTGTCCCTCCTGAATATGGAATATCCAGGGACATTAAAGGCTGAAATAGGAGAAGATTTCTTCAGCCATGTCTCAGAGAAACAGAAAAAAATCAAGATTAGAGTCATTCAATAAATGTTCTACCTGTTCACTCTTAGAAATAATGTTACGAATATTCAGATGACCTCCCAATATTCCTCTAGGCTTGGAACGAGGGTCTCAGAGCATTTTAGCCTGGTTAACAGTTTGAACATGTTTATTCTACAATATTTTCTAAAACCTGGGTTAAGGGAATTGAGTTTCTGTCTCGAAGGCGGGTTTTGTTTGGGACATGTATCAAGACTTGACATTAAAATTAAATTATCAGCAGATTGCTTATTCTCTTGAAAAGCCATGCTAACAACAGAGGTTATGCTCACATACACAGAATGTCCTTCTCTGAACCAGATAATATACTGTAGGTTACTCAAATATAAATTATTTCAGTCATTCATGTTCCACCATTCCTCAATGATTCAGTCTGGATGGCTATTTAGGAGGACTTCTCTACTTCTCCCAGAATTACATACTCCATATCAGCCTTTTTTTCTGCAGGTGCCCTAACTCCAGACTCTGATGGGGAGCTTGGTACCCTGGGCCGCTTGGGTGTTTGTTGATTCCGGTTTGTTTGAATGAAGGACAGCATTGATGTTAGGCTGCCTTCTTTTATATTCTGCAGAGAGTTGCACTGCCTTTGTGGTCTCTTATTATCTTTAGAGTGTTCTATTGGGTTGATTGTCAGTGGTCTCAGTAGCCACTTTCCCAGATTAATTTTTGGATTTTTTTTCATTTTCTTTTTCTTATTTTTCTTGGAATGAGAGGTCACTGTTGTAGACTCTGGCTCACCAGGTACCAACTTCAAAGTTTCATTCACTCCGTCTTTGTCCTTCAGAGCCGAGGAGTTATCTGTCATTTGAGTTAAGCCATGTCATACGTCTGCCCTACTCATTGGG
Organism: Salmo salar; assembly: GCF_965601325.2. Lineage (NCBI taxonomy): Eukaryota > Metazoa > Chordata > Actinopteri > Salmoniformes > Salmonidae > Salmo > Salmo salar. The sequence goes on from NC_138300.1 coordinate 71,758,165, forward strand.
ACATGATTGTTGTCATGCACAGTGTGAAAAAGTTTCCTCTATGCACCTTAACCTGTTGGGGGTAGGGGGCAGTATTTACACGGCCGGATAAAAAAAGTACCCGATTTAATCTGGTTATTACTACTGCCCAGAAACTAGAATATGCATATAATTATTGGCTTTGGATAGAAAACACCCTAAAGTTTCTAAAACTGTTTGAATGGTGTCTGTGAGTATAACAGAACTCATATTGCAGGCAAAAACCTGAGAAGATTCCATACAGGAAGTGGCCTGTCTGACCATTCATTGAGCTTCTTGCCTCTGTTTACTGAAGACTGAGGATCTTTGCTGTAACGTGACACTTCCTACGGCTCCCATAGGCTCTCAGAAGGCGGGAAAAAGCTGAATGATGTAATTCCAGCCCCAGGCTGAAACACATTTGCGCTTTTGGCAAGTGGCCAATCAGAGGACAATGGGCTTAGACACGTGCACGAGTCGACCCCATGCTTTATTTTCTTTTGTCTTTTTACCTAAACGCAGATTCCCGGTCGGAATATTATCGCTTTTTTATGAGAAAAATGGCATAAAAATTGATTTTAAACAGTGGTTGACATGCTTCGAAGTACGGTAATGGAATATTTAGAATTTTTTTGTCACGAAATGTGTCGTGCTCGTCACCCTTCATTACCCTTTCGGATAGTGTCTTGAACGCACGAACAAAACGCCGCTATTTGGATATAACTATGGATTATTTGGGACCAAACCAACATTTGTTATTGAAGTAGAAGTCCTGGGAGTGCATTCTGACGAAGAACACCAAAGGTAATAAAATGTTTCTTATAGTAAATCTGACTTTGGTGAGTGCTAAACTTGCTGGGTGTCTAAATAGCTAGCCCTGTGATGCCGGGCTATCTACTTAGAATATTGCAAAATGTGCTTTCACCAAAAAGCTATTTTAAAATCGGACATATCGAGTGCATAGAGGAGTTCTGTATCTATAATTCTTAAAATAATTGTTATGCTTTTTGTGAACGTTTATCGTGAGTAATTTAGTAAATTTTTAGTAAATTCACCGGAAGTTTGAAATCGTCCCACCTACTCAACAGCCAGTGGAATCCCGTGGCGCGATATTCAAATACCTTAGAAATGCTATTACTTCAATTTCTCAAACATATGACTATTTTACACCATTTTAAAAGACAAGACTCTCGTTAATCTAACCACACCGTCCGATTTCAAAAAGGCTTTACAACGAAAGCAAAACATTAGATTATGTCAGCAGAGTACCCAGCCAGAAATAATCAGACACCCATTTTTCAAGCTAGCATATAATGTCACATAAACCCACACCACAGCTAAATGCAGCACTAACCTTTGATGATCTTCATCAGATGACACTCCTAGGACATTATGTTATACAATACATGCATGTTTTGTTCAATCAAGTTCATATTTATATCAAAAACCAGCTTTTTACATTAGCATTTGACGTTCAGAAATAGCATACCCCCCGCAAACTTCCGGTGAATTTACTAAATTACTCACGATAAACATTCACAAAAAACATAACAATTATTTTAAGAATTATAGATACAGAACTCCTTTATGCAATCGCTATGTCCGATTTTAAAATAGCTTTTCGTCAAAAGCACAATATTCTGAGTAGATAGCTCGCCATCACGGGCGAGCTATTTTGACACCCACCAAGTTTGGCCCTCACCAAACTCAGATTTACTATAAGAAAAAATGGATTACCTTTGCTGTTCTTCGTCAGAATGCACTCCCAGGACTTCTACTTCAATGACAAATGTTGGTTTGGTTCAAAATAATCCATAGTTATGTTCAAATATCCTCTGTTTTGTTCGTGCGTTCAAGACACTATCCGAAAGGTGACGAAGGGTGACGCGCCCGACGTGTTTCGTGACAAACAAATTCTAAATATTCCATTACCGTACTTCGAAGCATGTCAACCGCTGTTTAAAATCAATTTTTATGCGATTTTTCTCGTTAAAAAGCGATAATATTCTGACCGGGAAACCCTGTTTTCGTTCAAAGACGAAAAAATAAAAACATGGTGTCGGCTCGTCTCATTGTTCTCTGATCGACCACTATCCAAATGCACTACTGTTTTTCAGCCATGGCCTTCAAAGTCATCATTCAACGTTTTGCCGCCTTCTGAGAGCCTATGGGAGCCGTAGGAAGTGTCACGTTACAGCAGAGATCCTCAGTTTTCAATAAAGAGAGTGTGGAAGGCCAAGAAATGGTCAGAGAGAGCACTTCCTGTAAGGAATCTTCTCAGGTTTTTGCCTGCCATATGAGTTCTGTTTATACTCACAGACACCATTCAAACAGTTTTAGAAACTTTAGGGTGTTTTCTATCCAAATCAAACAATTATTGCATATTGTAGTTTCTGGGCAGTAGTAATAACCAGATTAAATCGGGTACGTTTTTTTATCCGGCCGTGCAAATACTGCCCCCTACCCTAGAGAGGTTAAGTGTTTTGTTTAGTTTTTTTCTCAATAAAGAAGAAGATGATCATACACATTCCCACTGCGCCTTGGTCCCATCTTTACGACGAACGTGACAGAACTACCCAACACCAACGGACCAAGCAGTGGGCCCAGGAGGAGCAAGGATCCTGGGCCAGGGAAAGAAGGGAGTGGAGGACATCATGGACATGGGAGGAGGTAATGGCAGGGGACAAGACCCTGCCATGGAAACAGGTGGAGACAGCGAGGGAGGAACGGCGACAGTAGGAAGAGCGTGCCCAAGGATGGAAGCACGAGAGGCACCCCCAATAATTGTTTTGGGGGGGGGGGCACACGGGTAGTTTGGCTGGGCCAAGGGTGAGCCCTAAGCCAACTCCCTGTGCTTATTATGGGGAGCAGCGGATCAGAAGAGCACCGGTCTATGCGGAAGTGTGCACGATCTTGCCCATGCGCACGCACAGTCCGGTGCGAGCGATTCCAGCCCCTCGCAAGTGTCGTGCTAGAGTGGTCATCCAGCCAGGTAGGAGTATGCCTGCGCAGTACATCTGGCCACCAGTATGTCTCCTAGGCCCAGGCTACCCTACACCTGCTCTACGAACGGCAGCCATCAGGCCTCTGCACAGCCCAGTTCGCCCTGTGCCAGCACTCCGCCTGTGCAGGGCTACTGTTACCATCCAGCCAGGATGGGTTGTGCAGGCTGTGCGCTCCAGATCTCCAGTGCTTGTTCATGGCCCGGTGTATCCAGTTCCTGCTCCTCGCACTAGCCCTGAGGTGCGTGTCTCTAGTCTGGCGCCTCCAAAGCCAGCACCACGCACCAGGCCTCCAGTGCGTCAGCCCAGTCCAGTACGTCCTGTTCCTGCTCCTCGCACTAGCCTTGAGGTGCGTGTCTCCAGTCTGGTACCTCAAGTACCAGCCCCACGCACTAGGCCTTCAGTGCGTCAGCCCAGTACAGTTCGTCCTGCTCCTCGCACTGGCCTTGAGGTGCATGTTACCAGTCTGGCGCCTCCAAAGCCAGCCCCACGCACTAGGCCTGTAGTGCGCCTGTCCAGTCCAGAGCTTCCGGCGACAGTTCCCCGTCCAGAGCTTCCGGCGACAGTTCCCCGTCCAGAGCTTCCGGCGACAGTTCCCCGTCCAGAGCTTCCGGCGACAGTTCCCCGTCCAGAGCTTCCGGCGACAGTTCCCCGTCCAGAGCTTCCGGCGACAATTCCCCGTCCAGTGCTTCCGGCGACGTCCTACAGTCCGGAGCCTGCAAAGACGGCCCACAGTCCGGAACCGACAGACGGCCCACAGTTTGGAATCTGCAGAGACGGCCCTCCAGTCCGGAACCGGCGCAGCCAGAGTCGCCCTCCAGTCCGGAACCGGCGCCCTCCAGTCCGGAACCGGCGCCCTCCAGTCCGGAACCGGCGCCCTCCAGTCCGGAACCGGCGCCCTCCAGTCCGGAACCGGCGCCCTCCAGTCCGGAACCGGCGCCCTCCAGTCCGGAACCGGCGCCCTCCAGTCCGGATCCGGCGCCCTCCAGTCCGGAACCGGCGCCCTCCAGTCCGGAACTGGGCAGGTAACACCACCTTACATCCAGATTTAGCCAGAAACTCAGTCACAACACTCTGCTGATTCAGGTAGTTCTTTAATTGTAAATTGAATTGAGTTCTGGTCAGCCATCTGCGACTTCAAACTGAACGGATTATTCTCTTTGAGAGGAAAACATGAAATAAGAAATAATCTTATTAAATACTTTTTTCTTTACATAGTTGAATGTGCTGACAACAAAATCACACAAAAATAATCAATGGAAATCCAATTTATCCACCCATGGAGGTCTGGATTTGGAGTCACATTCAAAATTAAAGTGGAAAACCACACTACAGGCTGATCCAACTTTGATGTAATGTCCTTAAAACAAGTCAAAATGAGGCTCAGTAGTTTGTGTGGCCTCCACGTGCCTGTATGACCTCCCTACAATGCCTGGGCATGCTCCTGATGAGGTGGTGGATAGCCTCCTGAGGGATCTTCTCCCAGACCTGGACTAAAGCATCCGCCAACTCCTGGACAGTCTGTGGTGCAAAAATATTCAACAGTTATTCAAAGAATTATAGATACACTTCTCCTTAATGCAACCGCTGTGTCAGATTTAAAAAAAAGCTTTACGGCGAAAGCAAAATTTGCAATAATCTGAGTACAGCGCTCAGATATCAAAACAAGCTATACAGATACCAGCCCTTTTGGAGTCAACAGAAATGACAAAAATTACATTATAAATATTCACTTACCTTTGATGATCTTCATCAGAATGCACTCCCAGGAACCCGTTCCACAATAAATGTTTGTTTTGTTCGATAAAGTCCATCATTTATGTCCAAATACCTCCTTTTTGTTCACGCGTTTAGTCCACTACTCCAAATGCAGGAAGCGCGTGCAAAATGTCACGACGAAAAGTCTAAAAAAGTTATATTTATGTTCGTAGAAACATGTCAAATGATGTATAGCATCAATCTTTAGGATGTTATTATCATAAATCTTCAGTTATATTCCAACCGGACAATTCCAATGTCTTCAAAAAAGAAAAGGAACACAGCTAACTCTCACGTGAGTGTGCGCCACTGAGCTCATGTCATTTTCTCACTCATCTACTTCCAACCCTTGTTGGCAATCACAGAGGTCAGACGTTTCTTGTAGTTGGCCACCAGGTTTGCACACATCTCAGGAGGGATTTCGTCCCACTCCTCTTTGCAGATCTTCTCCAAATCATTAAGGTTTAGAGGCTGACGTTTGGCAACTCGAACCTTCAGCTCCCTCCACAGATTTTCTATGGGATTAAGGTCTGCAGACTGGTTAGGCCACTCCAGGATCTTAATGTCCTTCTTCTTGAGCCAGATTCTATCCAAATCTACTAATTATATGCATATTCAAGTTTCTGGGCAGAAGTAGTAACCAGATTAAATCGGGTACGTTTTTTATCCTGCGTGAAAATACTGCCCCCTATTCCAAAGAAGTTAAGGGGAAACATTTAAATGTCTTGGAATGGCCTAGTCAAAGCCCAGACCTCAATCCAATTGAGAATCTGTGGTATGACTTAAAGATTGATGTACACCAACAGAATCCATCCAACTTGAAGGAGCTGGGACAGTTTTGCCTTGAAGAATGGGCAAAAATCCCAGTGCCTAGATGTGCCAAGCTTATAGAGACATACCCCCAAGAGACTTGCAGCTGTAATTCCTGCCAAAAGTGTCTCTAACAACATTTTTGCTGCCTTATTTTGTGTTTGTTTCACAATAAAACATATTTAGCATCATCAAAGTGGTAGGCATGTTGTATAAATCAAATGATACAAACCTCCAAAAAAATCTATGTTAATTCCAATAGGAAAAATTCCAAGGGAGGTGAATACTTTCACAAGCCACTGTATTATGTGACTTGTTAAGCACATGTTTATTCCTGTTATTTAGGTTATTAAGGCTTGGCACAACAAAGAGCTTAAATACTTATTGACATTATGGGGTATTGTGTATACTCCCTTTCTGAAGGCATGGTGAAGTCATAAAGCTTTTCACACGTACCAACAGGTGTGATCATTCTATGGTGGACTCAACAGTGTACGCTCAAAGTTTGATTAGAACGCTTATTTAGAATGTCCAGTTTCGATTGACGCAACAGTTAGCATTTGAGCTGGCCACACTGTTTTTCCACAGAAACATTTAGCAGAAACATAATTTGTAAGGACTATGTCCTGAATGACACATTTATTTTTGGATGCACTGTTCAGACATTCCCAGAAATAGGAATAGTGTACACAATCATCCAAACCTTAAAATGTAAGCTACATTAGTCCTTGCGCTAACTGAGTTAATATTGACGTAACACAAGTGGCCATATTTAGATAACTCTCAGCTGATATAAACCTCAATATGAATGAGCTAATAGCAATTACTATTTATAATTCATCACATCATGGGTGATCTCAAAATAATTCAGTAAAAGACTTTCTAGAAATCGAAAGTAATCTGATGATGGGTAGTTTGTGCACACCGCCATGTTTGTTTTTCGCGTCAACCAAAGATAAGTGGAGACAAGATGAGTTTGGTCTGTTTGCAGTATGCATGTTGAAGGGGATGTGTCTTCTACAATCAATTAACCTCCCTTCATTCACTTCCCGAAGTTTACCCGAAAGATGAGGTAACCATTCCTTCACCTCATTATAACATATTTGGTCTGACAGACGTTTACGTGACACCCAGAATTCATTGTATAATGTCAACAAACATGGCCCCTCACATAGCTGGCAAATAGCTTAGCATTAGCATATTATAATTAGTACAACCTTCAAAAAAGTATTTTACACACATCAAAGGTGTCCATTACAATCTATGCAATAATCGGAATGCATTATTTGTCACCAGAACTTGAAAACTGTAAATACATTATGCTCCATACATACATACTTCATGCTACAGTAGAAACGACAACACGATATACAGATAATAAGGCACTTACTTTCATAGGAATGCACACATGCCCAAAGTTATTATTTGTAAGGAAAACAACAATGGAGTCAAATGCGAATACCCTTGCCTGTTTTCTGGACTCTGTACACACCTGCCTGACCATTCTGCCTGCCCTGACCTCGAGCCTGCCTACCACACTGTACCCCCTGGACTCTGAACTGGTTTTGACCTTTTGCCTGTCCAAGACCATTCTCTTGCTTACCCCTTTGGATTATTAATAAATATCAAAGACTCAAACCATCTGCCTCCCTTGTCTGCATATGGGTCTCACCTTGTGCCCTTATAGTTACTACATGATTCCATGTGTGTTATTTCATAGTTTTGATGTCTTCACTATTATTCTACAATGTTGAAAATTGTAAAAATAAAGAAAAATCCTTGAATGAGTAGGCGTGTCCAAACTTTTGACTGGTACTGTATGCCTAGCTTTAGGGATTGATAAATCACTGGCCAGTGTTGGTTACAATTGAGATGAGCTGTGTGGGAGATTTTAGCGCGTATTGATGGTTTATTGAAATATCAACTGGTGATTAATCATTTTACATTTTAGTCATTTAGCAGACGCTCTTATCCAGAGCGACTTACAGTAGTGAATGCATACATTTCATACAATTTCATAGATTTTTTATTTTTTTTCTGTGCTGGCCCCCCGTGGGAAACGAACCCACAACCCTGGCGTTGTAAACACCATGCTCTACCAACTGAGCTACAGGGAAGACAAAACAAATAGAAATATGAAAAATGGAGGGGCGATGGCTAGAAAGCCGGTGACGTCGATCACCGAACACCGCTCGAACAAGGAGAGGAGCCGACTTCGGTGGAAGTCGTGACACAAAAACACAGATATTAAAACAAACTATTCTGAAAATCACCCTTCATTAGCGCATGCTGGGCAATATGATATATGGTTCTATGTAGAACCCTTCTTGCCTTACAAAGAATTATCAAAGAACCCTTTCCTCCAAAAATGGTTCTTAGGATGTTAAAGGTTCTAGGTAGAACCCTTTGCCTTCCAAAAACGGTTCTTGCAAAAACCCTATCCCCCCCAAAGAACCCTTTTGGAACCCTTTTTTGCTAAGACTGTACAGTACAGTAAACAGACTCAGAGTTACTTGGTACAAGGTAAATCAGATGTTGGGGAGACCAGGGGCAATTGAGACCACTTGAACTAGGCCAGTCCCTTTTTTTAATATAAGGAACGTACAGTACATCTGTCTCAGTAACAGTAGCTGGGGTCAAATGTAACTCCTAAAAAATAAACCAAATACATTCACTTAACTTAAAAAAACACTATTGTTTATGAATTATCATAGACATAAGTAATGCTTTTGAAATAAATATTATTATTTATATGTACGCCCACAAAAACTGCAGCATCCACTGAGAGGCTCTTGCTGCCAAGGGAATGCCTGACAGCTTGAAAGATGTTTTGGACACTACAGTGAAAATGGTTAACTTTGTTAACCTCTTGGGGCTAGGTGGGACGCTAGCGTGCCACCCGTGGTGCACTCCATCAACAGCAGGTGCATTTCAAGAGCGGCAAATTTGAATCCAAATAAATGTCAAAATTCAAATTTTTCAAAAATACAACTATGTTACACCATTTGAAAGATAAACATCTCCTTAATCTAACCACGTTTTACGATTTCAAAAAGGTTTTACGGCGAAAGCATAAATTTAGAGTATGTTAGGACAGTACATTTACAAGAGTTGTGTGTAATGTTTTGTCAAGTCAAAGACCGGGTCACCAAAACCATAAAACCAGCTAAAATGATGCACTAACCTTTTACAATCTCCATCAGATGACACTCCTAGGACATTATGTTAGACAATGCATGCATTTTTAGTTCTATCAAGTTCATATTTATATCCAAAAACAGCGTTTTACTATGGCATTGATGTTGAGGAAATCGTTTCCCTCCAATAACCGGCAGTCAAGTCAGCGTCACAAATTAAATAATAAAAATTAGAAAACATTGGTAAAATATTATATTGTCATTTAAAGAATTATAGATTTACATCTCTTGAACGCAATCAACTTGCCAGATTTAAAAATAACCTTACTGGGAAATCACACTTTGCAATAATCTGAGCACTGCGCCCAGAAAAATACGCGTTGCGATACAGACTAGACGTCATGTTGGGGAGATCTAAAATCGAAAATACTATGTAAATAATCCATTACCTTTGATTCTCTTCATCAGATGTCACTTCCAGGTATCACAGGTCCATAACGAATGTAGTTTTGTTCAAAAAAGCTCATCATTTATGTCCAAAAATCTCCGTCTCGTTAGCACATGATGTAAGCCAGCCGGACTTCTCGTCATGAACGAGGGGAAAAAATATATTTCCGTTCGTTCAAACATGTCAAACGTTGTATAGCATAAATCATTAGGGCCTTTTTTAACCAGAACATGAATAATATTCAAGGTGGACGAATGCATACTCTTTTATAACGTATTGGAACGAGGGTACCCAAGATGAACTCGCGCGCAAGGTGTCTAATGGGCCATCATCGTTCCATGGCTCTTGTTCGGTCAGATCTCCCTCCAGAAGACTCAAAACACTTTGTAAAGGCTGGTGACATCTAGTGGAAGCAATAGGAAGTGCCAAAATATTCCTAAACCCCTGTGTTTTTCAATGGGATAGGTTTAAAGTCAATACAACACATCAGGTATCCACTTCCTGTCAGAAAATGTCTCAGGGTTTTGCCTGCCAAATGAGTTCTGTTATACTCACAGACACCATTCAAACAGTTTTGGAAACTTTAGAGTGTTTTCTATCCATATATAATAAGTATATGCATATTCTAGTTACTGGGTAGGATTAGTAACCAGATTAAATCGGGTACATTTTTTTTATCCAGACGTGCAAATGCTGCCCCCTAGACCCAACAGGTTAAAGCAAGGCCCCTGAACTCTCGTGTATTTTCTGCATTATGCAATGATATGGGCAGCAACCATGTAACGCTTTTACAACATACAGAAGTGCGCTGGTTATCAAGGGGCAAAGTATGCTTTTTTAAATTGAGAGACGAGCTTAAAGTTTTCTTTACTGACCATAATTTTCACTTGTCTGACCGCTTGCATGATGACGAGTTTCTCACACGACTGGCCTATCTGGGTGATGTTTTTTCTCACCTGAATAATCTGAATCGAGGATTACAGGGACTCTCCGCAACTATATCCAATGTGCGGGACAAAATTGAGGCTATGATTGAGAAGTTGGAGCTCTTTTCTGTCTGCATTGACAAGGATAATACACAGGTCTTTCCATCATTGTATGATTTTTTTTGTGTGCAAATGAACAAGCTTACGGACAATGTCAAATGTGATATAGTGAAGCACCTGAGTGAGCTGGGTGCACAATTACGCAGGTACTTTCCCGAAACGGACGACACAAACAACTGTATTCGTTATCCCTTTCAATTATCCCTTCCAATATCTGAAAAAGAGAGCCTCATCGAAGTTTCAACAAGCGGTTCTGTGAAAATGAAATTTAATCAGAAGCCACTGCCAGATTTCTGGATAGGGCTGCGCTCAGAGTTTCTTGCCTTGGCAAATCACGCTGTTAAGACACTGATGCCCTTTGCAACCACGTACCTAAGTGAGAGTGGATTCTCGGCCCTCACTAGCATGAAAACTAAATACAGGCACAAACTGTGTGTGGAAAATGATTTAAGACTGAGACTCTCTCCAATACAACCCAACATTGCAGAGTTATGTGCATTCTTTCAAGCACACCCTTCTCATTAACCTGTGGTGAGTTATTCACAATTTTTGATGAACAAGTAAGGTTTTATATGTAAGATGGCTAAATAAAAAGCAAAATGATTTATTATTATTATATTATTATTTGTGCCCTGGTCCTATAAGAGCTCTTTGTCACTTCCCACGAGCCGGGTTGTGACAAAAACGCACACTCATTCTTATGTTTAATAAATGTATCGTATAGTGTGTGTGTGTGTGTGTGGCAGGCTTACAATGATGGCAAAAAACAACATTTGAGAGTGCGCTGACACTGGTGCTAGAGGGGGTACGGGACTATAAAAAGTTTGGGAATCACTGCTGTAGAGTATACTGTAAATACTACAGTATTATCCACACAAAAAACATTGTAGTAAATACTACAGTAATGTCCGCAAAAATACTACAGTCCACACTAATCCACAAAAACACTACACTTTTTTATCTATTGTAAATACTAAAGTATTTCATTTGCATATACCCTGCACATTACCCTCCCCCATATCCTAATTTGTGCCACACTACATGCCATATAATGTGTTCCCTACAGGTTATAGAAAAGAGCAGAAGCTCTGAACTATCCGTTCAGACCCCAGTCCTACCTACGTACAGGTTATGGAAAATGTGCTCTTTTAGTATTTCTCCAGTAGGTTTCCTCAAGGAGAAAGCCTCCACTTCTATGTCAAAGATAATATAACAAAAATACTATTGTAAATACTACAGTAATGTCTGCAAAAACACTACAGTAAATAGAACAGTATATTACAGTCCACAAAAACCATATAGTAAATACTACAAAATACTATAGTCCGCAAAAACCCTATAGTAAATACAACAGAATACTACAGTCCGCAAAAACACGACATTAATTACTATAGTATATACACAACAGTTATTTTACTACAGTAAATACTACAGTAAAGTCCGCAAAAACACTACAGTGAATACTATAGTATTTATACCATAATATACTATAGTATTTTGACATGTGAGTGTAACCAATATTTACAGTAACACCCTTATTTGCGCATGGCCATTCGGTTCCTCTCAAAACATTTGAATAGTTTGATGGTGCCCAACTGATATTGGGCTCCCGAGTGGCCCAGCAGTCTAAGGCACTGCATGTCAGTGCTAGAGGTGTCACTACAGACACCCTGGTTCAAATCCAGGCTGTATCACATCTGGTGTAATGTGTGCGTGCGTGCTGGTGGCAAGGAAGTCAGGTGCAGGAGAACGAACTTGGTATAAACGGAGTTGTTTAATAAGTGCTCACAAACTCCGAAAACCAACATATAAAGAATGTGGGTACCAAACCCATCGCGCACCAATACATACAACAAACAATCACCGACAAGGACATGAGGGGAAACAGAGGGTTAAATACACAACATGTAATTGATGGGATTGGAACCAGGTGTGATGGAAGACAAGACAAAACCAGTGAAAAATGGATCAGTGATGGCTAGAAGGTCAGTGACATCGACTGCCAAACACTGCCCGAACAAGGAGAGGGACTGACTTCGGCGGAAGTTGTGACATCCGGCTGTGATTGGGAGTCCCATAGGGCGGCGCACAATAGGCCCAGGTTTGGCCGCTGTAGGCTGTCAATGAAAATAAGAATTTGTTCTTAACTGACTTGCCTAGTTAAATAAATGTAAAAAATGTAATATGTGTTTACCACCTCTTTGGCAATCTATAGTACTATAGTATCTATAGTACTTTAATGTGTAATTCGTACAATCCTAAAGTTAATAACTTTTTTTTCATCATTGGCTGCTTGGCTCGGGTTCATTTTAACACTGCATTTAACACCAACCCAGTAGCAATGACAAAATCTCATGTGCCTAGCAAGGGACAACAATAGTGACATGTCAAATATGTCAATGTTTAGCCAACATATAGTGATGAAAATTATGATAGTTTGAATTCTTGGACATTAATGCTCAGGACAGTATAAGAAAAATGCTGCAGTCATAAAAACTACTTTCACCTGCAAATAGTGAGGGAGAGAACCTAAATGGGCATGTGCTGAGAGAGTTTCATCACTCTAGCTTGTTTCTGTTTGGAGAAATTCAAGGTCCCTGTTACAATTGCCCCCGGTCTCCCGTACTAGTTCATGCCATATTAGTGTTTATCTCAGAGCCTATTTACCATCTAAATGTAGCTTCATCACTCTAATTTACAAAATTAATTGAATCAAATTGATGAGTACTATCATGCCTGCTCCTGCTCTCCCTCCCTGGCACTCGAGAGCGCCAGGCTGCTCATCATTACGCACACCTGTCACCATCGCTATGCGCATCAGCACTACTTTGGACACATCTGGACTCCATTACTTTGTTGATTGCCCCTCCTATATCTGTCTGTTCCTCAGTTTGATCGCCGTGTCAGCATTATTGTCGTTATGTTTCCCCTGTCCAGACGCTGTCCTTGTTTGTTTCATGTCGGTTATTTATTAAAATGTTCACTCCCTGTACTTGCTTCTCGTCTGTCCTCAGAAGTACTTTATTTAGTTAAGTTGTTTGAGGTAGGCAAATGATTATGTTTGAAGCCCTGTCTGTCTCACTATCTCACTATTCTCACTAGAATTAATCTAGTGGCTTTCGATTGTTGCAATTTGCCCATAAGGTCTGTTTCTCTGAGTCTCCTCTTTCTGATGTGGTTCATTACTTTACATTAGACTACAGGAGACTTACAAGTACCAGAGATTTACAAGTAGGCCAATCGGATGTCAATGGGTTAAATGCAGTATGCCAGAGCCAGCTAGTCGAGTGTTACTGTGAAAGAGTTTATTTTCTGCTGCACCCTTGGCACCCGTCTGACCAGCCATGCTCTAAGTACCAGAGGGGGTAATAAAAACCAAGGACATTCACCACACCATCCGCATCCCCCTTTTCATACCCTCCCCACTCACAATGAGGAAGGAAATGATGTGTTAAACACTGCAGGCTACTCGTTCTGCAAAACTCACCATGAAGGAGAGGAGATCGTGCCAGTGGGCAGACAGAGATGACAAATCGTTATTCCTGAGGTTTAATAAGACGTGTGTGAATGAGTGCTATAACGAAATATCTTCGTAAAGAAAAGAATCAAAACAAGACGTTATGGGTCACATTTCTGGTCAAATGTTATACTTCCATGGCCAGACAGCCCTTGACCTCCACAAGGGAAACTATACTTTCACAGACAACACCCATTCAAACTCCCTTCTCCATTTAAAAAACCTTTACATTACTATTGTACATTACATTTAAAACAATGACCAAACTGAAATATAATCAGGAAAAACTGTTGTATTCTATTACAGATTAAAAATCTCCCATCTTGGATGTGTATCCCCTATCCTAAAACTGCATTTAGGCACCACACAACCTTTGCACAAAGTTACTTTGCAATAGTATCCTGGATTTGAGCCCAACACCACATTGACAGAAAGATTTAAAGGAAAGGATGCACGATATACTGTATATTCCACAAATCTAACAACATAGATTGATTATTTGCAATCTAAATGGTCTTTATGCTAAAGTTTATTAAAAGTAAAATATTTATACACTTTTGCTAATTGAATTACTTTTATCAAAAAGTCATATACCAACAATACATTGCGGATTTGACGTCAAGAAAGGAACAGCCCGCATGTGGCGACTCGGGGAAGTAGGTACTAAAGGGTCCAAAGAGTTTTGTCATGTTATGTTGCTAGTAGATGATAAAAACAAAGACAGCTGACTATCTAAGTGCACCAGGCCATGCACAACTAACTGGCCCACTTGATTCTAGCATGGTGTGAAGGGATGGAATAAGCGAGCAAGCAAGCTACAAAAACTCCATCAACACTGCACGTTTTGCAGAAATGAATGGTCAAATACCAATCGGATTAATGCCATTATTTATTTCAAGGTACATGACCAAACGTATGTGGACACTTACTTGTCGAACATCTCATTTCAAAGTCATGGGCGTTAATGTGGAGTTGGTCCCCACTTTGCTGCTATAACAGCCTCTACTCTTCTGGGTAGGCTTTCCGCTAGATGTTGGAACATTGCTGCGGGGACTTACCACAAGAGGGTTAGTGAGGTCGGACACTGATGTTGAATTGGAATGCCTGGCTCCCAGTCGGCATTCCAATTCATCCCAAAGGTGTTCGATGGGGTTGAGGTCAAGGCTCTGTGCAGCCTAGTCAAGTTCTTCCACACCGATCTATACAAAGCATTTCTGTATGGATGTTGCTTTATGCACGGTTGCATTGTCATGCTGAAAATGAAAAGGGCCTTCACAAAACTCTTGCCACAAAGTTGAAAGCACAGAATCGACTAGAATGTCATTGTATCCTGTAGCGTTAAGATTTCACTTCACTGGAACTAAGGGGCCTAGCCTGAAACATGAAAACCAGCCCCAGACCATTATTCCTCACCAAACTTTACAGTTGGCGCTACGTATTCGGGCAGGTACCGTTCTCCTGGCATCCGCCTAACCAAGATTCATCCATCAGACTGCCAGATGGTGAAGTGTAATTCATCACTCCATGAACGCATTTCCACTGCTCCAGAGTCCAATGGCGGCGAGCTTTACACCACTCCAGCCGACGCTTAGCATTACGCATGGTGATTTTAGTCTTGAGTGCGGCTGCTCGGCCATGGAAACCCATTTCATGAAGCTGCCGACAAACAGTTTTTGTGCTGACATTGCTTCCAGAGGCAGTTTGGAACTCGGTAGTGAGTGTTGCAACCGAGGACAAAAGATTTTAAATGCTATGTATTTCAGCACTCGGCGGTCCCGTTCTGTGAGCTGGTGCGGCCTACCACTTCACAGCTGAGCCGTTGTTGCTCCTAGACATTTCCACTTCACAATTTCAGCATTTACAGTTGACCGGGGAAGCTCTAGCAGGTCAGAAATGTGAAAACTGACTTGTTGGAAAGGTGGCATCCTATGACGGTGCCACATTGAAGGTCACTGAGCTCTTCAGTAAGGCCATTCTACTGCCAATATTTGTCTATGGAGATTGCATGGCCATTTGCTCGATTTTATACACCCGTCAGCAATGGGTGTGGCTGAAATAGCTGAATCCAGTAATTTGAAGGGATGTCCACATACTTTTGTATATATAGTGTATGTCTTATTTTTGCTGGCCTGATTGCTCTTTATTGGTCGATATAATTTGCAGGATATCATGGTAGCCAATGTTTATTTTAGCCATTATACCTGGATATACTGTTACTGCTGCTAGTAACGTTAGCACTCAGGTTAGCATGTGGCTAGCTATAGCTACCGTCAGCCAACAACAGAGATTTAGCCAGTTCGGTTATAGACGTTCAATGTATACTATGATGGTAAAGGTTAATCTTGATTTTGTGTAACAGTACTTGAATTTTTTTAATTGTATTTAACTAGGCAAGTCAATTAAGAACAAATTATAATTCACAATGATGACCTACCAAGAGGCAAAAGGCCTCCTGCAGGGACTGGTCTGTGATTAAAAATGTAGAACAAAATGCACATCATGACAAGAGAGACACCACAACACTACAAAAAGAGAGCTAAGACAACAACACAGCATGGCAGCAACACAGTAGAAACACAACATGAGAGCAGCACAAACATGGTATTTACATTATTAGGCACAGGCAACAGCACAAAGGGGAGAAAGGGATAGACAACGACACATCACTTAAAGCAGCTACAAGTAAGAGTGTCCATGATTGAGTTTGAATGTGAAGATGGAGATAAAACTGTCCAGTTTGGGGGGTTTTTCAGCTCGTTCCATTGTTCTAGCTGCAGCGAACTGAAAAGAGGAGTGACACAGTGATGTGTGTGCTTTGGGAACCTTTAACAGAATATGACTGGCAGAACGGGTGTTGTATGTGGAGGATGAGGTTTAGGGATAGGGGGGAGTGCAGCCTAAGAGGGTTTTATAAATAAGCATCAACCAGTGGGTCTTGTGCGGGGTATACAGAGATGGCCAGTTTACAGTACAGAGCACAGAGTGCAGTGATGTGTCCTATAAGGAGCATTGGTGGCAAATCTGATGGCCGAATAATAAAGAACATCTAGCCGCTCAAGAGCACCCTTACCTGCCGATCTATAAAACCTTAATGTAGCATGAGTAGGATTTTCATCTGAATCAGAGTTAGTTTGGCAGCTGGGGTGAAAGAGGAGCGATTACAAAAGAGGAAACCAAGTCTAGATTGAACCTTAGCCTGCAGCTTAGATATGTGCTGAGAGAAGGACAGTGTAATGTCTAGCCATATTACTTGTTTGATGTGACTACCTCAAGCTCTAAGCCCTTAGAGGTTATCACGTTTGAGGTATGACCCAGATGCAGACAGAGTTGAAGAAACAAAAAAGTTTATTCCTGAAAGGCAGTCAAATGACAGGTCAAGGCAGGCAGGGGTCAATAATCCAGAGAAGGTATAAAACAGCAGGCAGTCTCAGGGTCAGGGCAGGCAGAATGGTCAAAACTGGGAAGGACTAGAAAACAGGAGCAGGAAAACATGCAGGAGCAGGGAAACAAATGCTGGTAGGTTTGACAAACAAAACGAACTGGCAACAGACAAACAGAGAACACAGGTATAAATACATAGGGAATAAAGGGGAAGATGGGGGTGGATACAATCACAAAGACAGGTGAAACAGATCAGGGTGTGACAGTACCCCCCCCCCTCCCCCCCAGGGGCGCCACCTGGCGTCCTGCCTTGGCGCATACCTGGTAGACCAGGGTGTCGGTGTTGGAAATCCGCAAAGAGGCTTAGGTCCAGGATGTCCAGCCATGTCCACGGGCGATCCATGGATCCGGAAGATGTGCTGCACCATGAGCAGGGCTGTTTCCTTGGCAGAGGGTAGCTTGGGGAGAGGAATGAAGTGGGCGGCCTTGGAAAAGCAATCAGGCACGACCATCCAGTTATCTGGATTGTTGAACAATAAGAAAAGCTTTGTTGTGGAGTGTTTAACACAACTTGCAGACTTGTTTATGTGCTGCTGTGCATTTCGTTGCCAACCTTACTTTGCTACCTGACAACTTTACGTTTTTTACTTTTTAAATTACATTTATATTTTTTAGTTTTTCCCACACTCAACTTTTTTTCATTCAACTTTTTCACTCCGGACGCTTTATCAAGACATGGTTCATCAGGACCTCCAACAGCCAAAGCTAAGTGGTAACATTAACCTGTTAGGGCGTGGGGGCAGTATTTACACGGCCGGATAAAAAACGTACGCGATTTAATCTGGTTACTACTCCTACCCAGTAACTAGAATATGCATATACTTATTAGATATGGATAGAAAACACCCTAAAGTTTCTAAAACTGTTTTAATGGTTTCTGTGAGTATAACAGAACTCATATGGCAGGCAAAAACCTGAGAGATTCCTTTACAGGAAGTGGCCTGTCTGACCATTTATTGGCTTTCTTTGACATCTCTTTCCAAAACAAAGGATCTCTGCGGTAACGTGACACTTCCCACGGCTCCTATAGGCTCTCAGAGCCCGGGAAAAAGCTGAATGTCGTCATTCCAGCCCCAGGCTGAAACACATTATCGCCTTTGTCAAGTGGCCGATCAGCGGACAGTGGGCTTAGGCGCGTGCACTAGTCGCCCCCGTCTTTCTTTTTTTTCCTCTATTTACCGAAACACAGATTCCCGGTCGGAATATTATCGCTTTTTTAAGAGATAAATTGCATAAAAATTGATTTTAAACAGCGGTTGACATGCTTCGAAGTACGGTAATGGAATATTAAGATTTTTTTTGTCACGAAATGTGCCATGCTCGGAACCCTGATTTACCATTTCGGATAGTTTCTTGAACGCACGAACAAAACGCCGCTGTTTGGATATAACGATGGATTATTTGGGACCAAACCAACATTTGTTATTGAAGTAGAAGTCCTGGGAGTGCATTTTGACGAAGAACATCAAAGGTAATCAAACTTTTGAAATAGTAAATCTGATTTTGGTGAAGGCTAAACTTGCTGGGTGTCTAAATAGCTAGCCAGTGATGGCTGGGCTATGTACTTAGAATATTGCAAAATGTGCTTTCACCAAAAAGCTATTTTAAAATCGGACATATCGAGTGCATAGAGGAGTTCTGTATCTATAATTCTTAAAATAATTGTTATGCTTTTTGTGAACATTTATCGTGAGTAATTTAGTAAATTGTTAGTAAATTCCCCGGAAGTTTGCGGGGGGTATGCTAGTTCTGAACGTCACATGCTAATGTAAAAAGCTGGTTTTTGATATAAATATGAACTTGATTGAACAAAACATGCATGTATTGTATAACATAATGTCCTAGGGTTGTCATCTGATGAAGATCATCAAAGGTTAGTGCTACATTTAGCTGTGGTTGGGGTTTATGTAACATTATATGCTAGCTTGAAAAATGGGTGTCTGATTATTTCTGGCTGGGTACTCTGCTGACATAATCCAATGTTTTGCTTTCGTTGTAAAGCCTTTTTGAAATCGGACAGTGTGGTTAGATTAACGAGAGTCTTGTCTTTAAATAGCTGTTAAATAGCTGTAAAATAGTCATATGTTTGAGAAATTGAAGTAATAGCATTTCTAAGGTATTTGAAAATCGCGCCACAGGATTCAACTGGTTGTTACGTAGGTGGGACGATTTGGTGCCACCTAGCCCAGAGAGGTTAACATGATGCCTTCTAATTGCAGTCACTGTACTCATAATATACAGGAGAATGATCACCTTACGGCGAGGATAGCTGTGCTGCAAGCCCAGCTTCAGACGCAATCGTTAGGCAAGGGTAACTTCTGTAGGAAAGGATGAAACAGCGTCTGTGCCACCAGTAAGTACAGATAGTAGTATAAATTCCCTCGCATAGTCCCCGCAGTCGGACAACTTTCTCATGGCTTTTGGAGGGAAATGCTGTAGGAATGCTCAACCGGTGTCGCTCATTCAGCCGACAGAAACTTTCAACCGGTTCTCCCCATTAAGCAGCGTGTCGGAGTCAGAGGCTGAGCCTTCTCCGGTCTCTACTCCTCCCATTATCGGGTCTGAGACGCCGAAGCCTCCCACCATTAGCGCTGACAAATTGAAAACCCTAGTCATTGGCGACTCCATTACTCGCAGTATTAGACTTAAAACGAACCATCCAGCGATCATACACTGTTTACCAGGGGGCAGGGCTACCGACGTTAAGGTTGCAGTGACACATCCATAACCTGAGCAGAAACCAGATTGCATACCAGAGAGAAAACAATAGACACCAAGAAAGCCAGTCAGATGATTATTTATACGTTTTTCAACACTTTTGGTAAACAGGGCAATATAGAAATGGTCCTTTAACAGTTAGGATCAGCTTGATCTCCCATTTGGCTGCCTTCCAGGCAATGGCAACCTCCCCAGAGAGGAGAGACAGGTTAAAAAGGTGAGAGATAAGCTTGGCGAGGATAGCGACTCCAACCTTAAAGAAGAAAGGATATAAACCATCTGACCCAGATGTTTTTTGGGGTCAAGTTTAAGGAGCTCGTTTAGCACCTCACTCAGTGACCGCCTGCAGGGAGCATCTGTGAAGCAGGGCAGGGGGAAAAGAGGGAGGACCATCAGGGCTAGTCACATTAGAAGGGCTGGTGGATGAGGATGTGTTGGGAAAGCATATCAAATCAAATTGTATTCCTCACATGTGCCAAATATAACAGGTGTAGACCTTACAGTGAAATGCTTACTTACGAGCCCCTAACCAAGAATGCAGTTTAAAAAAAAAATGCAGATAAAAATAAGAGATTCAAGTAACAAGAAATTAAAGAGCAGCAGTGAAAACACAATAGCGAGACTATATAAAGGGGGGTACCAATGTGCCAATGTATGTACCAATCAATGTGCGGGGGCACCAGTTATTTGAGGTAGTATGTACATGTAGGTAAGGTTATTAAAGTGACTATGCATAGATGACAACAGTGAGTAGCAGAGGTGTAAAGAGGGGGTGAGAGGGGGGCACTGCAAATAGTCTGGGTAGCCATTTGACTAGATGTTCAGATGTCTTATGGCTTGGGAGTAGAAGCTATTTAGAAGCCTCTTGGACCTAGACTTGGCACTCCGGTACCGCTTGCTGTGCGATAGAAGAGAGAACAGTCTATGATTAGGGTGGCTGGAGTCTTTGACAATTTTTAGGGCCTTCCTCTGACACCGCCTGGTATAGAGGTCCTGGATGGCAGGAAGCTTGGCCCCAGCAATGTACTGGGCTGTTCGCACTATCCTCTGTAGTGCCTTGCGGTCGGAGGCTGAGCAGTTGCCATACAAGGCAGTGACGTAACCAGTCAAAATGTTTGAGATGGTGCAGCTGGACCCATGCCAAATCTTTTCAGTCTCCTGAGGGAGAATAGGTTTTGTCGTGCCCTCTTCACGACTGTTTTGGTGTGCTTGGACCATGTTAGTTTGTTGGTGATGTGGACACCAAGGAACTTGAAGCTCTCAACCTGCTCCACTGCAGCCCCGTTGATGAGAATGCTCGGTCTTTTTTTCCTGTGGTCCACAATCATCTCCTTTGTCTTGATCATATTGAGGGAGAGGTTGTTGTCCTGGCACCACCACGGCCAGGTCTCTGACCTCCTCCCTATAGGCTGTCTTGTCCTTGTCGGTGATCAGGCCCACCACTGTTGTCATCAGCAAATTTAATGATGGTGATTGAGTTGTGCCTGGCGTGCAGTCATGAGTGAACAGGGAGTACAGGAGGGGACTGAGCACGCACCCCTGAGGGGCTCCTGTGTTGAGGATGAGCGTGACGGATGTGTTAACTACCCTTACCACCTGGGGGCGGCCCATCAGGAAGTCCAGAATCCAGTTGCAGAGGGAGGTGTTTTGTCCCAGGGACCTTAGCTTATTGACGAGCTTTGAGGGCACTATGGTGTTGAACGCTGAGCTGTAGTCAATAAATAGCATTCTCAAATAGGTGTTTATTTTGTCCAGGTGGGAAAGGGCAGTATGGAGTGAAATGGAGATTGCATCATCTGTGGATCTGTTGGGGCGGTATGCAAATTGGAGTGGGTCTAGGGTTTCTGGGATGATGTTGATGTGAGCCATGACCAGCCTTTCAAAGCACTTCATGGCTACAGACGTGAGTGCTACGATTCGGTAGTCGTTTAGGCAGGTTACCTTAGTGTTCTTGGGCACAGGGACTATGGTGGTCTGCTTAACTTCCACGGGACGGTTGAGCTAACATAGGCTAATGCGATTAGCATGAGGTTGTAAGTAACAAGAACATTTCCCAGAAGATATACATATCTGATATTGGCAGAAAGCTTAAATTCTTGTTAATCTAACTGCACTGTCAAATTTACAGGAGCTATTAACCTGTTAGGGCTAGGGGGCAGTATTGACACAGCTGGATAAAAAACGTACCCGATTTAATCTGGTTACTACTCCTACCCAGTAACTAAAATATGCATATAATTATTGGCGTTGGATAGAAAACACCCTAAAGTTTCTAAAACTGTTTGAATGGTGTCTGTGAGTATAACAGAACTCATATGGCAGGCCAAAACCTGAGAAGATTCCATGCAGTAAGTGGCCTGTCTGACAATTTCTTCCCCTTCTTGATTATCTCTATCCATTACAAAGGATCTCTGCTGTTACGTGACACTTCCTATGGCTCACATGGGCTCTCAAAAGGCGGCAAAAAGCTGAATCGTGGCTTTGCAGGCTCTGGCTGAAAAAAAGTAGCGCGTTTGTCTAGTGGCTGGTTACAGTACTGTGAGACTCAGGCGCGTGCCCGCGTCAACCGAATGCTTTGTTTTCTTTCATCTGTTTACCTAAACGGAGATTCCCGGTCGGAATATTATCGCTATTTTACGAGAAAAATGGCATAAAAATGGATTTTAAACAGCGGTTGACATGCTTCGAAGTACGGTAATGGAATATTTAGAATTTTTTTGTCACAAATTGCGCCATGCTCGTGACCCTGATTTACCATTTCGGATAGTGTCTGGAACGCACGAACAAAACGCCGCTATTTGGATATAACGATGGATTATTTTGGACCAAACCAACATTTGTTATTGAAGTAGCAGTCCTGGGAGTGCATTCTGACGAAGACAACAAAGGTAATCAAACTTTTGTAATAGTAAATCTGACTTTGGTCAGGGCTAAACTTGGTGGGTGTCTAAATGGCTAGCCGTGATGGCTGGGCTATCTACTGAGAATATTGCAAAATGTGCTTTCACCCGAAAAGCTATTTTAAAATCGGACACCTCGATTGCACAAAGGAGTTCTGTATCTATAATTCTTAAAATAATTGTTATGTTTTTTGTGAACGTTTATCGTGAGTAATTTAGTAAATTGTTAGTAAATTCCCCGGAAGTTTGCGGGGGGTATGCTAGTTCTGAACGTCACATGCTAATGTAAGCTGGTGCTCTGATGCATGTTACAGTGGTATTTGCCTCGAAGCGAGCATAGAAGTAGTTTAGCTCATCTGGTAGGCTGGTGACACTGGGCAACTCTGGGCTGTGCTTCCCTTTGTAGTCTGTAATTGTTTGCAAGCCCTGCCACATCCGACGAGCGTCCGAACTCGTGTAGTATGATTCAATCTTAGTCCTGTATTGATGCTTTGCCTGTCTGATGGTTTGTCAGAGGGCATAGCGGGATTTCTTATAAGCTTCTGGGTTAGTCCCGCTCCTTGAAAGCGGCAGCTCTAGCCTTTAGCTCAGTGCGGATGCTGCCTGTAATCCATGGCTTCTGGTTGGGTTATGTACGTACAGTCACTGTGGGGACGACGTCATCAATGTACTTATTGATGAAGCCAATGACTGATGTGGTGTACTCCTCAATGACATTGGAGGAATCCCAGAACATATTCCAGTCTGTGGTAACAAAACAGTCCTGTAACATTTCCTCTGACCAGATTTTTATTGATCTAGTCACTGGTGCTTCCTGCTTTATTTTTGCTTGTAAGCAGGAATCAGGAGGATAGAATTATGGTCAGATTTGCCAAATGGAGGGTGAGGGAAAATGTTGTATGCGTCTCTGTGTATGGAGCATAGATGGTCCAGAGTTCTGTTTCCTCTGGTTGCACATTTAACATGCTGATAGAAATTTGGTAAAACGGATTTAAGTTTCCCTGCATTAAAGTCCCCGCCTACTTGGAGCACCGCCTCTGGGTGAGCATTTCCTTGTTTGCTTATGGTGGAATACAGCTCATTCAATGCTGTCTTCGTGCCAGCCTCTGACTGTGGTGGTATGTAAACAGCTACAAAGAATACAGATGAAAACTCTCTCTGTAGGTAGTGTGGTCTACAGCTTATCATAAGATACTCTACCTCAGGCGAGCAATAGCTCAAGACTTCCTTAGATATTGTGGACCAGCTGTTATTTACAAAAATACATAGACCGCCGCTCCTTGTCTTACCAGACGCCGCTGTTCTATCCTGCCGGTACATCGTATAACCAGCCAGCTGTATGTTTATTGTTGTCGTTCAGCCACGACTCCGTGAAGCATAAGATGTTCCAGTTTTTAATGTCCTGTTGGTAGTTTAATCTTCCCAGTAACTCGTCGATTTTATTGTCCAAAGATTGCACGTTTGCTAGCAGAATTGAGGGAAGAGGGGGTTTATTTGATCGCCTACGAATTCTCAGAAGACAGCCCGACCTTAGCCCCCTCTTTTTCCGCCTCCTCTTCACGCAGATCACAGGGATCAGGGCCTGCACCTGAGGAAGCAGTGTGTCCTTCGCGACGGGCTCATCAGAGTCGTGAATGGAAAAAGAGGATTCTGCAAGTCCGTGGTGAGTAATCGCATGTCTAGATGTTATTTCCGGTCATAAGAGACAGTAGCGGCAACATTATGTACAAAATAAGTAAAAAAGTTGACAAAAAATGCTAATAAACAAACAAAAAACACAATCGGCTGGGGGCACATAAAAGGTCTGCCATTCTCTCCAGCGCCATCTCTCCGGTGCCATCTCCAGCCAAGCAAGGAGGGATGGCTGAGTGAAATAAGAATCCTTACTTAATGAAGTGGTGACTAAAGAGCTCAGCCATACATTCCTTGTCAGTAACAACCACATCATCAACATTAAGGGACAAAGTGGAAGAAAAATTGTAACATTTGGAAAAAAAGAAAAAGAAAACACTAATATATCTTGATTGGATAAGTATTCAACCCCCGAGTCAATACATGTTAGAATCACCTTTGGCAGCGAACACAGCTGTGAGTCTTTCTGGGTCTCTAAGAGCTTTCCACACCTTGATTGTGCAACATTTGTACATTATTCTTTTCAAAACTCTTCAAACTCAGGTCTTTCCATAGTCTTAGTCAGTAGTCCAACTGAATGTATTGAACCCAACCCCTCTGAATCAGAGAGGTGCAGGGGGCTGCCTTCATCAATATCCTCATCTTCAGTGCCCGAGGAACAGTGGGTTGACTGCCTTGCTCAGAGGCAGAATGACAGATTTGTCAGCTCAGGGATTCGATCCTTCAACCTTCCGGTTACTGGCCCAACACTCTAACCACTAGGCTACCTGCACCTCTTATCAAGTAGATTTGGGGTCAAAACTGTAACTATGGCCAGTCAGGAATATTCACTATCTTCATGTGTTTTGCATTATTCTCCTGCTGAAAAGTGTCTGATGGAAAGTAGACAACCAGGTTTTGCTCTATCCTGAAAAAGCTCCCCAGTACTTAACAATTCCAAGCATACCCATAACATGATGCAGCCACCACTATGCTTGACAATATGGAGATTGGTACTCAGTAATGTGCTGTATTGGATTTGCCCCAAACATAACACTTTGTATTCAGAACAAAAAGCTTTGCCTAATCTTTTGCTCTATTACTTTAGTGCATTTTTGTAAACAGAATGAATTCCTTCTTTTTTCCTTCTTTTCACTCTGTCAATTTGATTACTATTGTGGAGTAACTACAATGTTGATCTATCCTCAGTTTTCTCCTATCACAGCCATTAAACTCTTGCCTAATGGTGTAATCCCTGAGCGGTTTCCTTCCTCTAAGGTAACTGAGTTAAGAAGGATGCCTGTAGCTTTGTAGTAACTGGATGTATTGATACACCATCCAAAGTGTAATTAATAACTTCACCATGCTCAAAGGGATATTCAATGTCTGCTTTTTGTTTTGTTTAACCCATCTACCAATAGTTGCCCTTCTTTGCGAGGCATTGGAATACTTCCCTGATTTTTGTGATTGAATCTGTATTTAAAATTCAATGCTCGACGGAGGAACCTTACAGATAATTGTATGTGTGGGGTACAGAGATTAGGTAGTCATTTCAAAATCATAGTAAACAATATTACTGCAGACATAGTGAGTCCATGCAACTTATTATGTGACTTGTTAAAGGTGCAATATGCAGGAACCTTTCGTAGCTGCTAAAATTCTGATAGTTTGCCACACTTAATGTGACAAAACAAGCAATGTATAATGTAGAGAATCATTGTACCATCTAAACCGCTGTGAAATATATTTTCAATAAGACAAAATATTGTATTTTCAGCTGTTTGAAGCTAGAGTACAGAACCGAAAGTAAAAGATGCAAAAAGGAAGCATAGAAATAGCGCACATAGAACAGATCTACCACTTCTTAGACTTGCTTTAATGAGAATGACAGAACTATAACTCATTTCTATGTGAATTTGGTCCGGTTGTACAAAAAGTTATGTATTGTAGCTTTAAGTCGATCTAGATTGATTGTCTGGGGTCAAGTTAACCTCCCCTTTCATGTCAGAAAGTCATGACCTTTATGCTTTTAGGGAAAGAGGATCATTTTGTACATGTATTAAACTGCGAGTTTGACCAATTCCAGTCCCCTTGCTTAGAGAGACAGATTATCCCGCATCCTCCCCGGGATTATTTTTTTGTAGCAGGACTGAGAAGCTCAGTACTAGTGACTTTTTAAAAGGACATTCTACTCCAAAATGAATGCTGACACCATCTAAAATATAATTTCCTTTTATATTGTAGCTTTAATTTTTACTGCTGAATTTATTTAGGCTTGACAAAACAAAGTGGTTGAATACTTACTGACTCAAGACATTTCAGCTTTTCATTTTTTATTCATTTGTAAACATTTCTAAAAAACATAATTCCACTTTGATATTATGGGGTATTGCGTGTAGGAAAGTGACCAATTTTTTATATTCAATCCATCTTAAATTCAGACTGTAAAAACAAAATGTGGAAAACATCAAGGGGTATGAATACTTTAAGGCACTGTATATAGCAAGTAACATGCTTGCTGTCACACTTGAAGTCTTTCGTCAACATTGAAGCCCCATGAAAAGAATCCAGGCAGTGGGTTTCAATCTGCATTATTATTAACATGTCGCTTCAGACAGTCACATGGCCCTCCCAGTGGAGTCAAAGTGCAGCACAAAAAGAAACTTTTAAACTTGAAATGACATTCTTGCACCTCATCTACCAAACCAGCTCAAAGAAAAAAACGAAGACGAGGGAAAATGAAGGTGAGGACATTGGTCCAAGGAGGTGAGTACAATCTGTTGTGTACCTCAATGGGAGATTTGGGTAGGGTAGTGCCATTTGCGACCTGGAGCTATAGCCTTCCTGTTAGGCTTAGTGACGTGTTCCACTTTGGAAAATAGTTATTTTGTTTGTTATTTTTGTGTCATGTCCATGGACGGAGCAGTTGCCTCGGGAGCACATCTGTGGCTCCGGGGGGGGTCCGCCAGCGTGCTGGGGATCCTTGTGAATAACTTGGCTGGTGAGTGTGTGTGGCCTGTCGTGTCTCCACCTCTAGTGTTTTCTGCTAAGCCATCGTTTGTAGGGATTCCCAATGAGAGTTTCCCAGAGGTGTTCTCTGCCTGCGCAGTGACGCATTCCATGAGCCGCGGTGACCTGGTCACTGCGCTGGCTAACGATAATGTTAAAGAAATCTGTCACTAGTTTCCCTGTTATTCCGTTATCTGTGCCCTGCTCCGATCTAATCAAGGAGCAGTGGGCTGATACCACATTAGAAGAGTTGCATGACCAAATTGTGCCTATGGAACAGTTGGGCAATGTCGTCCTTGGCTATGTTCTCCAGGATGATGTCCTGATGAGAAAATGGGTGCCTCATAGTAGTTGTTTTGTGGGGGACGCTATTATTCAGGTTTTTGAACCAGGTAAGTTTCGTGAGTTGGTGTTAAACTTCCAACAATGATGTTGCTGGACATTTGGGTGTGAGGAAAACCTATAATCATATACTGAGACATTTATTTTGGCCTAGGTTAGAGGGATGTTTCTTCTTTCATCAAAACCTGTCAATTAACGGGTAAACGTAATCAAGCTATGAAGCCGGTACTGCTGTTTCCTATTCCCGTAGTCAGCCAGCCTTTTGAGTATCTGATTTTTTTACTGTGTTGGCACTCTGCCTCGCTCTAAGAATGGTAGTAGTTACCTTTTCACTGTGATGTGTCAGACCAGTAGGTTTCCAGTTGCACGACTAAGTCCGTGCTAAAAGCTTTGACTCAGTTTCTCACTTTTTGGAATCCCTAAGATTATTGAGAGTGACCAAGGTTCTAATATCACCACTTATCTGTTTGGTCAGGTTCTCCAACAGCTCCATATTAAAAACAATTTGGTTAGCGCCTATCACGCGCAGAGTCAAGGAGTGCTGGAATGTTTCCATCGAACACTTAAGTCTTTGTTGAGAGCTTATTGTACGGAGATGGATAAGGATTGGAAGGAGGGGTTGCCAGGGTTACTATTAGCCGCCAGGGAGGTTTCACAGGAGAGCACAGGTTTCAGTGCAAATGACCTAGTGTTCTGACATAGTGTGCATGGGCTTCTAGCAGTGCTCAAGGGTGACTGGAAGTCTCCCAAGCCACCTCAGTCCCTGTTATCTTATGTGTGTGATTTCCAGTGATGCTTGTACGCCGCTGGTGAGAGAATCTGTCATCTTCACTGGGGAGGATGAAAGGAATATTTGATCGGCGAGCTGAGCCATGCCACTTTTGTCCAGGTGACCAGGTTCTTGCTCTACTGCAAATTGTTGGTTCTCCTTTTCAAGCCAAGTTTCAAGGTCAATATAGGGTTGTGCGCCAGTGCACTGAGCAAAACTATCCTGTTGCCACTCCAGAACAGTGCAAAGCACATCAAGTTGTGCCATGTAAATCTACGAAAACCCTATATGCACGTTCTTCTGGGATCGAACAGTGGGAGTCCGCAGAGGACATTAAACCTCTTCTTTTGGCCGGTACTGTCTTTTTGTCATGCTGTGTCCGAGCATGGTGAGGAGGATGTCCCTTGTCCCGACAATTGCGTACTACAGGGTAGATTGAAAAATTCATAGTCACTGGATGTTTTGGATAGCCTTCTCGCTCATCTACTTGCTGATAGGCGAGATGAGTTTTCCAGTTTTGTTTTCTGATACGCCTACACGTAAAAACTTAACAGAACACGATATTGACGTTGGGGATGTTGACCCCATCCGTCAGCGGTTCTCTAGAGTTTCTTCAGAAAAACGTAGTTGTCTGGATGCTGAGATCAGATACATGCTGGAGAATGATATTGCAGAGCCTTGTTTCTCCATCTGGGCTTCTCCCTGTATCTTGGTCAGTAAACCAAGATGGGATAAACAGATTTTGTATGGACTACCACAAGGTAAACAGTGTCACTAAACCAGATTCATTTTCTCTTCCTCGGATGGAGGACTGCGTTGATCAGGTCGGAGCAGCGAAGTTTGTGAGCAAGTTTGACCTGTTAAAGGGCTATTGGCAGGTGCTGGTGGGTAGGGCACGCAAAATCTCTGCCTTTATTACACCCTCCGGTCTGTACTTGTATTCAGCTATGAGTTTCGGCCTGCGTAACGCACCTGACAATTAT
Source organism: Salmo salar (assembly GCF_965601325.2). NCBI lineage: Eukaryota > Metazoa > Chordata > Actinopteri > Salmoniformes > Salmonidae > Salmo > Salmo salar. The sequence goes on from NC_138300.1 coordinate 71,787,653, forward strand.
GAATAGAGTTGTCTCCGGTCTGGTCGGTGAGTTCTTTATCTGGATGACTACGTCGTTGACACGTGTTTTCTCATGCGCATTGTCCCCGAGTGTTGTGATGTATGCATGTGATCCACGTGACTGGCTACTGTTTATTTTGTGTTGTCATGTCGCTCTGTCATCTGTTCCCTGCTGTCCTCATTTTTTCTGTCCTCTTAAAGGTTGCTTCTTGTGCGCTAAGTTTACTGAGGTCTAGGGAGGACAAGGTTGGCTGGGGCAGTGTGGTCACTTTAACCTTTCTGGGAAGGGGGTTCCGCCAAATTCAAACAACAGAAATCTCATAATTAAAATTCCTCAAACATACAAGTATTGTACACCATTTTAAAGATAAACTTCTCGTTAATCCAACCACAGTGTCTGATTTCAAAAAGGCTTTACGGTGAAAGCACACCATGCGATTATGTTAGGTCAGCACCTAGCCCCAAAAACCATACAGCCATTTTCCAACCAAGGAGAGGTGTCACAAAAGTCAGAAATAGCATTAAAATGAATCACTTATCTTTGATGATCTTCATCTGATGGCACTCCCAGGTCTCCATGTTAGACAATAAATGTTAGTTTGATAAAGTTAATCTTTATGTCCAAATACCTCCTTTTTGTTTGCGCGTTTAGTCCAGTAATCCAAATGCACAAAGCTCGGGCACCATGTCTAGACGAAAAGTCAAAAAAGTTCCATTTGAGTTCAAAAACATGTCAAATGATGTTTCTAATCAATCCTTAGGGTGTTTTATCAGAAATATTCAACAATGTTTCAACAGGACAATACTTTTCATTAGAAAGGAAATGGAACAGAGCTTGCGCCCACGGCCACACGTGTGACTAAACTAAAGGCTTTGACCTGGGCCATCTGCTTAGAGTGCTCTTATTCGCTCCCCTTTCACAATAGAAGCCTGAAACAACTTCTAAAGACTGTTGACATCTAGTGGAAGCCTTAGGAAGTGCAATCTGACCCCACAGACACTGGATATTCAATAGGTATTCACTTGAAAACTACAAACCTCAGAATTCCCACTTCCTGGTTGGATTTTTCTCAGGTTTTCGCCTGCCATATGATTTCTGTTATACTCAGACATTATTTTAAAAGTTTTGGAAACTTTTGAGTATTTTCAATCCAAATAATTTGTAGATTCACCGAAAAGCTATTTTAAAATCGGACATAGCGATTGCATAAAGGAGTACTGTATCTATAATTCTTAAAATAATTGTTATGTTTTTTGTGAATGTTTATCGTGAGTAATTTAGTAAATTCACCGGAAGTGTTTGGTGGGAATGCTAGTTCTGAACATCACATGCTAATGTAAAAAGCTGATTGTTGATATAAATATGAACTTGATTGAACAAAACATGCATGTATTGTATAACATAATGTCCTAGGAGTGTCATCTGATGAAGATCATCAAAGGTTAGTGCTGCATTTAGCTGTGGTATTGGTTTTTGTGACATTATATGCTAACTTGAAAAATGGGTGTCTGATTATTTCTGGCTGGATACTCTCCTGACATAATCGAATGTTTTGCTTTCGTTGTAAAGCCTTTTTGAAATCGGACAGTGTGGTTAGATAAAGGAGAGTATTGTCTTTAAAATGGTGTAAAATAGTCATATGTTTGAAAAATGGAAGTTTTCGGATTTTTGAGGAATTTGTAATTCGCGCCACACCCTATCATTGGATATTGGAGCGGTGTTCCGCTAGCATCTAATGTCTGTGAGTATAACAGAACTGATATGGCAGGCGAAACCCAGAGGACAAAAAATTCAGCTTACCACTATTTTCAATGGCTATCACTTTTATTATAAGGCCAAGTCCTCCCAGATTGCAGTTCCTATGGCTTCCACTAGATGTAAACAGTCTTTAGAAAGCGTTTCAGGCTGGTTTTTGTAAAAATGAGCCAGAAATTGTAGTTTTTCGAGGTGGCTCCCATTTTGGCTGTAGTGTTTCCAAGCGAGTGGAAGAGAACGTGTTCTTTGGTATTTTTCTCCGGTAAAGTCAATAACGATTCTTCGTCTTAAATTGTATTGTTTATTTACGTATTAGGGTACCTAAGGTTTGATTATAAATGATGTTTGACTTGTTTGGAAAAGTTTATTAGTAACGTTTGGGATTCATTTTGTAAACATTTTGATGGAGGGAAACGGTGGAATATTGACTGAAGCGCGCCAGCTAAACGGAGTTTTTATGGATATAAAGAAGGACATGATCGAACAAAATAACATTTGTGATGTAACTGGGTTCTTTTGTAGTGCCAACAGAAGATCATCAAAGGTAAGGCTTTTATTATATCGCTATTTCTGACTTTCGTGTCGCACCTGCCTGGTTGAAATATGTTTTCAATGGTTTTGTATGCGGGGCGCTGTCCTCAGATAATCGCATGGTCTGCTTTCGCCGTAAAGCCTTTTTGAAATCTGACACAGCGGCTGGATTAATAAGAAGTTAAGCTTTATTTTGATGTATTACACTTGTGATTTTATGAAAGTTAAATATTTGTGATACTGTAGTTTGAATTTTGCCCTCTGCAATTTCACCGGATGATGTTGAGGTGTCCCGCTAGCGGCACGCCTTTCCTAAAGAGGGCAGTATGTTTGTGTTTATGTGTATATATAGATTCCCCGTGAAAGGTTTGACACATCTACTCATTTCAGGATTTCCTTTATTTTTACTATTTTCTACATTGTAGAATAATAGTGAAGTCATCAAAACTATGGAATAACACATATGGAATCATTTAGTAACCAAAACAAGTGTTTCAAAAATCTAAAGGAATCCAACATTTGCCTTTGACAGCTTTGCACACTCTCGGCATTCTCTCAACCAGCTTCATATGGAATCACGTAGTAACCAGAAAAAGTGTTAAACAAATTAACATGTATTTTATATTTGAGATTCTTCAAAGTAGCCACCCTTTGCCTTGAAGACACCTTTGCACTCTCTTGGCATTCTCTCAACCAGCTTCATGAGGTAGTCACCTGGAATGCATTTCAATTAACAGTTGTGCCTTCTTAAAAGTTAATATCTGGAATTTCTTTCCTTCTTAATGTGTTTGAGCCAATGAGCTGTGTTGTGACAAGGTAGGGGTGGTATACAGAAGATAGCCCTATTTGGTTAAAGACCACGTCTATATTATGGCAGAACAGCTCAAATAAGCAAAGAGAAACGACAGTCCATCAAACTTTAAGACATGAAGGTCAGTCAATTCAGAAAATTTCAAGAATTTTTTACGTTTCTTCAAGTGCAGTCGCAAAAACCATCAAGCGCTATGATGAAACTGGCTCTCATGAGGACCGCCACAGGAAAGGAAGACCCAGACTTACCTCTGCTGCAGAGGATAAGTTCATTACAGTTACCGGCCAAAGAAATTGCAGCCCAAATAAATGCTTCAGAGTTCAAGTAACAGACACATCGCCACATCAACTGTTCAGAGGAGACTGTGTGAATCAGAAACCACTACGTAAGGACACCAATAAGAAGAAGAGACTTGCTTGGGCCAAGAAACACAAGCAATGGACATTAGACTGGTGTAAATTTGTCCTTTGGTCTGCAGTCCAAATTGGAGATTTTGGTTCCAACCACCGTGTCTTTGTGAGACGCGTTGTGGGTGAACGGATGATCTCCACATGTGTTTTTCCCACCATAAAGCATGGAGGAGGAGGTGTTATGGTGTGGGGGTGCTTTGCTGGTGACACTGTCTGTGATTTATTTAGAATTCAAGGCACACTTAACCAGAATGGCTACCACAGCATTCTACAGAGATATGCCATCCCATCTGGTTTGGGCTTAGTGGGACTATCATTTGTTTTTCAAAGGGACAGTGAACCAACACACCTCCAGGCTGTGTAAGGGCTATTTGACCAAGAAGGAGAGTGATGGAGTGCTGCATCAGATGACCTGGCCTCCACAATCCCCTGACCTCAACCAAAATTGAGATGGTTTGGGATGAGTTGGACCACAGAGTGAAGGAAAGCAGCCAACAAGTGCTCAGCATATGTGTGAACTCCTTCAAGACTCTTGTAAAAGCATTCCAGGTTAATCTGGTTGAGAGAATGCAAAGAGTGTGCAAAGCTGTCATCAAGGCAAAGGGTGGATATTTGAAGAATCTCAAATATAAAATATACTTTGATTTGTTTAACACTTTTTTGTTACTACATGATTCCATATGTGTTATTTCATAGTATTGGTGTCTTCACTATTATTCTACATTGTAGAAAATAGTAAACATAAAGAAAAACCCTTGAATGAGTAGGTGTTCTAGAACTTTTGACCGGTAGTGGAGGTATTTACTATTCTGCATATTATTTAAATTTAATTACAAAAGTTTACGACTCCTGGTTGCTTAAACACCCTCACCAGTAGAAATGTTTGATTAGCAGATGCAATTAACGGAAGATGGCAAAGTCAAAGATAGGCCAATAGTTTCCATCTGTGGTGAAGTTTTCCCTGAATCAAAGCTTATGACAGATCCAGCTTCAGAACCTGCCTAATCTTTTGAATACGGTGTAGTAAAAAAAAACAGCAACAGATAACATTAACTAGCTAGATAATGTTAGCAAGCCAGCTAGCTAGATAAGGTTAGCATGCTAGCTAGCTACACTGACAGCTGTCAGTACCCTATTTGTTGATGTTTATCAACTCCACTTCAAAATTCCCACACCAATTCTTTGGAGGTGGAACCTAAACTTGCTTTTCCACTCTATTATGTTGAAATAGTGGCAGCAACTTCCTCTGGGGGGATCGATCCTTTAACATATTGAATAACATAGGTAATTGGGAGCATGGGGGCCTTTCTGTTCTTTTCAAGAAGTATACTTCATTAGCCCAGCACCTACGTTTTTTAACACTAGAACCGCTGGGGGACCCCCTTCGAGCTAATGTGCAGTAATTCTGACCACGACATTCTATCAGTGTAATTACTACATTTCTCATATGCTATTGCAAAAATAATCATTTGGTTGTGTTTATGAAGGTCTTGGGCAAAATTGAATATACATTTTTATTTATTTCAAATAACACTATAATTTTTATTTGTTTATGTTATTGTATGCTATATGTAAAAACCAAAAAACAAATTCAAGTGTTCAATAATTTGATTTGTGGAGTGCCTTTTTCACAATTATGAAACAGAAGGCTGTGTTGAAACGAGGCAACAGCATTTTTTTTATAACAACAAAATAAAAAAAGACCCCAACCACCAAGACGCACAGTCAGCCAGAAGCGCAGTGAAATGATCAAAACATCTGTAGCCTAAACATCAACACTTAGTGTGTTTGATAAATAGTGAAAATCAGCACAAAAGTAATAATGGCATTATAATGAATATAAGTGTTGATATGACATCAGTCAATAATTGTAAATTATTGTTAGCTCGTGCTTACATGTTGTGCATCTTCACACAATGACATCAGTTGGAGCATGTCCATGTCACAAACAAACAATGCTGAGCACCCGCCCCTACATTTTAATTATCACTAAAATGGAAAAGAACCCTTTTTTTGAACTGCAAAGGGTTCTTTGGGTCAGTATGGTTCCACAAAGAACCATCACCCTTTTCCAAAGAACCCTTGTGGAACCCACATTTTTTTGTGTATATCCAAACGGTGCCATTACTTCTTCTCTCCTGTCTCACGTATCATTTGGTGGTGGCGCGGGCACTTGCTAAGGGCGCACCTTTCCGGCTTTTTTACACTTAGGCAGAGGTGTAGGTTTCCAGCTGAGGCTCAGAATCAGAAGAATAATCAGAGATGTCATCATGATTCATCTTTTCATTCAGATTTTGTAGCAATGCTAACGTGCATCCATCCGTTTTGGTTTGGGTTTAAAGTTGTCTTTCACTGTGATAGATTTCCGTCGTATGGATTCTGGAGAGGTTCTTTTTGAGATCAGTGTAGGTCCGCAATAAAAATCTCAGGGGGGATGGGGGGTCTGGTTTGAAGATGACATAACCTTATATATTCAGAAGCATGTCTGTTCTACGAAATATATTCCCAAATAAATGTATTCTCAATTTTATTATTCTCTTTTACACTGTGTGCACTTAACTGACATGCATGGTTGTGGCTGCCACTCTGATGTTAAGGAAATTAAATAGTCTATAATGCACACCGCTGTGGTGCTCAACTCAAACAGCAGGTGTGTAGCCTACTGTACAGTGCATTAAGAAAGTATTCACACCTCTTTAATTTTTACACATTTTGTTGTGTTTACAGCCTGAATTTAAAATGGATTAAATTGAGATTTTGTGTCTGATTTACACACAATAGGCTATAATGTCAAAGTGGAATTTTGTTTGTATATTATTTTGTTTTTATTAAAAAATAAAGTTGAAATGTCAGTAAGTATTCAACCCCTTTGTTATGGCAAGCCTAAATAAGTTTGGGAGTAAAAATGTGCTTAACAAATCACATAATAAGTTGCATGGACACATTCCGTGTCCAATAATAGTGTTTAACATATTTTTTTTAATGACTACCCCATCTCTGTACCCCACACATACAAGGTCCCTCAATCGAGTAGTGAATCTCAAACACAGATTGAACCACAAAGACCAGTGAGGTCGCAAAGAAGGGAGCGGATTGGAGCATGGTGAAGTTATTAATTAGGCTTTGGATGGTGTATCAATACACCCAGTCACTACAAAGATACAGGCGTCCTTCCTAACTCAGTTGCCGGGGAGGAAGGAAACTGCTAAGGGATTTCACCATGAGGCCAATGGTGATTTTAAAACAGTTACATAGTTTAATGGTTGTGATATGAGAAAACTGAAGATGGATCAACAACATTACAGTTACTCCACAAAATCCTACAGCACAACCTAGTTCAGTCTGCTTTCCAACAGAGACTGGAAGACGAAATCATCTTTCAGCAGGACAATAACCTAAAACACAAGGCCAAATCTGCACTGGAGTTGCTTACTAAGACAACATTGAATGTTCTTGAGTGGCCTAGTTAAAGTTTGGACTTAAATCGGCTTGGAAATCTATGGCAAGACTTGAAAATGTCTGTCTAGCAATGATCAACAATCAACTTGACAGAGCATAAAGAATTTAAAAAAGAATAATGGAAAAATATTTTACAATCCAGGTGTGCAAAGCTCTTAGAGGCTTACCCAAAAAGACTCACAGCTGTAATCGACGCCAAAGGTGCTTCTAAGTGTTGACTCAGGGATGTGAATACTTATCAATTAGATTTCTGTATTTCATTTTCAATAAAATTACTAAAAATATCAAAACATGTTTTCACTCTGTCATTATAAGGTATTTTGTGTAGATGGGGAGCCAGGCCCAGCCAATCAGAATTAGTTTTTACCAACAAAGGGCTTTATTACAGACAGAAATACTCCTCAGCACCCCTCCCACACCTCAGCCAGATGATCCTGCAGATGAAAAAGCCAGATGTGGAGGTCCTGAGTTGGCGTGGTAACACATGGTCTGCGGTTGTGAGGCCAGTTGAACATACTGCCAAATTCTCTAAAACGACGTTAGAGGCAGCTCATAAGAAATTAACATTAAATTATCTGGAAACAGCTCTGGTGGACATTCCTGCAGTCAGCATGCCAATTGAACGCTCCCTCAAAACTTTAGACATCTGTGGCATTGTGGTGTGTGACAAAACTGCACATTTTAGAGTAGCCTACTATTGTCCCCAGCACAAGGTGCACACGTATAATGATCATGCTGTTTAATCAGCTTCTTGATATGCCACACCTGTCAGATGGATGGATTATCTTGGCAAGGACAAATTCTCACTACAAGCGATGGAAACACATTTGTGCACAACATTTTAGAGATAAGCTTTTTGTGCATATGGAACATTTCTGAGATTTCAATTTTTTAGCTCATGAAACATGGGACCAACACTTTACATGTTGCTTTTATATTTTTGTTCAGTGTAATAATAATAACAATCAGGATGTTGTGTCCAATGGGGTAAATGCAGATGGACAAACCCCATGCTTCAGCCTGTGCACATTTTATAGCCACTACGCAGCAGCAGTTGGGCAGCAGGTGATAATGGTTATTCCTAATAGCACATCTGATCATTTGGAGTAGAATGTCATTTTCAAAAGTCACTAGAACTAAGCTTCTCAGTCCTTCTACATAAAAATTATCCCAGGAAAGAACCCCAGACCCCCTAAACAAGGGGACACACCCTGATCTGTTTCACCTGTCTTTGTGATTGTCTCCACACCCTTCCAGGTGTAGCCCATCTTCCCCATTATTCCCTGTGTATTTAGACCTGTGTTCTATGTTTGTCTGATGCCAGTTTCTCTTGTTTGTTCAAGTCAACCAGTGGTTTGTGTCTCAGCTCCTGCTTTTCCTGTTTCTTTTCTCGCCCTCCTGGTTTTTGACCCTTGCCTGTCCTGACTCCGAGCCCGTCTGCCTGACCACTCTGCCTGAGCCTGCCTGCCGACCTGCACCTTTGCCTCCCTCTGGATTACCGACCTCTGCCTGAGCCTGCCTGCCACCCGGTACTGTGGCCGCACCTCTGGTTTTCTGACCCCTGCCTGCCTTGACCTGTCTATTGCCTGTCCCTGTTGGAACATTAAACTATTGTTTATTCGATGTGGTCTGCATCTGGGTCTTACCTTCACACCTGATAGGACTGGAATTGGTCAAACTCACAGTTTAATACTGCCTATTTAAATTAAAATACATGTACAACATGATCCTCTTGCCCTGAAAACATGGTCATAACTCTTGACTTGACCCCAGACAATCGATCTGAGATCGACTAAAAGCTGCAATATGTAACTCTTTGGGCGACCTGACCAAGATCTGTCATTCTCATTGAAAGGAAGTCTAAGAAGTGGTAGATCTGTGTGAGCTATTTCTATGCTTCCCATTTTTAAGATTCGTTTTTGCGTTTTTAACTTTAGATTTTCTACACCAGCTTCAAACAACTGAAAACACAATATTTTTGGTAATTGGAAATATATTTCACAGCGGTTTAGATGTGAAATATATTTCCAATTACACTATAGTTGCTTGTTTTGTCGCATAAACTGAAATTAGGTGAACTATTAGAATTTTAGCAACCAGGAAATGGCAAAGCGATTTCTGCGTAGTGTACCTTTAAGTTTCAGTCATGGGATTTTTTTTTGCTTTAACCCCTGGTCTTATTGCCATTGTAAATGATTCAGGCTTTCACTGTTTACTCCAAGTAGGCCAGAGTAGATTGATAAGACTGTTTGGATTCGGTGGACAGTTACAGGGTAATACCATTTTGAAATTAGAATAGATCAATACAATAGAATGGCCTGCTCTGTTCTTTATTCACAATTGGTGATTACATTATTATGCATTGTTTGCTTCCCCTTGCTCATCAGCTCCCCCTTTCTCACCATTATACTTTAAGATTTACTTTGTCTGTTGATATAATGTGTGAAATTAGTTTCGGTTTAGGTTCAGTTTTGAGGCAATTATCGGGGTGATTATAAACTGGGCATGGCACCTTCAACTGCTGGGAGAAGGAGGGTAGCAGACATTACTGTTTGAGGGGCAACGGGGGAAAACCATAAAAAAAGAAATCACATGCCCTCCTGAAACTGGTTATAACTACAGATATGTTTGTCATATTAAGATTCTAACAAATACAGTGTGTTGTTATACAGTATAGACCTATAGTATTTGGGAAAAGTCAAGGATGGACTGACTTAAACATGACTTAAAAAATGGCAAAGTAATACATTTTTAAATTCATGAGCAGTCCAAATGACTGCTTTAGTAATTCTAGTGTTAAGGATATGCATATTGTCATGCCCTGACCTAAGAGAGACGTTTTTCTCTGTTTAGTTAGGTCAGGGTGTGATATGGGGTGGGCATTCTATGTGTTGTGTTTCTATGTTTTGGCCGGGTATGGTTTCCAATCAGAGGCAGCTGTCTATCGTTGTCTCTGATTGGGAGCCATACTTAGGCAGCCTTTTCCCACCTGGTTTGTGTGGGTAGTTGTTTTCTGTTTCGTGTATGTAACCTGACAGAACTGTTGGCTGTCGTTTCGTTTTCATTAAATATAATTATGAGCACTCAACACGCTGCGCCTTGGTTCCTCTATACGACGCCCGTTACACATATGACCACAAACTTTGCGTAACATAGTCCCATTACTAATTCCATTTAAGAAAATAGTGTTCTATGAAGAACTTCTATGTTCTGAGTGTTTATGACTATACGCAATAGGACAGATTCACTACACCGGAGCTTTTCCCTCCCAGGTTAGAGAAGTACTAAGTGGCCGCCATGCAGCTCACTAGTGGTTGTTGTTTGATCCATGTTCTGTCAATTTCAATAAGGACCTCCCCGAGCCATTAAACTATTCAGATGAAATCGCCTTCCCTGTGAGATAAGGCCCATTGGCTGTGATGTAACATGTAATAAAACTGCTTTATGTTGAGTATATTTGGAATTTAATAGATCACCGGTGGGGCTCACACCTGCCTGAGCGATGACCATGTGGCTCTTCCTGTGCAGTATCCTCTTTTTTATGGTTTTGTCAGAAGCATAGGAAAAATAAGCAAATAAATAAGACAAATATTCCTAATTGCCTGCAGCCGTGGTAATAAAGAACAGCCCTGCCGCCACACTGTCCTCTGTTTTGCCTGAAGGCCCCACCATCGTCAATCAGCCATGAAGAGGCCGTGTTATAAAAATTATGCACAAACTCACTCTGACGATTGATGAATCTAGACTGGGCTGGATGCCTCCACAGAGGCAGGGCATATTTTTGGGAAGTCTGTCAGCTTCTGTCTGGGCACTGGAAGCAGATATCGTTCAAAGAGAGGGAGGTAAAGGATTCCTAACCTGGTCACTCACTCATCACTCATGCTATGTCACTCTGAAAATTGGGGAATTTAACAGCTCTGAAAAATGTCATAGTCGTTTGGATCCTGCGAGAGTGCACCCACGCACACAGTTCCTGTAGAGTGCAGACGCTCTATTAAGATACCAGGATATTTTGATGAAATTTCAATTCAGAGACTGTTTTCAGAGTTGGGTGGGACAGATTGGCTGGCGCCTCCAGACAAGCAAGGTACATGAAAGTGAGCTTGTTTGTTGTGCAGACAGAGATAGCGTCAGGGTCTATTGATTTAGCAGGCAGCTCCTGGCATAATGAAAGCCATCCCAAAGGCATAGCCGTCACTGGTCCACTGCACTCCAATCATATTTGTGGTTGATCATATCCCGAAGAGCTTGTCACCGCAGTGCTTTGTGGCACTTAAACCCAATATATTTTCCCCAGCTCGTAAAACGGAAGTTGACCTTCTCCTACTTAGATAAGTGTTATTAGCTGCAGGCTTCAGTGCCTTCCGAGTGTGGAGCAGGTTTCGCTGGGGGAAGCACAAGACCTGGTAATGGTGTGCGATACACTGCTAACCCCCACATCTGCTATAAATGACATGGAACAAACCCGACCCAATGTGGCAATGTTTAGCAGGTGAGCTTTTGGATGTAAAGATGTAAGGTTATCTAATTGGCATTTACACCGTGTTCACAGGAGACGTTGTCAGCCAATTCCCAAATCGCAACCGGGGAAAGGTAGACAAAAAAATCTACAACAGAGGGGAAGACATCTATGGCAGGGAGGTCTACTGATAAGCTAACTGAAAGGCAAGAACGTGTGGTGTGCAGCCTGTGGTGCACGGATTGAGACGAGGGCATGAGGGAAAGAGCTAAGTGAACAGACAAAATAAGTCTTGAATAAACTATGAAAACAATGTTTGCAGAACTTATGCATTTCTTTGTTATACGCTTTCCAATGTTCAATAATGAATGTGTTTACTCTTCATAGATGTTTACTACATCAGTATTGGCCAACATCCAATATTCTTGCTCCCAGATTTTTGTACTCTTTGTTCCAGACTGCAAACGTTGTCTTGGGATCCAAGGAAAGGGGCGCAGGCTGAGAACTAGATTTGTTCAGAGTTAGCTCAAGCTGTCCAGATTGTTCAGCATCAGTGAATTCCAACCAGGAAAACTCCTCAGAGACAAGGCAATATCCCATCTCCTGTCTACCTGCTGCCCAGGCCTAATGATATTTACCTTCTGGTTGAAGTATCCGTGGTTGACTGTCTGATCATAGTCCTCTACTTCAATCTGCATGAACGGCCAGTAGAATCTTTCCCTGACTAGATGCGCCACTTTGTCTGCTCCAAAGTGTCCCATGCCGTCATGTAAGTTCTTCAGCGACACTGGTTTCAGCTTGCTGGGTAGCACCACTACAGGATTCCTTTGTCCATCACCAACTTGTTCTGCTTTTTCTCTTTCTCATATGGATTCCATCCTTTGTTTTTCAACTAGATGCTTTTTCTGATAGCAGCTAGCTAGGGCTATGGCATTCATGACATTTTGTTAGCCAGTTATTCTCATGAAAATGGCTGATTGTGTCATGGTAATTGACCATTATTTAACATAAACATGTTTAGCATCTCCAGGCCTTCACACATACAAGCCGCTGATGCGTGCCTTTTGAATATCTACATTGATAAATGCATTTAATATACACCACCGCAATAAATCTATTATATATTTTAGGTAGGTCTCAAAAAACATATGAATAAAAAGTATTTCAGAAGAACCGAATATGAGTATGCCTACTGTATGCTATCTGGCTATGTGCCATGCCATAGGCTGTAGGCTAGGTCATTTAGCAGACAAGAAAAGATTGTAAGTACTTTGCCATTATTTTATATTATAAACTGGGTGGTTCGAGACCTGACACATTTAATTCATCTGTTGACAGCCCCCATCTCTGCGTGCTTGAGAACGGAATAAAGGAGAGAGAGGTAGAGATGGAAACGCACGTGGTGATACATTATGTAGCTAAAAGTAATGTGACAGCATATTAATTATGGGTAAAAAAAAGCCCTATTACTAGGCTACACAAAATACAAATTCACTATAATTGTAGGCTAACTCTGTAAGCCACTCTGCACAATAAATGAACCAACAGCATCTTCAAGGCCTACAGTATATTTCCTCTCCCAGACTCAAGGAACAAGCATTTGGAGTGTAGGATAAGGTAACCAGTCCATCCAGTATGCATGATAATACAGTCCGCACTCAAAGGCTATTACTAGAATTGTTTTCATTTTGGAGTATAGGCTAGACCAATTACATAACAAATCTTGAATCTGTTTTTCTGCCAGGCTATTAGGCTCTGTATTGTATAACTGCACAATCAGTGTTTTAATTCAAGTTTTCGGAAAGTGATCAGATCCCTGGACTTTTTACACATTTTGTTATGTTACAGCCTTATTCTAAAATAGATTACATTTTTTAAATCTAATTTATCTACACACAATACCCCAAAATAACCAAGCAAAAACTGGTTTTTAAAAATAATACATTTACATAAGTATTCAGTCCCTTTACTCAGTACTTGGGGACCTTCAATGCTGCAGAAGTTTTTTGGTACCCTCCCCAGATGTGTGCATCGACACAATCCTGTCTCGGAGCTCTAAGGACAATTCTTTCGACCTCATTGCTTGGTTTTTGCTCTGAAATGCACTGTCAACTGTGGGACCTTATATAGACAGGTGTGTGCCTTTCCAAATCATGTCCAATCAATTGAATTTACCACAGGTGGGAATCCAATCAAGTTGTAGAAACATCTCAAGGATGATCAATGGAAACAGGATGCACCTGAGCTCAATTTTGAGTCTAATAACAAAGGGTCTGAAAGCTTATGTAAATAAGGTATTTCTGTTTTTTATTTTTAATACATTTGCAAAAAATTCCCAAAACCTGTTATCGCTTTGTCATTATGGGGTATTGTGTGTAGATTGATGAAGAAAATAATGATTCTATCATTTTTATAATAAAGGCTGTAGTGTAACAACGTGGAAAAAAGGAAGGGGTCTGAATACTTTCTGAGTGCACTGTGTAGGCCTATGCGTACGCATAAGCTCTAATATGTGTATAAGTGTTCTACATCCAATATCTTAAATGCTTTGAATAAATCATCACCTTAGAAAGTGCTGCCCATTTCATTGTGATTGGCTTTTAAACAACATCCACAATGAACAGGGTTTCAACCTGTTGTTGAATTTCTTTCTTCAAATTGCTAATCACAGTGCGGTAAAAAAAAAATGTTTGCCTCGCGGTGAGTTTTAAAAGCATAATACTGTTTTGATGATAAGTGTGATTTTCAATTGCATTTGCATTGATGTCAGAGTGGTTACAGGGACAATAGAGCTCTGATTACCAGGCCATTAGCCAGTCGCTAGCGATTTGTTGTACTACCAATGCATGTCCAGAGTGCATAAGGGGAGAATACTGTGACTCAACGGTCAAGTGAAATTTGACTGAGGTCATGACTCATGACTGCCGGTGTGGCGGTAATAAACTCAGCAAAAAAAGAAACGTCCTCACTGTCAAGTGCGTTGATTTTCAGCAAACTTAACATGTGTAAATATTTGTATGAACATAACAAGATTCAACAACTGAGACATAAACTAAACAAGTTCCACAGACATGTGACTAACAGAAATTGAATAATGTGTCCCTGAACAACGGGGGGGTCAAAATCAAAAGTAACAGTCAAGTATCTGGTGTGGCCACCAGCTGCAATAAGAACTGCAGTGCATCTCCTCCTCATGGACTGCACCAGATTTGCCAGTTCTTGCTGTGAGATGTTACCCCACTCTTCCACCAAGGCACCTGCAAGTTCCCGGACATTTCTGGGGAGAATGGCCCTAGACCTCACCCTCTGATCCAACAGGTCCCAGACGTGCTCAATGGGATTGAGATCCGGGCTCTTCGCTGGCCATGGCAGAACACTGACATTCCTGTCTTGCAGGAAATCATGCAAAGACAGGGTCCTGAAAAAGGGATGTTTCTTTTTTTGCTGAGTTTATGTTCACTACAACAGCCCTCAATGCAGTGTGCTGTGCCACTTTGATGTGCTCCAGTGTGATGGCTGGCACACCTCCAGGTGACACACCCCCGCCTGTAGAATTGCAGCACAGCCACTCATGGAACAACCTCATTTTTCACTACTTTGCTTCCTTGCCTATACAGCTAAGACATTGTCTGTTTGCATAGCTAATGCATATTCCCCCACGTGGCTGTGGAGATTGACAGGACAACGTGACCTTGTGTCAGCATCTGCATTCAGATTGGAAGTGGAAGTCAGCCAACTCCCCGACCCAGCGGTGACCTACTGCATTGTCTTGCTGTGCTCAGAACGGAGGTCAATGGGTTGTTGTCTGTGTATATGGTAAAGGTTGGTGCATCACATAGTCTAAACTTGTCACAGATTGCAGACTTGAGTTAATAAATATCTATCATATATATATATATATATATATATATATATATATATAGATATATAGCAATATAACAAATAATTAAGGAGCAACAATAAAATAACAGTAGCGAGACTGTATACAGGGGGTTCCGGTACAGAGTCAATGTGCGGGGGCACCGGTTAGCCAAGGTAATTGAGGTAATATGTACATGTAGGTAGAGGTAAAGTGACTATGCATTGATAATAAACAGAGAGTAGCAGCAGTGTAAAAATTGGGGGTGGGTTGGGGACAATGCAAATAGTCTGGGTAGCCATTTGATTGACTGTTCAAGAGTCTTATGGCATGGGGGTAGAAGCTGTTAAGAAGCTTTTTTGACCTAGACTTGGCGCTCCAGTACTGCTTGCCGTGCAGTAGCAGAGAGAACAGTCTATGACTAGGGTTGCTGGAGTCCTTTTTTTGGGCCGTCCTCTGACACCACCTGGTATAGAGGTTCTAGATGGCAGCAAAAAGTTCTACAGCTACACCATCAAGAGCATTCTGACTGCTTGCATCACCACCTGTTATGGCAACTCTACCCTTTAGCTCAGTGCGGATCTTGCCTGTTATCCATGGCTTCTGGTTGGGGTATGTACGTACGGTCACTGTGGGGTCAACGTGATCAATGCACTTAATGATGAAGCCAGTGACTGATGTGGTGTACTTCTCAATGCCATCAAAAGAATTCCAAAACGTATTCCAGTCTGTGCTAGCAAAACAGTCCTGTAGCTTAGCATCTGTGTCCTCTGACCACTTCCTTATTGAATGAGTCACTGGTACCTCCTGCTTTAGTTTTTGCTTGTAACCAGGAATCAGGAGGATAGAGTTATAGTCAGATTTGCCAAATGCAGGGCGAGGGAGAACTTTGTATGTGTCTCTGTGCGGAGTAAAGGTAGTCTAGAGTTTTTTTTCCTCTGATTGCACATATGACATGCTGGTAGAAATTAGGTAAAACGGATTTAAGTTTCCCTGCATTAAAGTCCCCGGCCACTAGAAGCGCTGAAACTGGATGAGCATTTTCACGTTTGCTTATGGCCCAACACAGCTCGTTGAGTGCTGTCTTAGTGCCAGTATCGGTTTGTGGTGGTAAATAGACAGCTATGAAATATATAGATGAAAACTATCTTGGTAGATAGTTTAGTCTACAGCTTATCGTGAGATGCTCTACGTCAGGCGAGCAAAACCTCAAGACTTCCTTTATATTAGACTTTGTGCACCAGCTGTTATTTACAAATAGACAAAGACCGCCACTCCTTGTCTTACCGGAGGCAGCTGTTCTATTTTGCTGATGCACCGGAAACTCCGCCAGCTATATGTTATCTATGTCATTGTTCAGCCACGACTTGGTGATACATAAGATGTTACAGTTTTTAAGGTAGGATATCCTTGATCGGAGCTCATCCATTTTGTTATCCAATGATTGCACGTTGGTTAATAGGACAAACAGTAGAGGAGATTTACTCATTTGCCTACGAATTCTCAGAAGGCAGCCGGACCTCCGCCCCCATTTTCTTTGTCTTTTCTTCACGCAAATGATGGGGATTTGGGCCCGTTCCTGTGAGTCTTTCTCCAGTTCGAGGTTCTGATGTCCAGAAGTTATTTTTGGTCATAAGAGACAGTAGAAGAAACATTATGTACAAAATAACTTTAAAAATAAGTTAAACAATGCAAAAAAAACAACAAAATACCACAGTTTGTTTGGAGCACGTAAAACGGCAGCCATCCCCATTCTTATCTGCTATGGATTAGTATGGTGATGTGGATTTCTTGATCCAGCAGGTTTTGGCCATATTCTTTCACCTCTTTGTATACGGGTTTCAGAATGGAGTTGTTTCTTTTCTGGACAGGCATGCCATCCTTCAAGTTGAGTTTTAGCTTCAGATTTGGAATACAGCCAATGTCGCCATCTTCCTGTGTGAACATCAGATTCCTCATACATCATTCTTCTGACCATTTCCTGCTCCTCTTCCTGTAGATGTTCAAAAGGGGGGTGCTGTTTTTCTCTGGACCCAGCTGGTATATTATTTTATTTTCATGTTGTTCAGGATGGAGCTGAGTGGTGTAGAAGGAATGCATCACTGGACTTACTCACGGGCTTCTTCTGACTGCCAGGTATATTGATTACCAGTCTGAGATCAGCTATTTGCTCTACTCAGCCCCACACTGTTGTGTGGAGTGAAATCTTTACCATCTTGGAGGTTCCACAGGGCACATACACGAGGCAGGGAAACAGCTCCCACCCGTCTAGGCAGTGGTTCTCAATGTCGGGCTCGAACATCATTGCTCCTCCTTCTGGCCAGGCTCTTATTCTGCATTTCACCTCTGCTATTTAACCTGTTGAGGACAGACGTTCCGCGAGTGGAACCCCGTTCCGCCTGCAGAACCCCTAGCCAATGGCCAATGGCATCGCACGGCGCGAAATACAAAACCAACTAAAATACCACAATTCAATTTTCTCAAACAATCAACTATTTTACACCATTTTAAAGATAAGACTCTTGTTAATCTAACCACATTGTCCAATTTCAAAAAGGCTTTACAGTGAAAGCAAAACAGATTATGTCAGGAGAGTACCCTGCCAAAAATAATCACACAGCCATTTTCAAAGCAAGCATATATGTCACAAAAACCAAAACCACACCTAAATGCAGCACTAACCTTTGATGATCTTCATCAGATGACACTCCTAGGACATTATGTTATACAATACATGCATGTTTTGTTCAATCAAGTTCATATTTATATCAAAAACCAGCTTTTTACGTTAGCATGTGATGTTCAGAACTAGCATACCCACCGAAAACTTCCGGTGAATTTACTAAATTACTCATGATAAACGTTGACAAAAAACATAACAATTATTTTAAGAATTATAGATACAGAACTCCTTTATGCAAACGCTATGTCAGATTTTAAAATAGCTTTTCGGTGAAAGCACATTTTGCAATATTCTGAGTGCATAGCTCGGCCATCACAGGCTAGCTATTTTGACACCCACCAAGTTTGGGGCAACCTAAACTCAGAATTACTATTAGAAAAATTGGATTACCTTTGCTGTTCTTCGTCAGAATGCACTCCCAGGACTTCTACTTCAACAACAAATGTTGTTTTGGTTCCAAATAATCCATAGTTATATCCAAATACCTCCGTTTTGTTCGTGCGTTCAGGTCACTATCCGAAGGGTAACGCGCAAGCGCATTTCGTGACAAGAAAATTCAAAATATTCCATTACCGTACTTCGAAGCATGTCAAACGCTGTTTAAAATCAATTTTTATGAGATTTGTCTCGTAAAATAGCGATAATATTCCAACCGGACAATGTTGTATTCATTGAAAGAGTGAAAGAAAAAAATGGAGAAGTCTCGTGACCACGTATCTCAGTCTCACTGTCCCCAGGCAGGCCACTTTCAAACTCTGATGCTGTACTCTGCCCAGAGACAGGAGACACGTCATTCCGCTTTCTGAACGCTTTAGAGAGCCAATGGAAGCCTTGTCACGTAACAGCACAGATGCTGTAATTTCGATAGAGATGCAACAGAAGGACTACAAATTGTCAGACAGGGCACTTCCTGCTTGGAATCTTCTCAGGGTTTTGCCTGCCATATGAGTTATGTTATACTCACAGACACCATTCAAACAGTTTTAGAAACTGTAGAGTGTTTTCTATCCAAATCTACTAATAATATGCATATCCTCGTTTCTGGGCAAGAGTAGTAACCAGTTTAAATCGGGTACGTTTTTTTATCCGGCTGTGAAAATACTGCCCCCTATCCCAAACAGGTTTTAAACTGCTGTGAGTTAAATCAGACCCAGAATCAGAGATTTGACTAGCATGTATCTTAAAGTGTCTACGGCGCAGCAGTGCTGCTACATCAGTAACCCTCACCAACCTAGATACCTGTTCTGCAACAAGGGGTACTGAAGGCTCTGTACAATTGCTCACAATGTCTTTGGTTAGTGTCGTGTTGTTGTTCTCAGTTGGTGTAGTCTCATTGTCTTTGGTTAATAACAGTTCCTCAAGGTGATCATGCAGGTGAAGCAGGCAGGACAGGCCCTCATCCTCCAACTTCAGCAGCTTCTCACCCTTAATATAGTCAGTGATGTAGTCGAAGAGTTCTGGTTTGTTGGGCTCAGATGCCTCTGGAATGTCTCTCTCGCTCTCTCTGTCTAGTGCCACTGCTAGTGTGCAGCTGGCTTCCATTCAGTGATGTTAACTGTTTCTGGATGTTGCAGATGATCTTGCGGGGCGTGTTGCCATCTTGACTGGATGCCTGATGTCGTACTCTGCTCTCTGATGACTCTCAAAGTCCTCTCTGCAGCTCTGGCGTCAGTATCTCTGTGTTGTAGGATCAGCAACCTGTCAGATGGCGTCACGATTCCAGACGAGCCCTCAAATGTTACCAGCCTGAATCTGAAGGTTGCCTGTAGTGATGAATAGAAATGGACAGAAAACTTATCTTCACAGTTCTGACGCTATCTTTATTCTGAAGAATGGCATGCGCGCTTGGCCAGAACTTGTTGTTTCCCCCACTACCACAATGCAACATCGCCATCAATTGGACGGATGGACTAACTACTGCTTAAGCATGTAGAAAATAAATGTTGATAAGACAAATGTTTCTTTAAAAAAATAAAGGGTTATCTGTTTCTAGTGACTTGAGTTTTTCAACACATTACACGAACATGGACAATGGTTGGAAATGTTGGCATGTGTGGATCTGTAGGACACAATGTAAAACCCCTGCCAACAGATCCCAGACATGGAGAAATTGTTATTTTATCCAGTCAAAGTTTTCTCAGTAATTTTTATCATAGTTAGCCTGCCCGGTTGGAGCCCTGGATTTTCCCTCAGTCAAATATGGTGGACAACATCTGAGATTTTGAAAGATGTATGGTATGGAGAGATGTTTAATGATGGTTGTGATGCTTAAACCACTAGGAAAAAACACAGAGGGAACTTTGACAGGAACAGTTTCTCCATGTCTGGGACCGGTCTGCTACACTATACAAAACAAGGCTTGCAGAGTAGCTAGATATTAGTAGTATAAAGATATTACATTTTTGAGAGAAAACCTACTGACTCTGCCTGCCTCTGCTTACTTGAGTGTGGAGAAGAGTCACACTCATCTTGGCAGGACAATTTTTTGCCCTGTCTGCCAGGCATGCCAACTGGCTCGTCAGTTCCCGTGGCCTAGTGTTATGTTGCCATCTGCCTGAAATGTAGAAATGTTCCATTCTTGTCATTCTCTGTTCATATCGCTATTCATATGAACTCATCTAATGTCACATCCCTTTAATAGATTGATAGTTGTTATTCATTTCCATAAAGTGCTTCTAAAGACAAAATACTTTTCGGGCATACCTTATATAGCACTTTCTGGCCAACTAGTGGTTTAATTTGATCTGTCCTTCAGGTGACAGGTAAGAAAATTGAGCCTGCTGTCCAGACCTGACCCTTTAAAAGTAATTGAATGATTGATCGATGGCCAGGGTGCTCTGGAGACCAGTCCGTCTAGACATTCTTTGGCAAATAGTTTACGCATCGCCTCCAACTGGCAAAGCAGTGATGGAAGCCGTCAGTCTGCTTCACCTCATCACCCATCCCCTGCCAAATCCCACCGTTGCTACCGTTGTGCGAGTCCGTCTCTGCAGCCCTGACAGGCCAGACTGAGATGGGCTCCGACAATGAGACTAAGGCTCATTCAATGAGTCTACACCGACAACATCTGGCCCTGCAATACCCCTGAGAGACCATGACGACATTCGGACATTCAGACATTCCATCATTGTCCTCTGTGCAGGCACCTGTTGGGGAAGCTGAACGGTGGCTGTGGAGAGTTCCGTTATTTTGGCATGTTAAAGCATCCCTTCCCACTGGGCACAGACGTCAATTCAATGTCTATTCCATGTTGGTTCCACATCATTTAATTGAAATGACGTGAAAACAACGTTGATTCAACCAGTGTTGAATGGCAGCAGGTAGCCTAGTGCTTAGAGCGTTGGACTAGTAACCGAAAGGATGCAAGATCGAATCCCTGAGCTGACAATGTAAAAATCTGTTGTTTTGCCCCTGAACAAGGCAGTTAACCCACTGTTCCTAGGCCGTTATTGAAAGTAAGAATTTGTTCTTAACTGACTAGCCTAGTTAAATAAAGGTAAAATACAATAAGTTTGTGGCCAGTGAGTTGTCTTGTATGAAGAGAGAGAGTGTGTCAGTGGCAGGTGGAATGGTAGTGCTGTTGTACATTCTGTGGCAGGAGCTTTAAGGTTGAAAGTAGTGTTACCAGGGTGATGAGTGGGCACTTTGAACGTCATTATTTAATTAAACTGAATGAGATCACAGCGCTCGAGATTCACATCAGAGAGTAGCTTTACTTTCATTTTGCCTGCAGAGTTGCATGCAGACACGCTGATACGAAATAACTGGTTGCTTTCAGTCTGAAAATATGCCCATAGAAGCAGATGACCCATAGATTTACACATAATCAATGAGGGCAGTGAGACAGACAAAGAAAGATCACTGGTTTAATGTCCTAACATCAAAGTAGTGCATATAGATTGAAATGTGCCACGCTGAGGCTTTCATCAGGCACTAAATACTGATGAAAACACCACTAACATGGTCGACAGCTCATAAAAGCAAAACATCTGTTTAGGCCATAAACATGGTTAGACTTTGTACATTTATATGGCACTAGAGATGCTGATACTGCATTCACCCCTTTTTTACCATTCAACTCTATCCCATATTCCCAAAACTCAGGAGGAGACATATGCTCTTCGTAGCGTTTTTTATCTTCTACCTTACAAATGTGACTTGTTTCAGGAACTAGGCGTACATCTCGCATCACTACTTCACAGGAGAGGCATTTGAACGTAAGCATATATCTTTTTTTTATTACTGTGAAAAAATGCTATTCTATTGTTTGAGGAGAGCTCCTAACAACAAAACACTTTTTTTTACCGTGATAGGTTTGATAAATTCACCTCTGAAGGTGAAATGTGTACTTACATTCTGAAATCTTGCTCTGATTTATCATCCAAAGGGTCCCAGAGATAACATGAAGTGTCGTTTTGTGAGATAAAATCCTTTTTCATATCCTAAAAAGGTCCATATAGCATGCACGATCGATTTTTATTTCCACTCGTTCAATTTGCAAAGAAAGGAATCTGTGAAGATCTAACCCTAAACGTTGTTTCAACCAGTCAAATCACATTAGTATTTATTCCTCAGAGATCCTAGAACGTAACCAGACTTCACTATATCATTAGGAGTGTAGTATATCTTATTAAAGGACACCAAATTTCCTCAGAGAGCGACGCCTTTATGGCACGCCGATGACTCGAGCGGTCTTCACTTGATTGACTAACTTTGTCAAATAAGCACGAATCGGAGTCAAACAAAGCTAGCTAGATAGCCAATGAGCTGGGCTTTGCGGGAGTATAAATATTGCTGCTAACATTGTGCGACATCAAGCCTTTTTGTTTTGGACAACCAATTATAAGAATATGGAGAGTTATGAAGTTCTGAAAACGGGGTGTTTTGCAAATGTTGAACTTATAATATGGCTACTAATACTGGAAAAGCTAAATCAAAGTATACAGATTTGACAATATTCTTGCAGAAAAATGTAATGTAAATGTCTCCTTCACGATTTGCCCAAATGTACCTGGGTGACTTCACGCTAAATGTCATGTAGTTTGGTCATAGCTCAAGTTATCCGTCTGAAACTTTGCACATACACTGCTGCCATCTTGTGGACACCATCGGAATTACAACCAGAGTGATGGCTCGATTTGGGACCTTTCTGTTGCATTTCAAAGATGGTGGTAGAAAAAAAGGTTGTTTTTTTCTTTGTATTTTCCTCTACCAGATCTATTGTGTTATATTTTGCTACATTCACATTTCCACAAACTTCAAAGTGTTTCCTTTCAAATGGTACCAAGAATAGGCATATCCTTGCTTCAGGGCCTGAGCTGCAGGTAGTTAGATGTGGGTATGTCATTTTAGGTGAAAATTGAAAAAAAGGGGGCTATCCCTAAGAATTAAAGCACTTGTCTCCGGATTACATCTTCAAACTAAGGACAACTATGGCATCCATGACAGAGAGTGAGAAGTATTCATCCATGTATAGGAGTAAAAGATTCTAGCTAGCTACATTTTCAGATATTATACATTTCTAATTTTGTCACGAAGTCGTTTTCATTGCAAGTTAAAGCATACTGATAATTAGCCAGCTAACGTTAGCTGGCTAGCTGGCTGGCTCGATAGCTAACGTTATGTGTATGATCTGTGTATTATTTGTATCACAGAGCCATTGCTAGTCATAGCCTAATGTTAGCTAGCTAGCTAACATTGAACCTAGTTGGTTAGCTTTAGCTACCTGTAGATTCATGCAGCGTAGTAACATTATGAATTGGGATTATGGTTCATTGTTTAGCTAGCTAGCTAGCTACATGTCTAAATGAAAGACCCCATGCCTTTTACTTCATCACCATCACAACCGTAAGCTATTTTCTGTAATTAGCTCACCATTAACGTGTAACTAAAGATATTGCTTTGAGTTTATTTTCCTGTACAAATGTTTTTTTTTTATAAAGTTAAGACGTTGTCAGCTATATGATATGGTCATTACTTGCCTAGTTAAATAAAGGTTAAATAAAAACTTTTTTTAACTGGCTAGCCAGCTAACTTAACTTTAGCTTGCTAGCTATAATGCTAGAAGCAAACTAAAACATTGTTTAGAAAGTTGCTTTCAGTTGCCTGGTTTGCTGGATTTACATATACTGTATTCATTACTTAACCTGTTAGGGCTAGGGGGCAGTATTGACACGGCTGGATAAAAAACATACCCGATTTAATCTGGTTACCACTCCTACCCAGTAACTAGAATATGCATATACTTATTACATATGGATAGAAAACACCCTAAATTTTCTAAAACTGTTTGAATGGTGTCTGTGAGTATAACAGAACTCAAATGGCAGGTCAAAACCTGAGAGATTCCTTTACAGGAAGTGGCCTGTCTGACCATTTCTTGAACTTCTTTTCCATCTCTATCATTTACTAAGGATCTCTGCTCTAACGTGACACTTCCCACGTCGTCCATAGGCGCTCAGAGCCCGGGAAAAAACAGAATGTCGTCATTCCAGCCCCAGGCTGAAACACATTATCGCCTTTCTCAAGTGGCCGATCAAGGGACACTGGGCTTAGGCGCATGACCCGACCGCCCCCGCCTTTGGGATTCTTTTCCTCTGTTTGCCGAAAAGGAGATTCCCTGTCGGAATATTATCGCTTTTCTACGAGAAAAATGTCGTAAAAATTGATTTTAAACAGCGGTTGACATGCTTCGAAGTACGGTAATGGAATATTTAGAATTTTATTGTCACGAATTGCGCCATGCGCGCGACACTTCTTTACTATTTCGGATAGTGTCTGGAACGCACGAACAAAACGCCGCTATTCGGATATAACGATGGATTATTTTGGACCAAACCAACATTTGTTATTGAAGTAGCAGTCCTGGGTGTGCATTCTGACGAAGACAACAAAAGGTAATCAAACTTTTATAATAGTAAATATGATTATGGTGAGTGCTAAACTTGCCGGGTGTCTAAATAGCGAGCCCGTGATGCCTGGGCTATGTACTTAGAATATTGCAAAATGTGCTTTCACCAAAAAGCTATTTTAAAATCGGACATGTCGAGTGGATAGAGGAGGTCTGTATCTATAATTCTTAAAATAATTGTTATGCTTTTTGTGAACGTTTATCGTGAGTAATTTAGTAAAATGTTAGCGAATTCCCCGGAAGTTTGCGGGGGGTATGCTAGTTCTGAACGTCACATGCTAATGTAAAAAGCTGGTTTTTGATATAAATATGAACTTGATTGAACAAAACATGCATGTATTGTATAACATAATGTCCTAGGGTTGTCATCTGATGAAGATCATCAAAGGTGAGTGCTGCATTTAGCTGTCTTCTGGGTTTTGGTGACATTATATGCTGGCTTGAAAAATGGGTGTCTGATTATTTCTGGCTTGGTACTCTGCTGACATAATCTAATGTTTTGCTTTCGTTGTAAAGCCTTTTTGAAATCGGACAGTGTGTTTAGATTAACGAGAGTCTTGTCTTTAAATAGCTGTAAAATAGTCATATGTTTGAGAAATTGAAGTAATAGGATTTTTAACGTTTTGAAAATCGCGCCACAGGCTGCCAGTGGCTGTTACGTAGGTGGGACGAATTCGTCCCGCCGGTCCCATAGAGGTTAAAATGGTGTAAAATTTTTCAAGCTAGACATCAAATACTGTAATGTCTCTACCCTAAGTTGCCTCCAATGTAGTTTTAGAGAATTTGACTGTACGTCTTACCAGCCTCACAACCACAGACCACGTGTAACCATGCCAGCCCAGGACCTCCACATCCGTCTTCTTCACCTGCGGTATTGTCTGAGATCAGCCACCTGGACATCTGATGTAACTGGGTTTAAACAACCGTAGAATGTATGCACAAACTGTTAGATACCGTATCAGGGAAGCTCATCTGCATGCTCGTCGTCCTCACCAGGGTCTTGACCTGACTGCAGTTCAGCATCGTAACCGACTTCAGTGGGCAAATGCTCACCTTCGATGGCCACTGGCACGCTGGAGAAGTGTGCTCTTCTTGGATGAATCCCGGTTTAAACTTTACCGGGCAGATGGCAGACAATGTGTATAGCATTGTGTGGGTGAGGGGTTGCTGATGTCAACATTGTGAACAGATGGCTTCATGGTGGCAATGGGATTCCTGAGGCCCGTTGCTGTGCAATTCATCCGCCACCTTCACATCATGTTTCAGCATGATAATGCACGGGCCCATGTCGCAAGGATCTCTACACAATTCCTGGAAGCTGAAAATGTCCCAGTTCTTTCAAGGCCTGCATACTCACCAGACATGTCACCCATTGAGCGTGTTTGAGATGCTCTGAATTCAACGTGCACGACAGAGTGTTCCAGTTTCCGCCAATATCCAGCAACTTCGTAGAGCCATTGAAGAGGAGTGGGACAACATTACACAAGCCACAAGCAACAGCCTGATTAACTCTATGTAAAGATGTGTCGCGTTGCATGAGGCAAATGGTCATCACACCAGATATTGACTGGTTTTCTGATCTACGCCCCTACATTTTTTTTAAGGTATCTGTGACAAACATATTGATATCTGTATTCCCAGTCATGTGATTAGGGCCTAATGAATTTATTTTAATTGACTGATTTCCTAACTCAGTAAAATCTTTGAAATTGTTGCATGTTGCATTTATATTTTGGTTCAGTCTAGTTTTTGTTCTCTTTAAAATGATCATGAGTGTTGCATCGTAGGCTACATACTTTAAAACAGAAGGATAAAAAAAATATATTGGATCTCTTTTTTGTCATTTAAGTGTTTGTCATGTTAATCAGGCATTTTGATTTGAACATATGGATTGTTTAAGATTTGTTGGCTAGGCTACCTATTTCATTATTTAGCTTATGGATCAAGCCTTAGCAGACATTCTGATCTCATTCCTAGTGATTAGTGTTTTAGTTTATGTTGCTGTCCAGCGGTTCTGAATTTGTGATGCACCTGTCTGTCCACATTTTTCTGTGCAATAGCCTTTTGATTTGAACATTTGAAAAGTTTTGGTGTGTGTAATAGGCTATTTGTTTTAATTTACATGTTACAGCACTTTGGTTTCAATAATTTATATATTGAGATGGAACGAAATTATATGTTTCTGTCTTCAGTCCTTATTAAAGAGGATAGATGGGCTTAAGTCTGGAACAGTGGACACGTCATAAAATCCACAAAACCTAGTGATCAAACACAAAAATGGTTCCAATTGTTTTGTTCACCATTCATTTTTCACATCATGAATTTTACAATACTTCCAACTAAGTTATGGGTTTGCTGTAGGCTGACTTTGGCGTGCCGTTTCGATTCATTTGTGACTCTTTCTCGGACAAGATGAGGTTGATCAATATATTTCCCTCAATTTACTCTCAAAAACTGTTCCCAATTAGCATTTAGAAAAGACCTCAGCAAGACAACAAATTCATGCAGGAAGCTCCTCTGGGTCATCTCTAGCCGACACTGTCCGCTACCATTCACTAGTGCGATCAGAGACCTGTGCCCAATCCATGATGAATCCATGTGCTGTATTGAAATTAAATTAATAAAGTGTTCAATGTCTTCCATCCCCTTACTCTGTCTTAGCTAGCAAACTGACTACACCTTAGCTAGATAATTAGCAGAATAGTACAGTGGCTTGGGAAAGTATTCACCCCCTTGGCATTTTGCCTATTTTGTTGCCTTACAAACCCCCCAAATTCCAGGTTGTATCATTTGATTGAAAATATATTTATTGTGAAACAAACAACAAAATAAGACAAAAAACGGAAAACTTGAACGTGCCTAACTATTCACCACCCAAAGTCAATACTTTGTTAGAGCCACCTTTTGTAGGAATTACAGCTGTCTCTTGGGGTAGGTCTCTATAAGCTTGGCACAAGGCAAAACTGCTCCAGCTCCCTCAAGTTGGATGTGTTGCGCTGGTGTACAGCAATCTTTAAGTCATACCACAGATTCTCTATTGGATTGAGGTCTGGGCTTTGACGAGGCCATTCCAAGACATTTAAATGTTTCCCCTTAAACCACTCGAGAGTTTCTTTAGCAGTATGCTTAGGGTCATTGTCCTGTTGGAAGGTGAACCTCCGTCCCAGTCTCAAATCTCTGCAAGACAAACAGGTTTCCATCAAGAATTTCTCTGTATTTAGCGCCATCCACCATTCCTTCAATTCTGACCAGTTTCCCAGTCCCTGCCAATGAAAGACATCCCCACAGCATGATGCTGCCACCACCATGCTTCACTGTGGGGATGATATTCTTGGGGTGATGAGAGGTGTTGAGTTTGCACCAGACATAGCGTTTTCCTTGATGGCCAAAAAGCTACATTTTAGTCTCATCTGACCAGAGTACCTTCTTTTATATGTTTGGGGAGTCTCCCACATTCCTTTTGGTGAACACTAAACATGTTTGCTTATTTTTTTATTGAAGCAATGGCTTTTTTTCTGGCCACTCTTCCGTAAAGCTCAGCTTTGTGGAGTATACGGCTTAAAGTGGTCCTATGGACAGATACTCCAATCTCCTCTGTGGAGCTTTGCAGCTCCTTCAGGGTTATCTTAGGTATCTTTGTTGCCTCTCTGATTAATGCCCTCCTTGCCTGGTCCATTAGTTTTGGTGGGTGGCCCTCTCTTGGCAGGTTTGTTGTGGTGCCATATTCTTTCAATTTTTTAATAATGGATTTAATGGTGCTCCGTGGGATATTCAAAGTTTCTGATACTTTTTTATAACCCAACCCTGATCTGTACTTCTCCACAACTTTGTCCCTGACCTGTTTGGAGAGCTCCTTGGTCTTCATTGTGCCGCTTGCTTGGTGGTGCCCCTTGCTTAGTGGTGTTGCAGACTCTGGGGCCTTTCAGAACAGGTGTATTTATACTGTGATCATGTGACAGATCACGTGACACTTTGATTGCACACAGGTGGACTTTATTTAACTTCTTATGGATCCCTTCGCACGCCAATCACTTTAGCGGGATTGATTTGACAACACCCAGTGAAATTGGTTCCCTTCGTGCACCAAATTCAAAAACAGAAATACTCATAATAAGAATTCATAAAACATACTAGTGTGATACATCGGTTTAAAGATTAACTTCTTTTTAATCCAGCCACAGTGTCAGATTTCAAAAAGGCTTTATGGCGAAACAGACCATTATCTGAGGACAGTGCCCAGCATACCAACACATGAAAATCAGATTTCAACCAGGCAGGTGCTACACAAAAGTCAGAAATAACGATATAATTCATGCCTTACCTTTGAAGATTTTCTTCTGTTGGCACTCCAAAATGTCCCATAAACATCACAAATGGTCCTTTTGTTCGATAAATTGCTTCTATATATCCCAAAATGTCCATTTATTTGGCACGTTTCATTCAGAAAAACACTGGCTCCAACTCGCCCAACATGCCTACAAAGTATCTAATTAGTTACCTGTAAACTTTGTCCAAACATTTCAAACAACTTTCCTAATCCAACTTTAGGTTTTTTAAAACGTAAATAATCAATAAAATTTAAGACGGAATATACTGTGTTCAATAGCGGATAAAATGAAAGTGGAGCGAGTTCCAGGTCGTGCGCACCAAGCAAAAAAGTACACTTGGCTTGACACTCAGAAAGGAAAGGGCTACTTCTTCATTTCTCAAAGAAAAAACATCAACCAATTTCTAAAAACTGTTGACATCTAGTGGAAGCCATAGGAACTGCAAGTATATTTCCATTATAAAGGGACTGCCATAGAAACGTAATGGTAAACAGATTGTGCTCAAAATACATTTTCCCTGGATGGATTGTGCTCGGGGTTTCGCCTGCCAAATCAGTTCTGTTATACTCAGACATTATTCAAACAGTTTTAGAAACTTCAGAGTGTTTTCTATCCAAATCTACTAATACTATGCATATCCTAGCTTCTAGGCCTGTGTAGCAGGCAGTTTAGGCAGGCTTTTCATCCGGACGTGAAAATACTGCCCCCTAGCCCAAAGAGGTTTTAACTAATTATGTGACTTCAGAAGGTAATTGGTTGCACCAGATCTTATTTAACGGCTTTATAGCAAAGGGGGTGAATACATATGCACTTACTGCTTTTCAGTTTTTTTGTTTTTTAATTCTTTAAAAAAATTATAATATTTTTTTTTTACTTTTTAAAAATCCATTTAATCCATTTTGTTGCATTACAGGTTGTAATGCAACAACATAGGAAAAACGCCAAGGGGGTGAATACTTTTGCAAGCCACTGTAACCAGCCTGAATAGGCCTATAACTCCATTCCTATTCTATTCAGAGTAGAGAAATTAATCGAAATCGAAATGAGCTATTATCAGGCTGGTTAACTTGATGTATGTCTGTTGAATTTGGAAAAATCCACCTGCACTCGGCCCCGCCCTACCTACTCATCCAGTAAGGAGCTGCCACTGCGTTGTGGCCGTGGCATACTGCATACTTTTTACTAAACGGTATGTGCTAAATAGTATGCAACAATGAGTACATAGTTAAATCGCATACTATGTAGTACGTTAGTATGGGTATTCGGACACGGCCACTCACAGAGCACCCCCACCACACACACACACACACACACACACTCACACACACCACATCACACACAGCCTGATACAGACACACACAGCCTAATACTGAATACTACTAGTCTAATAACATAGCTTACTTCTAAGGTAAGCCCTGCGTTGGGTTACATTGCAATGTTATTTTTGGTGTTGATGAGTTACTCTGGTGATGGGAGGATAAACTGCAGCAAAGAATTAGCCTAGGCACAGAAGAGACAGAGTGCTAGCCAGCTGCACAGAAAGATACTGTAGATGGGACACATTTTCAATTAACTGGTATTTAGCTATGTTTTTATCGATTGTACGGCTGCAGCCACTGAATTTTGGTAGTTTTTACTTGAAATAATAAAATCATCAATCACAAAATGTGCCGCTGTCATAATACAGCCAATTCTGCGCAGCGCTGCCTCTCGCCCGGCTTGTTTCCTCAGCGAACGACGTCAGCTAGCAAGCTAGCGCTCGTCCACACAGCTAGCTAGCTAGCACTCATCATGGAAATAGGGATGGCGAAACGTGAATTTGGACCAATCCTTGACAACCCATACATCAAAACCTAGCTACAAAGCTCTACTGTGTAACCTGCTATGTTTTTTTCCTTGTCTCTGAAACCATCTGAATGACAGAAGTGAAGGAAAAACATGTTACCCTATATTTGACAGTGAAACACCCTTCGGACTTTACCATACATCTTGGCAATATCACAATGTACTCTTAACAGGTTTTAAGGAATACCCATTTGATTTCATTTCACTTCACCAATTTGGACTATTTTGCTCAAAGAGCAAAAATGAACACACTGATTTCACAGGTTTGACACTGTGGTCACTGAATAGGATGAAAACGATGTAAATAATATGCCAGGGCCATCTCAGTCACCAGATCTCAACCAAATTGAACACTAGTGGGAGATTCTGGAGTGGCGCTTGAGACGGCATTTTTTAATCAACAAAACACCAGATGATGGAATTTCTCATTGAAGAATGGTGTCGCATCCCTCCAATAGAGTTCCAGACACTTGCAGAATCTATGCCAAGGTGCATTGAAGCTGTTCAGGCAGCTCGTAGTGGCCCAACTCCGTATTAAGACACTTTACTTCCGAGTGGCGCAGCATGTCTTAGGCACTGCATCTTAGTTTTAGAAGCATCACTACAGACCCTAATTCGATTCCAGGAGGTATCACAACCGACCATGATTGGTAGTCCCATAGGGCGGTGCACAATTGGCCCAGCATCGTCCGGGTTAGGGTTTGGCCGGGGTAGGCCGTCATTGTAAATAAGAATTTGTTCTGACTTGCCTAGTTAAATAAAAAAATAAACATTTACAGTGCATTCAGAAAGTATTCAGACCCCTTCACTTTTTACAAATTTTGTCATGTTAAAGCACTATTCTACAATTCTAAAAAGTGGCTTCCGTCATTCTTCAATGGAAGAAGTTTAACAACCAAAACTCTTCCTAAAGCTGGCCGCCTGGCCAAACTGACCAAGAACCCAATGGTCACTCTGATAGAACTCTAGAGTTCCTGTGTTGAGATGGGAGAACCTTCAAAAAGGACAACCATCTCTGCAGTACTCCACCAGTCAGGCCTTTACGGTAGAGTGGCAAAACGGAAGACACTCCTCAGTAAGAGGCCCATGACAGCCCGCTTGAAGTTTGCTAAAAGGTACCCGAAAGACTCTCAGACCATGAGAAACAAGATTGTCTAGTCTGATGAAACCAAGACTGAACACTTTGGCCTGAATGTCAAGCGTCACGTCTGGAGGACAGTGAAGCATGGTGGTGGCTGCATCATGCTTTGGGGATGTTTTTCAGTGGCAGGGACTGGGAGACTAGTCAGGATCGAGGGAAAGATGAGTGGAGCAAAGTACAGAGAGATACGTGATGAAAATCTGCTCCAGAGTTCTCAGGACCCCAGACTGGGGCAAAGGTTCACCTTCCAACAGGACAACGACCCTAAGCACACAGCCAAGACAGCGCAGGAGTGGCTTCGGGACAAGTCTCTGAATGTCCTTGAGTAGCCCAGACAGAGCTCGGACTTGAACCCGATTGAACATCTCTGAAGAGACCTGAAAATAGCTGTGCAGCTACACTCCCTATCCAACCTGACATAGCTTGAGTGGATCTGCAGAGAAAAATTTGAGAAACCCCCCAAATATAGGTGTGCCAAGCTTGTAGGGTCATACACAAGAAGACTTGAGGCTGTAATCGTGACCAGAGGGGCTTCAACAAAGCACTGAGTAAAGGGTCTGAATACTTATGTAAATGTGATATTTCAGGTTTTTTTTTAAATAAATTTGCTAAACCTGTTTTTGCTTTGTCATTATGGAGTATTGTGTGTAGATTGATGAGGGAAAAAAACAATTTATACAATTTTAGAATGAGGCTGTAACATAACAAAATTAGGAAAAAGTCAAGGGGTCTAAATACTTTCCGAATGCACTGTATGTTAGTGTTTCCTTCATTTTGGCAGCTGCCTGTATAATATGCTTGAGATGACAACTGCTTCTCTAGCAGTTTGTGAGACAACCTGTCCAAATCGAGTAGAAGATGCACAAAACATTAGGAAAACCTACTGATTCCAATAACACTAGAACCGACAGGTCTTTCATCATATAAGTACCCGCGAGAGAACGTTGCCAGGCATTCCCTTTAGCATATGCATCAGATGCATATCAGCCTGCAAGGTGCGCAAACATGCTTGATAAATAAACTATTGTAAATGATTAACTGCACGAATATATTTTCAAATAAAAAAAATAACAACAATAGTTATTTGTTCAGATAGAGTTAAGGATATGTTTGTATAATTCTACAAAAAATATTACAGTGTAATTTTATCAACTTTATTTGTGATTCAATTAGTAATAGTAATTAATAAAGTCCAGTGACAGCTTCTTTTGACAAAGTAGAAACAATAATATTATAATAATAATATAACCAGCCAGGTGCGCAGGTGAAATTATTTGCTGTATTCCTAAACAAAAGCATCAGTGCATGAACAATTGTAAAGGATTAATTGCATAAATAAATATTTGTGGAAATATATTAATGACAAGATATGTAAACAGTCATTTGTTGATTGCATCAGACACTGTTTTGTGCCCTTATACCCGTGCCTTTACTCAAGAATCTATAACGTCTTCTTTTTATGATTCGGGTCCACAGCCAGCACACAGCTTTGGGGCTTTGTGTGAGCAAGCCCCACAAACAAATTGGTTGCACTGCACACAGTTTCCATGTGCCTGGTTTCGTGTGCACCTGCCAACTTGACATTGTGACTTATTTTTACTGAGTGGGAGCTGTGGTGCTTGGGGAAGAGGGAGAGCAGGACCTGTGGCCTGCTTGGCGGCTGTAGCTTCTTTCTTGGCATTCATGTTGATTTCTCAAAGCTCACATGCCAGATCAAGTGCGATGCATGTTGCTGAGGATGCAAACACTCTTATTTATTTCACATCTGTACACCGTGAGTGTTGCTGTACAGTTCCGCTGGTATGTTGTTTTGCGCAGGGGTGGCAGCTCCCACCTTTGTTTGTTCACTGTTCTGAGCAGGCTATTCTTCTTTGCTATCAACTTGTCTGCCAGGGAAATTGATGTGAAGAAGTTGTTCATGGTCACATTTCTTTCTTTGCCCATGTAATGCTCCAGGAGTTGTAAAACCACAGTCTCAGACAGTCGCTCACCTGCTGGCCAGCTTTAATTTTTCTCCAGATGTGGAAAGCCATTGAGCAAGTACTTGATTTTGACATTGGCGCCTAACCAAAACTTAACCGAAGTCACATGCATCATTATCAGTTTCTATCTGGTTTCTAGCGCCCATTCATCCATTGATGACAGAATAACATATTTGAATGTAGGTTTATTATGTTACTAGTTTTTTCTTATAGTAGCCAGAGTAATGCTCCCACGCGATTGGTCTTGTGCTGAATGCATTGACAGCACAGATATTCTTGGAAAAAGAGCTGCACATCTTGAATTTTGAGAGTTATTTGACAAAGGTAAGTGTCATAGAAACTGCAGAATATACTATATAGAAATCACAATGTTTCACCTGCATGTGACTATGAAGAAGGATTTAATAAAGCGATGCTCTTTTCCCTGCATCTGTCAATTACAAGATGCACCCATCTTTTCATATACAATTTGATAACTGATAGGCCTAATATTGTCACTCATCAGATTATTGTCAATTTAATCTCGTCTACTGTAGGCTAACTCTTATTATGTGTGCAATTTGTTTTGGTATAGTTCAGGTGTAGTTTCGATGGGCCGGCTGTGCAGGTTGACTTGCATTGTTTGTTTTCCACTCATCAACTTGGATAGAGTCAAGGACATGTTTTGCATTTTTCTAAAGGCTGACTGCAACACATAGCATATTTTGATTAGTAATAAAGTTACAGTAAATAAAACAGTCCTCTAACATCTTCTTTTTACAAAGTCAAATATAAAAGAGAATGGTATCAAGCCGGAAGGCGTGCGGTCACATTTTTTAAATTAGCACCAATGCTGATAAATAGGCATAACACAAACTCATCATTAGACTATTGATGTTCTAAATTAAATCAACCTCTTCACCCTCGTCATTCGGTTAGACTGAACTGAAATTAGATTGTACAGTAACTTAAACAATTATCGCCCATTCCACCCATTTGTCATTCATTCAGTGGGCTGGCATCGTTTGCTTTGCTGGATAGAGTCAAGGATATATTTTGCTTTATTCTAACGGCCTTCAGCAACATGAAGCATGTTTTCAATTCCCTTACAATAAATGTGATTAGTAATAAAGTTATAGTACATAAAACAGTCGCTTAACAGCTTATTTTAGCAAAGTAAAACATAAAAGAGAATGGTATCAACCCTCAAGTCAAATTATTTGCTGCTGATAAATAGGCATAACACAAACTCATCATTACACTATTGTCTTTATCAATTAAATCAATTCATCCTTGTTATCATTCAATTAGGCCTAATTTAAATTCAATTGTGAAATGAGGTCCATATTATTGCCCATTTATCCATTTGTCATTCATTCAGTGAGGAGAGACAGCACATTGTCTTGGCAGATTAAGTTAGTATTTTTATTATAATTTTTTTTAACTAGGCAAGTCAGTTAAGAACAATTTCTTATTTACAAGGACAGCCTACCCCGGCCAAACCCAAACCCGGACGATGCTGGGCCAATTGTGCGCCGCCCAATGGGATTCCCAATCATGGCCGGTTGTGATACAGCCTGGAATCGAACCAGGGTCTGTAATGACGCCTCTAGCACTGAGATGTAGTGCCTTAGACCGATGCGCCACTCGGGAGCCCTAAAAGGGAATAAGTGTGAAAAAAAACAGGTAAAAAGGCTCTAAATACTTTTCTGTTTGGGATTTAAAAATTCTGACAAATGAGCAGTGTAAAATACAAACATTTAGGAAAAGTCAGGGAAGGAGCAGGACATAGCATTTTCTTGGGGCAGATTTTTCTTATTTACAAAATCAAACGTCAGTGGCCATTGGCCTATGGCAGTTCTAGTGTTAACTTTTTTGGGATAGGGGGCAGTATTCAGAAATTCAGATGAATACGTGCCCAAATTAAACTGCCTGCTTCTCGGGCCCAGAAGGTAGGATATGCATATTATTAGAAGATTTGGATAGAAAACACTCTGAAGTTTCTAAAACTGTTTGAATGATGTCTGTGAGTATAACAGACCTCATATGGCAGGCTGAGAAAAAATCCAACCAGGAAGTGACTTGTAGTTTTTCTATCCAATCCCTATAGAAACTACAGTGTCTGTGGGGTCATTTTGCACTTCCTAAGGCTTCCATTGGCTGTCAATAGCCTTTAGAAACTTGTTTCATGCATCCACTGTTACTGGGCAGAGAATAGGAGCTCAGTCAATCAGTGGACTGCCTGGGACCAGTGAGTTGTTTACTGCGCGGGCACGTTGGTGCGCCGCTCCTTCTTTTTCCTCTGTAATGAATAAGCTATTGTCCGGTTGGAATATTACCGACATTTTATGTTAAAAAGACCCTAAGGATTGATTGTAAACATCGTTTGACATGTTTCTACGAACGGTAATGGAACTATTTGACTTTTTGTCTCTGGTTTTACGCTCGCACGTTATGCTTTTGGATTAGTGATCTGAACGTGCGAACAAAACGGAGGTATTTGGACATAAATATGGAGTATTTCAAACAAAATAACATTTCTTGTGGGAGTCCTGGGAGTGCATTCCGACGAAGATCAGCAAATGTATGGGAAGATTTATAATACTAATTCTGAGTTTAGTTGACTCCAGAACTTGGCGGGTAACTGTATAGCTTGCTTTGATGCCTGAGCTCTGTACTCAGAATATTGAAAAATGTGCTTTCGCCGTAAAGCTATTTTAAAATCTGACACAGCGGTTGCAATAACCTGTTTGGGCTAGGGGGCAGTATTGAGAATTTTGGAAAAAATATGTGCCCATTTTTAACTGCCTCCTACACCAACTCAGAAGCTAGAATATGCATATTATTGTTCAGGTGTGGATAGAAAACACCCTAAAGTTTCTAAAACTGTTTGAATGGTGTCTGTGAGTATAACAGAACTCCTATGGCAGGCAAAAACCTGACAAGGTTTCATGCAGGAAGTGGCCTGTCTGACAAGGAGTCGTGCGTCTTGCATCTGTTTATTGAAGAGTAAGGATCTTAGCTGTAACGTGACAATTCCCAGGGCTCCAATAGGCTCTCAGAACCCGGGAAAAACCTGAACGATGACGAGGCAGCCTCTGGCTGAAACAGATTACCGCCTTATCCAAGTGGCCGATCAGAGGACCATTGAATGAGGCGCGTGCACGATTCGCCCCCGTGGAGAAATTTCATTCGGCTGTTTAACTTATTGCAGATTCCCGGTCGGAATATTATCGCTTTTCTACGAGATAAATGGCATAAAAATTGGTTTTAAACAGCGGTTGACATGCTTCGAAGTACGGTAATGGAATATTTAGACATTTTTTGTCACGCCATGCGCCATGCGCACGACCGTTATTTACCATTCGTATAGTGTCTAGAACGCACGAACAAAACAGAGGATATTTGGATATAACGATGGATTATTTGGGACCAAACCTACATTTGTTATTGAAGTAGAAGTCCTGGGAGTGCATTCTGACGAAGAACAGGAAAGGTAAGAACATTTTTCTTATAGGAAATAGGATTTTGGTGAAGGCTAATCTTGCCGGGTGTCTAAATAGCTAGCCGTGATGGCTGGGCTATGTACTTAGAATATTGCAAAATGTGCTTCATCCGAAAAGCTATTTTAAAATCGGACATATCGAGTGCATAGAGGAGTAATGTATCTATAATTCTTAAAATAATTGTTATGCTTTTTGTGAACGTTTATCGTGAGTAATTTAGCAAACTGTTAGTAAATTCCCCGGAAGTTTGCCCCCCGCAAATGCTTTTTCTGAACGTCACATGCTAATGGTAAAAAGCTGTTTTTTGATATAAATATGAACTTGATTGAACAGACATGCATGTATTGTATAACATAATGTCCTAGGTGTGTCATCTGATGAAGATCATAAAAGGTTAGTGCTGCATTTAGCTGTGGTTTGGGTTTTTGTGACATTATATGCTAGCTTGAAAAATGGGTGTCTGATTATTTCTGGCTGGGCACTCTCCTGACATAATCTAATGTTTTGCTTTCGTTGTAAAGCCTTTTTGAAATCGGACAGTGTGGTTAGATTAACGAGAGTCTTGTCTTTAAATAGCTGTAAAATAGTCATATGTTTGAGAAATTGAAGTAATAGTATTTCAAACGATTCAAAAATCGCGCCACTGAATTCAGGTGGCTGTTACGTAGGTGGGACGAATTCGTCCCGCCTTGCCCATAGAGGTTAAGGAGAAGTGTATCTATAATTCTTTCAATAACTGTTGTAAATTTTATCAACGTTTATGATGAGTATTTTTGTAAATTGATGTGCTCATTCACCGGAGGTTTTGGTGGGAATACATTTTCTGAACATCACCTGCCAATGTAAAATGGGGTTTAAGGATATAAATATGAACTTTAACGAACAAAACATTCATGTATTTTGTAACATTGAGTCCTGGGAGTGTCATCTGACAATTTTTTCACACTCAACAGTTTTCTGTGTGTATCAAGAATGGTCCACTACCCAAAGGATATCCAGCCAACTTGACACACAAGCTAATACAACACAAGCTAATACTTACGTATCTGATGCCATTAACATTGTTATACAGAACTAATATAATGTAGCTACATAAACACAATTGAGTAGAACACCATTTAGGTTATGAAATTAGTAAAGTACATGTTTGCAACTATAAAGGAATACACACATAATACTCTATACATACATAAAGTGTGCAACAGTAGAATTGACATGTAACACGATATGCAGAAACTGTATGAGCTAATAAGGCAACTTACATTGATAAGAAAACACATTATTAGTAAGGAAAACAACAATGAAGGCAATGCAGGCACCAGCCGGAAAATGCTCAAGGGGGAAAAATGTGGGCAGGCTCTGTTCTGACTGGAGATGCTCAAATGTGACCGACCACCTCGATTCGGTCTTATGTACCAACATTTTAATTTGTGTTTTTTAGATTGGATAAAAGTAGAGACTCAGAGCTACAAAATTGTGTATAATACAGTACAGTTGAGGAACAATGGGAAAGTAAATCTGCTTTGAAAGTTGATACATTTGTAACCCCACTTTTGAGAAAATGGCCTTTGAATATTTTGGTACATCTACTGGAGAGCACTTTTTTTGTCTACACCTATTCAGCAATTATCACACCCTCTTAAGCCTTAGCCCCGCCCATCTCTTTAAGGATTCACATGTGTGGCCTTGTGCTAAACAGAGTGAGTAAGTTAGTGTGGTAAATAACAAAAGATTTCAAGACTAAAAGTGGTGAAAGAAGTAGCCTACAATAAGGAAAAACTTTATACACTTTATCTAGTCCTTTATCTAGTCCTTGGCCTATATCGTAATCTGACTTTGGTGCAGGTAATGTTGTTCTTTATATTACCATCTCTGGTAAACACACACTATATCAAATACAATCTATGTGTATTTGTTAACCTCTTGAGGATACCCTAGGATAGGGGGCACCACAGCGCATTTTGAAAAAAATTCATTCCCATTTTCAACGGCCTACTAATCAAACTCAGGCCATCACCATTATGACGTCGGCGGCCCAGTCTACCCCCACCTTTGGAAACGTTTTCAAACACTCTGCAATCGTCCCCGTCGAATCTTATTGGCTCTCTTGATGTTACAGGCCCTGAAGATTAATGTTTTACAACGTTTGACATGTTTGAACGAACCTAGAGGAGAATTTTTTTTTTTTTACGAATCTACTGTCCCGCGCACGTCGGAGCATTGGGGGACAGCCCTAGGACACGCTACCAACAGCAGGCTAATGGAACATGAATGATGGACTTTTTCGACCGAAAATACATCTGTTGTGGACCTGGGATGCCTGGAAGTGCTTTCTGATGAAGACAACTAAAGGTAGGCGATTATTGACAATATTATACAAGATCAGATGTGACTTGCGATTGTTCCAAGATGGTGCGGCGCTAGTTTTCCAGGCTCATTTTCTGAGTATCGCATCTCCTTTTATCACAAAGTGTGATTACCCAGTAAAGTTAATTTAAAATCTGGTATGACAGGTGTTCTCAAGAGATATTCATCTATAAATGTTAGATTGACAATATAAATTTAAAAAATTGTTTTCGAATAGTAATAAAGGGAATTATGCACTGTTTCCCGGGACGCATTTGAGGGGAAAATAGTTAGTCAATGTCAGACGCCGATGTAAAATGCTGTTTTTATATATAAATATGACCTTTATTGAACAAAAGAATGCATGCTGTGTGTAACATGATGTCCTAGGTGTGTCATCTGATGAAGTTTGTAAAAGGTTAGTGCTGCATTTAGCTGTCTTCTGGGTTTATGTGACATTATATGCTAGCTTGGAAAATGGGTGTCTGATTATTTCTGGCTTGGTACTCTGCTGACATTATCTAATGTTTTGCTTTCGCTGTAAAGCCTTTTTGAAATCGGACAACGTGATTAGATTAAGGAGATGTTTATCTTTCAAAGAGTGTATGTTTGAAAAATTAGAATTTTGACATTTATTTGGTTTCAAATTTGCCGCTCTTGAAATGCACCTGCTGTTGATAGGGTGCACCACGGGTGGCACGCTAGCGTCCCACATAGCCCCAAGAGGTTAAATGCACAGGATACAGAAGGTTTAACCGGTACAGTGAAATGGTTACCTGCATAGTAGCAATATCAAAAATAGATACAAATATTTTGTTAAAATTTTATAATTACCCAAACACTAGGGGTGTGCCGAGTTGTTGGACAAAATGAGTATCAATCACAGATATGGGCAATTTTCTGAATACAATTATCCTCAGAGTATTTTTTGCAATTATCTGTGATAAAAATTTAAAATAAACAGGTGCCAGCAATCGTGTCAGTATCTGAGTTTCAAAACCATACTGTACTGTCTTTGAGTCATTCATGTACGTGATCTAAATAACACAACTGGCTAGTTTGCCTGTCTGTAAAGAGAAGGGCGGGCTGTACATTGATCCTGCTGCTCTGATTGGATAGAGTGAAGCTGGATTTCTGCATCCACTCACTTCATAAATTCACCCAATCACTTTTCCTCGTAAGTTTTCGGTATGATCATTTAGATTGCTGCTGCCTGCTACTATGATAAATCACATGGCGAGGACGTTTGCAATCAAGCTATCAATGTGCAAAATACAGTTGAAGTCAGAAGTTTACATACACTTAGGTTGGAGTCATTAAAACTAGTTTTTCAACCACTCCACAAATTTCTTGTTAACAAACTATACATGTACATTTACATTTACGTCATTTAGCAGACGCTCTTATCCAGAGCGACTTATAAATTGGTGCATTCACCTTATGATATCCAGTGGAACAACCACTTTACAATAGTATATCTATATATTTTTTGGGGGGAGGGTAGGGGGGGTTAGAAGGATTACTTCATCCTATTCCAGGTATTCCTTAAAGAGGTGGGGTTTCAGGTGTCTCCGGAAGGTGGTGATTGACTCCGCTGTCCTGGCGTCGTGAGGGAGCTTGTTCCACCATTGGGGTGCCAGAGCAGCGAACAGTTTTGACTGGGCTGAGTGGGAACTGTGCTTCCTAAGAGGTAGGGAGGCGAGCAGGCCAGAGGTGGATGAATGCAGTGCCCTTCTTTGGGTGTAGGGACAGATCAGAGCCTGAAGGTACGGAGGTGCCGTTCCCCTCACAGCTCCGTAGGAAAGCACCATGGTCTTGTAGCAGATGAGAGCTTCAACTGGAAGCCAGTGGAGTGTGCTGAGGAGCGGGGTGACTTGGGAAGGTTGAACACTTACTGCAACTCGCTGTTGGCTGGGCTCCCTGCCTGTGCCATTAAACCCCTACAACTCATCCAGAACGCCACAGCCCGTCTGGTTTTCAACCTTCCCAAGTTCTCTCACATCACCCTGCTCCTCCGCTCTCTCCACTGGCTTCCAGTTGAAGCTCGCATCCGCTACAAAACCATGGCGATTGCCTACGGAGCTGTGAAGGGAACGGCACCTCCATACCTTCAGGTTCTGATCAGGCCCTACACCCAAACAAGGGCACTGCGTTCATCCACCTCTGGCCTGCTGGCCCCCCTACCTAAGATTTAGATGCACTATTGTAAAGTTGTTGTTCCACTGGATATCATAAGTTGAATGCACCAATTTGTAAGTTGCTCTGGATAAGAGCGTCTGCTAAATGACTTAAATGTAAATGTAAATGTAAACACCATCCCAAATGTGAAGCACGGAGCTGGCAGCATCATGTTGTGGGGGTGCTTTGCTGCAGGAGGGACAGGTGCTCTTCACAAAATAGAAGGCATCATGAGGATGGAAAATTATTTGGATATATTGAAGCAACATCGCAAGACATCAGTCAAGAAGTTAAAGCTTGGTCGCAAATGGCTCTTCCAACTGGACAATGACCCCAAGCATACTTCCAAAGTTGTGGCAAAATGGCTTAAGGATAAGAAAGTGACGGTATTGAAGTGGCCATCACAAAGCCCTGACCTCAAACCTATAGAAAATTTGTGGGCAGAACTGAAAAAGCGAGTGTGAGCAAGGAGGCCAACAAACCTAACTCAGTTACACCAGCTCTGTCAGGAGGAATGGGCCCAAATTCACCCAACTTATTGTGGGTAGCTTGTGGAAGGCTACCCGAAAAGTTTGACCCAAGTTAAAACTTCTTCAGGCTAGGGTCCTTTTTTCTAAATTTCCGCCTGACTGGCATTCCCAAAGTAAATTGCCTGTTGCTCAGGCCCTGAAGCAAGGATCTGCATATTATCGGTACCATTGGAAAGAAAACACTCTGAAGTTTGTAGAATTTTTTAAAAATAATGTAGGAGACTATAACACAATAGATATGGTTGGAGAAAATCCAAAGAAAAACCAACCGGAATTATTTTTTAGAGTCCATGCTCTTCCAATGGAATGTATAGGGAAATAATTAAATCTACCTCCCAGTATGCAATTCCTATGGCTTCCACTGGGTGTCAGTAGTCTTTGTTCAAGGTTTCAGGCTTGTTTCTTCCAAAACGTAGAAATATCAGTTGTAGTACAAGGACATCTGCTTGGAAATGCGTTTGTGCGCGCGCCATGAAGACAACACGCACCTGTTAATATCGCTTTCCTATTGAACATACTTCTTTCTGAATTAAATATTATAGTTTGATTACATTTTAGGGTATCTGAGAATTAAATAGAAAAGTATTTTGACTTGTTGAAACAAAGTTTAGGGGTAGATTTTTGGATAACTATCTTGGCAAGTTGAACGAATGGAT
Source organism: Salmo salar (assembly GCF_965601325.2). Classification (NCBI taxonomy): domain Eukaryota; kingdom Metazoa; phylum Chordata; class Actinopteri; order Salmoniformes; family Salmonidae; genus Salmo; species Salmo salar. Next base: position 71,831,021 of record NC_138300.1, read on the forward strand.
TATTCAAATCGATGGAGCCAACTAAACAGATTTTGAGATATAAAGAAGGATTGAATCTAACAAAATGACACTACAGTCGTGGCCAAAAGTTTTGAGATTGACACAAATATTAATTTTCACAGTCTGCTGCCTCACTTTGTATGATGGCAATTTGCATATACTCCAGAATGTTATGATAAGTCATCAGATGAATTTCAATTAATTGCAAAGTCCCTCTTTGCCATGCAAATTAACTGAATCCCCCAAAAAACATTTCCACTGCATTTCAGCCCTGCCACAAAAGAACCAGCTGACATGTCAGTGATTCTCTCGTTAACCTGTTTGGGATAGGGGGCAGTATTTTCACGTCCGGATAAATAAACGTACCCGATATAATCTGGTTATTACTCCTGCCCAGAAACTACAATATGCATATAATTAGTAGATTTGGATAGAAAACACTCTAAAGTTTCTAAAACTGTTTGAATGAGTATAACAGAACTCACATGGCAGGCCAAATCCTGAGAAGATTCTATGCAGGAAGTGCCCTGTCTGACAATTTGTTCTCCTTCTAGGGCATCTCTATCAAAAATACAGCATCTCTGCTGTAACGTGACATTTTCTAAGGCTTCCATTGGCTCTAGGAAGGCGCCAGAAAGTGGAATGAGAGCTCTCCAGTCTCTGGGCGAAAAAGTGTCCTTCTGAGAACCATGACGCTGAGGCGCGCTTGCACGAGACGACTCCATTTTTTTCTTTCTCTCTTTGAACGAATACAACGTCACCCGGTTGGAATATTAGCGCTATTTTACGAGAAAAATAGCATAACAATTTATTTTAAACAGCGTTTGACATGCTTCGAAGTACGATAATGGAATATTTAGATTTTTTTGTCACGAAATGCGCCGCCGCGTCACCCTTCGGATAGTGACTTGAACGCATGAACAAAACGGAGCTATTTGGATATAACTATGGATTATTTCGAGCCAAAACAACATTTGTTGTTGAAGTAGAAGTCCTGGGAGTGCATTATGACGAAGAACAGCAAGTTAATCAAATTTTTCTTACAGTAAATCTGAGTTTGGTGAGGGCCAAACTTGGTGGGTGTCAAACTAGCTAGCCGTGATGGCCGGGCTATCTACTCAGAATATTGCAAAATGTGCTTTCCCCAAAAAGCTATTTTAAAATCTGACACCACGATTGCATAAAGGAGTTCTGTATCTATAAATCTTAAAATTATTTATGTTTTTTGTGAATGTTTATCGTGAGTAATTTAGTAAATTCACCGGAAGTTTGCGGTGGGTATGCTAGTTCTGAACATCACATGCTAATGTAAAAAGCTGTTTTTTGATATAAATATGAACTTGATTGAACAAAACATGCATGTATTCTATAACATAATGTCCTAGGAGTATCATCTGATGAAGATCATCAAAGGTTAGTGATGCATTTAGCTGTGGTTTTGGTTTTTGTGACATATATGCTTGCTTGGAGAATGGCTGTGTGATTATTTTTGGGAGGGTACTCTCCTGACATAATCTAATGTTTGCTTTCGTTGTAAAGCCTTTTTGAAATCGGACAATGTGGTTAGATAAAGGAGAGTCTTGTCTTTAAAATGGTGTAAAATAGTCATATGTTTGAGAAATTGAAGTTTTCGCATTTTTGAGGTATTTGTAATTCGCGCCACTCTATACCATTGGATATTGGTGTCCCTAACAATTTAAAGGCAATGCTACGAAATACTAATTGAGTGAATGTAAACTTCTGACCCACTGGGAATGTGATGAAAGAAATAAAAGCTGAAATAATTTTCTATACTATTATTCTGACATTTTACATCCTTTTGGGGCTAGTGGGCAGTATTGAGAATTTTGAAAAAAATATGTGCCCATTTTTAACTGCCTCCTACACCAAATCAGAAGCTAGGATATGCATATTATTAACAGATTTGGATAGAAAACACTCTGAATTTTTTTAAACTGTTTGAATGGTGTCTGTAAGTATAACAAAACTCATATGGCAGGCAAAAACCTGAGAAAAATACAACCAGGAAATTAGAATTTTGTAGCTGTACTATTTTCGAGTCATTGCTAATAGATCACACAGTGACAAAGGATTCATTTCGCACTTCCTACGGCTTCCACTAGACGTCAACGATCTTTATAAAGTTGTTTGAAGCGTCTATGATGAACAGAGACCGAATTAGAATGAAGGGAAGTTGACGTCCCTGGGATGTCGTCACTTCATTATTGCGCGCACCTGCGCGTGCATGTGAGGCGAGACATTTTTCTAAACGTTTTTCAAGACACAGGAGAGGTCGGGTTGAAATATTACTGATGTTTCACGTTAAAAATGGCCCTAAAGATTAATGCTAAACAACGTTTGACATGTTTGAACGAACGTAATTAGATTTGTTTTTTAACTTTTCGTCGTGACTTCTCCCCCCCGCCTACATTTTGAGTAGCCTACCGAAGCGCTAACAAGATGGAAACACTTGGAGTTATTTGGACATAAATTATGAACTTTGTCGAAAGAAACAACATTTGTTGTGGACCTGGGATTCCTGGAAGTGCCTTCTGATGAAGATAATCAAAGGTAAGGGATTATTTACAATAGTATTATTGATATTAGATGGTGCTAACCTGTATATCCTAGCCTATTGTTCTTAGCATAGCACCCCGTTTATTGCAAAGTGTGATTTCCCAGTAAAGTTATTTTGAAATCTGGCAATGCGGTAGCATTTACGAGATGTTAATCTATAATTCTTTGAATGACAATATTATAATTTACCAATGTTTTCGAATAGTAATTTTGTAAATTGTAACGCTGATCCACCGGAAGCATTTGAGGGAAAAGAAATTCTGATTTTCACCGCCTCTGTAAAATGCTGTTTTTGGATATAAATATGAACTTGATGGAACAAAAAATGCATGTATTGTATAACATAATGTCCTAGGAGTGTCATCTGATGAAGATTGTCAAAGGTTAGTGCATAATTTTAGCTGGTTATCTGCTTTTGGTGACGCCTGTCTTTGAATTGACAAAACATTACACACAGCTATTTTCAATGTACTCTCCTAACATAACCTAACTTTATGCTTTCGCCGTAAAGCCTCTTTGAAATCGGACAATGTGGTTGGATTTAGGAGATGTTTATCTTTCAAATGGTGTAAAATAGTTGATTGTTTGAGAAATTGAAATTATTAGATTCTTGCAGTTTTGAATTTCCCGCCATGGTCTCTTGACAATAAATCCCAATACCGGGATCAGAGCGGGAAGGGGTCCTCAACAGGTTAAAATAAAGTGGTGATCCTAACTGACCTAAGACATGGAATTTTTACTAGGATAAAATGTCAGGAATCGTGAAAAACTGAGTTTAACCTCTTACATCTAGACGTTCCGCTAGCGGAACACCTGCTCCATTATCCAATGATGGGCGTGGCGCCAAATACAAACTCCTCTAAAATACAAAAACTTCCATTTTTCAAACATATGACTATTTCACAGCATTTTAAAGATAAGACTCTCCTTTATCTAACCACACTGTCCGATTTCAAAAAGGCTTTACAACGAAAGCAAAACATTAGATTATGTCAGCAGAGTACCAAGCCAGAAATAATCAGACACCCATTTTTCAAGCTAGCATATAATGTCACAAAAACCTAGAAGACAGCTAAATGCAACACTAACCTTTGATGATCTTCATCAGATGACAACCCTAGGACATTATGTTATACAATACATGCATGTTTTGTTCAATCAAGTTCATATTTATATCAAAAACCAGCTTTTTACATTAGCATGTGACGTTCAGAACTAGCATACCCCCCGCAAACTTCCGGGGAATTCGCTAACATTTTACTAAATTACTCACGATAAACGTTCACAAAAAGCATAACAATTATTTTAAGAATTATAGATACAGACCTCCTCTATGCACTCGATATGTCCGATTTTAAAATAGCTTTTTGGTGAAAGCACATTTTGCAATATTCTAAGTACATAGCCCAGGCATCACGGGCTAGCTATTTAGACACCCGGCAAGTTTAGCACTCACCAATATCAGCTTTACTATTATAAAAGTTTCATTACCTTTTGTTGTCTTCGTCAGAATGCACTACCAGGACTGCTACTTCAATAACAAATGTTGGTTTGGTCCAAAATAATCCATCGTTATATCCGAATAGCGGCGTTTTGTTCGTGCGTCCCAGACACTATCTGAAATGGTAAATCAGGGTCGTGCGCATGGCGCAATTCGTGACAAAAAAAATCTAAATATTCCATTACCGTACTTCGAAGCATGTCAACCGCTGTTTAAAATCCATTTTTATGCCATTTTTCTCGTAAAAAAGCGATAATATTCCGACCAGGAATCTCCTTTTAGCTAAACTGAGGAAAGTAAACAAAGCTTTCGGTCGACGCGGGCACGAGCCTGAGTCTCACAGTACTGTAACCAGCCACTACCCAAACGCGCTACTTTTTTTCAGCCAGAGCCTGCAAAGCCACGATTCAGCTTTTTACCGCCTTCTGAGACCCTATGGCAGCCGTAGGAAGTGTCACGGGACAGCTAAGATCCTCACTCTTCAATAAACAGAGACAAGAAGAACGACACCTTGTCAGACAGGCCACTTCCTGCCTGAAACCTTGTCAGTTTTTTGCCTGCCAAATGAGTTCTGTTATACTCACAGACACCATTCAAACAGTTTTAGAAACTTTGGAGTGTTTTCTATCCATATGTAATAAGTATATGCATATTCTAGTTACTGGGTAGGAGTGGTAACCAGATTAAATCGGGTATGTTTTTTATCCAGCCGTGAAAATACTGCCCCCTAGCCATAACAGGTTAAATGTATTTGGCTAAGGTGTATGTAAGCTTCCGACTTCAACTGTATCTAACAAGTGGGGCAAGGTATGGGGAAAAATATGAAACGCTCGTGCGCATTCTGACTGAGTGACAGCAAAATTGGCTGCCCATGACAAATTGAGGACACACTGCTTCTAATCTGCAGCTTTTTTGCAGTGAGAATGTGCAGGGGGGTATTTTGCCAACATCTAGTTATGTATATTAAAACACTTCAGTTTTTCCCAACCACCAGTATCATCCTATCTGATTTTCATCGTACGGATACGATTACGAATATGGCCGTGTCGGCACACCCCTACCAGACCCACTTGTCTAAATTGATGGGTCATGTGAAAGAAATACAATTTATTTATTTTACCTTTATTTAACCAGGTAGGCTAGTTGAGAACAAGTTCTCATTTGCAACTGCGACCTGGCCAAGATAAAGCATAGCAATTCGACACATACAACAACACAGAGTTACACATGGAATAAACAAAACATACAGTCAATAATAAAGTAAAACAAAAATAAAAAAAAGGCTATATACAGTGAGTGCAAATGAGGTAAGATAAGGGAGATAAGGCAATAAATAGGCCATGGTGGCGAAGTAATTACAATATAGCAATTAAACACTGGAATGGTAGATGTGCAGAAGATGAATGTGCAAGTAGATATACTGGGGTGCAAAGGAGCAAGATAAATAAAATAAATACTGTAAGGGGATGAAGTAGATGGATGGGCAGTTTACAGATGGGCTATGTACAGGTGCAGTGATCTGTGAGCTGCTCTGACAGCTGGTGCTTAAAGCTAGTGAGGGACATATGTGTCTCCAACTTAGTGATTTTTGCAGTTCGTTCCAGTCATTGGCAGCAGAGAACTGGAAGGAAAGGCGGCCAAAGGAGGAATTGGCTTTGGGCGTGACCAGTGAAATATACCTGCTGGAGCGCGTGCTACGGGTGGGTGCCGCTATGGTGACCTGAGAGCTGAGATAAGGCGGGGCTTTACATAGCAAAGACCTGGAGCCACTGGGTTTGGCGACGATTATGAAGCGAGGGCCAGCCAACGAGAGCGTACAGGTCGCAGTGGTGGGTAGTATATGGGGCTTTGGTGACAAAACGGATGGCACTGTGATAGACTGCAACCAATTTGTTGAGTAGAGTGTTGGAGGCTATTTTGTAAATTACATCGCCTAAGTCGAGGATCGGTAGGATGGTCAGTTTTACGAGGGTATGTTTGGCAGCATGAGTGAAGGATGCTTTGTTGCGAAGTAGGAAGCCGATTCTAGATTTAATTTTGGATTGGAGATGCTTAATGTGAGTCTTGAAGGAGAGTTTACAGTCTATCCAGACACTTAGGTATTTGTAGTTGTCCACATATTCTAAGTCAGAACCGTCCAGAGTAGTGATGCTGGACGGGCGGGCAGGTGCGGGCAGCGATCAGTTGAAAAGCATGCATTTCGTTTTACTTGCATTTAAGAGCAGTTGGAGGCCACAGAAGGAGAGTATTATGGAATTGAAGCTCGTCTGGAGGTTAGTTAACACAGTGTCCAAAGAAGGGCCAGAAGTATACAGAATGGTGTCGTCTGCGTAGAGGTGGATCAGAGAATCACCAGCAACAAGAGTGACATCATTGATATATACAGAGAAGAGAGTCGGCTTCGAGAATTGAACCCTGTGGCACCCATAGAGACTGCCAGAGGTCCGGACAACAGGCCCTCCGATTTGACATACTGAACTCTGTCAGAGAAGTAGTTGGTGAATCAGGCAAGGCAATCATTTGAGAAACCAAGGCTGTTGAGTCTGCCGATAAGAATGTGGTGAATGACAGAGCCGAAAGCCTTGGCCAGGTTGATGAGTACGGCTGCACAGTAGTGTCTCTTATCGATGGCGGTTATGATGTCATTTAGGACCTTGAGCGTGGCGTGGGTGCACCCATAACCAGCTCTGAAATCAGATTGCATATCGGAGAAGGTACAGTGGGATTCGAAATGGTCGGTAATGTGTTTGTTAACTTGGCTTTCGAAGACCTTAGAGAGACAAGGTAGGATAGATATAGGTCTGTAGCAGTTTGGGTCTAGAGTGTCACCTCCTTTGAAGAGGGGGATGACCGCGGCAGCTTTCCAATCTTTGGGAATCTCAGACGATATGAAAGACAGGTTGAACAGGCTAGTAATAGGGGTTGCAACAATTTCGGCAGATAATTTTACAAAGAGAGGGTCCAGATTGTCAAGCCCGGCTGATTTGTAGGGGTCCAGATTTTGCAGCTCTTTCAGAATATCAGCTATCTAGATTTGGGTGAAGGAGAAATGGTGGGGGCTTTGGCGGGTTGCTGTGGAGGGTGCCGGGCAGTTGACCGGGGTAGGGGTAGCCTGGTGGAAAGCGTGGCCAGCCGTAGAGAAATGATTGTTGAAATTCTCAATTATAGTGGATTTATCGGTGGTAACTGTTTCCTAGCCTCAGAGCAGTGGGCAGCTGGGAGGAGGTGCTCTTATTCTCCATGGACTTTACAGTGTCCTAGAACTTTTTTGAGTACTACAAGCTGCAAATTTCAGTTTGAAAAAGCTAGCCTTAGCTTTCTTAATAACCGCCTGTGTATATTTGTTCCTAACTTCCCGGGAAAAGTTACATATCACGGGGGCTATTCGATGCTAATGCAGAACGCCACAGGATGTTTTTGTGCTGGTCAAGGGCAGACAGGTCTGGAGTGAACCAAGGACTATATCTATTCCTAGTTCTACATTTTTGGAATGGGGCATGATTATTTAAGATGGTGAGGAAGGCACTTTTAACCTGTTATGGCTAGGGGGCAGTATTTTCACGGCTGGATAAAAAGCGTACCCGATTTAATCTGGTTACTACTCCTGCCCAGTAACTAGAATATGCATATAATTATTGGCTTTGGATAGAAAACACTCCAAAGTTTCTAAAACTGTTTGAATGGTGTCTGTGAGTATAACAGAACTCAAATGGCAGGTCAAAACCTGAGAGATTCCTTTACAGGAAGTGGCCTGTCTGACCATTTCTTGAACTTCTTTGCCATCTCTATCTTTTACAAAGGATCTCTGCTCTAACGTGACACTTCCTACGTCTTCCATTGGCGCTCAGAGCCCGGGAAAAAACAGAATGTCGTCATCCCAGCCCCAGGCTGAAACACATTATCGCCTTTCTCAAGTGGCCGATCAAGGGACTGTCGGCTTAGGTGCGTGCCCTGGCCGCCCCCGTCTTTGTGATTTTTCCTCTGTTTGCCGAAAAGGAGATTCCCGGTCGGAATATTATCGCTTTTTTACGAGATAAATTGCATAAAAATTGATTTTAAACAGCGGTTGACATGCTTCGAAGTACGGTAATGGAATATTTAGAAATTTTTTGTCACGAATTGCGCCATGCGCAAGACCCTTCTTTACCATTCGGATAGTGTCTGGGACGCACGATCAAAACGCCACTATTCGGATATAACGATGGATTATTTTGGACCAAACCAACATTTGTTATTGAAGTAGCAGTCCTGGGAGTGCATTCTGACGAAGACAACAAAAGGTAATCAAACTTTTATAATAGTAAATCTGATATTGGTGAGTGCTAAACTTGCCGGGTGTCTAAATAGCTAGCCCGTGATGGCTGGGCTATATACTTAGAATATTGCAAAATGTGCTTTCACCAAAAAGCTATTTTAAAATCGGACATATCGAGTGCATAGAGGAGTTCTGTATCTATAATTCTTAAAATAATTGTTATGCTTTTTGTGAACGTTTATCGTGAGTAATTTAGTAAATTGTTAGCAAATTCCCCAGAAGTTTGCGGGGGGTATGCTAGTTCTGAACGTCACATGCTAATGTAAAAAGCTGTTTTTTGATATAAATATGAACTTGATTGAACAAAACATGCATGTATTGTATAACATAATGTCCTAGGTGTGTCATCTGATGATGATCATCAAAGGTTAGTGCTGCATTTAGCTGTCTTCTGGGTTTTTGTGACATTATATGCTAGCTTGAAAAATGGGTGTCTGATTATTTCTGGCTTGGTACTCTGCTGACATAATCTAATGTTTTGCTTTCGCTGTAAAGCCTTTTTGAAATCGGACAGTGTGGTTAGATAAAGGAGAGTCTTGTCTTTAAAATGCTGTGAAATAGTCATATGTTTGAAAAATTGAAGTTTTTGTATTTTTGAGGAATTTGTAATTCGCGCCACGCCTATCATTGGATATTGGAGCAGGTGTTCCGCTAGCGGAACGTCTAGATGTAAGAGGTTCAAGAATAACTATAACCACCCCCAGCCACATCTAGCTAAGTGGATGGGTCACTATTGTCTAGACATGTACACATGTTCATGAAATACAATATATGGCCATAATCAATCCCAGACACACCTGGCTAATGTGATGGGTCATGTAATCAGAATAACAATCTATCCCTCAACGTAACCAAGACTAAGGAGATTATTGTGGACTACAGGAAAAGGAGGACCGAGCATGCCCCCATTCTCATCGACGGGGCTGTAGTGGAGCAGGTTGAGAGCTTCAAGTTCCTTGGTGTGCACATCAACAACAAACTAGAATAGTCCAAACCCTCCTATTACAGTAGTGAAGAGGGCACAACAAAGCCTATTCCCCCTCAGGAAACTAAAAAGATTTGGCATGAGATCCTCAAAAGGTTCTACAGCTACAACATCCAGAGCATCCTGACTGGTTGCATCACTGCCTGGTACGGCAATTGCTCGGCCTCTGACCGCAAGGCACTACAGAGGGTAGTGCGTACGGCCCAGTACATCACTGGGGCTAAGCTGCCTGCCATCCAGGACCTCTACACCAGGCGGTGTCGGAGGAAGGCCCTAAAAATTGTCAAAGACCCCAGCCACCCCAGTCATAGACTGTTCTCTCTATGACCACATGGCAAGCGGTACCGGAGTGCCAAGTCTAGGACAAAAAGGCTTTTCAACAGTTTTTACCCCCAAGCCATAAGACTCCTCTTTTTATGCTGTTGCTACTCTCTGTTTATCATATATGCATAGTCACTTTAACTATACACTCATGTACATACTACCTCAAATGGGCCGACCAACCAGTGCTCCCGCACATTGGCTAACCAGGCTATCTGCACTGTGTCCCACCCACCACCCGCCTACCCCTCTTTTATGATACTGCTACTCTCTGTTCGTCATATATGCATTGTCACTTTAAACATATCTACATGTACATAACACCTCTAACCATATCTACATGTACATACTACCTCTATCAGCCTGACTAACCGGTGTCTGTATGTAGCCACGCTACTTTTATAGTCTCGCTATTGTATATAGCCTGTCTTTTTACTGTTGTTTTATTTTTTACCTACCTATTGTTCACCTAATACCTATTTTGCACTATTGGTTAGAGCCTGTTAGTAAGCATTTCACTGTAAGGTCTACACCTGTTGTATTCAGCACACGTGACAAATAAACTTTGATTTGATTTGATCAATCATCTGGCGAAGCAGCGTCCTTTGTTTAGACATCTAGCTAGCTAAATAATGAACCATATCCCCAACCCATACTGCAAGCAATACAAACTGATTGTCATAGCTAGCCACCATGCATGAAATGCTGTAGTAACTAAGTTCAATGTTAGCTAGCTAGCTAACATTAATGCAAATGGGTTCCTGAGATACAAATAATATTACTACACAGATGATACACGTAACGTTAGCGAGCCAGCAAGCTAACATTTGCTAGCTAGCTAACAGCACACTTTAACTTGCAATTAAAACAACTTTCTGCAATTAAAACAACTTTCTGCCAAAATTAGAAACGTATAATATCTGAAAATGTAGCTTGACTCTTACCCGTATACATGGATGAATGCTTCACGGCAGACTAGAACCCGTTCAACTCTGTTTTGTTTGTACAGTTAGTTTGGCCCGCATTGTGTCAAGTCACTCCAGTTCACACTGACCATGTCTGCAGAAAGTAGTCCATCGCAACTTTTTCCAACTGATCTTTGTTGATAGCGCCTGCTAAATTCAGGGCAGCAATGTTGTTGAGAGCCGTAGCAACACTTTTGCAGTTCTCCATGACTAATGTTGTATCTTTCAAAAAAAGCCACTGTAGCAAGCATTATCTACACATACTAAGCAGCTCACGTTACAGACAGAAACATGATTACATGGCAGACCAATCTCTCGGCATGTCCAGCCCATCCATTATCTCAGACAGTCATGACTAGCGGGAAGGTTCCTCACTTTTTCCATGGCTAAACCAACTAGACTTGTAATTTAACAATTGTATTCGTATTTACAGATGGCATAGAAGTTTGTTATTAAGGCACATGAAAGTTCACATGTTCCAGAAGGCATTTCAACCAAGAAACGCATTTTGATAAAAAAAATTAAATAAATGTAAAATGCCTCTCCTTTGAAGTAGTGACAAGCGACCGACATACGCCTTGCTTCTTGAAACGTGTCACAAATGTCTGCATACTTCACCAGGGGAAACACTAGGGTATTGCTTGGGCTCTCATCAAAGAGAGAAAGAGAGAAGTTTGTCCGGCTCACCTTACATTAGCATGCCTCAAACCTAAATTGTCCGCTACAGTGAAATGGGCTACTCCTATGTGAATTAATGAGGAGGCAGAACGCACCTCATTTCAATCTGTTGTTTGAAAATCAGTTGAATTTGACAAGTTGAAACATAGCCTTTAGATAATTAACAGGTAGCGTGCCTTGGTTTGAGGGCAGCATGGGTTAAAGTAGCAAAGGGGGGAAAAACTCCATATTAATGCCCATGTGTCACGTCCTGACCATAGAAAGATGTTATTTTCTATGGTAGAGTAGGTCAGGGCGTGACAGGGTTTTTTTTCTTCCATGTTTTCTATTTCTATGTTTAGGTTCTAGTTTTGTATTTCTATGATGGGGTTTTGTTTGGGATGATCTCCAGTTAGAGGCAGCTGGTCCTCGTTGTCTCTAATTGGAGATCATACTTAAGTAGGAGTTTTTCCACCTGGGTTTTGTGGGTGATTGTTTTTGAGTAGTGTAAGTTTCAACTCTGCTTCACAGATTGTTGTTTTGTTCTTTAGTTTACGTATTGCATAGTTTCTGTCACGCTCATCGTAGTGATGGGACCAAACTGCAGCGGGTATGTGAATCATCTTCTTGTTTTATTGAAAGAAAATGAACACTGAACAAAAGAACGACAAAAACAGTCCTGTAAGGTACACTGACTATACACGGAGACAACCACCCACAAAACACAAGCTGAAAACCTCTACTTAACCTGTTGAGGGTAGGGGGCAGTATTTGCACGGCCTGATAAAAAACGTACCCGATTTAATCTGGTTATTACTACTGCCCAGAAACTAGAATATGCATAGAATTATTGGCTTTGGATAGAAAATACCCTAAAGTTTCTAAAACTGTTTGAATGGTGTCTGTGAGTATAACAGAACTCATATGGCAGGCAAAAACCTGAGAAGATTCTGTACAGGAAGTGCCCTCTCTGACCATTCCTTGGGCTTCTTGACTCTTTTTATTGAAAACTTAGGATCTTTGCTGTAACGTGACACTTCCTACGGCTCCCATAGGCTCTCAGAACCCGGAAAAAAGCTGAATGATGTCGAAGCAGCCCCTGGCTGAAAAACATTAGCGCCTTTGGTAAGTGGTCTATCAGAGGACAATGAGACTGAGGCGCGTGCAGGAGGCGACCCCATGTTTTTATTTTCTCTTTCTTTGAACGTAAACACGGTTTCCCGGTCGGAATATTATCGCTTTTTTACGAGAAAATTGCATAAAAATTGCTTTTAAACAGCGCTTGACATGCTTCGAAGTACGGTAATGGAATATTTAGAATTTTTTTGTCACGAAACGTGTCACCCTTCGTGTCACCCTTCGTGTCACCCTTCTTTACACTTCGGATAGTGTCTTGAATGCACGAACAAAACAGAGGATATTTGAACATAACTATGGATTATTTTGAACCAAACCAACATTTGTTATTGAAGTAGAAGTCCTGGGAGTGCATTCTGACGAAGAACAGCAAAGGTAATAACATTTTTCTTATAGTAAATCTGACTTTGGTGAGGGCTAAACTTGGTGGGTGTCTAAATAGCTAGCCCTGTGATGCCGGGCTATCTACTCAGAATATTGCAAAATGTGCTTTCACCGAAAAGCTATTTTAAAATCGGACATAGCGAGTGCATACAGGAGTTCTGTATCTATAATTCTTAAAATAATTGTTATGCTTTTTGTGAACGTTTATCGTGAGTAATTTAGTAAATTCACCCGAAGTTTGCGGGGGTATGCTAGTTCTGAACGTCACATGCTAATGTAAAAAGCTGGTTTTTGATATAAATATGAACTTGATTGAACAAAACATGCATGTATTGTATAACATAATGTCCTAGGATTGTCATCTGATGAAGATCATCAAAGGTTAGTGCTGCATTTAGCTGTGGTTTGGGTTTATGTGACATTATATGCTAGCTTGAAAAATGGGTGTCTGATTATTTCTGGCTGGGTTCTCTACTGACATAATCTAACGTTTTGCTTTCGTTGTAAAGCCTTTTTGAAATCGGACAGTGTGGTTAGATTAACGAGAGTCTTGTCTTTAAAATGGTGTAAAATAGTCATATGTTTGAGAAATTGAAGTAATAGCATTTCTAAGGTATTTGAATATCGCGCCACGGGATTATACTGGCTGTTGTGTAGGTGGGACGATTTCATCCCACCGACCCTAGAGAGGTTAAATATGGCCTCCAATTAGAGGGAACGAAGAACAGCTGCCTCCAATTGAAGGCCAAACCAAAACCCTGAACATAGAAATAGAACAACTAGATAACCATATAGAAATAGATGACATAGAACATTACCCAAAAATCCAACAACACAAAACAAACACACCCCTGCCACATCCGACCAACTACAATAACAAAATGACCCCTTTACTGGTCAGGACGTGACAGTTTCACAGTGTAAATAAAATGTGGAACAACACACATGCTGCACTTTGGTCCGCTTCTCCTTTCGACAACCGTGACACCATGAGTTTGGAATTAGATGTTCAACGAGCAGGTGTCCACATACTTTTGGTCATGTAGTGTAGTTCTGAAACTTGGAAAATATGAAATCATGTGCCAATATTAAATGAATTATTTGTAGGCATTACTACTAGCTGCTATCAAAATATTGCTAACTCATAGGAATGTAATTCTTATGTAATAGCTTAACTTAATTTAACCATTGGAGTCAAAATATAATTAACACAACTCCTACATTTTCACAAGCTCACGGTCTTTGCCTGTGGGGAAAAGGTGTTGGGTTGTTTGTCCAATGAACAACATTACTTAAATAACAATATTAATTTAATGTTTCACCCTGGAACATGTAATATCTGGAGATGATACCTGCCCCGACCTACTGAACCTCCATGTTTATGTACTAACCAAACCATACCTTTTTCCTCAGGTATGGGCTATACAACTTTGGCTGTGAAGAAGTTTACTGGCAAGTTTTACTGCAATCAATAGAAGACAGGATTCCATCAGGACTTCGGCTGGGATGATTAAACCGGGCTTCAAAGTAAAATATGTTCCTGTAAAGCTAATGCCTTTCATGGGCCGAAGGGAGCAAGGAGGGCACTGATTAATGTAAGTGCTACCTTGCTGACACATAATCACATAGCCATTGTGAAGTAGAGAGGTATAAAGCCAAGAGAGGAGTTGAGCGAGAGAGACTAGAAGTGCCCTATGCCTAAGTTAATGGACGTGTGAATGAGTAGTGAAGAGGGTGAGAGTGGTAGATAGTACTAGAAAGAGAGGGGGAATGAGAGAGCGAGAGCAGGGAGAGAGCACAGAGGGGTTCCCTGGTTCCCAAGTGATGCATCATCATTACAACCTAATGACAATCAAGGTAATCAACTATTATGAAACATTATGACATGCTTATGGCGGCCTTATAAAGGCATTATGTCAGCATAAAACAAGTAGTGTTAATAAGTCATTTGACTGCCAGTCAATTTCTATGTGACATACAGTTGAAGTCGGAAGTTTACATAAACTTAGGTTGAAGTCATTACCCTGTTAGGGCTAGGGGGCAGCATTGACACGGCTGGATAAAAAACATACCCGATTTAATCTGGTTACCACTCCTACTCAGTAACGAGAATATGCATATACTTATTACATATGGATAGAAAACACCCTAAATTTTCTAAAACTGTTTGAATGGTGTCTGTGAGTATAACAGAACTCAAATGGCAGGTCAAAACCTGAGAGATTCCTTTACAGGAATGGCCTGTCTGACCATTTCTGGAACTTCTTTGCCATCTCTATCATTTACTAAGGATCTCTGCTCTAACGTGACACTTCCCACGTCTTCCATAGGCTCTCAGAGCCCGGGAAAAAACAGAATGTCGTCATTCCAGCCCCAGGCTGAAACACATTATCGCCTTTCTCAAGTGGCCCATCAAGAGACACTAGCTTATGCGCGTGACCCCGACCGCCCCCGCCTTTGGGATTTTTTCCTCTGTTTGCCGAAAAGGAGATTCCCTGTCGGAATATTATCGCTTTTCTACGAGAAAAATGACGTAAAAATTGATTTTAAACAGCGGTTGACATGCTTCGACGTACGATAATGGAATACTTTGAATTTTATTGTCAGGAATTGCGCCAAGCGCGCGACACTTCTTTACTATTTCGGATAGTGTCTGGAACGCACGAACAAAACGCCGCTATTCGGATATAACGATGGATTATTTTGGACCAAACCAACATTTGTTATTGAAGTAGCTGTCCTGGGTGTGTATTCTGACGAAGACAACAAAAGGTAATGACATTTTTATAATAGTAAATATGATTATGGTGAGTGCTAAACTTGCCGGGTGTCTAAATAGCGAGCCCGTGATGCCTGGGCTATGTACTTAGAATATTGCAAAATGTGCTTTCACCAAAAAGCTATTTTAAAATCGGACATATCGAGTGCATAGAGGAGGTCTGTATCTATAATTCTTAAAATAATTGTTATGCTTTTTGTGAACGTTTATCGTGAGTAATTTAGTAAAATGTTAGCGAATTCCCCGGAAGTTTGCGGGGGGTATGCTAGTTCTGAACGTCACATGCTAATGTAAAAAGCTGGTTTTTGATATAAATATGAACTTGATTGAACAAAACATGCATGTATTGTATAACATAATGTCCTAGGGTTGTCATCTGATGAAGATCATCAAAGGTGAGTGCTGCATTTAGCTGTCTTCTGGGTTTTGGTGACATTATATGCTGGCTTGAAAAATGGGTGTCTGATTATTTCTGGCTTGGTACTCTGCTGACATAATCTAATGTTTTGCTTTCGTTGTAAAGCCTTTTTGAAATCGGACAGTGTGGTTAGATAAAGGAGAGTCTTATCTTTAAATGGCTGTAAAATAGTCATATGTTTGAGAAATTGAAGTAATAGGATTTTTATGGTTTTGAAAATCGCGCCACAGGCTGGCAGTGGCTGTTA
Source organism: Salmo salar (assembly GCF_965601325.2). NCBI lineage: Eukaryota > Metazoa > Chordata > Actinopteri > Salmoniformes > Salmonidae > Salmo > Salmo salar. The sequence continues at coordinate 71,847,307 of NC_138300.1, forward strand.
CGTAGGTGGGACGAATTCGTCCCGCCTAGCCTAGAGAGGTTAAAACTAGTTTTTCAACCACTTCATACATTTCTTGTTAACAAACTATAGTTTTGGCAAGTCGGTTAGGACATCTACTTTGTGCATGACACAAGTACTTTTTCCAACAATTGTTTACAGACAGATTATTTCACTTACAATTCACTGTATCACAATACCAGAGGGGCAGAAGTCTACATATACTAAGCTGACTGTGCCTTTAAACAGCTTGGAAAATTCCAGAAAATGATGTCATGGCTTTAGAAGCATCTGATAGGCTAATTGACACCATTTGAGTCAATTGGAGGTGTACCTGTGGATGTATTTCAAGGCCTACCTTCAAACACAGTGCCTCTTTGCTTGACATCATTGGAAAATCAAAAGAAATCAGCCAAGACCTCAGAAACAAATTTGTAGACCTCCACAAGTCTGGTTCATCCTTGGGAGGAATTTCCAAATGCCTGAAGGTACCACGTCATCTGTACAAACAATAGTACACAAGTAAAAACACGATGGGACCAGGCAGCCGTCATACCGCTCAGGAATGAGACGCATTCTGTCTCCTAGAGATTAATGTACTTTGGTGCGAAAAGTGTAAATCACTCCCAGAACAACAGCAAAGGACCTTGTGAAGATGCTGGAGGAAACAGGTACAAAAGTATCTATATCCACAGTAAAACGAGTCCTATATAGACATAACCTGAAAGGCAGCTCAACAAGGAAGAGGCCACTGCTCGAAAACTGCCATAAAAAGCCAGACTACGGTTTGCAACTGCACATGGGGACAGAGATCGTACTTTTTTGAGAAATGTCCTCTGGTTTGATGAAACAAAAATAGAACTGTTTGGCCACAATGACCATCGTTATGTTTGGAGGAAAATGGGGGAGGCTTGCAAGCCGAAGAACACCATCCCAATTGTGATGCACGGGGGTGGCAGCATCATGTTGTGGGGGTGCTTTGCTGCAGGAGGGACAGGTGCTCTTCACAAAATAGATGGCATCATGAGGCAAGAAAATTGTGTGGATATATTGAAGCAACATCTCAAGACATTAGTCAGGAAGTTAAAGCTTGGTCGCAAATGGCTCTTCCAAATGGACAATGACCCCAAGCATACTTCCAAAGTTGTGGCAAAATGGCTTAATAAGGACAACAATGTCAAGGTATTGGAGTGGCCATCACCAAGCCCTGACCTCAATCCCATAGAAAATTTGTGGGCAGAACTGAAAAAGTGTGTGCGAGCAATGAAGCCTACAAACCTGACTCAGTGACACCAGCTCTGTCAGGAGGAATGGGCCGAAATTCACCCAACTTATAGTGGGAAGCTTGTGGAAGGCTACCCGAAATGTTTGACCCAAGTTAAACAATTTAAAGGCAATGCTACTAAATACTAATTGAGTGTATGTAAACTTCTGACCCACTGGGAATGAGATGAAAGAAATAAAAGCTGAAAGAAATAATTCTCTCTACTATTATTCTGACATTTCCAATTCTTAAAATATAGTGGTGATCCTGACTGACCTAAAACATGGAATTTTTACTAGGATTAAATGTCAGGAATTGTGAAACACTGAGTTTAAAAGTATTTGGCTAAGGTGTATGTAAACTTCCGACTTCAACTGTAGGTAGATGTGTGCTTTTCCAAATCATGTCCAATCAACTGAATTTACCACAGGTGGACTCCAATCAAGTTGTAGAAACATCTCAAGGGTGATCAATGTAAACAGGATGCAGTTTAGCTCAACTTCGAGTCTCATAGCAAAAGGTATTTAATTTTTTATAGATTTGCAAAAATGTATAAAAACCAGTTTTCACTTTGTCATTATGGGGTATTGTAAACTCAGTAAAAAATCGAAATGTCCCTTCTTCAGGACCCTGTCTTTCAAAGATAATTCATAAAAAATCAAAATATCTTCACAGATCTTCATTGTAAAGGGTTTAAAAACTGTTTCCCATGCTTGTTCAATGAACCATAAACAACACCTCCCCCGTGCTTCGCAGTTGGGATGGTGTTCTTCGGCTTGCTAGCCTCCCCTTTCTTCCTCCAAACATAACGACGGTCATTATGGCTAAACAGTTCTATTTTTGCTTCGTCAGACCAGAGGACATTTCTCCAAAAAGAACCATCTTTGTCCCTATGTGCAGTTGCAACCCGTAGTCTGGCTTTTTTTATGCAGTGGCTTCTTCCTTGCTGAGCGGCCTTTCAGGTTATGTCGATAGAGGACTTGTTTTACTGTGGATATAGATACATTTGTACCTGTTTGCTCCAGCATTTTCACAAGGTCCTTTGCTGTTGTGTATGACGGCTCCTTCCTGAACAGTATGACGGCTGCTTGGTCCCATGGTGTTTATACTTGCGTACTTTTGTTTTTACAGATGAACGTGGTACCTTCAGGTGTTTGAAAATTGCTACCAAGGATGAACCAGACTTGTGGAGGTCTACAATTTTTTCTCTGAGGTCTTGGCTGATTTCTTTTGATTTTCCCATGATGTCAAGCAAAGAGGCACTGAGTTTGACAGTTGGCCTTGAAATACATCGACAGGTACACCTCCGCATATCAGAAGCTTCAAAAAGCCATGACATCATTATCTGGATTTTTCCAAGCTGTTTATTAAAGGCACTTATTGTATGCAAACTTCTGACCCACTGGAATTGGGATACCGTGAATTATAAGTGAAATAATGTGTCTTTAAACAATTGTTGGAAGAATTACTTGTGTCATGCACAAAGTAGGTGTCCTAACCGACTTGCCAAAACTACAGTTTGTTAACAAGAAATTTGTGGAGTGGTTGAAAATTGAGTTTTAATGACTCCAACATAATTGTATGTAAACCTCCGACTTCAACTGTGTATAAGGTCCCACAGTTGACACTGCATGACAGAATAAAATATTCTCTGGTCTGATGAAACCAAGATTGAACTCTTTGGCCTGAATGCCTAGCGTCACGTCTGGAGGAAACCTGTCACCATCCCTACGTTGAAGCATGGTGGTGCCAGCATAATGCTGTGGGCATGTTTTTCAGCGGCAGGTACTGGGAGGCTAGTCAGGATTGAGGAAAGACGAATGGAACAAAGTACAGAGAGGTCCTTGATGAAAATCTGCTCCAGAGTTCTCAGGACCTCAGACTGGGGCAAAGTTTCACCTACCAAGAGGACAATGACTCAAAGCACACAGCCAAGACAATGCAGGAGTGGCTTCAGGACAGTCTCTGAATGTCCTTGATTGGCTCAGCCAGAGACCACACTTGAATCTGAACATCTCTATATAGACCTGAAAATAGCTGTTCAGTGACTGTCCCCATCCAACCTGACAGAGCTTGAAAGGATCTGCAGAGAAGAATGGGAAAAACTCCCCAAATACAGGTGTGCTAAGCTTTTAGCGTCATACCCAAGAAGACTCGAGGCTGTAATCACTGCCAAAGGTGCTTCAACAAAGTACTGAGTGAAGGGTCTGAATACTTATGTATATGTGATATTTCTGTTTTTTTATATCCATTTTCAAAAATGTATAAAAACCTGTTTTTGCTTTGTCATTATGGGGTATTGTGTGTAGATTGATGAGGAGAAAAAATACAACTTAATCAATTTTAGAGTAAGGCTCCAATGTAATTTTCTTTTAGGAAAAGTCAAGGGGTCTGAATACTTTCCAAACACACTTTACTTTATTTTCCAGTGCACTTATTAACGTTGTCATACAGTCTGGTCCAAAATTATTTGCACCCTTGTTAACAATGATCCAAAAAGACTATATTGTATGCAAAAAATATATACTATATCATTTTACTTTTTTTTACAAGTTATATTTTTTTCTCAAAAAAATAGGGGTCAAAATTGTTGCCAACCATGATTTCAATACGTCACCTTGCAAGGATAAGCACTGAATATTTTTCTAAAATATTTTACAAGTTTGTAGAACACATTAGGAGGGATTTTAGTCCAGAATTTTTCCAGGTTCTTTATCCTTTGTCTGTGCTTATACCCTCTTCAATTCAAACCACATGTTTTCAAAGGGGTTCAAGTCCGGACTCCGAGATTTGATTATACGGTCAATTAACCTTTTCTTTGTGGATTTGTATATGTGCTTGGGGTTATTGTATTGATGGACGATCCACTTGAGGGCCAAGTTTCAGGCAACCAGGTTTTTGGCCAAAATGTTTTGGTACTGTGTAAAGACAATGATGCCATTGACCTTAACAAGGGCCCCAAGAACAGTGAAAACAAAACAGCCCGCATAACTTCAAATATTCACCACCATATTTTACGGTAGGTATGAGGTTATTTTCTGCATATGCATTGTTTGTTTTTTTAAACACAAAATCCACCACTGGTCTGCATGGCCTAAAAGCTCTATTTTAATTTAATCTCACCATAGCATTGGTTCCAATCCAATTGCCAATGCTGTTTAGCAAACTCCAGGGATTTACATTTGTTGGATGACAGGATGACAAATAGAGCTCTTGGTTTCAAATTGGTTCCGGGCCGGTAGAATGGGACATTTTTTTAAACATTCTGTGAACAAATGTAAACATTCCCAACTGTTCTGGGAACGTTAGTTTTTAGGTTGCAGGGAGGTTCTGAGAACATTTTACTTGAGTACCTTAAATCTTCCTGAAAGGTTTTATTAACCTTCTGAGAACGGAAGTTATAGGTTATTTGAAGGTAATTAAATTACATTCTGAGAACATTCTCTAAATATTATGAAAGTTTTGCTATGGTTATTATCAAAAAAAAATCCCAACAACAATGACATTTGAAGGTTATTTGGAGTTGTTTTAATAACTTCCTTAAAACTTTCGCTGAATGTTTCAATAAGGCTTTTAATAACACCACTAGCTTATTTTGGGTAACTTTGTTTTACTCAAAGGACACATGGAAGTGTATTTGCTGAGGCATTAATAATGCGAACGCATTTCTTTTCAAATGTGACACAGCATCAGTGAGATTCAAAACCATGATCTTCTGTTCTCTATCCATCGAATTACTCCACTGTGCCACAAGGATGGATTTCAAACAGGCCCCTTTTCAAAGGAAACAAACACTCATTAAGATCAGGTTTGGCCAATTAGTGGGAGCGGCCAACACACCTGAATAGACTTAACAAGGTAGAGCGAGTTCTGTTGACGCTGAGAACGGAATGTATACATTTTAAAATAACATTCTCTCAACGTTATTAAAGTTTTCTTGTGGTTTTTGTGGAAATTTTTCTTCATGTTCTGAGAATGGAATTGAAAACGTATTGATGTTAATGTGTAGAACATTTTTTTTAACATTACCAGAATATTGCCAAGAACTGACAAAAGACAACCATACATTCTCTGAACATTCTGAGAGCATCACTTAAGTCACACCATTTTTAGAACATTCCCAGAATGTAGTAAATTATGACATTAAATAGAACCACATGGGAACTTCAACCCACTAACACAAATTATCCGTGAAATAGAAACAAATTACTTGTGCGAGATTTGATACAGACACACAAAGTATATATTTTTTGTGTCCACCACACAATTTTGTTTGCTGTGCATTTCAATCACAGAAAAATGCAGTAGGTTACTTAATTCAAAAACAATAGGAGGGAGGTTGGCTGGGGAGGATGAGTGGGCATATAACGTGAAGGTCTAGCAACCCAAGCATTGCGTGTTCAAATTACTCGATGGCCAACTGTAGCATTTTAGATAATTAGCAACTTTGGAACTACTTACTACATCTTAACTACTCAGCTAGCATGTTACCTAACCATAACTCAGCATTTCCCAAACTCGATCCTGGGGACCCCAAGGGGTATACATTTTGTTTTTGCTCTAGTACTACACATCTGATTCAAATAATCAAAGCTTGATGATTAGTTGATTATTTGAATCAGCTTTGTAGGGCGAGGGCAAAAACCAAAACATGCAACCCTTGGGGTCCCCAGGACCGAGATTGGGTAACCCTGGACACATGCGTTATGAAGAAAATCATGTGGTGGGCACAAAAAGTCATTTGTGTCTGTTTGACAAAAATATGTGATAGTGTGTTGTGTGGAATGTTCTGTGGAAGTACTAAAATTCCCACAGAAAAACATTGTTTCGTAAAGTTCTCTTGAGAACATGACATTAAATAGAACCATGAGGAAACCTGTATGAAACGTTATGCTCAAGTATTGAAATTCCCACAGAAGAACATTGCTTCTTAAAGTTCTCTGAACAATCTAAGAACATGAATAGAAATAGAACACAGCATAAAATGATTTGTTTCAACGTGCATAAAATGGTAAACGTAGATATGATCGTAACTGTAAAAAGTGAAGCTAATAATTGTCAAAGTAGGGCCTGTGCCAAAATTTGATACATACTGACATTTACATGTTAATACAGTGCCTTCAGAAAGTATTCACACCCCTTGACTTTTTCCACATTCTGTTGAGTTACAGCACAAACTTAAAATTGATTCAATTGATATTTTGTGTCGCTGGCCTACACACAATATCCCATAATGTCAAAGTGGAATTATGTTTTTAGAAATTTAGAAAACTAAATAAAAAATTCAAAGCTGTCATTTGTTATGGCAAGCCTAAATAAGTTCAGAAGTAAAAAGTTGCTTAGCAAGTCACAACACATTGCATGGACTCACTATGTGTGCAATAATAGTGTTTAACATGTTTTTTTAATGACAACCTCATCTCTGTACCCCACACATGCAATTATCTGTAAAGTCCCTCAGTCTAGCAGTGAATTTCAAACACAGATTCAACCACAAAGACCAGGGAGGGTAGCCTAGTGGTTAGAGTGTTGGGCTAGTAACCGAAAGGTTGCAAGTTTGAATCCCCAAGCTGACAAGGTACAAATCTGCCGTTCTGCCCCTGAACAAGGCAGTTAACCCACTGTTCCTAGGCTGTCATTGAACATAAGAATTTGTTATTAACTGACTTGCCTAGTTAAATAAAGGTAAAATAAGAAAATACAAATCCAATGCCTCACAAAGAAGGGCAGCTATTGGTAGATGGAAAAAAAGCAGACATTGAATATCCCTTTGAGCATGGTGAAGTTATTAAATCAGTCTGGTTTCCAACAGAAACTGGGAGATAAATACATCTTTCAGCAGGACAATAACCTAAAACAAAAGGCCAAATATACACTGGAGTTACCTGGGATAGGATAAAGTAATCCTTCTAACCCCCCCCCTTAAAAGATTTAGATGCACTATTGTAAAGTGGTTGTTCCACTGGATATTATAAGGTGAATGCACCAATTTGTAAGTCGCTCTGGATAAGAGCGTCTGCTAAATGACTAAAATGTAAAATGTAAAAATGAGTTGCTTACCAAGATGAAATTGAATGTTCCTGAGTGACCTAATCATAGTTTTCACTTAAATTGGATTGAACAGCTATTGCAAGACTTGAAAATGGCTGTCTAGCAATGATCAACAACCAACTTGACAGAGCTTGAACATTTTTAAAAAGAATAATGTGCCGATATTGTACAATCCAGGTATGCAAAGCTTTGAGACCCAGAAAGACTCACTTCTGTAATCGCTGCCAAGGTGATTCTAACATGTATTTACTCAGGTGTGTGAAAACTTATGTAAATGAGATATTTCTGCATTTCATTTTTAATAAATTTGGCAAGATTTCGAAAAACATGTTTTCACTTCATTATGAGGCATTGTGTGTAGATTGGTGAAAGAAAACATATTTTTAATCCATTTTGAATTCACACTGTAACACAAGGGTGGAATACCTTCTGAAGGCACTGTATTTATTCAGATATCCCCAGATTTCCTGTACACAACCACACACACCGAATCATCTTAATGCACTGTATAAAAACTCTGAATGTGCGTCCACTTGAGAACATCACCATGTCCACTTAGTGAAATGTATATAAAGTTGATGCAGTCGATTTAAATTCTCGCTTAGCGAGAGCTTTCAAAAATTGATATTACAAATAAATGTATCAGCATACTGTAAATTACTGTCAAAATATAACAATACAACATGTTGCAAACAAACCCTTGAAATGAGAGACAAGAATATTGACAAAAAAATTGCCAATATATTGCTAATGGCTACTGTTGTCTGATCTGTTCAAAGTTTACTGCCAAAGAGTGAAGAGACATATGACTGGCTTTTTTGACAGCTACTGTAAATTTTGTAAAAAGATTGCTTTTGGTTGACATCGTGCAATACAGAGGACACAGACTGTTCATCAGGTGATGAACCTGGACCCCCATTTTCACTACCCGGGAACATGGGCTGGGCATACGTGGAGGCTGGGGCCTTGGTGCCATAGGCTACTGGGGAATTTGGTGCTTGGGATGCAGGGGCATTGCTGGAGGCATGAGCTGTTCGGCCATGTGTGGAGGCATGGGCTGCTGGGCTATGTATGGAGGTATCGGCTGTTGGGACATTGTTGAATAGACCAGGCATTTGGGGCCGGCATTATTGTTCCTGGGGGAATCCATTGTGGTGTTGCAGGACGCGTTGCATGGCCTGGAGGATACATTGAGAAAATCACAGTTTGCATGACATTCATTCTCGTTTTCTCTCCCTTTCTCTCTCTCTCTTTCTCTCGGAGGACCTGAGCCCGAGGACCACACCTCAGAACTACCTGACCTGATGACTCCTTGCTGTCCCCAGTCCACCTGGTCGTGCTGCTGCTCTAGTTTCAACTGTTCTGCCTGCAGCTATGGAACCCTGACCTGTTCACCGGACGTGCTACCTTGTCCCAGACCTGCTGTTTTCAACTCTCTAGAGACAGCATGAGCGGTAGAGATACTCTGAATGATCGGCAATGAAAAGCTAACTGACATTTACTCCTGAGGTGTTGATCTGTTGCACCCTCTACAACCACTGTGAATGTTATTATTTGTCCCTGCTGGTCATCTATGAACATTTGAACATCTTGGCCATGTTCTGTTATAATCTCCACCCGGCACAGCCAGAGGAGGACTGGCCACCCCTCATAGCCTGGTTCCTCTCTAGGTTTCTTCCTAGGTTCTGGCCTTTCTAGGGAGCTTTTCCTAGCCACTGTGCTTCTACACCTGCGTTGCTTGCTGTTTGGGGTTTTAGGCTGGGTTTCTGTACAGCACTTTGTGACATCAGCTGATGTAAGAAGGGCTTTATACAGTTGAATCCGGAAGTTTACATACTTACGTTGGAGTCATCAAAACTCATTTTTCAACCACTCCACAAATGACTTGTTAACAAACTATAGTTTTGGCAAGTTGGTTAGGACATCTACTTTGTGCATGACACAAATAATTTTCCAACAATTGTTTACAGACAGATTATTTCACTTATAATTCACTGTATCACAATACCAGAGGGTCAGAAGTTCACATACATACATTAAGTTGACTGTGCCTTTAAACAGCTTGGAAAATTACAGAAAATTATGTCATGGCTTTAGAAGCATCTGATAGGCTAATTGACATAATTTGAGTCAATTGGAGGTGTACCTGTGGATGTATTTCAAGGCCTACCTTCAAACTCAGTGCCTCTTTGCTTGACATCATTGGAAAATGTAAAACAAATCTGCCAAGACCTCAGAGAAAAAATTGTAGACCTCCACAAGTCTGGTTCATCCTTGGGAGCAATTTTCATACACCTGAAGGTACCATGTTCATCTGTACAAACAATAGTATGCAAGTGTAAACACCATGGGACCACGCAGCCGTCATACCGCTCAGGAAGGAGACGCGTTCTGTCTCCTAGAGTTGAACGTACTTTGGTGCGAAAAGTGCAAATCAATCCCAGAACAACAGCAAAGGACCCTGTGAAGATGCTGGAGGAAACAGGAACAAAAGTATCTATATCCACAGTAAAACAAGTCCTATATTGACAGCAAGGAAGAAGCCACTGCTTCAAAACTACCATAAAAAAGCCAGACTACGGTTTGCAACTGCACATGGGGACAAAGATCATACTTTTTGGAGAAATGTCCTCTGGCCTGATGAAACAAGCAAGGAAGCCAGGAAGCAAGGAAGCCTACAAACCTGACTCAGTTATCCCTGCTCTGTCAGGAGGAATGGGCCAAAATTCACCCAACTTATTGCAGGACGCTTTTGGAAGGCTACCCGAAACGTTTGACCTAAGTTAAACAATTTAAAGGCAATGCTACCAAATACTAATTGAGTGTATGTAAACTTCTGATCCAGTGGGAAAGTGATGAAAGAAATAAAAGCTGAAATAAATCATTCTCTCTACTATTTTTCGGACATTCCACATTCTTAAAATGAAGTGGTGATCCTAACTGACCTAAGACAAGCAATTTTACTAGGATTAAATATCAGGAATTGTGAAAAACTGAGTTTAAATGTATTTGGCTAAGGTGTATGTAAACTTCTGACTTCATCTGTAAATACATTTGATTGATTGGATTAAAATTCATGGCAAACCTATACATTTCTTTGCATACAGTCTCAACCAAAACAAAGAAGGCCAAAACTAAACAATATTTTTATGTAAATGAAAACTTGCATGTAAAAACTCACCATCGTCAACTGATGCTTTCATCTTTATGAATTTCAGGAGATGATGGGATTGGAGCCAGAGGGATTTCAACGCATGACTTGATAATGTTGATTGGGTTACTTGTTAGTCTTGTCCCTAGTATCTTGTCGTTCATCACAGTGGGAACTTAACCTTTGCAACCCCAGAGCTGCCACCTTTCCATATATTCTTGTCGGTGTTCCTAAACTTTGTTTCTTACCACTTTACATGATTTCTATGGAATCCCCTTTCACGTAATTTGTCACTAAACATCTTGAATGTATATAGATTTTTATGTGTTTTCTCTAGCTGCTCTTTTATGTAAATGTCAGCCCATATTTCACATTTCACCTCGTTTTCAGTCTGTCATCCCATGACAAATTTTAGTGTTTAGTTAGCTTTTTCTAGGCTAACTGTATGATACCGACCACAAAGAACATCGAAATTAAGCTCAGGTGCATCCTGTTTCAATTGATCATCCTTGAGATGTTTCTACAATGTGATTTGAGCCCACCTGTGGTAAATTCAATTGATTGGAGAAGATTTGGAAAGACACACACCGGTCTATATAAGGTCCCACAATTGACAGTGCATGTCAGAGTAAAAACAAGCCATGAGGATCTAAGGAATTGTCTGTAGAGTTCCGAGACAGGATTGTGTCTAGGCACAGATCTGGGGAAGGGTACCAAAACATTTCTGCAGCATTGAAGGTCCCCGAGAACACAATGGCCTCCATCATTCTTAAATGGAAGAAGTTTGGAACCACCAAGACTCCTTCTAGAGCTGGACGCCCGGACAAACGGGGGAGAAGGGCCTTGGTCAGGGAGGTGACCAAGGACCCGATGTTCACTCTGACAGAGCTCCAGAGTTCCTCTGTGGAGATGGAAGAAACTTCAGGAAGGACAACCATCTCTGCAGCACTCCACCAATCAGACCTTTATGGTAGAGTGGCCAGATGGAAGCCACTCCTCAGTAAAAGGCACATGAAAGCCCACTTGGAGTTTACCAAAAGGCACCTAAAGGACTCTCAGACCATGAGAAACAAGAGTCTCTGGTCTGATGAAACCAAGATTGAAATCTTTGGCCTGAATGCCAAGTGTCACGTCTGGAGGAAACCTGGCACCATCCCTACGGTGAAGCATGGTGGTTACAGCATCATGCTTTGGGGATGTTTTTCAGTGGCAAGGACTGGGAGACTAGTCAGGATTGAGGGAAAGATGAACAGAGCAAAGTACAGAGATATCCTTGATGAAAACCTGCTCCAGAGCGCTCAGGACCTCAGTCTGGGTTGAAGGTTCACCTTCCAACAGGACAACGACCCTAAATGCACAGTCAAGACAACTCAGGCGTGGCTTCGGGACAAGTCTCTGAATGTCCTTGACTGGCCCAGCCAGTGCCCGGACTTGAACCCGATCGATCATCTCCGGAGAGACCTGAAAATAGCTGTGCAGCGATGCTCCCCATCCAACCTGACAGTGCTTGAGAGGATCTGCGGAGAAGAATGGGGAAAACTCCCTAAATACAGGTGTGCCAAGCTTGTCGCGTCATACCCAAGAAGACTCGAGGCTGTAATCACTGCCAAAGGTGCTTTAACAAAGTACTGAGTAAAGGGTCTGAATACTTATGTGAATTTCACACCATATTTAATTTTTCTTAACCCATCAGACCTGGGTCCACAGGGACTTCTGGTTATGAGTCAACCCTCGCATCACTACTGCCTATGATGTCTGACAAATTCACTATTATAGTAGTTCTTCCAAAGTAAGTAAATCATACTTTTATGATTGCTGAATACCAACCATCAATCACTTAGATCATGCACATTCAGGTAGAGGCCTGACGAAGCAACTGCTCTCTATCCCTCTCAATCTCACAGTCTTCTGTCTCTCTCTCACTCTCTGTGTCTTTCCCACACTAACCTAATGTAGCAGGTGTAAAAAAACAAGCAGAATGGACAAGTAGGCAGGCAACGGATTATGTTCATTGTTGTAAATTACCACGTTTTCTGCACTAAACTTTTGGAAACTACAACTCCATACTACATTGCACAGTTTGGGCTTGGTCTGATTTATGTCTAGAGAAACTGTGCTATGTGTGCATTGAGCTTACAGAAAAAATAACTATGAAATGTAATTCAGATAATTGAATTGACATTTCAGTTAATCGCTCAGCCCTAATTCAGAGCGAATGAGTGGATCTTTTT